>NW_027437199.1:23531868-24141868 GCF_033239565.1 Halichoeres trimaculatus
GAGTCTATTCAGTGAGCAACCAAACACTTAGTAGGATGCCAGCTCCTATCTCCACAGAGACATGAAAAGTCTTACTTTGTTGCCTGGCTTGTTTGTGTGTTCACATGTACTGGAGGATGTGTGAGTTAGCATCCCTTCATGTCTTACTGTCCTCTGCATTAGACAGCCTCACAGAGAGCGCATGGTTGTTTTTTTATTACTTAAAGGCAAAGCATTAAAAGGGTGCTACAAAGACGGTAACATCCAATCTGCTGCTGAAGATTCATAGGAAATGATTGTTCGTGGCTAATCCTTTATTTGGTGCTGTCGCTTGTTGCCGTAGGAAGAGTGCATCCACTACTTCAAGCATAGAGCTGTGTCATAGCGGCCCCGGTGACAGCGGGCTATTAATGAGCGGCCATTTTGTGCCATTGACTGCAGTTGCACTGGGCTTCATTAATTTCTGCGGGACAGGGAGAGTGTGCTATTGTGTCCCTGGAGACGCATCACAATCCACTGAGTCACAATACTTCCTTTTTCCTGTTTTTCACTCTGTTGGGGAACCAAAATATTTTACTGTGCATAAATGAAGAATTTTGCTTGTCGGTGAATGTTTGAGGTCATATTTCATTAATTTATTGTCAGAATAAGGTGCAGAGGCAGTTATACCGTGATAGATAATGAACAGTGTTCAGTAACAATGGCTTGCTGGGATGCACAGAGCCACCCAGCTTACTTTAGAGAACACACACACACATACACACACACGCGCACCATAAGGTCACCGCGAGTCCCCTCCTGCTGTTTATGTCTCTGTTTTAGCTTCTCACCCTTCTTTTCTTGCCTTTCTCTCTCCCCTGGTGTCACGACAGAACAGGTGTCAGAGTGCAGGGAAATGACGTTACAGTCCTGCTGAGTGTGACTCTGTTGTGTGATTGTCGTTGTGTGAGGGCACAGAGAAATGCAAAGTGTTTCATAAGTGTTGAAGCTGAAAGGTTGTAATTATGTGTGTAAAAAAAATGAAGGTTAAAATGTTTTGAAATCACACTGTAGACCCGAATAAGTTCAGAGTACTCATAATGTTTGTGGAAACAGATTACCTCAAAACATTGACGTTAGCAAACAAATATTTTTCAGTCAAGTAAAAATTTCAACTTGCTCTTGCACTTAAAAGTTTCAATTTTTTTGTATAATAACTGTACTTTTTTTGTATGTTAACGCTACTCAAAATTGTTAAAGTCAATAAACTTTTGATTTGCTCAAAACTTAAATATGTTTTACCCTGTATTTCATTTTAAGTTTTTTGAACCCTAATATATTTTTTAACATATGTAATTCCAAACCTAATTACTTTTGTTTTCATGAACTTGAAGGGCTCTAATTTCGTGGCACATCATAGCGGGCGCAAGCTTGGCGCACCCTGCGCAGTGTTAATTTCGTGCAGCGCACTGCCTTGCGCTGCCAATTTGACAATTTGGTAGACCGTCTGCGCAGAGATGGGTGTGACGGCGCGCCAGGGGGAGTTGACGGCGCATCAGGGGGAGGTGTCGACAGATTTATGTTGGCGCAGTACAACAATTTCGTGCCAAAAACAGCACAGAAAGTGCGCTGTAAGCTCGCCAGCTCCAACCTGGTCTATTCTCGGTTCAAAGCGGAGCGCATCCTCCACAGCTGTAATTTGGTGACAGGCGCACATATGCGCACATGTCAACAAAGCCTCAGAGGCAGGTTTCCAGAGTGTCAGGCACATTTTAATGCAGTAAACAATCACAGCAATCACTATTTAATGTAACCGTCTGAACCAGCATATACATTTATATCTATATTAACTGTCCCCTCACATCTGATGTCAGATTAAAGCCGTTTGTCATAATGGAAAGTTAACCTGACGGCAGCTGGAAGTTTGATGCACCGGGCAGGTGCGCCTGCGCTTGTACCTGGTCTACGAAATTAGAGCCCCACATGTTAAAACTCCCAAACTCAAAGACTACAGTTGTACAGAACTTATTTCTTATATACAGCCCTCAACCTCAATCCTTTATTTTTTTATATCAGTTTTTCAAATCCAAACACATAATCACAACTGTCTTAACAGTGTTTTTAAACCCACTTCAAGACATTAACCTTTGCTAGATATTAAAATTTAGTAAAGAACACATCAACATCCACTGTTCAGCTTATGTTGTGGCTTTACCTTAATACTTGTGAAACTTGTGCAAATGCTTATGTCTTTGTACAAAAACACAATGAGAAAGCTTCAAAGTGAGTTTCAAAATGTTTGATTTAAAATGGCTTCATAGCCCAAACGCAGTACATATATCAACCCAAATACAGGTGCAAATGCATTTGAGAATCTGGGGATACTCATGATCAGCATGTTGTCTTCTACCACAATGGAAAAGCTGTCGGGAGTGAAGGGGACCATTTCTGGGGTGCTCTGAGTCACCCTCATGATGTGGGAAACTGGAGTGTCGGTGATGTCCGGATCATCTGTCTCCTTGGCCTAAGACATGCATAACAAAAGGTTCTCATTTACTGAAGGGAACTAGATGTAGGATTTATATGAGAGAATGAGAGATAACATCATAGGACTGATTCTTTTTTTTTTTTTTTCCGTTGCTAGGCGCTGCCCAAGTAGCTGCCTGTTGCAGCAGCTCTCTCCTCTTTGTCCGTTTCTTGTAATTTTTTTCGTCTCTTTTTCGTCATCGTTGTATTTGGAGTGGATCATCACTTTGTATGGTTCATTGTTGGTCATGGACACCAAACTTTTTGTGGCTTCAGTGATATTTTTACTACTTTTCTCCTGTGTTTGTCTGGACATCCTACATGTAACCATGGCTGCATTGTATACATGTAAAATTAGCTGTTAGCAGCCTGTGGCATGTCAATGCTAACTAGTGTAAGGCTTGATGATTTTCCTCAAGGTGAGGAGGAGGAGGTGAGAACGATGTGTTGGTTCTCGGGTGTGAGCTGGGAGGTGACGACGTGGACCTGTCCTTCCATACATCGTTGTTGGAAACATGAAACATGGGATCTATCTCCAGTGGGATGGACGAGCTAGCTGTGCTAGCCCAGCGGCATCGTGCTCTTCACAGACGTGGCTGACGGAGCTGACATCGGACACCAGCACCACATTGGAGGAGCTTCACCTGCTGTGAGCAGACAGGATCCAGGAGACAGAGACTGAACAGACTGCTGGGGAGGCTCAGTCCTGGACCCTGTGGAGGTGGAGACTGGCTGGGCTGGAGAGTGGTGGACGGGCTGTCGTCATCTATTTTCTTGTGGAACTTTTTTCACTTTCTATACTCTTTCTTACTTTTGTTTTCTTAAATGCTGCTATGACTCCTGAATTTCCCCTCGGGGATAAATAAAGTATTTTTTTTCTATTCTATTCTATTCTATTCTATTCTATTCTATTCTATTCTATTCTATTCTATTAATTGGTACAATATGATAGAAATATATGAAATACTAGGACACTAACAGAAATGCAAACGACACATTTAGACATTAATTTAGAAATTAAGCAAAGAAATGAGATTAGAAATGAGACTATTTCAACATCACACATGTCCTCACAGTGACTTGAAGCAGAATGGGATTTACTTAATTAATGGCACATAAAAAGTGAAATTTCAGATATGTCAGCTCTCTGCATTTTACGTCTATATAAACCAAAGTGTGCTGAAATAAAACTAATCATTTTACAAGCTACAGAGACTAACTCCCCCCATGACTAGTCATTTTTTCTATTTAAAACATGTATGATTAGATATAGAGATAGAGATTTTCATTAAACATATGTATATAACTTTCTTGGAGTTATTAATTTTCATTGCTGTTTTTATACCCTGCAGCAGTTTGACAGTGTACACCATCAGACAGCTGCAAATGTTGAAATGAGCCTGTTTCAAATTTCTTATGAAGAGTTTTTCAATGTTCAAACATGGATCTCAGATATTACACACACAGACTACCTGAAACTGAAGTCTCTCTATGGTTTGAGGCATCGCGTTGGTGGATTGAGGGAGAACTGCAGCATTAGCCTCTAACTGTGCGGCAGCAGAAAGAGATGTTCCAGTCCAACCTCCTCCTCTTCATCTGTCTTTGTTCACCTCCCCTCCCCTTTCTACCCCTACTCATCGTTGATATATCTCTCTCCACTTCCAACCACTCCTCTTCTCACCTCTGTCCTCCCCTTCCTCCAGCGCAGACAATAAATATCATGTCAGGAGGATGGCAATGCTCCTTCATGGAACACTGCATGTTTATTAGAGGCAAGAGAAGTTTAAGAGAAATGCTAACAGTGTTCATTAATGGGCCGCATCCGCGTTTGATGAGGCATGGCACATCCTCGCCACCGGCCAAACGGGGGGACAGGAGGGGGTTTTAGTGGGGGAGGAGGGCAATGGATATAACGGCCACCGGTAAACGCCTGGTAATTGTGTCCAAATTGTATGGCGAGGAGGCCTCTCAAGGACTGACAGTGACGGAGCAATTATGGCAAGCCAAGCGAGCTGTGTCAAATTAGCCCCCTCTTCCCTTTCCTCCTAACTCCAAGGCCCCACCCTGTTCTGGCAGCCGCCGACAAGGGAGTCATATTTCTTTTCCCTACATTGCAACACAGGGCGATAAACCCTTGATTGTGACTGATAGGCAATACCAGCCACGCCGCCTTGATGTCTTACATTGTAAATAGCTTTGCACCTGAACACTTCGGGTCACATGGGCAGGTAGAGAGATGTTGGGGATCAAGTTGGAAGTTTACAGGTGGGGGGTGGGGTGGGGTGGGGTGGGGGGCAAAGGGTGGGTGTGTCTCATGTGTTCATCGACCCCAGCAGAGGGAGTCTTCGCTGGGGAAGGTCATCAGTCTGCCTGGGCTGTCAGTGGCGGATCACACACAGTGGAGTGCGCCTGACTTTGGTAATTACATCTGACTGCAGAGTGGGGATGTCTTCTTTTGTGGGCCCACAATGACTGCATAATTTATAATTAACTGCAATCAGTTCAGTCACAAGGTTGTTCATCAGGGCTTTTTGTTTCAGGGTGGGGTGGTTATGCAGTTTAAAAGTGGATCATCAGTCAGTTTATTTGAAAGTTACATGCTTCAGTTTGTTGACGTTTGAACTGGTTTTGTCAGCAAATTCTTTCGTTATTTCACTTAAATCCTGTGAGCCTCCACAGTGTTAGTTTGTCTGTGACTCACAGTTTGTCTCCTCTAAGCATATGATCTATTCCTTATGACTCCTCCATCCTTGTTTATGCAAACCGGGGGGTGAAAGAACAACGTATTGGCGCTGTGTGCAAACTCCAGATGGAACAAATGGGTTTTATGAAGATCAAAGCAGAGAGGATCAATAGCACTGATGATTCAAGGTGTCAATCCATACATGCAAACACATTCTAATTGATTTTCTGCTATTGATTTGGCCTGTGCCTCTGCGGCTCTGGTTAAGACGGGAACATGTATTTGTATTTAATGATAGAACGCAAACAGTGATTAGTCTTCCAGCGTGTCAAAATTAGTGTTTCTTACTTTGATTTATAATTATACTGCATATTAAACACAACGCAGACAACTGTGTGCTGGCTTTGAATTACCATCAAAGAAGAGTAATTTATGCACTGTAATGTGGTAACCATCTTATGAATAATGTAAACAATTATACCCATAATTCCCTTTCTTAACAAGTTTCAAAGTTGTTTGAATGTTTTTTTCTATGTTCTCTTTTTAAATTAAAACATGTTCATGCGTAAATCTTTACATTGCACTGCACAGGTGAGGAGCACACTCCTGCTCTGCCAACACACACACACACTCACACAAACAGAATACATGTGCCTGTGTGCCTGCCAGCCAGTCTCTAAATTTTGGTCCGAGTATATCAATCTCATTTCTGCCATTAATGTCACTTTCAGCTCATCATTCTCAAATTATGTTTAATAATGCATGGCTTTTAGGCATCAATGTTAATGCAAAACTGCACAGAGTTTTTATGTTCTCAAATTGACATGCCTTAGTTAACCTCTCAGTATTAAGAGAGCTATTCCGCTTCCACACAGATGCCAAAAAAGCTAATAAGTGAACGCAGGCTCATAACTTTCTCTGCAAACTTTGCTCTTAGTCGAAACCAAACACTCTCTTATTTCTGCCCTGAGCCCTGACCTGGTCTGCTTGAATAGTAAACAGCAGGTTTATTGGTTCCTCTCTTAAAAGCAGTTTTAGCTAATGTGGCTAAGGTAACATGTCAGTGCGATTCAACCCATTTGCAGAAAGCTGAGATTGTCACGTCAAAGCTGGTTACGTTCACTCCATGGGAGTTTTTGGAATTCAGCTTTTACAGAATTTGGTTGTTGTAACATTAAAGTTTCTTTTTTCTGACTTGATTGAAAACATTATCCCCCAAAAGGCTGAAAATGTGCAAAATATAGATTTTTTGTGCCACCTTTACTGGAAATCCATCCTTTGTAGTCCTTATTTCTTTCCCCATCTGTCTTGGAGTGTATGTGATTAGCTGGATTAGACCACTGGGACTTCATTGGACTGTGTATTGATTAACTATTAACCCACTAACACCAAATAATCCATTTTAAATGTTGCCAGATTTGTTGGCGGCGATGTGCGTTTGATTCCAGGGTTGCCCCAGGACATAAACTTTGATTTTCTCTGTTGCTGTGAAAACTCCGAGCAGGGAAGCTGCATCTCTCTGCTGTGCCATTACATATTAACAGCATCTCCAGTTATGTTCTTAAAACATGATGAGTACACTGAAGCCGAGTTTCCTGCATGATTAATTATTGACACTGTCCTTTGCTCAACCCATTCTAAAAGTGTGTTCACTGTTCCGTTTTTTAATGCCTCTTATATAAAAATATGTTTCCCCTGTTGCTATGGAGGATTTTTTTTCTTGTCAACATATTGGAACACTTTGGCCTTGATGCATGTGGTATGGTTTGGCAGATGAAACCACAGAAAACTATGGATGGAAGTCATCATCATTGAGACTCACTTAGGCGCTTTAACATCCTCATTGTACTTACTTTTAGCCTCTAATCAGCGCCCTGAAAGTGCGTGCAACAGTTTGGCAAAGAGATTTAACTCCACTTTGTAGAAAGTGGTCGTTATTTCAAAGTATGAAAGGGCTCAGAGGAGATTTGACAAGCGGGACGCAGTGTAAGTCCAGCTGGGCCTAGAGGCTTTCACAGTCCTCGTCATGTGTTGCTGCATGTTGTTAGCACAAAATGCTAATGCTGTCCTCAGCTTGTCTCTTTACCCTATTGTCCCACGCAGCCCCTCATGGTGTCATTTTGTTTATTAGCAGCGTTCTCTGCCCTGTTGTTTATTCATAAGCCATTGTTTTCGAGCATGAACTGCTCTATTCTGAGGGCTTCCATATTTGTCAGCTAGATGTCGGTGGATGGCACCCGCACGCCCCACAGCACCTCCAGAGACTCCCGCTCTGACAAGGACATTTTTTTTCTCCCCCATTCTCTTCAAGCTCCCGTTGTAATGAAAACTAAATACGCACCTCTTCCCTCGCTGTCCGTCTCTTATCCAACTCTCTTTCACTTCTCTTGACGATCTCTCCTTTTTTTATCCTCCCCTCTCTGCTTCTCTGACACCTCGGCCAATGGGAGTTGTTTCTGTGCCCGGTGGTTGTCAGGAGAGACAGCCAATAAGCAATCAAAGTGGCGGCCAGCGGCTGAGACAAAGGAGCACTCTGCCTCTTTCTGAGGTGCTGCAGCGTCTGTACAGAGGAGGCTTGCATGTATAATTAAGTACGAGAGGAAGCCGGGGCCACTTAATCTTCCCCCTAATGGTGATCCTAGCTCCATCACTGGGGCCCCTCTGGGGGGGCGTACCCCAAAGACCCACTCTCCAGGTCACTGCTGTCCCCCAATTGTCATTGGCAAATCTTTTTTATCGGCCAGAAGAGCTGTTTTCCTGGACTGCTGGCATTGATCCATTCATCATGGCTTTGTTCCTTTTAGAACTCTGAGGGCACACCGAGGGTCTGTCGAACTAGCTATTTATCATCCAGCCGAGAAAAATAGAGAAAGAAGTGAGGAGATGCATATTTTACACCCAGTTTTTCTCAAAGCCTACAATAGCCTGACATATTTTCAGGTTTTGCTGGTATTGTTAGAGTGTGAGTTACCTGTGAGATTTATGGAAGCACGACTTATTACAGGCTGTTAGGAAACTTTCTTGTTTGTGATAAACTCACATTTTAAAGAGGACATGCTTTATTAATGTCTGTGGTTGTTACAAAATTGAGGATTGCTTAACGAAGATGAAGAGAGGAAGACAGTACGAGTATTGGGCCTTGTTCCATTTCTCATTATTCTCTAGATGATCGTCTCAGATTTCTGGAGTTAGTAAAGAGTGATTTTGTTTTTCCTTGATCTAGTTGTAAGAAGATCCAGACTGCATAGATCTGATATACAAATATTTGACATGTCCGGTTATTACGATCAGGAAGCCAAGCCAACCATGTACTCTGTCATGTGGAACAAAACGATCACAAAGCAGGAAGCTGAAAGAAAGAAGCACAACAAAGCTTAAAGGTGAAGAATTATCAGCTTGATGCTCTATTTCACTTTCAGTGATTTCTGTAAAAATCGCTTACTGCATGCGCTCAAACATCTATCAACAGACTTATGAAATCACAGATCACCTGTCCCTCAGGTGTCTCTTGATACCAGATGATCAGTGGTCAGTTCTCTGCAGTCACAGGCTGTGTAAACATCAGCAAACTCTTCCTCTGACCAAGGAACATGTTCTCTATGAAGAGCAATATGGGCAAAATATGGCAGGATGATTTTATGGCGGGATCAGGATCTGGATTCGATCAGGATTGATTTTCATATTCAGACCATTTTGAACTCAGAAAACATTTTTGAACCCAAACATTTCTGGTCTTGAGTCCTCTGATGTCATTTTTGAACTCTCACATTTTCACATCATGATAAATCCATTCATTTAAAGACGTCAGCTATCAGCGTTGAGTTTCTGCAGAATGTACAGAGCTTCAGTTTTATACCAGCAAACTGTGCACAGTCCAGACGAGGCTCTGTGAGCTGTTGTTGGGTATTTCTGTGCATACATCTCTCTCTCTCACACACAGACACATGCACGCACACACACACACAAACAGGGCCAAAATGAGCTCAGACTTGCTTCCCTCAGACAAAACAAGTCGACATTAATTCTCCTGTTTCCTTTTGACACAGCTAAAGGCAGCATAATGGGCCTATTACAGGCTACCTGCATCATGCCTAATTCATCAGGGTGGTTTCACTCTGTTCCTTATTCAGCAGCCTCCTCATCTCCGTAGCACAAAGCAGCAGCAGCAGCCAACAGGGGAGATACCCTCACATGGGTCCCTTACATCAAGCCTGGCACTTCATTGGATAGTGACCCCTCATTCTTGCAGGATGGAGGTGAGGATCTGGGGACAGATGAGCAGAGACTCAGTCCAAATGGATCGTCTTGTGGTTATCCCTCTAATACAGACTATTATGTGGTTCCACTACTGACACTAATGGGATGTTACAACGATTTAAAATGATTTAATGGCTCCCAGGTTAGGGCCCCTGATGGCCCTCTTTATACGCCAATGCGTATTATGAATGGCAATGACAGTGTTGTGAAGTGCTTCTGTTTCTTTCGCTTTCTTTCCTCTCTTTCTTAGAGCTGATGCTCAGAGAGTGTGACAGGTGTCGTGTGCAGTGATAGGACTGCAGACACTGCAGTGAGTCAGTGGATAGTTCACAGACTCCTTATCGGCATCTGTAGTGAAGGTTCCATTATTGCACACTGCTGAATGAACTGTTTGTATTGTTTGTTCCTCAGCTCAGTCAGGAACATCTGAATTTTCCAGACAATCATTGTGACAAAAGTTCTGCGAGTCCAGAGAAGACGTACACTAGTGAAACCAACAAATTCAACAGAAGGACCTGCAGATGCTAAAAGGGATCCAATAAGAGCAAATTTGTTAAATATCCAGAAAGAAATTTAAAAAACACATGCAAAGTTGTGCAAACAGAAGTAAGACAACAGGTTTGCTCCAGGACTGTAGAGGGCCCTCAAAGGGCAGTTTTATTATTGACTGGAGAGCATGCGGAAAACAGTAAATCTATAACTAGACCAAATGATGATAGTGCTTAGTTGAGTCTGTTGGGGGCAGGCCTCATGGACTCCAGTTTAAAAAAACACCAGTTTTATAAGTTCAGCTCAAACTGTTGTTTTATCCAAATGCATGCTTTTAGATTCCCTTTCCTGCACGCCAAAGTGTCAACAACCATTGCACTGTCCTTCTTCTGCTGCAACTATGGCAGAAAATATTGACACTACTGCAACTTTTGAATAGAAAATTTGGAGGGTTATGAATATTTGTAGCGCTTGGGGCAGGACTGACTGAGAGGTGAGGGAAGGGTGGTGTTATGTCTGTTTGTTTATTCCTTTTTTTTTTGTTTTGTTTTGTTTTTGCTATTTGTTTTCTGACTTTATTTTGGATTATTAGTATTTCTTCAATTATCATGTTTTTTTTTTTCGTTTTTTTTTGGTTGTTGTTGTTTTTTTAAGTAGGGCATTCTCTAAATACTTAACAGTGAACTGCTTTTGTGTTGGACCCCTCCTCTTATGTATGATACACGTGTGCATATATATGTACACATGGGTGTATGTAGGTTTATATCTGAACATGGGGAATATGCTCCTATCTACCTATGTATATATGTGAACATGTTCTACATATAAGTGTATATATATATATATATATATATATATATATATATATATATATATATATATATATATATATATATTCTGAAAATCAATAAAAATATTTGAACACAGAAAATTTGGAGAGTTTAACCCTTGAAGTTCTGGGATCAATCCCTGATTCTGACAGAATTTAGACTTATTTTATCCCAGTGTTCACTTAATCTTAAAACAATTGTGAGTTATAAAGTAATTATTTCATGCTCTGCAAATTTCTTCTCTTTAGATTTCTCTCAAAAAAAAATTCATGTTTAGGTACACAGTTTCACAAAGGCCACCCTGAGGCCTGGAGCACTTCTGTTGGAGTGTCACAATTTTGCAGCATTTCCTTTCTTCTCTTTCTGAACTTGAAACACATTTCTCTTAACATAGGCTGCTCATGTTCTTGTAGAACATTCAACCCAATCAAAGATTAAACCTTAAATTATGCTGCTATTATTTTCAGTGCTAAACATCATCAGTAGCTGCCTTAAGTGTGGAAAATGTACCCAGACCATAACATCAGATATGCAAAATATTCCAGTACATGTAAAAGTTCTTCTTCCTGTTTTTTTATCACATCAAAAAGAGGAGGATCCATAAAATTTTATGCTCAAACTCTCAAACTTCAAAGTACTTTCTAATCATTGAGGACCCATTCACTTTTATCAAATGTACTTAATGCCAAACAGAAATATTTTTGCTCACTTTATGGAACACTTTGCTCATTTAACAAATGAAAACTGTCACTGAAAGCTCTCACATGCAGCTGTAACCGGTGATCAACGTAACACAATAACAGAGAGCTTAAGAGGAGATATAATGAATGACTTTAATTTTAAAATCCTCTCCTCACATTCACCCATCAGGCCTCTCAACAACTCCTCATGGACATTTCACAGAATGAATTAAACTAATTGATCACCTAGTTGAGCAATTCAGTACCTTCCAGAAACTTCCAGCCTCTTTCTGTCTGCAGCCATTTGTATTCAATTCCTCTGGCCCTCTAAAAACTGACACCTCTCTGGGCTGTGATGTCTCCAGATGGCCTGGATACCCTGTGATCCCTGGTTTTTATCCCTCCAAACCTCGGGACATTTCATCCGAGCTGTCTGGTAGGCGTTCCTAAGGGCACAGAGAGAAGGAGAGCTTTGCTTATATGTATGCATGTGTGGCTGTGCGCATAGCTGTGTGCACGTGTGTGTTTAGGAGTGCTCATGCACTTGTGCCTGAGACAGAAAAGAGAGCCCAGAGGATTGACAGCTAGAGCAGTCATTACACGCTGGATTGAATGCTAGATTAGTCCAAAGTGGCTCAGGGTCAAGCGGCTGCCTGCTCCCTTTTGGCACTCAATGACTTTAATACCCGCTACTGTATTAGTCAATTACTTCAAAGGCTGGGCTGCCCTCTTGTTACCTCTCCCATGGTCCTGACTCTGTACCTTCTGAAACATCAACTTTTTACAGCATCTATTATTGATTTGTCCTGATTTATAGAGGACATATCCCTGAAAAAGAAAACACTCCAGCAATAGAAACTCAGAACTTAAAGCCCTGACTTTCAAATGAACAATAACAGACTTAATTCAACAGAAAATAAAAACAGTTTGTTGTTGGAAAAGCAGACTTAAATCAGCTTTTAGCAGCAGATTTTGTGTATATTTACCTCCTTTCCTAATACTAATTTATACTGTGATATAAATAGAGCATTTTATTTTACATTTATATTTTGACAGTTTTAAACTTTGCTGGATGTGTGTGAGCGCTGTTGTTGTAGCCTGGTTTAATGCAGCTCAAACTCTACAGTAAAATAACAATATAAGATATGATCATGAAACTATCCTCATAAACCACAGAGTCAAATAAAAAAACGTTTTCAGGATAAAAAATCTTTTTTTTAAAGGTGTTTTGAATAGCATGGTTAGACATATTGATGGTTAGCATGTATATAGGCCTGTCATAATAATCAGTAAATCAATTAACCGAACTGTAAATAAAAACGTCCTCGGTAAGTTTGCCAGCCTCGATAAACTGACACGTGCATGCATGTTTGTTTTCCTCCTCTCTTTCCACCAAAGAGGCTGAATGAGAAGATGGCTCACTACGTCTATCTCTCCTAACATCGGGGTGCATAGGTTCTATAGCGGATTTAGCAGATTTATAGCGGAGTGAGCATCTGTCAAAAATGCGATCTTTGGGGTGAAGACGGGGCTGCTCGTGCGTACACACGGAGAGAGCTGAAGCGAGCGTCCTGAGGGGTAAGGAGGAAACACACGCTAATATGAGTGATGGCACCAAAGATACAGTTCTTAAGCCTGCCACAGTCCCAGTGTGGGAATATTTTGTTTTTTTATCAGAATGAACAAAGTGTGAGCCCATGAACACCAACGAGCTGATATGTTGCATTTGTTTTAAAATAGTGGCGACGAAGAAGAAGAAGAAGAAGAAGGGGAGGTGCAGCGGAGCCTTGTTCTTTGACAATCCGCTCTTACTGAGGCTTTTGGTCTGCAAAGTAAATAGAAATAAAAGCTCCAAATGGTGGGCGCTCAAAGACAGCTACATTGCCAAAGAAATGCAGCCCTTCAATACGGTTGAAAGCCAGAAATGTTCAAAATGTTTGACAGACAGTACGGATTGACTGGGAAAAAGTACATGTTACAAACAATTCAGGAACTGTATAAACTCCCTTTTATTTAGGCTATAGTTTTTATTGTTGTTTTGTTTTTTTTCTTTAGAGACAGGGTCTATGTTTTATTGTTTTTGATTTGTATTAATTATTTTCATTGACATGTATTTTTTTCTAAAAGAGAGTCCATTTCTTTTTCATTGTATTTTTTTTCTCTTTCTTGTTTGTTAAATTTATTATATTTTTTGTTTAATTTATTTTTTTTCTAAAAGATCCTGACCTTTTAATGACAGTTAAATACTCTTAAGAAATTAATGTTTCTTGCTTTTGATATGGTGTACTCACTTTATTATCCCATTTATCATAATTACATCAATGAAAAAATGAAGAAAAAAAAACAAAAACAAAATAATATTGACAATAATATCGATTATCAGCAATAATATTTTGGAAAATTATCGTCAAGCAAAATTTGTTATCGTGACAGGCCTACATGTATCCAATCTGAAGTTTTACTTTAAAGGTTAAGGGGAACCGAAGCAGTAACCTGGGTGATCAGACAGGTTGGTGCACAAATTAAACGTTAAGAGAGCTTCATGAAATCACAGCTTATCATCATTAACAGACCAGCCTACCTCCCCTCAGAGCACCTCAACACGCTCATTCAGAGGTGGTTTCACCCTTGCCTGCACAATAAACAGGCAACCCAGACCCTCTTTGTCTTCACTGAAGGATACTGATGAGGGCATGTGTAGTTTCTTGAAATAAGGATATTTTTTCCAATCCAGAAACTAAAGAAGGACATTTTTATTCCACTGGCAGATTTTTCTACTCATTATGAGTAGTTCAGTCACCATTTTGACTACTAAAACCTTAAATTAAGACATTTACTGGATTTTCTGGCTGAATCTAGCTGAGTGAAGTCTTTTTGCTTAGTTTTGACTTTTTGCAGTGTAAACATATTTAGTAGCTTACTACACATGACACATTAAGACTGCAAATACAACAAAAGATGTCACTGTTCTGCAGCCTGGTTTAAACCTATTTATTTTAACAGTGCCATAGCACTGTAGGTCTGTGAGGCCTTTTTACGACACTGCAGCCTACACAGGTAACCTGATCTCCTCTGATTTCCCCCCTTTTCCTCCGAGGTATGAAACACATTGACATTAATCAGCTCCAATCACAAAAAAAAAAAAAAAAAAAAAAGCTTTAAAGTAGCTATGAGAGTGTAAAAACTCTGAGATTCAAAAGTTTATTGAAAATTTAGTGTTTCCAGACCTTTTTTTTTTTTTCGTTGTGATATTTAGGCTTTGCACATTCCTAGATGTAGAAGAAAAGCGACTGTTGAAAAAGACCACAGTGTCCTCATGTGTTTAGGAGGAATACTGCAGTCCACGTTTGTCCACGTTAGTCACTAAAATGTTGTTTCAAAGCTGAAATTTAAACCAGGTCGTAGAGAGTGTCAGTTCCCTCCAGCATCACTCTGCTGTTGTTTAATATCATCACTAAAAACATAACCTGAAATCAATTTTTCAAAGCTTTTACTTGTTTTTCTGGGATGGTGAACAGGGGCGTACCATTTTGGTGCTTGATTTAAGCAGAGAGGAGAATCCTTGTCACTGTTGTTCCTGTTTTCTATATTAAAGCAATGTTCAGGTGGTTCAGAAATGAAGAATTGATTCTTAGCCCTCTCTACAAACTTACCTGTCCTTTACAAGTGTTTTCTCACAAACATCATCCAGAATGAAATCCCAGAGTTCTGTATTTGTCTGTATCCATTCATTTAGTCCTCTGGTGGTCCAAACAACGTGTGAGCGTTCAGTCATGGAATCAGTCTCCTCTGCTCTCCACGTCCCTGCTATTCTCTCTGTCCATCACTGCTCCTCTCCTCCCATTAGCTCTGATGTTAAATTGCTCTTGTGTGATTGTGTCACCGGGCTCTCCCTTCCTTTTCTCTCGGGTGACTGATATGACCTTTAGGTACATCGGCTGACAATTACTGTCACCGAGAAATTGAATTATTAGCTTTCTCTGCCAACAGAGCCGCAGGTAGGTGGTTGGTAGTTGAGAGTAAATGCTGTAATTACTTAGCTAAATTGCCGTATTATATTTTTTCCACTTCTCTTTTCTCTTTCATTCTTGCTCGTGAGTGATATAAAGGCAGGCTGGAGAAGAAAGGGGCAGGTGTGGAGCGTATGAAAGCCTGATTTTGAATGCATCCTGTAATTTTTCAGGGTGTTGATGTCAACAGGAACGATAAAAGGAGGTCACACACTCTTCCTTCATCTCTCCTCTCTGGTTATTGGTCAGTATGACTCTCTTCATCTCTCTCTTTCTGCTAAATGAGTGATTAAGTGTTGCTCTTCTGCATTCTTCCTCCTCCTTGTCCAAGCTGAACAGTGCTATTTTCTCCTCTGCTCCAGCTGGAGGTGGTTTCCTTTGCTTAGCAGCTTGTTTCACAGCCTGTCAGATCCCACACTTTGATTACAGTATTGAGCTATTTAGCGGGAGCCTAAACTGTGCCGACGTTAATTAACCAGCATTCGATCGGACGGATGACTGCAAGGGCCTTCCGAGGTCACATGGTCTCTTCAGACAGGATGTGAGGTTTAAGAAATGGGGGGTGATGTACACAACAGTAAGAAAGGAAGCCTCTTGTTTTCTGCACCGAGCCCCTGGCGTTGTCAGCCTTGCTCGCACATCTGTATTAACCTTTTCATCTCTCCGCTAAACACACAGATGCTGAAGCATACATTCATCAGGCCGGCACAGAGTAAACACTCATTAAAACGAAAACTTTAGGGCTCTCATATTGCCTTCACACTGTTTGCCTTATCTTAAATGTCAAAAGGTTTTCTCATTAGAGCATTTGTAATTAGCGCCCATTGAATGTGGATAATGAATGTGTTTTTCTACAGTGAATGCAAATCATTATTACCTCCTGAAAATGACTCTGGACATACCATGAAAGCACAGGAGCAATACAACACAGTGTTTTACAACCCCTGGAGGTTTCAATTTGCTCAACACATAAATTGTTCTTTAAATGTTGAGTTCAGGGGCCAAAAAAATAAAGGCACTGCTGTCATATCTCTTTTAATTGTGGGTACAGTTATATGTCATATACAGACTCCTGCTTAGTTAATTTATGCAGTTATGATCATATAGAAACGGTTAACTTACCTTTATGTAAAGATCACAGCCCTTAAAAAGTTCAAGAGTTTTTCTGCATATGTATGAAAAGTTGGTGGTTTGTTACACTATGCAGAAGAGCCACTAAAACTACTGAGTCAGATGTTTGAGGATTTGAGTAGAGAACTGAACACAGATGTGCTTAGATTTGCATGTAAAACTCACGCCACCCAACAAAGAATTTGCTTGCACTTGCATCTTTGCATTGGCTTTACATAAAGTTCACCTGCAGGAATGCTTTTATTGGTATAAACTCAAAATTATGGATTGAGTTCACCACATGCATCTGCGGTCCAGCTCTGTTACACATCGAGAACATTAAAAGAGCAAGAGAGAGCTGCTAATGAAAGCTAAGTGGTGAAACAACTAAGATGGAATATATATATATATATATATATATATATATATATATATATATATATATATATATATATATGATAAAACAGGGTTCAAGCTGGATTCAATTCCAGGCCAGCTGCCCAAGGGTGACCTCGTGGGGCACAACCTAGACCGCTTGGCCATCTGTGCCCCATAAGATGTGCTGTTTGACGGACCATTTAAACGGACCAGGGTTCGTTTCCCACGCTTGTGCAGACTTTTCATGCAGGTGTGAATAGACACAAATGAACCCTGTTGCGGACCAAACAACGGACCAAGACCCACTTTTTGAGGTGGTCTCGGTGCAGGTCTAAATACAAACCAAGGTCCATCCGGACTAACTAAAGGATACATGCGCCTTTTGGGCCTATAAAGCCACCGTAGCCTAACTGTCTTTGGTTCATACCTGATCCTCTGTCTTCTGTTTTGCCACGGTGTTGCTGGCATGTTGTGGGTCAGGACACGCAGAGCATAGCGTCTCCTTGCTGTGCGCATTCGTCTTCGCTGTTCCAAAATTGTAAACGGTGTTGTTAAGCTGCTTTGAAGGAGCTGCTCTTGAAACTGAAAATGATTTAGCAGCTCTAACAAGAGCACAAACACATGTTTACCTCCATTTCCGGGTCTGTATTCTGTGTGCCGCCTTTGTCAGTGCTGTCCAATGAGAGCACTGATCGTCACACACGTGGATGTGTTTACAGAATATAGTCCACTTGCAAAAAGTACAATCTGAATACGAACCGCACCAAACAAAAAAAATAAAGTCTGGACTTTTCTGGTCTGAATACAGCCTTAAAGTCATAATAAATAATCAACAGGAGACCTTGCACTCTTGTAATCAGTCTTCGCTCATTCTGGAATGATACTGTCTGTCAGTTTTTGTAACAATCTCGGTGAAAGCAGTTTTGATTTTATAGCCCTCACAGATTTTTTTGTTGATTCTCTTGGTAGCATGTAGAATAAGTGCTCTGAATCAAGGCTTGTTTCAGTAAAAAGTGAGAGAAGTGCAAAGTGAGAGAGCAAAGCAGGCAGAAGATGAAAGACCCTGATAGTGTTTTACTCCACCGGCTCTCATGTAGAGTTTAAACAGGTAGAAGTGAAAAGTGTGAGCAAAAATCTAGATGGTAAGGCAAAATGAAACGTGGGTGCAAGAAGACGCAGCACATGAAAAGACATAAGAGAGATGACGAGGGGCGTTTGTATGATTCTTCTTCTTTAAGGTCAAGCCCGCTCAACCATCATAAAAAGAGGACAATTTGCACGCGCCATAAAGGACATTTATGCTCATTGCTGCGTCCCAGCAGAACCCCATTGCTCTTTGTTTTAATTGTCCGTGAACAAGGCATTGTTCTGCAAGATCAGGGTCTGGAGAAAATTTCCTCAAACTCGCTCATTGTTACGAGGAACACATTATAGGGCCTTCATTATTTTCCCTCTGATATAAAGAATATGTTATTTGAATTTACATAATTCTCAGAGCAGCTCCAAAGCCCATTCTATAAATAGCTTTTATTCAACTTGAGCACAGATTTAAATGAAGGGAGAAGTCATAATCTCTCACTGTAGTGTATCTTTGTCTCTCGCTCGCAGCTCTCTTGTGTGTCTTTCCACACACGACAAACGCACAATATCCACTCTTTGTGTACTTTGTCTCGGGTTTGTTATGTGGGTCAAAATCACCCTTTCAGTGATGAATGCTCTCACTGTAACCAATGAGAAGATGAATTTGTTGTTCACTTGTAATACAGCGGCGACTTTGTGCCGACTTCTGCACCAAGTTGTTGTGTTGGTCTATGATTGTCCCACTTTGGAGCTCTTTTTTTCTGAGGCTGGCCTGGAAACAGTCACATATCTACAGACACAAAAAGTAGACAATTTCTGAAACAGACACGCATTATCCTCTATCCAGTTTGTCCTGAGGTTTGGTTAAAAGCATAGACTAAAAAGAAAAATGGACACCAGCTTGCACGGCTCAAAGTGAGGTCTCCACTAAAAACTGCTCCCCCTGGTGACTGGCTGCAGTATAGGTTAAAAAAATCTGGCTTTCCAGTCATTTCAGATGGACTGTGGTCAAACTTTAAAAATTACTACACCATGTAGAAATGTTTCTCATGTCCGATTGTTGTGGTGATTTGAAGATGTCATTTGGCTGTCTTGTATCCAAGTCCTCTTTTTTTTCTAAAAAGTTTGTTTTCATTAGTTATACAAGGTTAAAAACAAGGTTGTACTTAACGTTTAACAATGATTGACAGATGCCATTCTCATGTATTTTTTTCAGGGATTGTAAAATATGTCGGGAGGTAGAGTCAAGAAGTGATCAGACTCTCGAAAGAAAAAAAAAATATCATTTTTGTCACCCAGCTCCACTCAGATTCTCCCAGAATCCCTCATCGTCTCTACTGCGCAGACTCTAGCTGCAAACTGCTACAATGGTGGCGCCTGTGACGGGCGTATTTTGGCTTCAAAACCGTACAATGATAAATGGCGGAGCCACGCTGTCCACTCTATATACAGTCTATGGTTAAAAGTGTTTTATAAGCTGCTTCTGCTTGGCTTGAGCGGCTGTGCCTGAAGACAATCAGTTGATCATCGTGCCTTCACACACAGAGGCATGACTAACGGCAGAGCACGAGTGACTCCAGCCCATCTTCTCAAGTGTTATAGCTTTATTTTGTGGCTTATTGGAGTGCAGGGGTTAGGCACAATGCTCTGAGAACATTGGTGTGATTTCTGGCAACAACAGGAAACCTCAAAATGATTTATACAAGACATACATCCTCTGCATCCATACCTGAAACTCTAAAGGCAGTCAGACACTTTGACATTTTCTGGCAGTTTACCAGGTCCATACTGGGACAAACTCCACTTGGAAGTTGCATCTAACCCTTCCATACTTGGTCAGTGCCTCCAAAAAGCCTCCATGATTGAAACGTTTTACAATCCTGAGGTTTTGTTAAACTGCACATCAGTGGCTGGAGGTCAAAGTTTTATGATTTTTGGCAATTTGCAATGTGCATGAGTGACTCCAACCCAAGTTACTTGGGGTGTAATAATTCTGTTTTATGGCTTTTTGGAGAGATGGCTTCAGGCACAGTGCCTGATGATCAGTGGTTTTTGCTGGCAGTAGCAGGTTATTCCAAAATGAATGTGCATTTGGTCAAATTAACATAACCTGAGACTCACAAATACAAAGCAGAAGCAACAGAAGTAGCAACATTTGTCTGATTTAACTAAATAACTTAACTACCTCCAGGATATACTTTTCTCACTGAGGCATATGATATGTGCTGTTTTGATGTATACGATCAAGATTTATACAAATGGACAGCATAACTTCATCACCTCCCATTGAAGAGAAATGAAGCCAAAGTTATGTCTGAGCAGTTGTGCTATAGATTACAAAACAGCTGTTTGCAGCTATACCCAAACTTCACAGGAAATTAGCCTGTTGGATGGTAATATGGCATTTTTTACACATTTTTGACAATTTTCGAGGTCCAGTGGAGACAAGGTAATTTTTATTTTATTTTATTTTATTTTAGTCTTTGTTTTGTTCCTCTGGTGCCTATGTTGTATATTTACATGATTCAGAGCTCAGAAACAAAAACAACCTATTTTTCTCTCCAAACTGTTTAAGTAAACCCTTATTTCAGCCTCTGTTTGAAACACTTTGTTTAAGCTGCTGTCTCTTTAAAGGATAAGTTCGGTTAATACAGCTCTTATATTGTTTATAGTAAGGCCCATAGCTCCGCCCCCCAACTAGACTCCAGAGGGCTGTCCAGTCAGAGTCAAGGGGTTTGTGGAGCGGAGAGCCTTAAAGGATAAGTTCGGTTCATACAGCTCTTACATTGTTTATAGAATGATATAGAACAAAATACTCACCCAGAAGGCTTTTCTGATCCAAGCAGTGCTTCGGGAGATATTTAGATCCAAAATCGTGCAGCGGACGTCTGTATAATGGGATCTATCAGGGCATAGACAGCGCCGCTCCTAAAACTGCATTAATCGTCCAAAAATTCACGTTTTTCACCAATATTCCATCATGGTCCGCTTCGGGTTAGTCCTCTCTCTGCAGTCTGTGTCCCTCCAGACAGCGCTGTGTGGCTGTAATGACCTCTGAACTGACGAAAACTTTGTTTGCCCCTCAAAGAAAGGAAGTGGAGTCAGCTCTCCAGAAAGTACTGCGCATGCGCGGAGGGGCAAACGTAAATAAAGTCTTTGTCAGCTCAGAGGTCAGTACAGCCACACAGCGCTGTCTGGAGTGACACAGACTGCAGCAGAGGACTAACCCGAAGCGGACCATGATGGAATATTGGTGAAAAACATGAGTTTTTGGACGATTAATGCAGTTTTAGGAGCGGTGCTGTCTCTGCCCCGATGGATCCCAATATACGGACGTCCGCTGCATGATTTTGGATCTAAATATCTCCCGAAGCACTGCTTGGATCAGGAAAACCTTCTGGGTGAGTATTTTGTTCTACTTCATTCTATAAACAATGTAAAAGCTGTAATAACCGAACTTATCCTTTAAGGCTGTCCGCTCCACAAACCCCCTGACTCTGACTAGACAGCCCTCTGGAATCTAGTTGGGGGGCGGAGCTATGGACCTTGGTGTTTAAGGTCTACCTCTTTAAAGTGTTTTAAATCAGTTACAAGACCTCATTATTTCAGCAATAAAGAGCTCACAATATTTGGAGATTTGAAAACTGGCACTCGTTTAGTCTAAACATCCAGTTTTTCTTGTACAGGAAACTTCAGTTTCATTGCATTTGGAAACTATGCAGTAGTCTTTGAAGAGAGGATGTGAAGGATTAGTGGCATGATGTTAATCCTAAAGGATGGATCTTTAAAATCAACCTTTGTAAAGGCTGATGTTGTTGGTGTGCAGCCTTGAGCTCAGAACAGTCCCTCTGTTATTCAGGATTCACTCAGGCAGGTTTACGTGGTTTGGGAATCAGTTTGCTTCTTTCTCAGCTCCCACGGCCGGACCACGATGCAGGGCGCTTCAGTATCCATAAACCCAGCCTGCGGTCCCTCACCTCTCCCCTCTCATTTCTCACAATATTAATAATACAAAGGCATCCATAAAGTGAGCGCTGCGTTTGTATTAAAACAGCACCTGCCCAGGATATATCCAAGGTCACCACAAAGGCTGAACTGTTATTCTCCCAGCAGTCGCTCCAACTGCAGCGCTTATTTCTCTTCGTTTTTTAAAAAAAAATATGCAATGAGCAAGCCTTCAGAGACTTCTCCAGGTTGTGCTGCACATAACCTTTTTTACGCAACAGCGATGCCATCTGCATTCTGTGTTGTGTTAAGAAGAGTTAAATGACCATCTGGGAAGGCTTGGGTTTGACCTTTAACCCTCGAGGATAATGAGTGAGATGAGGAGCGTCAGGTATAATGGACTGTAGGGGTTTATCGTGTAGCAGAGGGCAAGCAGGCCTCTCATGCTTGCTCTATCGTTACTTGTCTTTCGTCTGTAAAGATGATGCAGACACAGTGGAGCAATTATAGAGTGAAACAGACTTCCATTTCCGTCCAACAAAGAGTAAAACAAGGCCTGGCTCTCCTCACTTAGGCATGCAGACGGACAGAGAGTTACAGGATGCAGAAGAGGGAGACAAAGGCCAAGAGTAAGCAGCATCTATTCTCAGAATTATGGTCCACGCAGGTCTAGAAATATGATACCCAAAATGAATTTCATGATGTTTCTATTATTCATCAATTCAGGAAGAGAGGGAGGGAGGGAGGGAAGAGGCAGGCAGGCGTCTGTGATTATTGATTACGAGGCTGAAAATATAATGATCTAGAGATGAAGATTGAGATTTCCTCATACGTTTGGTTGCCCCCCTCCAACTGTCACAGCTCGCCCTGTGTCTCTGTCTCTGAAAGGGCACATTCGTTGTATCTGTACTGTTGTGTCAAGAAGAATAGATGCCCCCCTCCAACATTTGAAACAACCCCGAGCCTATGAATTCATTTGTCTTGGTTTGGCTTTGTCTCAGAGGTGACACACAAGTGCCGCAGCTCCTTTTGTTGCACAAAATTGATGCCACTAACAGTGTAATAAAAACGTCCAAAACTTGCAACGCTGTTGAGGAAGAGCTCCTTTTGTTCATGGGAGAAGCTCTTGTACAGAGGAGATAACTGCAGACTGTGTTGGTGGCAAGATTAATATGTTCCCCAGTTAGACCGGGTGTGTTTTCTTACTGGGGCTATATCTCTGGTGTCAACATCAGAGCTCTTCCTTTTGTGTTTCCTCACTTTGAATTGATTGTTCTCATTCTGCTGAACCTGTAAACAGAACAGTGTGCTGACAGATAACGTATTTATCTCCCCAAAGAAAGCCAGGATGCCAAACCAGTTAAAATACTTCACTCTGAGAGAGGAACCTCATTTAAATCATTAAAGGAGACTTATCACTGGAGTTTCATGATAAGCTACACTCTTAGGACGCAGTCACACTGGCAAACCGTGCTGTGCTTAAGCACGCTTCAGCCCTAAAGCACGTTTTGAATGGCCAGTGCACCCACAAGCTTGAGCATGATTCACTTTTCTGTTTTGGCACGCTCCGGAGAGGTGGGCATGGATTATTTCATGCACTAGCACAAGCACGCAAACATCAGGTGTGATCCATGATGTATGATCACCGCAAGCGCATCTCTCGACAATCATTTTAAACAGTGGTGGGGGGGGGGGGGGGGGGGGGGGGGGGTGTTAGAGGGTCCCAGAGGAACCTACAAGACAAACTCAGAGCCTCTCAGAGAGGTGTATGGTCAGTAACTTAAAAGGACATTTAGACTAGAGGTTAGACTGACAGATAAAGAGTGGGAAACAGGAGCCATGTGTGTCGGTTTTCCCCAAGCAGTCTTAACCTATTGCAGCATGACTAAGAGCTGGTTCAGACCCGATCCAGCTCTAACTGTAAGCTTTATCAAAAAGGAAAGTTTTAGGTCTACTCTGAAAGGTTGAGTCTGCCCCCCATACCTCAACCAGTAAGTTATTCCAAAGAAGAGGAGCCTGATAACTAAAGGCTCGACCTCCCATAGTACTTTCGGAGACCCTAGGTACAACAAGCAGACCTGCATGTTGAGAACGCAAAGACCTAGATGGATAATACAGAACAAAATCAAAGGAACAGTTCAGTTTTTTTAAAGTGGGGTTGTATGAGCTCTATGTGACCACTAAGGACATTAGATACAGTAGAAAGTTGTCTCCTCTCCCTCAGTAAGACACAAACTGTAATCGATGGTGACGAGGAAATAGGCGCTAACAGGGAAATACCATACCAGATTCAAAGGCTATTTTCTCTGCCTACAAGAACTAAAATCAAAAAATAATACTACAGTTTAAGAGTGCGCTACATAAAATATTTTGGCTCCATCTGTCGACCGCTTCCCTCCTCCAAACACTCTCACATTTATTGGCACACATCTGGTTACAGATGTAAGTGCATTAAGTCTTCGGAAATATAAACATTTATCCGGACCTAACTAACTGGTCGTGTGTCCTTACGCGCAGCGCTAGTGTTCCGTGTGCTCCGTCCCCCCTCCTCCTGTCAGCTGTAGGGAATGTAAACAAGCTATGCTTCGGGCGCCGGTTGTAGCTTCGTGTAAGTTTGATCAAGTATTGTAATTCTTTTGTTTGTACTCTGAGGATTGTGAGGCAGCGTGGGAAATTCAAAATGAGTGACTATGACAGCGACGATGAAGTTTAATTCACTTTGGAAGGATACCTGTATGAACTGGAGTACACAGAAGAAGAGCTGCAACAGATGGCGACTGAAAGGAATACAGAGGAAACATCCACGGACACTGGGCAGAGAAAATAGCCTTTGAATTTGGTCCGGTATTTCCCTGTTAGCGCCTATTTCCTCGTCACCATCAATTACAGTGTGTGTCTTACTGAGGGAGGGGAGACAACTTTCTACTGTATCTAATGTCCTTAGTGGTCACATAGAGCTCATACAACCCCACTTCAAAAAAACTGAACTATCCCTTTAAAGGACAGGTTGTGATCAAAAAGAACTCCCAGGTTCCAGAAAGTGGTGCTGGAAGCCAAGTTGATGTCGTCCAAGGGGGTGATGTTGTTCAAGAAAGCCTCTCTGAGATGCTTAGTTCCAAGAACAATGTTTTTAGAAACAGGTTTTAAAATGTGAAAGCTTTTAGGTTGAAGCACATGTAGAATTGATAATAACTGTTTTAAATGTCTTCTGTTCTGCTATTTCCTTCACAATGTGTCACTGGTATTAAAGTGCATTACTGGTGTTACTGTATGGCATGTTGGTGTTCTGGCATCAGAGGTGCCCAGTTTATTTGAATTGATTTTTTTTGTATCTAGCTAAAGGTTGTAACATCCAATAGTACCCATTTTAAGAAAATGATCTTTTAAATTTGAAGACTCAGTGCCAATTAATTCAAAAGTTATATAAAAAAAGTGGGTGGAATTCATGGGTATAAATAATCATAGCTTAAAATTATTTTTAAAGGATTAAAATTCACAGTTTTAAGGATGTGATTGAACTTGTGACACTAAAAGGCTGAAATTATCTGATAAATGTATGGAGGTACTCAAATATTTTTTATTTATTTCATTTGGCTCTTACGGTCTGCTCACTCTGCTGCAGATTTTAATTATCTATCAACTGGGTTTGCTTCCTATATATTACAAATAATAAAGCATAGAGTTTACAAAATATGAACAGTAAGTTAGTACTCTGTTGGATGGTAAACTTTTGGAGGCCATGATAAAGTTTCTGTCCAGTAAACCAATTACAAACTATTTCATTATGAATTTTAAAACATTACATAAAGCCAATGGAAGCAGACTACACAGACATAGTGTAGTAAGGCTATTTGTCTTTTAGTTTTTATTTTTATTATTATTTTTTTTTCTTCCAAGAAAATTCCATGGCTGACTTGAGATCAGAAACTGCAAGCAACAAGAATACATACAGAAATTTAGGGGTGTCAGAAGTCAAATGTTTTAATCATGAAATGTTGACTGTCCATATGCTGGTATTAATGTTGATATTGAAACACCTCAAGTTTAAAGTCATGTTTTTTATGCCATATACAAAGGCAGCAGGGAGATGCCGGTGTGCAATTATGTGATTTATTTATTTATTTTTATTTTTTGTCTCATGACAAACCGGTAACCCGACACGGCTGAATTACTGAGCTGTGTCCGACAACTAATGAGAGAAATTTCCCCAGAGAATCTTTATCTATTGCTCCTCAGAGAGCACCTTAGGGACTCACTCTCCTGTCTGTCACCTCTACACACACACACACACACACACACACACACACACACACACACACACACACACACACACACACGAACCCTAGGTCCATCCCCCTACCTCTCAACTCTCTACCCCTCTGCTGCCTGCTCATCATCCCTTCTGCGCCCCCTCTGCCACCTCTCTGACACCCTGTTTCCTCCAACACTGTCATGATGCTCAGCCTTTTGCACATTGCAATTAAAACCAGAGGAGGCAGAGGGATATAATTCTCCTCTTCCTCCTTCTATCTGCTATAAAACATTTTAGGATCTTTTTTCTCCTTCATACCTGTGATACACATGTACATGCTACGTGTTGGAAATCCTGAGTTTCCGAGAATGACAAGCACTAATTGATAATGAAGGAAATCTCACCAGTATTTTCAGCTGAGGTAAATAGTTTCAGCGCTTTGGTTTGTGCAGGCGAGGAAGGATGAGGCAAACACAACAACACTGAAGGTAAAAGTGAGATATGTTGTGTCAACTTCAGACACTGGGAGTTTGACTTAACTCTTCTCGACAATACGTCTGTTCAGAGAAGTCTGTTCGCTGCAGAAGTCTTGTCCAGCATCACAGATAACACACACAGGAGAGCACTACCTCACCGCGTGATGCAGCCTCACACACACACACACACACACACACACACACACACACACACACACACACAACTGTGAAGTCAAAGAAGTCTTTGATCCTTGGTGTTGCGGTGCTGAACTCTGTGGCTTCCCCCCACAGATTTATTGTGGGATTCTAGTGTGAGCCTGACTTGCCTCTGTGTGTGTGTGTGTGTGTGTGTGTGTGTGTGTGTGTGTGTGTGTGTGTGTGTGTGTGAGAGAGAGAGAGAGCTTCAGTATGTGAGCAGCTAGCTGACGTGAGAGAGGTAGTGGGGAAGGATGAGGCAGGACTATGGGCAGGACGGTGCGGAGCAGGAGATTGGATGGACTCTCGACAAACCCCAAATGAGAGGAACGACGGTTCGGATTGGTCAGTTATTATGCTATTTTGCAGCTGATGTACTGAATGGATTTTTTATTCTTTTTGCTTTTATATTGTGTAGATCAGACCATAACTGCCTCATAAACTATGTTATAAATAATTACCAAGCTTTCAAATCGTAAACCATAGCTTTAAAATTGGCGTCTCTCAGATTGAAATAACACCATTACACTGATTCTTTGTCTTTGGCTACATTAAATATTGCACCCCAAATACTTTCAGGTTTGTTTTCCTTTTCCTTTTTTTTTGTTGAAAAACACCAGGAAAGTGACCTGTTGAAATAACAGCACACATGTTTTAAAGCTTATGATAAATTCCAATCCTATTCTCAGATGTTACGGATGAGGATCAGTCTAATGAGACACTCCACATGTGGAAAACATCGTCTGTTGTGTTGGATTTGAGAGGAAGAGGAATCCAAAAGTTGTCTAGAGAAATTTTAATATGTCAAACAGAGAGGATGACCTGGAGGTGACTTTAGTGCTAAAAGCAGATGGGGATCCGCTCTGTAACCAGATGTGTGCAAATAAATGTGAGAGTGTTTGGAGGAGGGAAGCGGTCGACAGATGGAGCCAAAAAAGAAATAGTGACTGTGATCTACACAGACATGCGTGTACACAAGCATTCACACACACACCAAAGCCTCATGAGGAAAAATTGTCACACATGGAGTCAGAGGTCACAGCTCTGTAAACAACAGCTTCTGATTAGTCTTACATTACTCTTCAATTCTTTATCTGTTCCAGATTGGAAATCTGAGGCTGCAGCGTGTTTTCAGCCCCTCCTCCTCCGACTCAGGTGCCACAGTTCCCTGATATTAAACATGGATTAGTAGTGTCGGGGTGTGTGTTAGCCAGACGTGAAGTAGTGTAGGCTAGGCAGGAAGAGGTTAGAGCCCATTGATTTCCAGGCTACTTACCTCCTGTTTGTATGTACGGACACACTGGAGTGTAAGCTTGTTAAATGTGAAGTGCATCACCTGTCATTCACAGGTCCCCATCTCATCTTCTTGGGGCTTATCATCACACAAACACACACACTCTCTCTCTCTCTCACTCACACACACACACACACAAAGTGAAATCAGGACATTTTGCTGATTTAAATGAGAAATTGCATCTCCTTACCAGGCTTGCTGTATCAAACTTAACCTAACAACCATGGTTGGACTATAAAAGGTGATCAAACACCTGTCATCTGTCATTCTTCTTTATTCTTTTTCTTCATACCTCATCTTAGACATTCTGCCTTTTACCAGCAAAACAAACTGTTTTAGCAGTTTGTTTCAATACATTACAAAGTGTAAGCAAATAATAAACCATCGAACACAGAACCAGAGGTGAGCACACCTCTTCAGCGGAGCCAGTGGTTTCCAAGGTTGGAGTCCCAAAGTGCCATCCAAAATCAAAACTATGGCTGTATTCAGACCAGAAAAGTCCTTTGGTCCACTTGTTTGGTCCGGATAAAAAGTGGACTTTATTTTTTTCATTTGGTGCAGTTTGTATTCAGATTGTACTTTTTGCAAGTGGACTATATTATGTAAACACATCCACGTGTGTGACGATCAGTGCTCTCATTCGACAGCACTGACAAAGGGCAGCACACAGAATACAGACCAGGAAATGGAGGTAAATGTGTATTTGTGCAAAATCATTTTCAGTTTCAAGAGCAGCTCCTTCAAAGCAGGCTCAACAACATTGTTTCTAATTTAGGAACAGTGAAGACGAATGCGCGCAGCAAGGAGACGCTATGCTCTGCGTGTCCTGACCCACAACACGCTAATAACAGTGTGGCTAAACAGAAGACGGAGGATCAGGTATGAACCAAAGACGGTTAGGTTACGGTGGCTTTATAGGCCCAAAAGGCGCATGTATCCTGTAGTTAGTTTGGATGGACCTTGGTTTGTATTCAGACCTGCACTGGAGAACCTCGAACCGCACCAGAGTTCGTTTGGAAGCGGACCGAGACCACCTCAAAAAGTGGGTCTCGGTTCGGTTGTTTGGTCCGCACCAGGGTTCGTTTGTGTCTATTCACACCCGCATGAAAAGTCCGCACTAGCGTGGGAAACGAACCCTGGTCTGTTTAAAGTGGACCAAACAGTCCAGGTCTGAATACGTCCTATGTTTACGATTGAATATTTCATCCTGAAAGCAGTAGAAGAAATCCAGACTCATCAGAGCAGGCAACATTTTTCAGTCTTCTATGATCCAGGTTTGGTGAGCCTGTGTGAATGAATGCTCATTCTCTGTAAACCCTATAGAGGGTTGTGGGTGAAAATCCCAGCAGACAGTGTTTTTTCAAATGCTCAGACCAGCAACCATATACTGTCCAAAGTTTAAAGTCATCATGTCTACACGACTGAATGCTTCAGACTTGCAGTCATGTAAATGGTTGATTTGTGTTAATAAGTGGTTTAACAGGTGCACATAATAAAGTGACAGGTGAGTGTATAGTCATATACACACAGTCAGAATGACTGCCTGAGCAAAAATAAAGGTGGTAGTATCCTTGATATGGATGAGACATCACGTCATGTCATTCTAATCAAGTCCCCACCTTGTCCTCAGTGAAATGTCAAAAGCCAGAAACCTCCCACAGAGGTACATTTTCATTTTTCTTCATTCAGCTCCTGTGAAAAAATCTGAGTTCTATTTCACAGAACAGGATTGTGTCCAGTCAGAGTGTTCTGCAGTGAACTGTAGCCCAGGTGATTACAGTCTGAAGTCTGCTCCGGCTTATTATGCCAAAACATCACTGGGCCCTTCTCCAAATATATCATAAATAATTATTACAGAGTGCATGTTCAGTGCTCTGGGCCATGGATACAACTTGTTTAGTTTCAAACACACCCCAATCAATACCAGCCTGTCATCTAAAATTTATGAGAACACCAGATTGTGTTTTATTTATTTATTTGTCTACTTATTTATTTCATTTGGCTGCTTGGCTTCAGCCTTTTCTTCAGCGCTAATCTTACAGAGTGTGTGTGCTGTGCATGTGTGTTTGTCAGGGAATACATGGAGTTGTGCATACCTTTGTGTGCATGAAGCTGTGTGTGCGTAAATGTGTATGTGTGTGTGCATGCATGCCTGCATGAGTGTGTGTGCGTGCGCATTAGCTTGGTCCAGCAGGCAGCGCCACCCGAGGGACCCCAGAATTATGGATTGAGGACAGGAGTCTTGCAATGATTGACAGCCGCATTCCGTTGGAGGTGATTAGGTGCGCGGGGCCCAAAGAAAACAGACATGATGGAAATTTCAACATCCCCACTCTAATTTCTGCTGTGGGTAATTATGATACATGATGATCTGCAGACATCATTGGCCACACAGTCCGCTGTGCTCAATCTCCCCTGCTCGAGCTGTCTCTTGTCTCCTGTCTACCTCTGCAACCCACTCACACACACACACACACACACACACACACACACACACACACACACACACACACACACACACACACACGCACACACAAACACAGAGGCAGACTCTCAATTCCATACAAACTAGCTGAGTTTGAAAAAAAATGGAATAATGAAAATTTTTAAATCCTGGACCTTTTTTTAACATCTGTTTCTTAATGTTTAAAAAAGGAAAGATGGTCATCTTTAAACTGTAGGACACAGTCCTAGTGTAGTTAGCTTAAGCTAGCATAAAATATTGTTTAGTCGTGTACAGAACTCTGTAAAATAAAACTAAACCCCTCAGATAAATCTTTACCTTTCCCTTTTCAAGTGTGTTAAAGTGAAGTTTTCTTTTCCTTGAAGTTTGCAATCAATGTTTCGTCCACAGAGTCAGCAAAGACTCTGTGTGGTGATACCATAATGTGGATAAAATATCCAAAGACCAAACTATGAGCTGTAACATGATACAGAGGCCAGAGTAGATGATGTTGCAGTAATAAAATAGTCATTTTGAGAATATTTCAGACTAATGTGGTTGTTCCAGCTGATGAAAACAGACCAAGTCCTTACAGATGTCTCTCTCATATTTTGTTGGTGGGGTGATGACCAAGCAGCAACCTCCAGTCTGAAAATATGAAGCCTACACTGAAGGGAGAAAAGCTGCAGTTCCTCAAGCATTCACCAGGGTTATTACAGTTTGGCATTTTAGTTTTTTTTATTGGTTTGTTTGTTTGTTTGTTTTTTGAACTTTTTTCAAAAACTTTTTGACTCTTTGACCTTTAATTTTTAGTTTTAATGTTGTAATTATTTAAAATGGTTTTCTCATTTAGTTTTTTATTAGTTCTAGTCACTTTTCTTATATGGGGAAGTTGTCAGGCAAGAATAAAAAAAAAAAGAAAGAGCACAGTGTAATAAAAACTCTAATCATCACATTTTCAGAAGTGTGTTCATCAAGCACAAAGAATACAATATGCCACTCAGTGTTATTCTGTTCGGCCACTGAAAGATGGTGGAAAAACAAAATAGGTAGCTTATGTATGAGATAAATTAAAAGAGAAAGAAACTTAAGACACTTTCTCCAAAATTTAAGTTTTTGTTAGTTTTGTAAACTCACAGTACAGTTTCAGTTAGTTGTCATCTTTTGTAAATGCCTTGTTTCTGTTTTAATAACACTGATGTTTTTTCACCTCTCATTTTTTTTATCCTGTAAGTTTTTGTTTTCTGTAGCTGTGTTTCCTTTTCACTTTTTCACAAAATAAAAGCTATATTTCTGAAGTTTCGAAAAAAGTACAATTGTGCCTTTCTAACGTTCTACTTTGGTGCATTAAAGAACTGTTGAGTTACATTATATATATATATATATATATATATATATATATATATATATATATATATATATATAATTATTATTATTCTATCAATATTTTTCAAATGCTTTGTTTTTGTTTAGTTTGGTTTTTATCCGTTTAATTTTTTTTCTTAAAGATATAGCCTGTTGATCCTGTATTTGTCATAAAAATAAGCAAAAATAAATGTTATTACAGAGTCTGCTCACATAATCCTCTGTACCCTGCTCGGGTCACCCCACACTAAAAACTCGAGGTACGCCCCTGCTGCCTTGACTGCCTTGTTCTAGCTTACACTATGTTGCTATGCTCATTAATGATAGAGTCCCACGGAGGGTTCAGCTTATGGAGTAGTGGGAGTTACAGTGAAAAACAGGAGTCAACTTTCCACCAGGTAAAAGTCAAACAACTTTTCAAGCATTTATGGCCACAGTGCACCAATGTCTCTGTAACTGATTCCTAAATGTTTCAGTAAAGGATCTTAAGCAAAATGGCAGCATAGGGTGTAATGATCCTTAAACTGTCATCTTTAGCTGACACCATCTCAAAATAGTGACTGTATTTCCAGCTAGAAAACGCACATCTCTTTCTCCTTCCACTGTTGTTTACGTATGCGTAGTGTCCTGTTTGTACGTCTTTCCGTGAGTTGCTCTCATGCTGAAAATGTGACTTGCCAAGTACACGACTCCTGTCACTCGCAGAGATGCAAGAAGAAGCAGATTTTTTTTTTTTTTTACTTGTGCGTTACCGGCATCACTGCAATCCAGAGGCACCGTCCCTGATGTCCATGCAATGTTGCAGAGACACGTTAGCCAAGACGGTCCTACAACATCTAGAGCCTTGAAGAACTCAGGACGGATCTTGTGCGGAGTTCTTTAACTGGCTTAGCGACTTCAGCCAGACTGGGATACTCAAGGTATTCTTTCCTATTCCTGACTATATGCTCAGTTGAGGTCAGCAAGTCCTCATCCCCACTGTAAACAGTGTAAACAGAGGGCTGCTTTCCCTTCCTGAGCAGCCGGACAGTTTACCTGAATATCTTGAAGCCAACTGAAAATCTGTTTCCATGGCCTCACCTCTCTAGTGCCCAGGTTTTTGCCTCAGTAACCTCAAGAGCTGCACAGTGCTTGGGCTGCCAATACCTACCAGCTGCTTCTAGAGTCCCACAAGCCAACCATGCCCTGTTGGACGCCTTCTTCAGCTTGACGGCACCCTCCACCTTTGGTGTCCACCAACAGGTTCTGGGATTACCACCGCGACAAGCACCAGCAGACTTGTGCCTGCAACTCCAGGCAGCCGGCTCAGCAGTGGCACCACTGAACATGGTCCATAAGAATTCTATGTTCCTGGCCACCCCCAGGACACAGTGAAGGCTCTGTCAGAGGTGTGAGTTGAAGACCATCCTGACAAGGTCCTCAGCCAGCAAACCCTCACTGTTCATTTAGGTCTGCCAGGTTTGGCCAACATCTTCCCCTACCATCTGATCCAACTAGTAGCAACTTAGCCTAGTTTAGCATAAAGTTGAGATTGTGTAGATCTTTTTTATTTTGTTTAGAATTTTTTTTATCTTTGCTTGAACAGTTCTATTTGAAAACATTAAAAAGTGAGTTTTACACAGGGAATTTCTCTAACAGTGCACACTGTCTGGGATGATTCTTTTTTTAACTCAGCAGTTTAAAAAAAAATAAGATTACAAGTTTACCTAATCAGAGGCACAGCTCAGCTGATTGACAGATGTGCGCCTATAGCTGTCAGCGAAGAGGCTCAGAGATCCAAACCCTCCTTCTTTGGCATCAGATGTGATCTTAAGTGATGTGTAATCAAACCAGCAGAGCAGGTTATTGATGGTCAGACTAATCAGGGAGGAATGTGAGCGGTGCATTAAATCACACTAGGGCTCACACACACACACACACACACACACACACACACACACACACACACACACACACACACACACACGCACACACACACACACTCTGTCAGGTATCGTGGCTCCAGAGCCACAATGAAAGTGTTAGGATCAGAAAGTTACAGCAGTTCCTCTCGGCCTCTCCTCTTATGTGCTGCACGCTTGTCTCTGGCTCCCCCATGTCAGGTGCATTTAGCATGGCTTTGAACGCCATGCCGCCATATTTTATGGAACACCTTGTTGGTTGATGCTGGATTCCTGCACAATGCCTCGAGACGGGTTCATGCATTAGAGATGTGAGCTTTGGACGGGGGCTGGGGGAGAGTGCAGTAAAATAGGAGGGGGCCGGCTTGTCTTCTTCTGTTTTTGTGGACTGTATCGAAGCTGTTGTTGTTTAGCATTGCAGTATTCGCTCGTACTGGCTGCAAAGAAAAATCTATGAGCGCTCTCATGGATTCTCTCTCAAAGATAAGATCTCTATGAGTGGTTTCTCAGCTCTTTCACATTGACTTGTTTTCTTCTCTTGGCAGCTACATCTTTAAAATGTCTTTTTTTTTTTTTTTTTTTTTTGAGGTTTTATTGGATCTGTTCTCACTTCTTGATGGTGTTGGGTGTTTGACCACAAGGAATTACAGGCCAACAGTTGGTTTAACTTCTCTTTTCCAAACTGTTACTTTATCGTGTTATGACATGTCAGTCCTGTGAAAGAGAAACTGCAAGAAATACGAACCGGGAGTCTTTCTGGAATGTCTTTGTGACCTTTTGCCTTCCACTTAAATCTATTCTTGAGAATGGCATGTATAGGAAAAAGCATATTTGCATATCTAAGGTGAAACCAAATTGCCCTTTATGTACTGTAGGTGTGAAAATACTGATTAATCCCCCAAAGGGCTGAGTGTAAAACACATATCTGCTACCTCCTGATTGTAAAGTGAAGCAATAAGAAAATTAGACACTGAAACGTGTCAGGCCTTAAATTAGCGCTCCATAATTTAGTGCCATTTCCAACAGTGGCACATTGCAAAGGCCTCAACACACAAGAGGCTTTGCACTTGTTGTCAGTCGGCACTCTATCACATTTCGCATTGCTGATCACAATTTTTCTGCATTAGCATGGAATCTTCTCTCTTTAAAGCTGTTAAGGTAAGAGTTTGGAGACCCCTGCTTGTTATTTCTCATGTTTTCAGCCTTAACAAACTCTGCTCCAGGCTCTGAGCATGTTATTGATGGGGCATTTGTATGCATTGCTGCAGCCAAACAGATGTTTCATTTACGGCTAACAATAACACAATGAGGGATCTATGAAAGAGGGAGAAAAGCTCAAGTTTATTTAAACAAAATCTTCACATGACACGGCAGCTCTCCAGCACCTAACAGATTTATTCGAAACGAAACAGATTCATGCTGATTCTCCCACCCCCCAGTCAGGGAAGCAATAATTTTGCTTCCTGTAGACTAAACATAAAATTAAAAAGCAATCTGGCTGTGCTGTATGTTTTATAGAAATCTGGAAAAAAAAACTAACATCAGCGACTTTCACAGATAAAAGTGCCACGGCTCGCCAAGTGAAAAGGTGGATAAAAAAATGAATATCTTTTTTCCTCGTCCTCTTTTTCGCCTTTGCATATGTTAAAGCGGCTTGATTAACAGCCGGGCCATCCAAAAGCTAATTATTTTATTGAGTTGGTGGACGAGGCGGGATCCCACCCCGGGGATTTGGCTTTGGCTTTGGCTGCAAAACAGAAAAAAGACCTCACATGTGATGTGCGATTTCTCCCTCCTCCCGGTGCCCGTCCTGCACGGTTACAGCAGGATGAGCCTCAGGTATGGGTGGTCTCATCTCCCCTCTATCAATAAGGAGCTTACTCGCCGTACTGGAAATGGGAGGGAATACAATACCATTGCAATTTGATTTAAAGCCCCACAGGTCAATCTCCTGAACCCCTCTTTTCAGGCAGGGCCTTTTATCGTTCTTTTCCCACTCTTCGTCATTCTCTCTCACTCTTTCTGTCTTTCATTCAGTTGGCTTTATTTGACTTACTGTCTCTATCTTTCATTTTCACTCTCTTCCCCTCTTTGTCAACTGTTTCTGTGATGTTATTCTTCTCAGAGCTGCCACTTTGAGGTCTGTGATTAAATCAAAATTTGCAGCAATCACATTTTTGCCAAGAATCCTATCATCACAGGCCTTTCCCGCTTGGATCCTGCAGAGCTATTACAGAAGCAGCAGTTTTTAACAGTACTGTGTTTACTAATGGAGTGGGCTTTCCATCAAACCATCAGCTGCTTAGTAACCTTATAGCTGAGTATTGGGACAATCACAACAGGGGATTGCATTAAAATGTACAGTATGTGCATAAGGGTGATTAGCCTCAGATGTGATGATTTGATATGGATTTGTAAAATAGCAGAAACTATCTTTTTTCCTTCCCTTTTCTCTTGTACATTAGGTCCAAATATGTTTGTTGTAATTGTTGTTGTTCTTGTTGTTTGCGCAGCTAGAAAAAGGCTGAAGACCAGGATGTCAGTAGTGAAAATAAACTTGTTTTCCTGAAAAAGACAATGAACTTACTGGTCAGAAAATTGAGGTTGTAAATTTTAATGCACTAATTGTAATGCAATTAAGGTGAAAAAAAAAAAAAAAAAAAAAGCTGTTACAGTATTTTTCAGTATTCTGTTCCTTTCTGCACACAGTAGATAAGTCAAAGCAGTGTCCTCTTATATCATAATAATAATGTTTCTAATAATAATAATAATAATAATAATAATAATAATAATAATAATAATAATAATAATAAAAAAAACAAATAATAATAATAATAATAGTAATTATAATGATAATACATTTTTTACATGCCCTTCTGGACACTCAAGGTCACTTTACAGGTAAAAATGCATTTAAAAAGAGACATCACTGTAGAAATAAATAAAACCAATGGACAAACAAAGGTGAGATTAAGTTAAAATGAGTCAGAGATTAGAAAATGCAATTTAAAACACATGGGTTTTGTGTTTGCTTTTTGGCGCAGTAGTAGTAATATTAAATAAAGTCACCAGAGGTTTTTGAAAGACACATTTCACTTTAAGACCTCCGTGATTTGCACTTTCTGTCAAACCAATGCTTTGAGTCGGAGCTACCAACCATAAGCTAAGCATACAGGCGCAACTATTTAGAGTGGTGTCAACGACCCACCACATGACGGAAAACTGTGAAAGCACCACAAACCTGAGGATGATACTAACCTATTGTGACATTGTTATCCTGAAATCAATCAATCAAACAATTACATGGATAAGCACAGTACTGTGCAGGAAGACCACTTTAAAGCTGTCTCCATTCCTGAAGTCATGGTTTTAGATTACACTGCTGCCACAGTGATAATAATAAGAAAATTTTAAGTCATCGACCGAAGTCTAGTACATTATTTTGTATCAGTCTGATTCCCAAACCAAAGCTATGCTATTACTTGGTTTAAATTAAAAGAAATGACTTAAAAATGTGATCAAATTTCACAATACTGGCTCAAAAATGAAATCCAAATATGATTAATCTCAATTAACCAGAGTCTTGGTTTGACAGCCCCGAGAAATGAAAGAAAAACAACAAAAAATCTGATTACTTTGGTGTTTTTATTTCTAACAATATCTGGTCCATTTGTTTGAAATAAAATACAAATCTGTGATTATAAATACATTTTAATTCAATAATTGAATCTTTTTGGGGGGGATTTAAAAAAAATAAATAAAGAGCTTTTGAAAAGAGTGCTCGACTAGTTAGCACATCTAGACAAACTGTTCTGATGATTAACCTACATTGTGAAGACATGCCTCATCTGTTCAGTTTTTACTAAGGCCTGAACCACAGGTATATGGCTATATTCCTAAATGCACATTTTCTGTCCATTTCGGCCGCTCAACCACAGGAACACGGTGATTTCACCCACACAAACTGAGATTTTTAAAAACGGAAAAAAAGTGAAGAAATAAAAAAAATATCCGGTGGAGTGGATCCGTGTAGTGGTGTGAAACGGAGCTGGTGTTGATGCAATGACGTCAAGCGCATCCGCGTCGTCTGCTTCGATTTTTTTTTTTAAACGAGGACAAAGACATCCGATCAAAAAATTATCCATATACGTGTGGTTCAGGCCTAAGATGTATATGTTCACAATGACCAACATGTTTTAAAATAGAAAATAAAAATGCAACCATCCTGGAATTGTGACTGTCTTTGTTTGTTTGTTTTAAATAAAATCTGCAACATTTATGAGTTATGTATGTTATGACACTGAAAGGCATTCCTAGATATTGTTAGAATTTCTTAAAATCTGCCAAAATTCTGTAATCATTTAACGCACCTTTTATAAATACCAATTAGTACTTTTTATAATGGTACGTAATATGTCAGCTGTCGCAGTATTTTAGAAACATGTCATTTATGCATGTTTCATTCATGGAGAGTCGGTGCAACTTTCTCCATAACGTGTATCTGTGTGTGTATCTGTGTGTGTATCTGTGTGTTTCTGCTGCCTGCACACACTGTTTGTGTGTGAGCCTGCATTGTCTTTGTGTCTGTGTCTGTAGTATCTGATTGACCCTGCACCCTGTCAACAGGATGTGGCCCCTGAGCCTGTGTGAGCCTCCCTCTGATACCTGCACAGGCTACTCTGTGTAGGAGTCAGTGCACGTGGTGGACAACAAATTGGCTCCTTCATGTCTTCCCCCTCCAAATGCTAAGGTTAGGCTTTAATTGCGGCACCTGGGTTGGAAAAGCTGCGCTGTTATAGACAAAATAGCGGCGCTGATGTCAGCGGACGTGTTGTGAATAGTTCACATAATACCAGTGTATACACAGTGGACACTGAGCCATCCACCTTTGCTCCTCTCTCCCGTTCTCGCTGAATAAGAATCTGACATAAATTCTGCACATATAAAATTAGAAAATGCCACTGTAGCCGTAGTTAAATATCACACAACCCCCCGGGGGAAGAGGAGGGAGGGGCCGGGGAGGTGCTGGCAAGTTACCTTGGCCTATTTTTCTGTGAGGAGGGGGGAAAGCCGAGAGAGGGGAGAGTGAGTCTAACGACAGGAGCAGAAGGGATTGTGGAAGGTTAGAAGAAAAGAAAGAGTGAAATGGAGGGAAAGAAGGAGGGGAAACAGCTGTGTGTCGTCAGAAGGAGAGGGGTAGGACAGTCGCTTTCAGATACAAAGCTGTCATACTTCACCCCCCCGTCCTCTCCCCCCTGCTGCTCCCCTTCTTTTCTTCACATTGAAGCTATCAAATGAAGCAGCGTAGTGAAGAAACCTTTCTCTGAGCAGCTGCTTATATGGCATCATTAGAGGTTAAGTGCAGTCTAATCTCCCTCCTAATAAAGTTACTTTGAAGTGAGGGAAAAGGGTGGAGTGGGGCCAGGGGTTGTTCACATGGAGTGTTTGGTGAATTAGCTTGGCTGGAGCCCTGTTTGGTGTAAAACCTAAACCAGCCTCTGATGGCCGTGTTGATCCTTCAAATAGCATCACCCAGTTTTTCTGACATGATTCATCCTCATTCATTTGGTCATACGAACACTATTTTTGTTGCTGTGGTTTGCAGAGCCAGGACTCTGGTTTGCTCTGAGGCCCAATGATTCACATCCTTCATTGTTGGTGGGTATTTAAGTATATGCCTAAATCCGTCTGATACAGGTACTGTCCTTAATTCACATAGCTTTGATTAGGCCTGTCACGATAATCAATAAATCAATTAACTGAACGATAAATAAAAATGTCCTCGGTAAGTTTGCCAGCCTGCATGCATGTTTGTTTTCCTCCTCTCTTTCCACCAAAGAGGCTGAATGAGAAGATGGATCACTACGTCTGTCTTTCCTAACATCGGGTACATAGGTACTACAGTGGATTTAGCGGATTTAATGCGGAGTGAGCATCTGTCAAAAATGTGATCTTTGGGGTGAAGACGGGGCTGCTCACGCGTACACATGGAGAGAGCTGAAGCGAGCGTCCTGAGGGGTAAGGAGGAAACACACGCTAATATGAGTGATGGCACGAAAGATACGGTTCTTAAGCCGCCTGCCACAGTCCCAGTGTGGGAATATTTTGTTTTTTTATCAGAATGAACAAAGTGTGAGCTCATGAACACCAACGAGCTGATAATGACGCATTTGTTTGAAAATAGTGGCGACGAAGAAGAAGAAGAAGAAGAAGGGGAGGTGCAGCGGAGCCTTGTTCTTTGACAATCCGCTCTTACTGAGGCTTTTGGTCTGCAAAGTAAATAGAAATAAAAACGCCAAATGGTGGCGCTCAAAGACAGCTACATTGCCAAAGAAATGCAGCCCTTCGATATGGTTGAAAGCCAGAAATGTTCAAAATGTTTGACAGACAGTACGGACAGACTGGGAAAAAGTACATGATACAAACAATTCAGGAACTGTATAAACTCCCTTTTATTTAGGCTATAGTTTTTATTGTTGTTGTTTTTTTTGGAGTTTTGTTTTTTCTTTAGAGACAGGGTCTATGTTTTATTGTTTTTGATTAGTATTAATTATTTTCATTGACATGTATTTTTTTCTAAAAGAGAGTTCTTTTCATTTTCATTGTATTTTTTTCTCTTTCTTTGTTAAATTTATTATATTTTTAGTTTAATTTATTTTATTTAAAAGATCCTGACCTTTTAATTACAGTTAAATACTCTTAAGAAATTAATGTTTCTTGCTTTTGATATGGTTTACTCACTTTATTATCCCATTTATCATAATTACATCAATGAGAAAATGGAAAAAAAATCAAAATAATATTGACAATAATATGGTTTATTGGCAATAATATTTTGGAAAATTATCGTCTAGCAAAATTTGTTATCGTGACAGGCCTAGCTTTGATTTTAAAGCCATTTATTTATTTTGCGTGACATGATTTGGTCCATAAAGAATGATATCTTCCAAAAAAGCTAAAAGAGATGAGCTAACAATGGCGGCAGTTAGGCTAGTATGCTGTTCTCATACCCTGTGTCAAGGAAAGACTATAACTTGACTCCATCTCTGAAGCCCCATTACCGCTAAGCAGTCCGGTTTAGGTCAGCACAGTTTGGTTCAGGTTGGCTTGGTAAAGCCTGATCGGATTGGATGGCGATAGCGTGACGTGATAGCAATGTGACCACAGTGTATCCCTCTAATGAATGCAACAAAGAAGAAAAACGCAACAAGGTAAACAAACAGCAACGTTGGGAGACATCCAGCAATTTGTCTTCTTTGTGATCGTCATGTGGCTCTTTGATACAAAAAACAATCAAGCTTTGTTTCAGAGGACGCTGTGTGCCACCAGGAGCGGCTGTCCCAACAGCAAGTGACGATTCTTTCAACTAATCAACAGTCTGCAGTGTTGTAGCTCCACCTTCATGGATTGGCACCCCAACAGAAGGGTCCCAAAAATTGGGACCATTTGTCTCGGGTGTTTGGGGATCTGTCCTGGGACTAGCTAGCGGGACTAGTTAGTGGAAATGCCACAAATTGTGTACTGTACCAAGACCAACTGACCTGAGCTGCTTGGTGGAAACAGGGCTTAAGTGTTTTACTTCACTGAATCGACTGAAATCTTCACTGGACAAGGTTCCCATGTCCAAGAAATGGGCAGTCCCAGCTTGATTTTCTTTCTGTTTAGGAATTTTTAATAGATGACTCCCTGATTTTTCACAAATTGAAGGTATTGAGACCCCTTTTTTAATTTTTTTTTTAATGAGAATTTTTATCTCATAAAAAAGAAAAGAAGAGCACTTCACTCACACTTTTTTATTGTGTAACTTCTGTTTGAGTTTATTAGCGTAACAATTGGATGGCTATTTGTGTGCAAAATAAGCGCCCTGCTGAAGTTGAGCAATTATCTCCATGCTGTGTTAACTTTAAACAACCTCTGCCTCAACATTAGATGATATAATTTATGTATTTTGCTTAGGTGCTTTTTATTTACACGAGACTCAGACTGGATCCATTTGATTATTTTAAGCCACAATGGTTTGCTTTGGTGTAATACAAAATGATACAATTGAACAGTACAGCCAGTTTCTGCTTTAGGCACCTGAAGTCTGCTTCTTTTATTTATATCATTTTACAATGATCTTCTTGCACTGCTACAAAGCTTCACTTCTCTTTGCAACATTCTTTCTTCATCTTATTCTCCTGCTTCCTTTTCTTCATCTTGGTCTCCAACATCCCAGAGCCCCACATGCTCCCTCAGTCCTCACATTGTCATACCAGCCTGTTGCAGCTCGGCACTGGCATGGTGCCTTTCCTGGGCGGGACTTCTCCTCCCCCTCCACTTACCAGCAGATTACTCCAAACTGCTGGCATCTCACGAGTGGGGGGTGTTTACAGCAGTTAATGACACCATTAAAACCTTGGTGTAGTACGGGGCAAAGACTCAACCTGCCTGTTTGTTGGCATTTTTCCTAAATTAGAAGTTCTGGGTGGAAGCCAACAGCAGAAGCCAAGATGTAACAGGTCTGAGCCATGCATGCCAACAAACAAGCATGTGTGGTGATGTAAGCATGAAGCAGACTGACAGAGTACTCTCACAGGAGAGGTTTGAGGATCATTTTCCAGCCATTTTTCTCAATAACAGTAAGGTCCTTTTCACTCTTCGACCCATTTTTGCTCAGGGCAAACTTATCTGCTACAACAGCTCAATGTGGGAGTGATTAGCAGAGTAAATGTTGTTGCACTCGCATGCATTAGCGTCAAATGTTTTCTGTGTCGTTTGTCAGAAATATTATTAGAAGGGGGCTGGACTGGTTCTCCAAAGATATTCTGTTAAATTATTCCAAACTGGTTGATGTCCGACACACAACATGGCATTTTTTGCCCATCTGGAACTCTTTATGTTGTGTTTTCCTTGTTGATATACAAAATCTCTAACAAATGATAGTAGTTTGCAGATGTGGAATGGATAAGACATGGTGTCCAACTTGTTTCTCTCCTTAAGATACCTGTTTGAATGTGAACTTTACAACTGTTTTATTTTATGTATGCAATGATCACTGACATTTAAAATAAATTGATGAATATGAGGGTGGAAATGAAGAATTATGAAAGTTCACCACAGATCTGTTAGTTTTAATAAATTGGAGAAGAGGAATGATTTGTTTAGAAAAAGCATCAGAAGGAGATTTAACGTCTAAAGAACATAAAGTTTTTCATGTTTGGGTTTGGGTGAGATTATACTCAGATTATACTCTTTTACCCTCTAAAATTAAGTATCTCAAACTTGCACTACTTCTAAGGCCACCAAGGGTTGTCACTTGTTGCAAAAAAAAAAAAGAAAAGAAAAGTTCTTTGAAAGCACTGAGATGGAAACTTGATCCTTTTTCTTTTCTGTGAAGATTATTTAACGTTTAGTAACCCAGCAAATATTATTAAATGAGCCTATTACCCTGATATTTGTTCATTCTGTAAATATTTAGAAAATTGAACCAAAAGCTGAGCTTGGTGCTGAACAATCAACAGGAGCTCTTTGGTATTTTTACTTGCTTTAAATCTCTCTAAAGACATTTACATGGTGCATGCAAATACGTTTACAGTATAATTGATGATCATACTGCTTCTACTTTCAGGCCAGTGTTTGACTTAGCACGGGTTCTCTGTATTTCCACTGCCAAAGTTCTGGCTCCTGGGCAAAAGCAAAGCACCAACAATGTCAGGGGCTGAGACTGGGGCTTCAGTGCCCAACAATCAGCGCTGAAAAACAGTCATTCTGAAAAAGGAAAGCTGGGGAGCAAGTCGTCTGTTGATTTATTTGAGTTCCATTCAAAACTTGAACTGGAGGTGAAATTGAAGCAGCAGTGCATTGCCTCTCATGGATCAGGTCTAGGGATGCATGATAAGCACAGTTAGTTATTGGCCGATATTGGCGTACAATAGAATATCAGATATCGGCCAACACACCAAATTGTGCCGATAGAGTAAACTGTTAAATAATGGGCTGAAGCTGATGATAATTTTTGCACTTTTAGTGATTTTGTTTGTACAATGCAGATTGAGTAGTGCCATATTATGCTCCTGTTTTAAGTTGAACTTGAATTCAATTTGGGTTTAATTGCTGTACAGTTGCTCTTCTCATATATCCCCATAGGATCAGAGGTTATATTTACTGACTGTCAATTGTGAAATTGACCAAATTTGCCCTGGTTGTGGGTATTGTGATTTTTTCAGGAAGAGCATCATCCAGCTTTTAAGTAGGATTTATCTTTTGGATTTGTTTTGATGGAAAGCAATTGTCATAAATAAATATACAGTTTTAAGTCCATATTTTTCTTATTTTGCACAAGAAATAATACAATAATACATAACAAATGTCACAAGAGTATGCACCATAATACAATATGCTACTTCCAATACAAAAGAGAGGTGACCATCTCTGCTGTTATGTGCACAGAAATAATATTGATATCATTATGGAGGGATTATCAGTCTACGTCATCATAAAGATGCACATGCATCTTGACCACAGAAGCAGCATTTAGATCCATTTATTTGGATGAGTTAGCATTTTTAAACACTAAATTCAACCGTTAAGCAGCATCAAAATATCTGGTTGTTGTGTGGTCAGTGCTACATAACAGAGGCAACTTCTGTCAAGTTTTGACCGTTATAGCACAACCGGTGTTTCGGAGCACAACAGATTACACTGTTACACCAGCGACATTTGCATGTGTGTAGTAGGTTTGACCGCACACAAGCAATATCAACTGCTTGTACTCAAAATACAGATTTGGCTTTGCTTATTGAATGAAAAAGTTGGTTTGGGGCTGAGGTTATGACCAAACATGGACAGTAAATAATGAGTGAACCTATATATTATGATTAACAGAAACAGATTTTATTATCAAAGTAAAATTACGTGATGAAATGATGAACCAGTCTATAAACCCTGAAATACACAACCATTAATATTGTGATTTGGTGCAGTTGTCTGGACATAGATTTCTGGTTCTTTCTGTTATGAACCGGGTATCAGACTTAGCAGTCTGTGTGCTCTTTTTGGTCTGGAAGGGTTTCTGATTTATTGACACGTATACATCCTGGTATGTCACAGTCCGGTAAGTGTCTATGGAAAAAGCAGTCAAAAGCATCCATTGACAGTTGTGTGTTTAAATTCCTCTCTGGGTACACGCTGGATTTCTCAGCTAAAAACGTCTGTCCACATATTATCTGTCCACTTGCTGATCTCTTCTATCCACCCACTGCTATTCCACAAACCTGGGAGCCATTTACCATCCGTCAAAGTGATGATATTAAGACAAAAACGTGTTTTTTTTCTCCTTTTTTTTCTTAAAAAAAAAAAAAAGAGTCAAAAACGTGTTGTTTGGTGGTTAACTTCCCCATGTCAGTTGACAAACCATTATACTCCGCAGTGCTTCTGCGCCCAAGTTCCGCGTGCATCCACTGCCGTTGATGATAAACAAATAACCCCTTTATAGGTATCCACTAAACCAATTGTTAAATATCACATATCAGCAAAAATTTCAATATTGTGCATCCCTAATCAGGTCTATACCTTATCATTTCATATAACAGATTAAACAAAATGTTGTTGTTTATCTTGTTGACATGATGGGATGTCATTTCTGCCTCATGTTCCAGCGTTTACATTTTTCTCCTTTGCTTTCCCATCCCCCAACACAAACACAGATGAGCAGCACACACACACACACACACACACACACACACACACACACACACACACAGTGCAGCAGTCAGTCACACAGATACACAGATAAAAAAAAATCTCTGCCTTTTTTCAAGTGCTCCCAGCACCATCTTTGTTGACCCCCCCCCCCCCTACTCATGGTTGGTGCCACCCCATCCCTGGGATGGCTACACATGCAGTGACCTACTGACGTTTCACAACAACACAATGATGTGGCTCTGACCTGGCTCTTTGCTGGTGGAAAACCAAACTGGTTCATAGGAAGAACTTGATCAGAACCACCCGAGAACTAGCATTAGCAACAAATGAGCACTTGTGGAAGGGTATCAATGGCCTTTAACACAGCCAACAGATACTCAAGCCGTGTTTTCACCAAGCAGACCAGTTCAGTTCATCTCGGTACGGTGCACATTTGTGGCTTTTCCACAGACTTATCCCGGGACAGATCCCAAAATAACCGAGACGAGCTGTCCCACTTTTTGGGGCGCTTTCGTATGGGTGCCAGACTGAACTGATCTGCTCTCTAAAGGTGGAGCTACAACACTGTAGACCGTTGATTGGTCAAAATTGGTCACGTACCATGCAACAGTGGCTGCATTTCTCCTGGCGTCACACAGACTTCTCTAAAACACAGCTTGATTTCACTTTGTATCAAAGAGCTACATGTCAATCATTAAGAGGACGAAATTCTGGATGTTTTCTATCTATGCTCTGTTTACTGTGTTGCTTTTTTCTTCTTTGTTGGATTTATTAGCGGGGTACACTGCTACGGCTTCATGCCAGCCATTATTTAACAGCTGTGGCTTTCAGGATCTGGCTTACACGCCACCTACCATGAAGGGGCACGGTTTTGCTGTGGAATCACTAAGGAGCTGGCAACATCTGTGAGAGCATTTTGCTGCAGTAACTTCTTTCCACTTCATATATATATTAAGGGACGGGACACCTGCTAAAATATGAAACCAAAATGCTAGTGTGGTACATTATTCTCAGATTTAAATTCTGCCAAAATATTTGTAGATGTAGTCTCAGTGATTTAAATCCAGCTTCTCATTTTTTGGGGAGAGGAGAGAAAAAAATATATATCTGAATGATGTCACTGGAAAAAGACAGTTTGTCTTGACTTAACAAATAGAGTAGATACACATCCTCCATCTTTATTTACATGCAATTGTTTTCCAAATACAACCTCTTCTGGTTAAAGAAATCAAATGTGAAGTGTAAAAATGCCCAAAAATCTATGCCTGGAGAGATGATTAATGAGCAAACTGTCTCCTGAACTACAACATCTGATGCTCCTTTACACCTTTTATTGTTTTTCTCACAACTGTATGTGACTGATTAGCTTTCAGACAAATGTTGAGCATTTCTTTATGACTTAATCTTGAGAGATTGTACAGCTGGTGACTTTAAAATCAGTTATTTATGTGTGTGCAGATCTTGTTTTTACCAACAGATCACAAGAGATGGATTCATCATGAGGGTACCACTTCTCACTAATCGTCTCCTCACAGAAGGTGAGCTATTTAGATGTAAAGAAAAGTGCCACTGCCTTCCTTTGTTAAGCATTCCTTATGAAACCATCCTGAAGGTGCACAAAAGTAAACAATGACAGTGTTTCTTTCACGCAGTAAACTGAGGCATCTCGTCTGAGAATGGGGATATTCTGTGAGTAACCACCAAAAACTGCAGGTAAAGTGGCAACAAATTACAACTCAGCACAAATGGACGAGTATTTGAGTGGGCCCAATTTGTCGCCTTCAATAAAGAACATTGGTGCTCAACAGCCTGGGCTCGTTGCCCGATGGCGGGGTTACAGCCAAACTGATTAGATGTAATGTCTGACAGCTGTGTGTGTGTGTGTGTGTGTGTGTGTGTGTGTGTGTGTGTGTGTGTGTGTGTGGGGGGGGGGGGGGGGGGGGGGGGGGGGTGTTTGAGTCAACTTCTCCATGTCATGCCAAGTTTCTGTACATCAATATGTATAAGACATAGAGAGAGGCAGAGAGGCCAAAAGAAAGCGAGCCTCTCTACAAAAAAATCCATGACTGCCTGTTGTGGTAACAAGAGGCCCCATCTGGAGCAGCTTTAGGTTCCCCAGGCTCACATGTGCAGAGGAAGAGGAGGAGTGGGGGCACTGTGTAAGGCTGGAGGGTAAGATCAGGGGTGTGGGGTGTTGGTGGTTAGAGGAGGAACACCCCAGGCTCTGGAAGCAGTTGGGTGAGAGAGTGTCTGGGTCGAGAGGGTCAACTCTGTGGAGAGGCTCGAAGGCCTGGAGTGTGACGAATGGGGTAGTGTGGTGGCCGTGCTGGAGATGAGTGAGCATGACTTCAGCCCTGTAGGATAGGTTAAATGAACATATATGGTGTGTGTGTGTGTGCTCATGTGCGTATGAGGCCAGAAAAGTCATATCAACTTTTTACCAGTCCTATGGTACGGCCACACCAAACGCAAATTTGCGGTGCAATTACATACAAAGTCAATGCAAAGACGCTTTTAGATGCCGATTCGCCCCGGCCGGGGCCTTTGGGGTGTTTGGCTCGGCCCGTTTGGAGTGTTCACACGTTTGGGCGGCAGACGCAAATTCGCTCGAGTTGAAAATATTGAATTTTTGACGCGAATTTGCGTGAAGGCTTGCCATGGCCACAAATCAACGATGACATTCCCCACAACGTCATTGATTTGATGACGTCGGGGGGGGAACCGCCACCTGCTCCGGCTCCAACCCCACCGGAAGATAGAGGAGAAAATAATCTGTGCGGTGTGTCTTCATCCAGAGTTATATGATACGATGTGTGTACTCTACAGAGACCGGAAAAAAAAGAGCAGGTTTGGTTGAAAGTCTCTGGGGAGACGGTTTTTAAAGGTAAGTTCTGTAAACATTCGTTCCCAGCTGGATTTGCCTGCTTGGGCTATCACTGAGCTCGACTGTGATTTCCTCAGTGGAGTTTTGAGCCTGATAGAGAGGAGGGAGGAGCGGGGCAGGGGCAGAGCCAGGGAAAAGATGGAAGTTCTCTTTCCTCGACCCCTACATTATCCCCAGGGAGACCTCCGAGAACATGGGTCGGGGTTCAGGTGGTCGGGGTGGTCGGGTGGTCGGGTGGTCGGAGGTTCGGAGGGTTGAGGATCAGATCGCAGGGAACAGCCAGGCAGGGCTGGTGGATTACCAGGGAGAGGCAGCAGACCTTGATTGTGATCTCCAAAGCTTTCACACACTCTCCTGTCATGCTTTTGAAACCACAGCTCATTGTTTTTCAGCTGCTCTTTTGGGCTTTCGGTCTTTAAATGAACGGGCTCTCTACTCTGCATGCGCAGTGCCGGGCTAACGCGCGTTCGCCCCTCACCTTGTCAAAATAGTCCAGCGACAAGACTCATGCGTTCACGCAGCGCGTGACAGGCGATTCGCGCGAATAAATTCGCAAGTTCGTGTTTGGTGTGGCCACACCTCTACGGAAGCAGTATTGAGAGGTGTGATTAGAGAGGCGTAATGTTAGTGAGCAGGTGGTTTTTCCACATAAGTTCCTGCTCACCATACGTCACTCTGCGTATTTTAGAGCTACCAACCAAATATACAGACAAGATGACACCATGTGTTGAATTATGCAGCTAAAAAAAAAACATGGCCCCTCAGATTTGGGGGTAAGTGGTGCTTCTATTGAAGACCCTTAGCCTGCTGGGGGGGTCAAACAGACTCTAAGTTATCATATTCATTTACTTTAAGGTCAAAATATTGTTATCTGCAACCTGAGCCAACCATTCAAGGCCTTACTTCATGGGGCCATGACCTAACTGCTGGGCCACCCTAACATCCCTCAGTCTGACTCTCATGCTCATCCATTTACACTGACTTTGGAAATGGAAACCTCCACCAGTTTCCTCCTGCTCCTCCAAGCTGCAACACATTGTAAGAAAATAAATATATGGGCCTTTGATTTTAAAATTTTTTAGACTTTTTGGAGAATTTTTTTCTTCTGTATGATCAGACAGTAGGAAATAGAAGAATAAATGTGAAAGGAAGAGCATGACAAGCAGCAAATGGCCAAAGGATCAACTTGTAGATAAGACACCACTGAGCTTTAACCTTCACCTCCCTCCTTGAGCATATCAAATGTGCAGGAATTTAAAAGTTTATTATCATTATATTGTAAAGGAACAAAAATAAGCCAAGAAAAAAAAAAAAAAAAAAACGATTTAAAAAAAGTTTAATGTAAGGTGACTCAGTAAGTGCAGTCCTGACACTTCCCTTCCAAGCCCCTCCCCTCCCCCATGGCGTTAGTTGGATCAAACCTCTGGGCTTTTAGTGAATCTCAAATCTCTGTCACAGATTATCTAGCCATTAGCAGACACTGTTTGTTTGATTTCCTCAATCGATTAGAGCCAATCCCCAATCAAACAAGCCATATTGATGAACAACACAACCTCCTGCTCCCTGGATAAACACAGCCACTTGTTGTGTATGCTGCACAGTCAGGGGGCAAATGACACCGTCTGCTCCAGAAAAATCTCCACATATCATCAGGAATGAACTCGCAGCGCTGCAGTCCCCCTGAAGAGACGTGTGGAGGAATTATATCTGACAGCACAGGCAAAGGCATGTGATTAGCTGCCATATTGTTAGCCCTGCTTTCTTTTACATACAATATTTATCCTATTGATTTCTTTTGATTAAATATCTAAGCAGCCAGGGCTGGCCTGTCACACTTCTCTCTTTTGTGAGCGATGTGTGTCATGTGAATTAATATTTCAAAGTCTGTGGATTCATCCTGACAGGCAGCAGTTTTTCCCGGATAAAAAGAAGCCTTTTCACAGACGGATCATGAAAGAACAACCATGTTTCTGTTGATGTTTTCATTTATGTTTGTCAACGAGGCGCTGTGAATCGCACCAAGGGATCCCGCTCGAGAGTAAAAGAGAACCTGCTAAATAATACAACAAATTACATGTTGAGTTTCTTCCTGCGTGTTGGAAGAACAGATTTGACTATATATTATTTACACAAACATCTTGTTAGCTAAAGAGTAAGCAGTTTGTTTACTAAATATGTGTTTTGGGGTTGTTTGGGGACATTACAGTTGCATTATTCATGCAGCCAGGCGTTGAGCGCTGTAAACTGTTGTGGTGTCAGGCACATCCCTGCACATTAAAAATAGACTAGTGCAACATAGCAAAAGCTCCTGCTTTCCAGTCACTTATTCATACTCGCTCCCACACATTAATATTGCAGATTGTATACTGGCACGCCAAGGCTTTGTGTGTGTGTGTGCATGTGTGTGTGTTTGTATCCTGTTTGCTAATACGCCTTTACTCCAAAAACAGATGATTCCTCCACTGCTTCTTTACCTCAATTCCTCCCTCTACTCCACTGGCCCCCCAAAGTTAATCTTCATTTTGAACGTCTGCACTGGAGGCAGATCAGGCCAGGTGAGAGATTGTCTTCCCTTCCCGCCTTCAGGGCATCTCAAGCTCCATTTAATCCAAATGCCAATTTGTAGCACACAAATAGGAAGAGGCTGCAGCCAGCTGCCTGGTTGGCTGGCTTGTTTGGGCATTTTGTGCACACGGTGTGTGTGTCATTGCATGTGGAGGTACGCACACACACGTGAGTTCCTCTGTGAGGGTTTACACCAGGCCCTCTCAGCTTGGTGCATCTATAATTGGAGAGCAGGGAGCGTCCAGAGGTGTGGGGTTGTCAGTCACTGTTTAGGTTGCCCCAGGGCCCCTGGCACTCCTGTGGGTATCAAAGTGGCGCTAATTAAATGTGGGCCCCACCGTACGGCCCTCCACATCACGGGGCCAACGGAGAGCCCCCGCCTGGCTGTCCTCCCTGTGCCTTTGAGAATCTGCTGCTTGCACTAATTACCCATTGTCCATTTGACTTGGCCATTCACACACACACACACACACACACACACACACACACACACACACACACACACACACACACACCAACCCCCCATCTCTCCTATATTTATTATTTCATATTTTCCCTGCCTACTCTGTCTTTGGCTGGCCGGCCTAATTAATCTTATGGAAATCTCCTCCAGCCAAGGTTGGCCTCCAATGTTTGTAATTTGATTTGGGGATGATAAAAGTGAAAGCTGGGGTTCTGCAATGGTGAGGGAACAGTGTCATTTCTCTGTCCTCTCGCCCGTCCCCCTCAACATCCCAACACTCGGGAGGCGTGCAGGGGCTATCAATCTTTCCCACGTGCCCAGCAAACTGATATCCCAGAAAATTAACTTCAATTAATAACAGAAATCCCCCGATGCGGCTGTGGAGGCAAGCCGGGGCTTTGAAGGAGAACCTTCAAAGATGTCTCTCTGCAAGTCTTTTATAGGCCAGCTGGGAGGGGTTTTCTTTTCATTGTCATCAGCCACCATTTGAACACTCACTTTTTGCATTTTTTTTCTATAGCTGTGGACATTTAAATAAAACCGCTGTCAGCACTAGAAATCGATTAGATTCCCCTCTGGCTGGTAAAAGCAAAAACAAAATGACTTTTCGTTATGAGACTGACGCCTTCCAAAAAAGTCTCAACAAGAAGAGCTTGTTTATGAAAACTAGGTATTCACAAAGGTCAGCTGCCACATTAGCTGATTGCTGTTTAGATTCCTGATGAGCCCAGAAACCTTAGGGTAAAATAAAGTTTGATGAGTTTCAGGGTGGGGGACATTTCAACAGATTAAAACAAGCTTTTGTTTTGAAACTAGACCACTCATTGTGGCATGAATTCTCAATGTTTAATCACAGAACTCTGACTTTTGAACTCTCTTGTTCAAGACTGTAGTATTGTGCGAAACATGAACGAATCATTCAATACCTGAGAATCACTTTACTGACTCGAGAATCATGACTCTTCTTCCTAAATGACTCATTTACTGACTCAGTACAAAGCTCACGGTAGCCCAGCCCCTCACTCACATCATGGGAGAATGGCTGATACGTAGAATGGCTCAACTCACAGTGTATACGGGTCACTAACTCACCCACAGTACTGGGGATCACTAACTCACTCACAGAATGACTCAAAGCACATACGAGTCACTCGCCCGCTCCAACGTACGTAGCATTACCATCTCAGTCCTGGAAAGGTTTGTGAGGTCATTTTCCTGAATGCCAATTTGTTGTGAGGACAATTCATTTTAAAGGAGGGGTGACTTTTTGATGACTGCTGACACTTTATTTTCATTTCACTATTTTTAAAGCTATTTCCGTTCATTTTCATATCTGTCAAGAGGCTTTATTTTACTTTAGATTTATTGTACATGGTTATTTTTTTCTAATGTTGCACTGTTTGAACTTTGAAATTGTTTTCAGTTATATTTATTTAATTCAAAGTGATTTTATTTGTGAGTTAGAAATAATAAAAGTTTCTTTAATATATGTTGATCTTTCACTCTTTTTTTTTCACATTAGAGTCTATTAATTGTCCTTTTCAGTCATTTCTCTGGTATGAATCTCTCTGAAATATAGATTTCTATGCACTTTCTGGGTAACTGACTCGAGTGACTCAAATGACTCAAAAACACGATTCACTTTGGTGAGTGACTCATTTAAACTCAACTCAGTAAAAAGAATCGAGTTTTCCATCACTACAAGACTGAGATATTTTAATTCACAGGTTGTATAAACTGCACATGACCATGGCTGATATGTTAGCAGATATTAGTCTATTACAGACGTATCATATCAGCATATATGATCCCTGTAAGGAAATTGCAATATTGAAATCTCAACATTCATTGAATTTTATTCAGAAACTGCAGTTTTATCACAGAACCTCACTGTCAGATTTGTTATTGGGCTGTAAAATGTCTGGATCATTACAACCTGACTGATAATAGTGGACTAATGTGATAACGTCCATGTGAACTATCATCACATACATATCTGTGTAAATGCAGTGGTCCTCTGAATATCTTGGTGTTGTTAAATAAGTTCTAAAAACTATGCACTTCTTCTGATGATGTTGTATTTGTACCTCTGCTCTGAATTAACAAGCTACCACTCCTCCAGATAAGAAGGCAGAGTTATAATCCTCTGTTTTCCCACTTCAAACAGTAATACACGATGTGAAGCTGCCACACTTTTTTCCAGTAACACAGTGATACGCAACTCTGGCAAGACTGAGAGCACTTTGCACCTGGATTATAACTTATCTGTAAACACCTGTCAGGTCCTTTAGCAGCAGTTTAAAGGTAGACACAGTCCCTACCTAGCTTCTTACGAATTCATGTCCATGGAAGTCTGAACAGTTTAAACCCAATGATCCAAAGAACAGTTTGATGCACACTTGATCTAAAGTATGGAAGAATTCATATTTAGAGATGAAACAAGCTGAGCTTAATCCATGTGCCTTTTATTTTTAATGGTTATTCATATCCAAGAGATGAGATCGTGTTCGAATACCTCTTTTTTTCCTCTGTCTTTTGTATCTTTGTAGATCGTATATTTGTTGACACTGATATGTTCTTACCAATGATCAGAATCAAGAAATACTCTTGTCTGCTGTCGGGTTATGGCGGTGCTGAGAACGTTAGGTTGCGGTCTCACCGGCCATTCTAACCGTGCTGTACTCAAGCACGATTGCCCCCCCTACCGCAGGGCCATTTAAGCACACTTATGGCCAGTGGCGTGGGGATTTTTTTTGAGGAAGCCAAGTGAGATAAAGCCTCTAATCTGTATGATTTTTAGGGAGTGTGGTAAATAAAAGACTATGTTGCAGCTTGTATATCGCTATTTCATGTAATGGAACGACCTGTTAGAGCGCCCAGAGAGCGCTTGTTTTACTTACTTTGAACACCGACACCCACCCTTTCACTCTTCCACCCTCAGTCAGTCATTCACACACGTACATTGTCCTCTTGCCTTAGTTTAAACATCTTATTTATTAATTCAACCGCCCACTTAAACTCCCAACCAGCCACTTCGTGCACACTGCTAATGTGCTAACCTCCCTGATTTCATTCAGTGGCTTGATGAGGATGACGATACTGTGATTTGATTGGTTTGAGGCCAAAGACGGGGTGGCTTCTCTTGACACAGTCTTGGCCAATCACAGGTGTGCAGTGTCATGACCGCTGCTGTTAAGGATTTCCCAGATGCAAATACACACATATCAATGACGAGACGACAGAATCAACTTGGCAGCCTTTGCGGGTTTTATTGAAGTCACACAGCTCGAAACACAGCAATCATGGTAGATGGACGGACCGACTCCCCTCAGCTTCAAACATGTATCTTTATGGAAGGTTTCAGTGATGTCATCATGTGTCTGTTTTTGCCAACTCGTCACTATGGGGATAGTTTGGCTCCAGCCAAACTACCACTGGTCACGGCATGAGATTTCCTGTACTCTCCTATCAGGGTGGAACGTTTTGGCAAAGGTTTCGAGTATTGTTTTTCGCTGCTGAGAAACTCACCTCTGACCTCTCTCACAAGCACCTTTTCCGAGAACAAGCCTGCTGCAGGTCTGGCTGAAATTACCTCAACTAGAATCTCACAAATATCATATGAAACGAATAGCTGTATGTTTAGCCTTTAAATTCGCCCTAACATAATCCCCCCTATAATTCCAATTTTGGGATTATATTAGCATAAAGCCGAATTTAAATAAAATGCAATCCCACAATGACATCACCGAAAGTCCACGTTCTTCCTTTAGCTAAAAACAACAAAAATACATATATGAAGTGTAATATTGTTACCATGGATTACAAAATGATGTTAGCTTTGATAATATCAGTCTAACTACTTTGGAGTACACGTATAGATGTCTGTATATAACCAGAACATTGACTTCATCATAATCAGAATGCAGAATACATCATTCACCTTAAGAAGTTCACATCTTGCAAGGGCGAAAACCTGCCGGCTGCTTTTAGCAGGAAATTCCCTTACGGCCCCACCCGCTGGCGACCTTCATCGTGAACTTCAAGTCACTACACTTTTCACTTAAACACAACAATTACCATAGAAGCCATTTGAGATGATTAACAAAATATCTTAACTGTAAGCATTTCTCCCAAGGATAAATGTGATTAATTACCCATCTTTTAAAACTGTTGAAGCTGATGTAGCTAAACCTCTAAGTATACCTTCTGTATTGATTACATGAACTTAAATGAACGTATTATCCCGATTATAACTGATAACATGATTAGACATACTAAAACATAACATACTCATGAACTGAAATATGCATTCACCTGTGAGAATATGAGAAAGTAGTATAAAGGTTAATTGCAATATAATGTCCACTTAATGGCCACTTCTTGGTTATTCCCATTACTCCATCGTCCCTTGTGATATCCTCTTGCTCCTGACAACATTCAGTTTTTACGAGTTACCTCAGACGGGACTCTGTTCATCTCCATCAGAGTCGTCACAGTAGTCAAGATTGGGGTACAAGTCCGGATATCTCCCATTCTCTGCGTCCTTTTCGTCCAGGCAGAGTTGTGCTTTTTGAGACGGAGTCATCATGTTCAACATTTGTGCTCGCTGGAGACCAGCCACCATCATCAGCTGTCTGTCCAGAGCCTGCTCACACCGTCTCCTCAGGATGGGAACGATGCAACATGCCAAAAAGGAAACCAGTATTAGGACTATTAATGCACTAATGCCAACTTTAGCCCAAACGGCTCCCCATTTCCCTAAAATTTGGTCTAACCAATCACCAGACATCCCCCCCTTGCCAGCACTCTCCCTGAGTTCCCCTTTTAGCTTAGTCAATTTCTCCATAGCCACAGAGAATATACCATCAGGTGCTGTGTTATTTGGAATAAATGTACAACAGTGTCTCCCAAACATGTGGCACACTCCTCCCTTATCTGCGGTTAGCCAATTTAAAACCTGTCTGTTCTGTTGTGTCATTATGCTTGTTGCATGTAGTTGGCTGCCAAATGCTCGCAGAATTTCAGATGTAGCATTAACAAACCTCTGTTGGTTGTAGTATATGTAATTTATCCACTGAACATTTTTGTTAATAGTGATCCACGGAAGAATAGACTCTAATCCCGCTCTGACTTCGTCCTGGGCTTTAAACTCATCTGGGATTCCGGTGGGCACACCCATACTGTTAATGTACACATTCTCACTGATTTGTCTTTTATTTCTGTTTAATTCGGCTGTTTTTCCATTTATTTTGAGAATTTCATCTATACCATCATACAGCACGACGACAGGTAACTTCATTCGTACTAATGTACAAAGTCCGATCCACCTGGGTGGTATTGTATTTCGTAGAATGTTATCACCACACATCCAGTAACTGTCTGCAACTGCAAAAGTCTGGCTGCCGAAAAAATATATACTAGGTCTGGTCATAGTTATATTTACACATGTCTGATCTATCGGCTGAGGGTTCTCAAACCAAATTGGTCTGGTTACAAACGGCTCAGTCATATTAGCTTCTGGAAACCATGACAACACCCATGTGATTTTACAATTAACAGTTGTGTTCCCTACATGAACCCCTCCCCCTGGAGAATTAATAAATCCTCCGCTGGCGAAACACTCGTATTCAGCCAATTCATCTACTTTGTAGTTTGTCGGTGGCTCATCTTGAGATGTTGAAATGGAGAACTCTTTGCATGTCTGTTTAAAAGTACAATCTACACACGTATCTAGGTAACCGTGTACTGCTCTGGAGCCATAAAGGAGTCTACATTGAATACCACACATAGGAAGTCCGAACAAGGCTGGAATTCCTGGTCTGGGGGTAAACTCACCACTTCTACACTTTTGTTGCTGTACTTTTGCACATTCCTCATGACTGTACTTTTCCGGTATTACTGTGGGAAGTGCCGTAGGGGCCTCAGCGCATATTATGCACTCACCAGGTGTCATCTGTTTCACTGTATACATAGCCCATTGATACCATTCATTATGACTAGCGGCTTCCCAAAGTGTATCTGTATAAGTTTTCACACTCCTCTGCAAGGGTTTAACTGTTGCACCTACATTAACCTGTCGATTATCCCCTGTCAATGGCCATTCAGAATCACTATAGACATCATATTCACCATAAGGACTTTCCTCTGTAGTTTTACTTGGCTTTGTGGAGGTGGTCGGGACATCTGCTAAAGTTATGGCTTCATTTTGTGTAACATCTACAGGCGTTATTGTAGACAGACTCTTCCCCTTATATAACACTTTATCCGATGTTGGCCTGACGGTTTGAATTGTACTAGTGGTCGTCGTATCTACTTTGTTAGTTCTGTCTAATTCGGGAGTTGGTGTTAGAGTCACATGATGGCTAACAGGTTGTGTAGTTACTGTTGTAGGTAGATGTTTGGATGTGGTAACTGACGTTCTTTCACCTGGCTGGGGGTATGGATAAGTACTTGGTTGTGTGACAAAATTTTCAATAATCCCATTACCTTTTGTCCCAGTGTACCCACCCTCGCTTTCTTTAATTGGAACCGACCACGGATGAGTTCGCTTAACTGCTTTTCCCCCCTGGGAGGTACTGGTAAACTCTAAGGCGTAAGACATGTTTGGTTCATACATTGTCTGGTTGAGTTCAGCAAACCACTCACCTGCTTCTTCAAACACTACCAATCCACATCGGTGTAATCCCCAAGTTGTCACATTTTCGTTATACCGATTAGCCCATCCACATAACACATTTGTTGTTACCTCTGTTTCAACCACTTCAAACTCTATCACCCTAACATCGCGTCTATACAGATTGTTTGACACTCCTTGGGACGGAATGTGTAACCTTATTTTCCCCTCCACCATCTCACTTTTGAGTGGTGCAGTAATTAAAAGTTCAGGATCAGGAGTGTCTTTCCTTTTTAACCTCATTGATGATCGGATTTCGGCCCCGGTTTTATCATTCCAAATATGAACAGCAACATAATAAGAATTACTTGGGCTGTGATGTGTTGCTAATCTAACTATGATCTCTAGTTGCTTCCCCAATTTTAACATTACCTGGCAGACACCTTTTCCTGTGGTTTGTTCTTCTTTCCCTCTTTTGACCCCACACATTTCTTCTCCCATAGAATCCTGAGCCATGACTCGCACTTCATATATTGTATCCCCACTATGCATTGAGGTGGGTACATCTACACTAGCATACCAATGCCACATAGTGTGTACTGCTCTTTTACCACGCCTCTTGGCGTTTACTAATTGCTGTAGAATGTGTGCATGTTTGAGCTCAGCTGAGAGTGTCAGCAAAGGGTCTAGACTGTCATGGGATGGTGTCTGTGTTGCATCGTACTCAACTGACTCATAGGCTCTGTCTCCTCCGAGGTGCTGATTCGTCTCGGTCGTGGGTCTGGTCTCCAGGGCATTCAGCTTTACTCTTTGAGTCTCCACTTCCCATGTTCCTATGGGTATCCACATCAGAATGCTTGTTACGCTCAGGACACACCACAATGTCATTTTGTTCATCTTTGTTTTTTAACTCAATACCGCCCTTTGTTTTCCCTGGAACTGCCGTGCAGTGAGACAGGTGATACCACGTTCCACTTCCTTCAACCTGAACTGCCGTTGGGGTAGCTCGCACCACTGTGTACGGCCCCTCTCGTCGCGGCTCGTTCCACTTTCTTCGGAAGACCTTGACGTACACCTGATCACCCGGCACCACCAGTCTCTTGGTCCCCTGGTCAGGGATTGGCTCTCTCCTCTTTTCCTGTAGGTAGATAGTCTTATGTATTGCAGTTAGTTGGTTCATATAGTCTTTAAGCTCAACTTGTAACTGCTCAAGGGGAGGTCCCTTATACGGACCTCGCAACTGCGGAGCTGGCATAGGCCGGCCTGTTAGCATTTCATGCGGGGTTAAATGCGTGCTTCGGTGAGTTTGCATACGATAACTCATTAGTGCAAGCGGCAGAGCATCTACCCAGTTCAGCTTTGTGCTGGCACAGATCTTATTGATCTTTGCCTTAAGAGTTCCATTTATTCGTTCAACCATCCCGTTGCTCTGGGGATGATATACGGCGGATAATCTCTGTTTTATTCGCAGCTGTTGGAGGACACCCTTGGCAACTTTATGTATAAAAGCAGACCCATTATCTGAACTTATTTCTGACGGTATGCCAAATCTTGGAATAACCTCTCTTGTCAGAAATTTAACCACAGTCTCTGAACCCAAGGTTTTTGATGGAACCGCCTCTACCCAGCGTGAAAATCGATCTATGATGACTAACATATAGCGCTTCCCTTGCACTGGTTTTATCATGTCAACATAGTCTATGGCTAGGTGTTTGAACGGACCTTCAGGGACTGGGATGTGTCCAACTGGTGTTTTTATTGGTTTTCGTACATTATTTTGAGCACAGATTTCACATTGGCTTAACACTTCATCGACCATAGCTTGCATGTATGGTGACCAATATCCCTGTTGTCTTACCTTTTTTAATACCTCCCCCCTTCCACAGTGGTCTGCACTGTGTACTTCGGAGATTAAAATGGTCAACAGGGGCACCGGTGCAACCAACAGTCCTTCATGGGATCTCCATAAGCCTTTTTCATCTGTTGATGCCCCTCTTTGTCGCCACAAGTTTTGTTCTGTTTCACTTGCCTCTTTTTGTATTAAGACAATGTCTTCAGGAGTGACTGTTGGTTCAAGTGAGATCTCAGGAGCCAAGATGGCTGCTTCGCACTTGGATGCTGTTTTGGCAGCCTCATCGGCTGCATTATTTCCTTTTATCACTACATCGTTACCTTTACGATGAGCTTGACACTTAATGATAGCAAGTTTGGATGGCAACATCATTGCCGACATCAATTCACTTATCTGGTTACCATGCTGTATTGGACTGCCATCTGTTCTTCTGAATCCTCTTTGTCTCCACAATGAACCAAAAAGATGGCAAACTCCGTGCGCATACGCTGAGTCAGTGTATATATTAGCTACTTTCCCCTGTGCTAATTTACACGCTTCAGTCAATGCTTTTAATTCGGCCAGCTGTGCTGAACATGGTTGAGCACAACTTTCAGATTTTTCTGTAACAAACTTGTTAGCTTCTTGTTTCACTACCGCCAACCCTGCATGATTTCCTAGGTGGTCTCGGTAGCAGGAACCATCAACAAAGTATGTCACATCTTCACAGATTACTGGTGTGGACTCAAGGTCAGGTCTGAGTTTCGTGTATCTCATTGTTTCGGCGATGCACTCATGAGGGTCACCCTCAGTTTCTAGAGGAATTACGTTTGCAGGATTTGTTGTCTGACATCTCTTTATTGTTATATCTGGATACGACAACAACGGTGTATACTGCAAACAGCGTGACTGAGTTACAACGAACTTCCCTTGGTTTATCAACTCACTGATTTTGTGATGAGTGAGAATAGTAACGGGATACCCCATTGTTATTGTGGATGCTTTTTCATATGCAAAATGCACTGCAGCTAGGCCCTGATAACATGGCGGCCACCCCTGAACCACATTGTCAAGTTTTGTACTGTAGTATGCTATGGGCTGTTTTTGACGACCACTGCATGTTTCCTGCATTAACACAGCTGTTGCATACATGTCTGCTCTGTTTGATACATACAACAAGAATGGTTTGTCGTAGTTTGGTGTTGCAAGACAAGGAGCGGTTTGCATTTCTTGTTTCAGTGTTTCGAACGCTGTCATTGCTTCGCTCGTCCATTTCAACTGAGCTTTCAAAGATACATTACCTGCTGCTTTGATCATTTCTCTCAATGGAGAAGTTTTTTCGGCATAGTCCTCAATCCAGTCAGAACTGTAACCCGTCATTCCCAAGAATGTCATCATCTGCTGTACATTCCTTGGTCGCGGGACTCTACTCACGCCCTCCACCTGGGACGGAGATATTGCTATTGTCCCATGAGAGATTGTTCTTCCCAGGTACTCCACTTGAGGCTGACAGTACTGCAGTTTTGTTTTGGAGACCTTGTGTCCCCCCTCTGCCAGCCTTTGGAGCACCTTCACTGAATCTCGATGACACTCATCCAAGGAGGATGAGCAGATCAGCAAATCGTCCACGTATTGAATTAGTGTGCTGTCAATTCCAATATCCTCCAAATCTTGCTTGAGGACTTGGTTGAACACATGTGGACTGTGCTTCATTCCTTGTGGGATTCTTGTATATGTTAACTTTTTTCCTCTATAGGTAAATGCAAACAGGTGTTGCGATTCCTCGGCTAAAGGGATGCTAAAGAACGCAGAGCACAAGTCTACCACTGTGAAGAACTTTGCATCCGGTGGAACATTTGTGAGGAGTGTGTGTGGATTTGGCACATCCGCTGGTAGGTCCTGTATGATTTCATTAACTGCTCTCAAGTCATGCACCAATCGGTACTTTGATTTGTCACTTTTTAAGACTGGAAAAATAGGTGTGTTACATGCACTGTTTGTCTCGATTAACACACCTGCTTTGATTAACCCCTCTATTGTTTTGCTCACACCTGCCTCAGCGTCCGATTTTAATGGATACTGCATGCGATTTGGCAGATGTAAGTTTGGTTTGAGTTCGATTCTGACCGGATTGGCAGATTTTACTAAACCCACATCAGTGTCATGCTTTGACCACAGCTGGTCAGGAACCCGTAATGTCATGTCTTCAAATAGCCCGTTTTTGTCTTTGCTACTTTCAGTGAGTACCTGCTGTGTGCTAGGTTCGGGAATTACCACTTCCTGTGGCTTAGAAATCATTGTTGTGTCACACAAAATTTTCAACATGTCCCCTTTTTGTGAAATCAAGATTAATGGGTTGTCAGTTTCTTCCCATTTAATTCGGGCAGCGGCCCGCATCATTGGTCCCAAATCTTTTGATCTAAAGTTTTCATTTACCAGCAGCGTGATGTGTGGCAAAGACTCAGGGACGTTGTACCATTCAGAAATAAATGAGTTCTCTTGTACATTTAGAGCTGCCCCCTGTTCACCCACTATAATATACTGTGAGCTCAAATTGATTTTTACACCTGCGGTTGCCTCATCCCACTTTTCTTCAAATGTTTCGCTGCCCGATGCGTCGTAGTACATTGTACAATGATACTCAGAAAATGGCTTTTTTGCTTTTGGTAGCTGCACTTGAATGTACTTTTCCCATTTTTGGAATGTCTCTGTCACAGGCCCTGTGATGTCGCCCAACCAATACACCTTGGCGCCCTCTGTTTGCATGTACATTTGAGATACCAACCCAGCGCTGTCGATGTACACACCCAGTGGTGAACACCAAATTTTAATTTTCAGTTTACATAATGCATCTCTCCCCAATAGGTTAACTGGTGTTTGGTTCGATACCAAGATAGGAATTCTGATTTCATTTTCGTCTGTTGCTATTCGCACTGGAGCTGTCATAGGAATTAACTGTTTTATACCCGAGAACCCCACTGTTTTCACACATTTGCCTGAGAGGGGGAGGTGAGAGCCACATTCAGGACACACACAAGTGTGTGTTGCTCCAGTGTCTACCAACATTGATGTTTGCTTATTTTCAATTTTTACTTGCAACATTGGTTCTGCATCAGCTCCTTTGGTGATTAGAGGAAGCTGACCCTCCCCTGTGGGATTCTCTGGGCACCCCTAATACCCATGGTTTGGACCTGCCCATGGATTGGTTGGTCCTCCACCTCTCTGTTGCGTGGGCTGCACTCCACGACCACTTTCTGCCCACTCGGGATTCGCTCGTGAATTTGGACAATACATCGCTTTGTGGTTGGGTTCACCGCAGTTCCAGCAGCGTCCTGGTATCGACTGTCTTCCTCCCCTCCCCCTCTGACCCTCCCCTCTACGCTGCATTGGCTGTCTTTGTGGGCCATAATATGGAGGGTTTCTTGGAGGTTGTGAGTACTGCTGCTGCGGATATATGTTAACCACTGGTGTTGCTTGTGGAGGGGGCGCCGATGGAGCATTCTCAATTGGTTTTGGTGTGACCTGTGCTGCTTGTCTTGCAGTGTCAGCCACGACAGTAGCTTGGGCTTTTACTTTATTTTTACTCTGTAATTCACCAAGCTGCAGCTGTGCCAGTTTCCTCTGTACGTTTTTCTCCTGTTCTTTGTTATTTTGCTCCTCCTTGCGATACTTTTCCACAACGTGGGTCACGTGATCGCAAAATTGTCTGTGAGGCATAGATGTCAGTCCAACCACATCCTCCAGTTTGCTTCGGCATGGGGTTGGCAGAGCCTCCACGACTGCATTTCTGAACAAAATCACCAAAGTTGGGCTTTTGTCCACTTCCTCCTCTGTTTCCTGCTTCCATCTTTTTAACAGCTTGTTGATATAGGTTGTCGGGTTTTCACTTTCTTGCAGGGGGTCACCTTTTAGAGCTTTAGGATCCGTTCTAGTTGGATACTCTGTGCGTAACGCTTGCCAGAGTGTTGTGCGATACGCATTAAACTCTGTTCCATCCGCTCTTGGATCAATCATCCAGCCATTGCCACTTTGTCCCAAAATGTTATTCATTGCAGGAGCTCCAAATGATTGAGCCCACACAGACTTAATGTCTCCCAAAGCTAGTAGTTTTCCCACTGTTTCTTCTTCAAATGCCCTGATCCACTTGCTAGCGCCCTCATGAACGTCTGGCAGCCGTGAAACCAGCCCAGCAAGGTCAAGTGTCTGCCATGGGATGTAATGACCCTGGGTGCCCTTAATCAGAATTGGATACTGCCCGTCTGTGTACCTATCTGGTGGGTGTATGTTTGGTCTGTATCTAAGATCATACTGTCTCTGCATTTTAGCTTCGGGGTGTACACCTGCAGTCTGAGTCGGTGTCCCTTTTTTCCCTTCTTTTGGTTGCTCCCCTGTTGCTGGTCCCTTAACTGTATGATCATACTGTTCGTCTATAGCTCCCTCTAATTGTTGGATCTCTGTTCTGTTTGTTTCTCTCTCATAATCTGTTCCCACACTCTCTAAATCTAACCACCATGTCGTTGATGCTGACTGTCTGCCGTCGTAGTCTGCGTAGCAGTCTAGAACAGCTTGTTTTCCCTGTGGACTTGCCTTCAGTGTGGTGCTGCAGTGTTTTGGAACTAAGTCGTGTATCTGCTCGCCCTGTGGGGACGTCTGAGTTGGCTGTGGGTTAACTCTGTGTCCAGAAGTCTGGGTCTGAACTTGAGGCTGCTGTTTTTGAGTTGGCGTTTGCGGTGGGGGCTGCTGCTGTGGCTGGGATGTGGATGGCTGCGGTGTGGATGGTTGGGTGTTAGGGGGAATACCCACACTGGCCGTATACTCTGGAGGTTTATTTGCAATCTGTGTAGTAGAACTCTGCCCTTGTCCTCCAAAACTGCTGCCCAATGACTCACTGTTCACTATATCACAGCCTCCATTAATGTGGAATGATCCTGTGATCACTGGGTATAATCCACTGATGGTTGTTGCATTGGTTTGTTCACTCTTTTTCTCTTCACTTGCTGACTCGCTCATCTGAAATTTCATCTTCCTTGCATTGTTTTGTTTGCTTCTCTGCAGCTCAGCAAGACCTTCCCTTATCGTCTTCCTGTGAGATTGGCCTTCTTCTTTGAACAGGTTGATGATCTTGATCTCCAACTCCTTCTGCTTCAGATTGCTTTTTGTCTTAAATGTTGGTTTGCGATCTTTTATGCGACATTCCATATCCCCACACACTCCCACATCAAATGTGCCCTCCTCTGGCCACGCAGGATCTAATCCTTTGTACTGTTTGTGCCACTTGTCCGAAAACTTCTGAATGTCTTTCATTAACTCTGGGTGTTTGCAGCTAATAATAGCTACTGGTGTGATATTCTTAGACATATTGATTATATTATGATTAAATGCAATTAAAAACTCAATAATAGTAAACGTTAACGTACAAAAAACGTGTGCTCCAACCCTAAGTACCCTTGCTTTAATGTTCAGCACTTTGAAAAAACAAAAACGCTGTCCCAGCTCCGAAAGTTGTTGAGGAGAGAAAGGGAGGGCTTCTCACGAAGGGAGGGGGCGAGTAAAGAGAGCAGGCCGCAGGAAAAGCCTTCAGCGTATAAGGCGGGAAAAGCCTGGTGTCTAAGTGTAGCTTTCTATTTGTGTAACACGCTCCTCCCAACTCTACTTCCTGAATCCTCAGTCTAGTTTTGACCGTCAAACAGGCAACTTCCTCAATTCTCCCCTGTGCCATTCCCAGCTGTCTTGATTTCAACTTTATCACATCCACACTTACTCACATTCTCTCTATTTGCTCTTACACTTCACACATCCACCTTTTCTTGCTCAGAAAAGCTTAACACGTGCTATTATATACTTTTTGGTTTTATCTAAGGCCCTAGGCCCACAATTCCCAGTTTTTCCACAGTACATGAGATTTATGTTCAGTTTGGCATACACAAGCCCCTAATCTTTGCACAATACGGAGCACATCAGCATAGCACATGAAGTTAGTGTTAAGGTGAACGTAACTCAGAGCAGCACATTAGACTCATTTAGCAGATTCCACTGAATTATACCCCATGCAGCATAAATCAGCCAGCTTTTAGTTTACATAGCACATGTAATATCAGATCTCAACATGTATTATTGCACTCAGCTTCCACATCCAACACACATCACTCGCACACATAAACACACACAAACGGCAGCTGCTTTACTTCCACACTACACTGAGGGTTAACCCACACACACACGGAAGTGAGACGTGGGAGACAAAGGAAAAGAGACGCTCATTCACTCCGTCTAGTCCGTCAGCAGTCAAGAGTCGGTCGTCTTGGTCATGCAATATTGTTTTGTATGTTTTTCTCTCTCTTTTTTTGTTTTGACTGGAGATATTTTATATAAAGGCAGATGTTTGTGTACTTAACACGTTGATCAGACGTGTTTTAGTCGGTGGCAATTGGGAGAGGAGTTGCAGATCTGACAACTCCTTCCTTATAGATTTGTTCTCTCCAGTATCCAATTATCCTTTGCCAAATAGTATTTTATTCATTCAAGGTTTGCCGCACCCCCCTTATAGCTAGCTTTTTGTCTAGGTTTGTTATGTACTATAAGAGCCCCTCCTAAGGACTGAAATGAATTTCCTAGGACTTTAACAGCCAGTGCTACTGCAACTTTTCTGCATTCGCAGTGCAGCCCAGCAGCATCTCACTGCTCCTGAAATAGTGAATTTCTCCACGTATAAATTATATTAGAAAAGTCCGCAACCGGTAAGGTGAGCGCCTTTCGAGCCCTAAAAGGTCGGCCCCCGATCACGGCACTTAACATGAGCAAGGTCCTAATGGGTCAACACCGTTCGGACTCTCACTCGCTCCTCTTGAGCTGTATCTCTGATTTCAGTCAAACCTCATCGTGTTTAAACAGGCCCGGGCCAGGCAGTCGACTTCAAAAACCACACACACACACACAGTGGTCAATGGCTCTCCAATACCACTTTTCTGTATCTTGTCTCACGAGCTGGCCTCCAGTGTATGCTCGACAGCCATACCACTGAGGCCCAGCATATCTTTAACAACCTTACTCAAAATGCTTGGCCAAGCTTTCTGCTGCTTCAATCCCAATGATTAATTTGTCCGTCTCACAATTTAGGTGTCCTACTGACACGTTTTCAAGCAGCCTTCATGTGCACATGAATAACAGGCTGAAGCTGATTCTGTGTCCACAGGTTCTTTTATGTGAGAGAGAGCCAAAGCAAAAGTTAGTCTCACCACACAGTGAAATCACTCTTAAAATTGAGAATAAAATTTCTCCTACCTTTTGTGCCGGCACAGATTTCACCTGCCTGGAGAGACCAACGCTCCGGCTCCCAATCAGACCGAAATTCGATGACGCCACTTATGTTAAGGATTTCCCAGATGCAAATACACACATATCAATGACGAGACGACAGAATCAACTTGGCAGCCTTTGCGGGTTTTATTGAAGTCACACAGCTCGAAACACAGCAATCATGGTAGATGGACGGACCGACTCCCCTCAGCTTCAAACATGTATCTTTATGGAAGGTTTCAGTGACGTCATCATGTGTCTGTTTTTGCCAACTCGTCACTATGGGGATAGTTTGGCTCCAGCCAAACTACCACTGGTCACGGCATGAGATTTCCTGTACTCTCCTATCAGGGTGGAACGTTTTGGCAAAGGTTTCGAGTATTGTTTTTCGCTGCTGAGAAACTCACCTCTGACCTCTCTCACAAGCACCTTTTCCGAGAACAAGCCTGCTGCAGGTCTGGCTGAAATTACCTCAACTAGAATCTCACAAATATCATATGAAACGAATAGCTGTATGTTTAGCCTTTAAATTCGCCCTAACACTGCCTCATCTGATTGGTTAATCATTCTTTTTTTTTTTTTTTCACCAAGGGATGCCAACTCAGCTTGGCTTCCTTGCGGACAACAGCGTGCAGTATCGTATTTTCACCACGCATTCGCCACAGAACATTCATTTTATGAGGGCGCTATTTTACACATTGTAAAATGCTCAATAACTAGAGGAGAGGAATAAGGAAGAGATGACAGTGGCGAAACACAGAAGAATTATTGAAACTGTTAAAAAGGAATATTTTCATTAAATCACAGCCACAGTCTAAAAATAGAGAGGAAGCATGGCTTCCCTTGGCCTCCGGGAGAAAACGCCACTGCTTATGGCCCACCTACATCATCATGAAGCGTCAGCTTACACAAAGCGGGATACTATCAGAGCCAGCACAGCGGGACACAGAGAACAGAGCTGCTAAAACTTGAGAGACTGTTCAGTTTATGTCAAGTCATTTTCGTCTGACACAGCCCTCTAAAACCTCACTATTTTTTACAATGTTTGTGGAGAGGAGCGGTCGCAGCGACCATACGTCATGGCTCATACCTCATGTCCACGTGCTTGTGCTTGTGCATTAAGTGAACAGCGCTGAAGCCCACCTCTCTGAAGTGTGCCAAAGCAGAGAAGTGAATCATGCTCAAGCACAGCATGCTTGTGGTCACACTGGCCAAATGATCTGGGTGATGATGATCTCATGTACAAAGACTTGTGTGGATTTCCTACTGAAACTTGGCGTATGCTCAAATCCAGAAAAGGTACACACAGATATATTCAGATGTATGAATCTGTACCCAAGCTTGAATCCAAGCACATTTCCTTTGTTCATCCAAATCAGCATAGAATTGAGTGCACATGTTGGAGTACCCTACCCCCCTTGTCAACGCCCCCATCTTAACACCTAAATCATATGTAAACAAGCCCTGCACCTGAGATTTTCCTCTCTGCATGACCAGAAAACTCAAAAATGAATGAGTGAGATGAGGAAAAAAAATGTTAAAATTCATATAAAGGCGTCAACAGCCACAGGTGTGACAAACAAGATCTACCTGGGCAGGTAATATGGTCACATGCCCACAGCTTACACTTTGACATCTGGACGGCAGATCTTGGATATGTGACTTATTTTGCAGAGAGAGAGAGTTGGCCACAGGATTAATATAAATTATTTTAACTATGCTATTGACAAAAAAAAAAAAAAATGTTATCACATAGAAGATGAAGATGAATTTCCACATGGGTATCTGCCTCATTCCACATCTCCAGAATTTTTGGCTGATACCTGCTGCACCTGCCCACTCCTCCTCTTTATATTATTTTAGTGTGATACCCACTTTAGAACTATTTAAGAAGAAGGGATTTAGAAAAATCCCACTCTGGAGGCTGTTTTCAAAAGTTTGCGTTTCAGGTCGGCTGAAATGCTGTTTCCATGTAAAAGCGAGGCTGAAACACAACAAAACTTTTGCGTTTCACCCTAAAACCTAAGTACAATCGGCTTGTGAAAACACCCATAATAACAAAAGGCTGTTGTTGGTTATCAACTTTAATGTTCATTTAAAACAGGAGACAGTTTTCAAATGTGACATTTATCCTTACAGAGGGTATTTGTGCTTGTGGCTGTAAGTGGCCTCAGCAACAGATCTTTCCCTGACTGTACTGTCCTCACATGCCTCCTTAACAACTATTCCCTCAGCAGCAGCTTCGCTTTAAGTGGCACAAATACAACAAATACACCATGCCTATCGAGTCACAGTCCTCTGCCACTGCCACAATAAAATACTTCCTCACGGCATCTTCTCCAGTGCTAGTCTGCCATGGCGGTCACGTCTGGGGAGAGAGCTCTCTGCTTATTTATTTGTGGCTGTTTCTTCGCCTGTCAGTATAAAGAGGGCAACACGGAGCCAGTGTGAGAACATAATTTCACTCTGAGTGCCTTAGCCTGAAGGGCTGACACACACACACACACACACACACACACACACACACACACACACACACACACACAGCAGACATAGTGTATTCACAGGCGTACAGACACGCACTCTCCCAGGCAGTAAGAGTTACTGTTGACCTGCTGAATAATGCTTTTAAACTGGTGAAGCAGTACTGTGTGTGTGTGTGTGTGTGTGTGTGTGTGTGTGTGTGTGTGTGTGTGTGTGTGTGTGTGTGTGTGTGTGTGTGTGTGTGTGTGTGTGTGTGTTTGTGTGTGTGAAAGAGACTGGTTCGCAGCTTAGCCCTCCTGCTGACTCCTGTTAAGGGCTAAAGGGATCCATGTCAACAACAAGCAATAAAGATGCCTCATCCAAAGACTCTCACACACACACACACACACACACACACACACACACACACACACACACACACACATCATGACGCACATCCAGAGTCCTCGCACACAAACACACACACATAAACACATGTTTACACCACAGACTCGGCATGTCTCAAATAAAATATAGATAGAGGTGAGAGTGTTTGAAGGGTCTATTAACGCAGGCTGTCGGGGAATGATAGGGGTGGGATCAGTGTCACAACTCCGCTGGGCTGGGCTTGGCCGCCGCGCTGCACACTGTGGGGAGCTTGGAGAGCTGCCAGCTGCCTGTTTACAAGCCAGACGTGTGTTTGATAGCGGGCCTGCTACTATTTGATAACAGCCAAATCCCTTCCCAATGAAAAATAAACCAGAGGGCTTCCTCTGAAGTGGAACAGGCCGTCACAGTGCAGCTCAGCTTGGCTCAGGAAGGATGCTGTCGGAGAGGTGCTGAGTCAGTTTGTTTGCCTGCCTGTATGACGGGCTGCTTACATGGTTTATGCACAATTCACTTGTGGCCACACTGGCCAAACAAGCTGGGCTTTAGTGTTGAAGTGTGCTCAAGCACAGTACGGTTTGTCAGAGTTATCACGTCCTCAAATATCACTTGCTCGCCAAGCATACAGGGGCTGCAGAGACACACATTGTGTGAGATTATTTTTTAAGTGTGAAGTGTCCAGGGAATTATCTCTTTTTATTTTTTTCCAACTAAAAGTACTTGTTGGACAATGAATCTGTTGTTGTGATGCATTAGCTCTATCAGTTTTTGCTGAGCTGCCTAAAAAAAAAAAAACAGGTTGTTCAGTTTGAAAACTTGAAAATTATCCCATATTAAAACTTTGAAATGAGACATTTTCTGGACTGTTAGGCTAAACATCTGTTATCATCAGTGGCAAACCGTAACCCCAGCCACTGGGCCTTCAGTAGGACCATGGGACCACACGTGGCAATAAACAATCGAACAAAGAAATAAAAACAATAGCAAGAATCCTGTGACATGGAAGTTCAGTATATTGATAGTTTAGCGGGATTACAAATTTATCATGTGCCTGAACACTGCAATACCTAACACAACTTCAAACAATTAAAAAATTAAGATATAAAAAATATAAAATTGCAATAATGTACTCCATCTTTTCAGATCACATTAAAAATAAAGACTAAAATAGAGGAATATGGGAAATAACAGGTAAATCCTGAGTGACATACATTTATTTTGTCTCTTTTTTCTTCGTCTTTTCTCTCCCTCTTTTCTTTGAATTAAATGAAATGAGAGAACCAGATATATACTCAGTATCAGATGTTAAGGCTGTTTATTGTTAAATTGTAAGATGTGTATCAAACTTCCAGCTGCCGTCAGGTTTACTTTCCATTATGACAAACGGCTTTAATCTGACATCAGATGTGACGGGACAGTTAATATAGATATAAATGTATATGCTGGTTCAGACGGTTACATTAAATAGTGATTGCTGTGATTGTTTATTGCATTAAAATGTGCCTGACACTCTGGAAACCTGCCTCTGAGGCGTGCGCACATGTGCGCTTGTCACCAAATTACAGCTGTGGAGGGTGCTCTCCGCCCTGCGCCGAGGTTAGACCAGGTTGGAGCTGGCGAGCTTTCAGCGCAATTTCAAGCTTTTCTTGAAAAAACAGCCTTGAAAACTGAGTTTCAAGTAATCCAGCAACCACACAGTCTTCTCCGTTACTTTCCGCCATTTCTTTTCACGTTCTGCCGACTAGATCTTCTCTTTTCTCCTCACTCACTCACAGCTACAGTTAGGCGCTTATCCATTAAGTATTCGCAAATCCCCGGAAGATGACAGGAAATGATCCCGCCCACAACTTAACAAAATATGATTGGCTAAGACAGCTGTCATTGTCAAATTGTGTCCACATTCGCTAGAGTTACACAGGTATTCATTGCAGTTACTGAAGGCCCTGTCTGCCAGAACGTGTCGCTGATTTACCCAGATACCATCAAAAGGAAAATTGTGATTGGTCCATTTTCCATTTAGTTATGTTAACCCACTGTTTGCCAGGACAAGTTTATAAAAATAAAATAAAACTCATTGCTATGATTTCAGTGAGTAATATAAATAAATATAAACAAAATAAAATAATTTTTTAGGAGTACAAAAATTCTTTCAATATTTTTTATTAGGCCTTCACTGAATACCTTGAAGGCCCAGAGGGTCCCCCTCTGGTTATCATTCCCTGTACAGACTTCTGCAGGAATATCCATGTTAATAGTTTTCATTCTGCTTACTTCCTCTTTGAGATATGTCGAGAGTGTTTCTGTCTGGGTTGCAAGATAGGATGTTGCTCCTCTTTTCTCTCTCAGAGATGGTTGGGGTCCAGTAGCTCCTCAGGGTTCTCTCACGTGTGTCTTAATTTTCCTGCGCTATGCCCAGTGTGACATAATTTCACCATGGTGTCCGAAAAAATGTCACAGTGGGTTTAAATGACACGACTCATGGATTAAGGATGTTCCTGGAATCGAAATTAATTTGATACTGAGCTTTTGTTTGATTATTTTTTTTCTTTTTTTTTCATTTAATTTGCTTTAATTTTATTTCTTTATTTATTATTTATTAATTTATCCAAAAACTGGAATTTTATTGCTGAGCTTTTGTTTAGTTGTTGTTGTTTTTTTCTTTTTTTTTTTTTATTTAATTTGCTTTAATTTTATTTCTTTATTTATTATTGATTAATTTATTCATATACTGGAATTTTATTACTGAGCTTTTGTTTAGTTGTTGTTTTTTTTTCCTTTTTTTTTCTTTTCATTTGCTTTAATTTTATTTATTTATTTATCATTTATTTGTTTATTCATTAACTGGAATTTTATTACTGAGCTATTGTGTAGCTGTTGTTTTTTCTTTCTTTTAATTTAATTTGCTTTAATTTTATTTATTTATTTATTTATCATTTTTTAATTTATTCATTAACTGGAATTTTATTACTGAGCTTTTGTTTATTTGTTGTTTTTATCTTTTTTTTAATTTAATTTGCTTTAAATTTTATTTATTTATTTATTTATTTGTAATTTATTCATTTATTTATTTGAAAATATAAACAGAAAACAACCCTTTGAGCTTGATCTGGGGTGTAAATGCAATGTAGGGGGCTCTTTGCAATTCTATTGCACTTGTTGCGGTGACAAATAAAGTTCTATTTTATTCTATTCTATTCAATTCTATTCTGGTTTTTGGAGGATCTACCCATTTCGCTGTGACTGGGCCTTGGTTTGGAGCTGGTTGGATCCTGGGGTATCTTTTTGCCCAAACTCTGTTAGCTTTTCTCCCTTCTGTTCTTGCGCTTTTTTATAATCATACTCACTTAGTACCTCTCTGTGGAGCTGTAAGAGCTACACATAATGTTAGCATCCTGCAGGCGATACAGCAGGTGGTTAATCAAAGGTTATTAAAATTCAGGATCAACCATTTAAAGCTGAAATTATCTGTCGAGGATTTTCCTGTAGTGAAATACCATCAGTCTGACGCTCCTCTGTGCAGGAATGTCAGCGAGAGCATCTTTTGTTTGCTCCAAAGTCCTACAGTTTTGGTGCTGACCAGTCACTCTTCTTGTCTCCATGATGTCTGTTTTATCTTCTTGATGGGAAGCTTTGCGGTCTGCAAGCGTTCTGATTGGTCAGATGGGTTTGATGGGTTTGATTAATGTGAAGAGTGTGATTACAGCCTGATTGAGTGTGTATATCTGAGGTAATTTATACGGAGGTGCTCACTCCATACATTTCCACATGCTTCTGTATCTCTCTCCTTTTGATCTCAGCCTTTGTTAATTAGCAGTGATGTTAATTAAAACCCACTTCCTTTACATTCAGTCTGGTAATGGTGGTTTTATTCACTTACATCTCATGCAAGCCTTTCTCCCCTTCTCACCCTGCTCGCTTTTTCACTTCTCAATTCATACTTTACTGCTTTATTTCCTTCTTTATATTAAAACGTGTTGGACAGAATTAGAGGCTTTTGATGTAAAATCTAACAAAACATCAGAAATCAGATTAATAATCACTGTAATTCAACTCTGCCTCATTGACGACTGTAACACAGGGAGCGAATAAAAGGTAGCTGGATGGGTGCTACAAAAGCCTCTGCACCCTGTAAAGAAACAGAGCAGGACTTTATTCCTTCTTCTTTGTCTCCTCTTCCTCACACCCATGTGTATCATAGCATTAATCATTTTCCACAAGCTGAATGTCACAGTCTGTCTGCCAGCTCTGAATAAACACTGTTATCCCTCTGCAGGAATAACCTTCACATATTGCTACTGCCATGTACATGCGGACAAGTGTGTGTGTGTGTGTGTGTGTGTGTGTGTGTGTGTGTGTGTGTGTGTGTGTGTGTGTGTGTGTGTGTGTGTGTGTGTGTGTGTGTGTGTGTGTGGTACAGTATGCATGAGCTTCACTAAAGGTTAGTAGGGCAAGTAAATAAAGTAAGAGTACATGGCAGACGGTGAGAGTTCGCTCATGTGCCTGCACATTCTCAGCAAGCAGTTGTGTTTGATTAGTCTGAGGCTAGACAGACTGTTTCCCCCAACACACACACACACTCACACACACACACACACACACACACACACACAAACACTCTCTCTCTCTCTCTCTCTCTCTCTCTCTCTGACTGTATCCCTCGTTTGTTTTCATTAGTGTGATTGCCTCAATGTCTCCCTGACCTTCACCCATCTTCAACAGTCTTTCTCAGGCCTCTCTCTCTCTCGCTCTCTCTCTCCGGACACACACACAAACACACGCGCACACACACTCCACTAGATGATCACATCTCATTTTGGGGCTCGTATTCCTGTCTGCCTTTATTTCTCCTCTCCCTCTTGTTTTGTGTAGTGGTGTCATTGCTCAAGTTAAGATGGCTCAAGTTAGCATAAAGTAGGGGTCATCAACTTCATGTGTCCAAGGGCCACTTTGTTAAGCAGACACCGTGAGGTTCAGACTTTCACTTGAAATAAATAAAACTAGTACTGTGTCATAAGCAGTACATTAATGTTTGATAGATTTATTTTCATTCAAAATGTATGTTATGGTCAGTCATAAAAGATTCTCTTTTTAACTGTACTGTGATTGGCTACCAGGGAGTGATTGAATATTTTAGGCTTCATATTACTGAGGCCGTTGATCTGTCCATCACCGTCAGATGCAGCGTCATAGGTTGTCGGGCACTGTCAAAGAGACCTAAGAGGGGAGTTGAGACAGAGAAACTCAGCTTAAATGAAGAACAGATTGATGAGTCTGTTTTTATAGAAAAGCGTATCCCATCGTTCCTTGAGTAAGTACTCAACTCAACTCAACTCAAACTTTATTTATAGAGCACATTTTAAACAACTGAAGTTGACCAAAGTGCTGTACAGACAAAAACAACACATATGGCTTAAAATATCTAAAACATAAGCAAAAGTCTGTATTCATTAAAATACATTTAAAAACATAAAACACATAAAAATTAAATTAAAAAACAAAACTAAGTAATGTGTTTATAAAATATATTTGCTGATATTTTCCACTTTTCCTTCACTAGAAACACAGATCGCAGGTTTCTGTTGTTCATGAAGAAGGAATGTGATGGTCACTTTGGAATACAGCTGACATTAGGCTACAGAGCAGAAGAAAGGAGGTGTCTCACTGAGGAGCTGAGCCCTTCAGAAGTGATCAGGGACAAATAAGTCTACCCGAATGACAGGGTGAGCAATGGGACAGTAAAAGATAGAGAGGAAGAAAGAAGAGGTGAAGATCAGCATTGTTACATCTGTAAACGTGTTATTCTCAGTATTTATCAGCGTGTTGTAAAGGCCTTGTTGTGCGGAGACAAGGGCGAGAATAAGGGGTGATTAATATTAATTCGAGAGCTGATTGAAGGCAGCACTCGAGTGAAGTGGCTCACGATGATGTCTCCTGAGCAACTCCCACGCACCAACTCCTGCCACCAGTGGAAGGAGGAGAGGAGGGGGGAGGCAGGAAGGAGAGGAGGCTGGAAGTGACACTGCAGATGATGTGCTGTCTACCTCGGTCTGCCCACCTACGCTTTTGTCACCATGTTGCATCTTGCACAGACAATACTGTAGTCCATCATTGGAGGAAGCTTTCCTCTTTATGCTGCGTATGATAACTCATTTTCTATCTTGTTTTAGAACTTTAGCTTAACATAGTAGGTTGTGTGACACTTAGTTGGAACAGTGATGTTGAGTGGTTAGTAGTTGTTTTTTTGTTTGCCAATGAGCTGGCAGCAAAAGCCAATCTGGAGTCAAAGTTGAATATAGAATAGAATAGAATAGAATAGAATAGAATAGAATAGAAGTTTATTTGTCAGTGCAATAAGTACAATGAAATTGCAAAATAACATAGAAAAGAAGGAGACTAAGAATAAGCTAAATGACTAAAATTCATTTCTCTAACAGGCTGGTTTGTTACATTGTATATCAGGCATTAGGTAGACCTTGTCAGTAGCGGGTTGGATCCCCTTTTACCTTCAGAGCTGTCTTAATTGTTGGTGTCATGGATTCTGGTAACGTTTCTCAGAGATGGTGCTCCATATTGACATGATAGCATCACACAGTTGCTGCAGATCTGTGGGCTGCACATCCATGATGAGAATCCCTTTTCCTCCACATACCAAAGGAGCTCTACTAGACTGAGATCTGGTGACTGTGGAGGACACAGTTTGAGTATCTGAGCTCTGTGACATGGAGCGTTATCCTTTTTGCCAAGATGGGTATGTGTTATGTGTGCTCATAAAGGGATGGACATGGTCAGCAACAATACTCAGGTAGGCTGTGGACTTTAAACCAGGCTCAGGTGGTACTAAGGAGTCCAAAGTGAGCCAAGAATCCCCCTACCCTACCCTACCCCACCATTACACAGGAAATGATCCTGCCCACAACTTAACAAAATATGATTGGCTAAGACAGCTGTCATTGTCAAATTGTGTCCACATTCGCTTGAGTTACACAGGCATTTGTTGCAGTTACTGAAGGCCCTGCCTGCCAGAAGGGTCGCTGATTTACCCAGATACCATCAAAAGGAAAATTGTGATTGGTCCATTTTCCATTTAGTTATATTAACCCACTGTTTGCCAGGACAAGTTTATAAAAATAATATAAAACTCATTGCTATGATTTCAGTGAGTAAAATAAATAAACAAAAACATAAACAAAAACAAAATAAAAAAATAATAATAATTATTAAGGAGTACAAAAATTCTTTCAATATTTTTTATTTGGGCTTCACTGAATACCTTGAAGGCCCAGAGGGTTCCCCTCTGCTGTCAAGGGTTTATGATCAGCTGCCAGGCGGAGTATGTGAATGTTGGACATTAACTGTGTTTAAGCACTGTTTTACTGAAGAAGTGTTGTCTCAGATGTATCATTTATTCATTTCATTCAACCTCTCAGTAGAGTTCATTGGGGTTTTTCAGAGGACTCTGTTACTGTAGACTTCCTAAAGAGCTGACCAGAGGTGCTGACTTAACTTATGCTAATGTTGCAGGGATCATCAGAGTGCACAGCCTGATAACAGGTTTTTTTAAAGTCCACATTACTCAGGGGTTAAATGGTGTGCAGTTCGGGCGGTCCTTCAGGAGGTCTGAGGAGCTGATGCTGGACAGTGTTTGAGGGAAGGACTAGGCCAGAAAGGGAGCCCTGAGGTGCTTTGTGAAATTAAGAATGATTAAGAAGTAAAAAGACCAGGGGTGGCGATTTAGTTCAAGGCCTGCTTTATGAACACAGCTGCAGGAGGTAGAACTCTGTGCAGAGACATATGGAGAAACAGATAGAGCAAATTAGCAGAGAGGGTTTAGAGAGGTTGACATTTGCAAAGTCAAAATTTCTACCAATTGAGTTTTCTGCAAAATAGTGACTGCCAAAAATATTCTCACCCAGAGTGATAAGATAATTTGCAGAGATTTGGTGGATGGAGCTCAGATGTCTAACTTGAAGCAGGTGAAGTGCCTGCTGAGAGGCGAGGAGGTGTTGCAGCCTCCATCAGGGCCTGACGTTTATTTTGGCAGGGACAGCTGATGTAATTAACTTTCAGACCTTCCTGTTCATGGGCGCTTCTCCAGGCAGGTGCAAGAAAACAAGCCAAAGCTGCCCAACCAGTGTTTCACCCTCACACACACACACACACACACACACACACACACACACACACACACACACACACACACACACACACACACACACACACATTGTGTTCTTCTCCTTTCACGTCTCAGAGCGGTGAGGTGTCTTTAAGCGTCAAACCCCTGTAACCACCAAACTAATGTGTCTTTCACTTTGCCTCCATCAACACTGAAGTGCTTCCTTCCTTTGGAATAAGTTTGCACTCCAGGAAAAATCGCTCTGTCGGCCAAACTTCAACCAGCATGACACTCCAGAGTTTCTCAATTCAGCACTTTTTTCTATCAGCCTGGCAGTTTTGCGTGGTGATGAGTAACAATGCACAGACGTGGAGTGTGTGTTTTTCGATGTTTGTGTCAAAGAGACCACAGGAGTTATTTATAGGTAGGAGATCTCACAGGTGGAGCCTCAACTTTGACTTTTTCATGGTTGATGTAAAACCAATGATTTCCACATTAGGTGATCACATTTGTTACTGATGTGGAACACTCATGTCAACCACAGTACTGACCAGAACTTTACCTTTCTGTCTTTTCTCAGTGACATATTTATCATCCCCTAAAGGGAAAGTTGTTTTGCAGTTGGCCAGGGGAAAAAACACGAGACAATCACATCTAGACACCACAATGAAATGGACATGTGCACAGATAATCCAAACTCTTTGCACAGGTTTGATGGAGCTCCATCCACCAAATCTGTGCAACTTGGAAAGGCTCTAAGATGTCCCCCACAGCCTCCACAAACTCCCTCTACATTAGTTTTTCAAAAACCATCATAACCAGTAAGGTCAGGCCTAAAGGTCTATAACCATTGATAGACTTTGGGGATTTAGCTTTAGCCTCAGGCACCACTGCCAATCTTTTTCATAGTTCAGGAACCGTCTGTTGCTCAAGGGAGCTCTTGAATATATGGTGGAAAATGAAAGACAGTTGATTTGAACAGTGTCTGAGGAGGTGACCAGAAATGTTATCAGGTATGTATAAGAGAAAAGGTTCATCAGATCTAAACTCAGCTATCCATCCCGCCCATTACTTGGTCTAAAAATTTCTCTTGGTCACATCTACATCAAAATATAGGGAATTTTCTTGATGCAAAGGAATCATAATATACAGAATAGAATAGAATAGAATAGAATAGAATAGAACTTTATTGTCATTGTAACAAGTACAAAGAAAATGAAGTAACAGCAGCAATCAAGAAAACAAAAGCAAGAAAGTGTACAGAAAGTGCAAAAAGGTCCGTAAGGAAATAGATGATGACAGGTTGTCCATCATTCTCCAGTTCAGCCAGTCTCCACCTCCACAGGGTCCTGGCGAGCCTCCTCAGTCACGCCCAATCTCTGTCTCCTGCATCCTGTCTGCTCACAGCAGGCAAAGCTCCCCCAACTTGGCGTTGGTGTCTGATGTTAGCTCTGTTAGCCATGTCTGGGAATAGCATGATGCTACTCTGCCCTCTGGTATTCCCTCTGTTGCTGGGTTAGCATGGCTAGCTTGTCCATCTTATTGGAAGTAGATCTTACATTCCCAATAACAATGGATGGAAGGACAGGTCCATGTCATCACTTCTTAGCTCACACCTGAGAACCAGCACGTCGTCCTCACCTCCTTCTCCTCACCCAGTGGGGAGACATCAGGCCTTAGCATTGACATGCTACAGGCTGCTAACAGCTGAGTTCACATGTAAACAATGCAGCCATGGTTACATGTAGGATCTCCAGACAAACACAGGAGAAAAGTTCAGTGTCCACGACCAACAATGAACCATACAAAGTAATGATCCACTCCAAATACAAAGTTTATGAAAAAGATGAAAAAATTACAAGAAATGGACAAAGAAGAGAGAGCAGCTGCAACAGGCAGCCATAGCCAACAGGGCGGCGCCTAGCAGCATATCACCAATGAAGGTCAATTTGTTGGAGCTATAACAGACAAAATATATCAGAAGTAATTGAAGCTTTACCCGTTCATCAGAAATCCTTTGGGCTTGTAGATTCGGGACTTGCTGGAGGTCTTGCTCTGCCCCCCTGACAGCTGTAAGGAGGATAAGATCCTGGCACAACAGGCCACACAGCTTCTGGTACATGCCTCTGTGATTTCATGTATCGACTCCTGCAGCTCTCTTAGTGAGGAATTAGATTTGTGCCAAAAAAAATCTAACAAAAAAAAATAATTGCAAGCAAAAAGTAAACATTTGAGAGATATAATCAAACTCAAGCAAAAATGCATAGGTTGCAATCAAGATGTCTGTGTAATTGTGTAAATAATTCGCCTTTTAATTTTGTTTTCATCAGTTCTTTTTGTGTACATTTTTGTCTTTTTTTCTCACTGATCAGACTTTTGTTTTCAATGTCAGCTTTCTCGTTTGCACTGCCTGATTTTTTGATTGCAGTTTTTGGCACAAACCTCTTGAGTGGGTGGGCTTTGTGAGGAATGCATCCTGATTGGCTGACTAATTTTGGGGTGACACCCGTTGCCCTGGATGTTGTTCTGTGTGGCATGTGACAACCTTTGGATAGTCGGGGACGGTAAACGGGCAGTTTACAACAAAAAAGTTCAGTACTCTTTGTATCCATATATCATTCAATTTTATTCAAGTATGAATTTAAAAAAGCATTGGCGGTTTGTTTTGCATGCTTTTCCTTTTTGAAATGAAAACAAATGTTCGTTTTTCAATATTCTGTTTGATAATATGAATGATGGACCACGGGCTGATTTTGATTTTATAATTTAATTTCTGCGATCATCGTGACCCAGAACTTGTATCTTCTCTGTCACGACAGCATAGATGAAGCCGGTTTGATATACATGTGATGATAGACAGCTACGTTTGGTTTCGAGGAGCCAGATGAGTGACTCTAAAGGATGACGACACAACAACCAAAAAAATTGGCAGGTCCTTTCAAGTATGTTTGTTTCCTTCTAAAATACGACATGTGTTTCTCCTTAGGTTGCAGAAAATATGGCCTGATAGTAATCTCTCTTCACTGGCTTCTAGTGGCAGCTCCAATCACATTCAAAGCTCTTCTTCTGGCTTACAAAACATTGACAAGAACAGCTCCTGCCTACCTGGGTCCCTTATCTGGGTCTACACTCCTTCTGGCCCATCACGCTCTGCTTGTGAAAGACGCCTGGTGCTCCCAGCCCAGCACGTCTCTGAATCTTTAGCCAGACTCCTCTCCTCTGTTGTGCCAAAATGATGGAATAAATTACCTTACTCTATATGATCCACATAGTCCCTTTCTACTTTAAGAGATGTCTGAAGACTCATCTGTTCAGGGAACACTTAGGCCCTTAAGCTGACCCTTCTCCTCTTTGTCCTCAGGGGTAGAACAAGTCAGAAGGTCTCAGACACCAGCTCCTAGTCAATATTCAGTACTGATTATTGAATGTTGTTAAAGGTTAAACCGTATTGTTGACACTAAATTTAATTGTGGTTAGAAAGGACTATTTTTTTTTAATGAAAAAAGAAAAAAAAAAAAGATGTACTTCTGACACTTAATGGTGGCACCTGCAGCCAGTTAACTTGTAGCAATTTGTCACACTAATTAAGGTTTTCTCTTCTGTCTAAATTCTTGCTTGTGTTGTACGTTGCTTTGGATTAAAGCACTGAAATTGTTAAACATTATTTTAATGAAAAAATTAACATTGTAAGATCATCAGCACCACAGAATTATCAGTATCTAGACTGTGAATCAGTTGATCAATAAACTGAGTTGGTTCTCAAGACAGGACTCTCATTTTTTATGGTGTGTGCTGCTGCCCTCTTGTTCCTGTCACCCAAGGCCGGCTCTACGCAAGGGCAAGAGGGGCAGTGCCCCCTTAAATAACTCTCTTGCCCGCTCAAATCCAAAAGTTTTAAAGTTAAGAAAGCACCAAGCAGCAACCTCCGGTCTAAGAATATGACACAATGCCAAAGTGCTAAAATCTGCTGTTTTTGTCAGGAATTCCAAGAAAACAAGGAGGAGGACCCAAATGCAGATGAACGAAAACTTTATTTTAATTAAACTCAAAATGTCAGAACTCAATCAAAAGAAACAAAATCAAAGGTACTGAAAAAGCTTACACTAGAACAAACCAAGAGGCACAGGAGCACACAAGACATGACGCGGGACAGCCAGCGTAACAGCACTGATGATCCAACAGAGTACAAACGAAACACAAAAACTATATACACAGGGGAGTGATTAACCCAGGTGTGAAACAAGACACAGGTGAAACACATGACGAGCAATCAACAAGGAGGGAAACCCAAGGGGAACCAAACCAAACACAGGAAACTCAGGGCGTATTCAAACCAGGAAAGTCCACAGTTCGCTTTTTTGGTCTGAACCAAAATACTATGTATCTTTTTTGGTTTGGTGCTGTTCCTTTTCACATTGCAATTTTCGCAAGAGTCCCAGGATTTGACAACAAACCCACATGTGTGCAAAGATCGTTCAATCATTGGACAAAACGGTCTGGGGCGGGGGTAACACGGTAAAAAGTGCAGAAGTAAACAATCATGAAGCTCCGGTGTGCTGCACTCATTGTGCTTGTAATGATTTTTCTGCAATAACAAGCATTTTCCCGACATTTGGAGCACCAGAGGCTTTTGATGCTACGTCGTTATGCGGAAACGTTTGCCATTTTGCTAGAACAAAGACGTTATGTGAGAAGGCTAGACAGGAGAGCTGTACGCGCCCATAGCGTGTTATCAGCAATCCTTATGTCAAGAAGACAGGTCAGGTGAGTTGCTACTAATGGAAATTTGTATGCCATCAATGGCTTCATCAATTTGGGGAAATCTCTGTGAATGTTGGAAGCCCTATAGTTCCAAACTTTTCATCAGAGGGTGTTTTTAGGTAGGTCACACTGGTGTATGACTGTTAGATATTACTGGATGAGGTAGCACATTAATGAATTATGTAGGTTTTTATATTAGCTCACTGTACTTTATACTTTTGTATACTGTACACAATGCACACACTTTTTGAGAAGTTTCTGCACTCGTTGTTTCTTAATTATTTATATGTTTACTGTTCACAGGTACACTTTGGGTTGGAGCTGTTGCAACAAAAAGCAATTTCCCCTGGGGATTAATGTAGGAATTCTAATTCTGATACTAGGCCTAAATACAAAAAAAAAAAAAAAAACAGTTTGACATCCCTGGTTTAGAGCTTTAGTACAGGGCTTTAGGGATAGATGGAGATCCCCCCAATTTGCTGGAGCCATTGCATGTTTGCATCAAGGCTCCACCAGACACACCAGCCGACTACTTTAATAGGAAAGGTCACTATTCTGTCATCCTACAAGGTGTAGTTGACCATAGAATAAAGTTCTGGGATATTAATATCAGACAGCCAGGACGAGTACATGATGCAAGAGTTTTTGCTCTTTCATCTTTGTTTCATCTGGGCCAGGGGGGTGCATTGTTTCCACAATGGACTGAAACATTAGAGAGTATTAATGTGTCTCTAGTCATTTTGGGAAATTCCGCCGACCCTCAACTGCCCTGGCTTATGAAGCCATTTTGGGAGACAAGAGCAACTCGGGAAGAAACTGACTTTAACCACCGCCTTAGCCAGGCAAAAATGACTGTGGAGAGGGCCTTTGGGTGCCTCAAAGGTCGCTGGAGATGCCTCCTTAAGCAAACCAAAAGCCACATTACTCTTGTCAGTCAAATCATCGCCGCCTGTGTAGTGCTCCACAACTTTTGTGAAGCACACAATGAAGACTACAATGAGGAGGTAAACATTGTGGCGGATGAAGATGAAGTTAATGGAGTGGATAAAGGACTGATTTCTGTGCAGGAGAGAGACCGGCAGGCACATGAGATTAGAAACGCACTGTGTACATATTTTTTAAGGTTGTAGAAAAAAATTTTGTTGTAATGCAAGATGTTACTGAAAGTTTTTGGATTTGTTTTGTTGAGATCCAAACTTGTGTTTATTTGTATATCATGGTGATAGCACAAAATATTTAAACCATGCACCAAACTGTTGAGTTGAATTTCAACCAAGACATTTATTGGTTCTAAAATGAGGGCATGTTTGTTTTCACAATGCAAGAATGTAAATTGTAAATTTTTGAAAATAGTTTAAATGACATTGTTTTTTAACAAAAAAAAAATGTTTTTTAGGAAATATAAATGCCTGAGTTCTGAGAAAAAAGTGTAAAATAAAGTGTCATTGAAATGAAAAAGCAATAACTGAAATATTCACATTTTCTTCCGTCTTGTGCAAAGTCTTTAAAAAAGTGCTAAAAAGAAAAGTGTCATCGAAATGAAGAGGCAAGAACTGAAATTTTCACAGTTTCTTCAGACTTGTGCAAAGTTGTCAGAACCATCATAACAATCAGCCAACCAACAGTCAGCTAAGCAGTTCACACACTAATGGAAACACAGTATGAGGTAGACTTTACAAGTCAGAAAAACCGCTGAGTCTCATTTACTTGGTTTAGAATGTGAGACAGAGGAGGTGTATCAGGGGTTTCTTCACCAGCAGATGACTGCTTAGATAGCAGGAGCATAGAGTGTGGTGGAAGGGGCCCAGGGTGATGAAGATTGGGCCAGGTGCTGGTTTGGGTTGAGCTCATTGGAGCACTAGGAATCCAGAGGGTTGGAGGTGTGTGCTGTAAGGTTGGGTACTGTGAGGGTGGGTGTTGTAGCTGACCAGAAGCAAGCACATGAACAATACTGCTTAGTGCCTGACTAAACATTTGCATTTGTGCAAGTTGCTGTACCTGCATAGCATTAAAATGTCCTTCATCTGCATCCTGATTTGCCCTTAGAATGTTTTCGAAAGATTGTTAACGTTCTTGTTCAGCTTTATATATTTCCCATAGCTACTGGCTTTGCTGATCCATATAAGCCAGCAGCCCACGATCAGACAGACCAGCTAGCTTGAGCACCAGGGATGGGCAGCCTCCCCTTTGTCCACTCTGCCCAGCACTGGTGGTTGGAGAATTGCTGTCCTCTGCTTCTATGGATTGTGTGAGAGAAGTATCTGCATTGCTGTCTGTTCCTGGATCACCCACTGTCCCCGTCACTCCCTCTGTCAATAAAAAATCAAGTAGAATATTAAAGTTAACTCAAAACAGAGACAACATGCCACAGCTGTTCATAAGACTCTGGCAGCAGCATCAGGAACACACTAGGCCTGATATCAAGAGATTGTTTGCAGGCAATATAGCATACACTATATAGATACTTTATTGATCCCAGAGGGTAAATATAAAACATGACACATGACATACACATGCATGGTTTTATTAAAGGAGGGTGGGGCTGTGAGGGGCTAGTAAACAGTATAAAAAGTGTTGTGTTGTAGTGCAAAGTGTACTACAACGACTACGACTATTGTAATAGTTATTATGATATTATTTTATATACTATGGGCACTGATGTATGTCACTCATCATTTCCATCAATAACATCTCCAGAGCTGCTTGTAGGGGATGCTTGAGAGGTCAGCAGGGATGGAGCCTGTATTTGGCCAGCAGCAGAGGTGGACTGTTCTCTCTTATATCGACCGGGGCAACTATTGGCCTTGTCCCAAGTATGTCGTCTAGGTCGTCATACCACTTGCACTTCTTTTTCACATCCACAGAACTACCACTCAGGTGCAGGGCATCCTTCATCTTCATATAGCTTTGTCAATTTTTTTTACCTTCACATGGCACTGATGGGCAGGCCGGTCAAAGCCCTTCTCCTTCATCCTGGTGCTAAACATCGTAAATGCATCTGCATTTTTATGTGTTTTTTCTAGCATATTTTTTAATGTTGGCGTCAGCCCAAATATTGAGTAGATATTCCTTCTCCTCAGTGCCCCACGTTGTACCCTGACTCATGTCAAACAAAATGTCCCATAATGCCTGTGGCTACGGGAGCCTGTTACGTTCAAAAAGGTGTGTGGTTTCAGAATTGATTCGAACCACAGTGCGGTCACTTTCACACATAAAGCGAACCGCACCATGGCTCACTTGGAAGCAAACCGAGAACACCCCTTCGGCGAGGTCTCGGACAGACTGTTTGCTCCGCACCAGAGTTCACTGGTTTGTATTCAGACCAGCCCTAAAGGTCTGCACCACAGACTTTTTTGGTTTAGTCCGAACCAAACAGCTCTGGTGTGAAAGCGACACAGGACAAGCAAAGAATTACAAAGAAACACAAGAAGACAAACACAAGAAAACACAGAAATATACAAACCAAAAGCCCAAACCATGACAGTTTCTTGAGTGTCCCCTTGAGGCTGACCGAGGTTCCAGACGTCACATTCACACCAAGCCAAAAAAAAAAGCTGGTTCAAAGCAGAAATTAACCGATTTACAGCCTGGTTTAAAAAAGTCTCCTGTCTGAATCACTAATTTTACTTTCGGCACACACTGTACGGAGGGTGAATTTTTTTCTAACTCTGCAGTTCAGAGGATATTAAGATCACCAGCTTGCCCAATCAGAGGCACAGCTCAGGGTCATGTGATCGATAGGTGCCCTATAGCTGTACGCGAAGCCCTTGCCATTACCAATATGGCCGTGATAGCCGATGTGCTTCATTTTCCGTTTCAGAAACAGAGGATGACTTTGGGGAGACTACATCCATGTTTTATAATAATAATAATAAAAACAATGCATTTTATTTATAATGCTCCTTACATTCTAGCGAATCTCAAAGTGCATACAGAGTTAGAAGCAAACCATAAAAGCATTAAAAATGTATAAAAGCAGTGAAAAATAAAAATAAAAAATTAAGGCAAACGCTTTAGAAAAAAGGTAAGTTTTGAGTCCTTTTTTAAAGGTGGTTAAAGGTTATGGCGCTCTCACTTCATTATGTGTCGTAAAACGGCGCTACCTCTGCTGCAGAGTCACAGCTGGCTACGAGGCGCTCGCCGCTTAGTGTATCAGTCCACGCGCGGTGTGCCAGATATAAACAAACGCAGGTAGTCTGCCAGGACGAAGAGACACGATGAGAACTAGAGCCTTATTTGGCAGTGTTTTTGTGTGAAAGTAACACGCTGAAAATTCTCTAAATAAAGCGTGAATGCAGACTGATATCAGATTTTTTTGGTGGGAGTCCATTTATTTGTGTTTTTGGTCAAGTAAAATATGGCCCTGTCTGAGTGCAGAGGAAACCTGCAGAGGAGCAGGGAGGGGGCGTTTGGTGCGAGCGCTCTGGGCTTCTGCTGCACAAAATCACTGCTGTAGGGGTCATTTCTGCCCTAAACCTTGTGATAGGACCCAACTTATTTCATCCCGGAGTGTCACTTTAAGCCATAATTTCAGTTTACTTTTAAAAACAGTGAGGCTTGTACAGTCTCGAATGTAGGTAGGAACTGAGTTTTATTTTTCTGCTGCCCTGACTGAAAATGCAAACTGTCCAAATGCAATTTTTCTAAATTTAATTCAACAGTCTGCTCTTGCTGATGCCCTGGTCTCCCTTAGATTGTTCCTGTGAAGTTGTGGTGGGGCCTGAGCATGAATTTTTTTATACATCAAACACATATCTGTGTAAAAAAGAAAACTGTCAAAAGTCATTAAATTCTATTTCTTAATGATGTTACAGTGATGGTAGCTCCTTGGTTTTTTATCCAGAGATTTCAGTGACTGTTTGTATACATTTGCTTGTATAATGGTTTTAAGGTAGTTGCTCCAACCTGAGACCAGCTCGTGTCACAATAAGACAAACGCTAAAAAATGATTAAGTACATATATAGTTTAGCAGCGGCCAAAGGTAACTGATGCCTGACATGTCTGAAGTTCATCAGACTGGCTCTTACATTTCTGCAGACATTTTTTACATGTTTCTTCAAATTAAGATTGGAGTCAATTGTTGTGCCCAGAAACTTGAAATGTTTAACAGGCTGTTAACAGCTGATTTTACATGTAAACAATGCAGCCACGGTTACATGTAGGATCTCCAGACAAATGCAGGAGCAAAAGTAGTAAAAATATCACTTAAGACATAATTAGTTTAGTGAACGAATGAACCATACAAAGTAGTGATCCACTCACAGTTCTGCCTCACAACTCGCATATATCCGATGCCTAGAGCAAGAAGTTGTATATTGTACTGTTCTACAATTTCATTTAGCAGTTGCTTTTTTTTCTTACTTTTAATTATTTTTTACGTGAAACAATTCCTTTTCAAATCAACCAAACCTTGACACCTCTGAGTGCTTCTCCTTTCATGACGTGTAAACGCAGGGACTTTGTTGTCTTGCAGGTGTACTCTGTAAATCACCTTATCATGCGTAATGATGAATAACAATGCCCCTGGCTCTGCTGTGTTTATTTGTGGGCCTGGGGACAAAATCTGGCTTATTCAAGAGGCTGATACGAGGCAGATATTCACTTTTAATGGTTTGCAGATGCACAGGGCTTCAGAAACAGCGAGGTGTTTGTTTGCACAAGCTGATTTCCCAGACTAAACGGGCACCATGTCCCAGCAGCTGCTCTGGATCAAAACAGTGAGCAGGCGGAAAGCCCCCAAAGCCTCCGACCTCCTCTTTCAGTCCACCTGGCAAAACAAGATGGGACCTCGGCGTGACAGCCAGTGAAACATCTCTCGTAACAAATGATGAGTTTACTGAGACAGTGCATCTGATGACACACGCTCTGAGCTGTAAATTTAGCAAAAATCAATCAGTTAGAAAACAGGCGAGAACAGAAACAGAAAGTCATCTTCAGATGGGGTCAGACTGAAATATGGGATCAAACGGGGGCTACAGAAGACAAGTGCTATATTTAGTTTTCAGGAGCCAAGAGCAGATTGGAGGTGTCCACCTCCGTGTCTCTGTACTCTCACTCTGTCTTTTCTGATAAACTCAGAGGATGGCTGTGATGATGGCTGAAATATTCAGAGAGATATTCAGTTCAGCTTGTGAAGGCAGGTATACATTAATCCGTGCACTTATTGTGCATGTGAATAAATTGCTGTTTAAAGCGTCACGCACTGTTGGCTTCAGTCAGACGCCATCAATTTGGAGTCAGTGGCTCCGAAAGAAACTGTAAATCACATCAGTTGTTCAGGTAAACAACTGAGGAATGGCACCCAGGAGAACTTCTGCTCTCAAATGGCAGGACTGGAATGAAAAACAGCGAAGGCTTTCGTTTTAATGGCAAGTTGTACCTTAATTTTAATGATGGGATCATTTGCTGCACAGGTGCATGGAAGCAGAGAGGTTAATGCTTTCAGACACTCACAAAATCTTAAAGTAGAGAAAGAGACATAGGAGGAGGTGGAGGAGGAGAGTTTGATTGAGTTCTGAGTGTTCCAACAGGTTTCTGTATCTCCAGGAAACTGGCTCGTCTCATTGGCCAGCAGGCTGTTTGATGCCTTCAGGGAAAACTAAGGAAATGTCGTCATTTTCTGTGTTTGGAGGCACGCCTTTGTTTGTCTGTGTGTGCTCCAGTCTGAGCAACCCAGGTGCAGGTGTGGTTTCTGGGAAGTCGTCAAATGAAAGAAAGTTTCCTTGAGTGGAGTCAATTATCAAAAGGGGGAATAAAAGTTGGCCTTTTTTTTTTTTTAAACAGATTTAGTCATAGTCCTTGCTAGCAAAATGTCAGATTAAAATAAATGGACTTTTTGTGGTTTCTCTTTTTCTTTAATAAAGAAATAACCAATTAACGAAAACAATGAACTACCAAAGGACTAAGACTAAAACGGATGAATACAGTAATTAAGCCTATCTATCAAATGCGTAAAGGTATGTATATGCATATCTCCTCCTCAGTGTATTTTTATTTTTATTTTTATTTATTTATTTTTTTAAATGTATACGTTTGTGTGTATGTATACATGTATGTAATTTTTTTTTTCTTCTGGTTATTTGCTTTATTATCACTACTATTATTATTTGAGACAATTTAATTTGATAAATGTTGAGTTTTGACTCTGATTAAAAAATAAAGTTAAAAAAAAAACAGTTGGCATTTTTTAAGCTGATTTTAAAAAAATCTGAACATCTTTCAAACCATTTTCTGTTCAACATAATTACTGTGATGTCAAAACAGAAAATCTTTATTCTTTGAACAACATGTTGCCTTCATTTACTGAACTCGTATTTGTGTCTAATCCTGCAGTAAAAAGTGAATGTTCAATTAATAATCACTGCCTTTTCATGCTGTGCTTTGATTGAAGAGAGAATTGATGGCTTATTAGCTCAAAGACTCCTGCTCCTTTTTTTAAGAAAACAGTATTCAGATGCCACTCTGTTTTTCACTGAGGAGAGCACAAAACTGAAAACAGAGTTTTTTCTTCCTGCAAACAAGGGGAGAGAATGAGTATGAGAATGAAAAAGAGTCAACTTGCTTTAAGTTACTCAAGTTCACTTAGGTTTTTAACAACTTTTCAAATGTTTCCAAAGATCAGATGTGTCCTGCATCATCTATCTTATTTAAAGTGACAAAAATGTGAACAGAAATTAATTACACAGGGTTTATTTATTTATTTATTTATGTGTGTGTGTGTGTGTGTGTGTGTGTGTGTGTGTGTGTGTGTGTGTGTGTGTGTGTGTGTGTGTGTCTTTTTTTAGGTCAAACAGTGTGTCATCTGCATATCACTGCAGTCTGAAGACCCACTGTTTTGTTTGTGCAATCTTGGCTTATGTTGCTCATTTGCAAAAAAATGTAATAAAAGTTTCCCTTATTTAATCCTCCTTCTGTGCTCCTCTGTTAGCCACCAATCTTCAACTGTTGCAGGTTTTGCAAACTGAGCAGCTAGCTTAGGGGAAGTTACCTCTTTCCTACCAGTGGCTTCATGCTGTGAATCAGCTCTGCAGTGGGAGACGAATGCACCGAGCACCTTATTGCAGACATTTAAAACTTGATATTTAAAAGTAGAGCCTATTATTATTGTTCTTATACTTCAAGCAATATGTGGTTCATTTGCAACCAGTATATAACATGACATATTTAATATGAACCGTGATAAACATGGACAGAAGATTTGAAGCCTGTCATCGTTGGGGCTGTATTTGTGTGAGGAAAAGAGGTCCAATTTTGGCCCTCTCACTAACAGCTGATTGGGCATCAGGAGCAGGCTGTTATAGGTTATGGGTATCTCAGGAGTCCTCATAATGTGTCTCTGAATTTAGCTTATGTGTAGTATTTTCTATAGTAGGAGTATTAGTATATAGTATAGTATTTTCTATAGTATTTTATTTTATTAAATTAATTTTAACAATTTTCGTTGCTAGGTGCTGCCCAAGTAGCTGCCTGGTGCAGCAGCTCTCGTCTTTGTCCGTTTCTTGTAATTTTTTTCGTCTCTTTTTCGTCATCTTTGTATTTGGAGTGGATCATTACTTTGTATGGTTCATTGTTGGTCATGGACACCAAACTTTTTGTGTCTTCAGTGATATTTTTACTACTTTTCTCCTGTGTTTGTCTGGAGATCCTACATGTAACCATGGCTGCATTGTCCACATGCGAAATTAGCTGTTAGCAGCCTGTAGCATGTCAATGCTAACTAGTGTAGGGCTTGATGATTTCCCTCAAGGTGAGGAGGAGGAGGAGGTGAGGATGACGTGCTGGTTCTTGGATGTGAGCTGGGAGGTGACGACGTGGACCTGTCCTTCCATCCATCGTTGTTGGGAACGTGGGATCTAGCCCCGGGGGATGGATGAGCTGGCTGTGCTAATCCAGCAGCATCATGCTGTTCACGGACGTGGCTGACATCGGACCCCGCAACACATCGGAGGAGCTTCGCCTGCTGTGAGCCGACAGGATCCAGGAGACAGAGACTGAACAGACTGCTGGGGAGGCTCAGTCCTGGACCCTGTGGAGGTGGAGGCTGGCTGGGCTGGAGAGTGGTGGACGAGCTGTCGTCATCTAATTTCTTATGGACATTTTTGCACTTTCTATACTCTTTCTTACTTTTGTTTTCTTAAATGCTGCGGTGACTCCTGAATTTCCCCTCGGGGATAAATAAAGTATTTTCTATTTCTATTTCTATTTCTATGTAACCATGGCTGCATTGTTTACATGTGAAATTAGCTGTTAGCAGCCTGTAGCATGTCAATGCTAACTAGTGTAAGGCTTGATGATTTCCCTCAAGGTGAGGAGGAGGAGGTGAGGATGACGTGCTGGTTCTCAGGTGTGAGCTGGGAGGTGACGACGTGGACCTGTCCTTCCATCCATCGTTGTTGGGAACGTGGGATCTATCTCTGGTGGGATGGACGAGCTAGCCGTGCTAGCCCAGCAGCAGAGGGGCTGCTGGAGGGCAGAGTGGCATCGTGCTGTTCACGGACGTGGCTGACGGAGCTGACATCGGACGCCGGCGCCACATTGGAGGAGCTTCACCTGCTGTGAGCAGACAGGATCCAGGAGACAGAGACTGAACAGACTGCTGGAGAGGCTCAGTCCTGGACCCTGTGGAGGTGGAGACTGGCTGGGCTGGAGAGTGGTGGACGGGATGTCATCATCTATTTTCTTATGAACCATTTTGGCCTTTCAATACACTTTCTTACTTTTGTTTTCTTAAATGCTGCTGTGACTCCTGAATTTCTCCTCGGGGATAAATAAAGTATTTTCTATTCTATTCTATTTCTATTTCTATTTAGGTCATTACTTTAAATCAGCGTACCAATCCAGGCCTTTCCTGTAAACACACCTGCAGTTCTCTCCTCTTCCTTTTCTCCTGCAGCAGTGGTACTCACCTCCTGCTCCTCGCTCACATGTGGAACACACCACGTCAAATAGCATCAATGTTTAAAAAGCCACAAGGAAAACATGGCTACAGGCCATGGCATGGCACGCTGCTCCATCTCCTCCTTTATCGCCTGCCTGTTACTGCTGATGCCACTTCATAAATAAAGCCATTACACTGGAGACACACACACACACACACACACACACACACACACACACACACACAAGCTCTCTGGGCAGGTACTCAGTCTCCCTGTCACTGGGGAGCTTTAACCCTGACCAGCTTAGTTCAGAGGCGAGGGGGCTTTATGGGACATCGGGGAGCAGCCCGTGGAGTAAATAGAAAATCCAGTGGTGTCGTGCCCAATCTCAGATTAAGCCACCAAAATCTCAGCAGTTGAAGTACACACACTTTGGAAGAAAACAATACACACAGACACAGAAAAACAGACAGACAGACACACACTCACACACAGAGTGGGGTCCCTGAGCAGACAGATTTTCTGCTGACTAAAGAATATTCTTATCCAGGAGAGCAAGGCCTTCTTCTTTGTCTACCTGAAGACTTAAGTTAGGGGATCTTCATGTGATCTGGAGCTAATCCCACGGGGCCCGATGCACAAGCTGAAGCTAGCCCAGAGTTTCAGAAGGAAAATGTCAAAATAGTGTCAAAAAGGACTCAAACACCTCCTCTGTTTGGTGTTTAAGTTGCTGAAACTGTAAAGGGGAGCAAACCAAGAGGAGATTCAGGAAAAACATGGAGGATTGTTTGGTAAAGACTATAAGTCAGGGAGGAAGGGGAAGAGCAGGAGTCAAAGTACAACATTAAGTCTGTACCACTCTATGTGTTTTCCTGCTGCCTGGTCCTGCAGACAGCAGAGGTATAACTCATAACATAAGCTGTGGGAGTTCATGATACGAAACAAGAGAGCAGAGAGCCAGGAGGGTGAGAAAGGGTTAACAAAGGAAGGTAGGAGGTAAAGGTAGAAAACAGACAAATATTGAAGGATAGAGAGATGAAGACAGGAGGAGTAGAGGAGCGTCCTGGCAAGAAATAACACAGATTAGCAAAAGCTGATTTGGAAAAAGAGAAAATTCAATATTGTTTGACACTGTGTAAGATCTAAATATTATTCCTTCTGTCTCTTTGTTAGCTCAGACAGCTCTGGAAACACTTTACCCAGTCACAGATAATATTTATAGTTTTTACATATGGTTCTGTGGCACATCTAGACGTGGTTTTGGTTTCTGTGTGACGTGGGGTCTTCACACAGTGCCGGTGTGATTGAATTCCAACCTGCGCGTTAAAGTGTTTTTTGATCTGGCAGGCTTGATCCTTGCACACCAAAGCACTCTTCAGTATACTGTACGTTCACACGCATCACAGTATACGGCATCAGCAGGGCTCAAAGTGGATCATTATTTACTAAACAGGTTGCCTAACAGGAAAAGACTGATTCCCCTCCAGGCTTTGTAAAAAAAAAAAACCCTGGAAGCATGGCGGCGGAGCATTCATCATAATTGATGTGTTGCAAAGCAGATTACACACATTAGCGCACACTGTTTCTTGCTATGACAGCTTCGACTGAACATGACAAATTCCATAATGTGGAAAAACAAGTATTCTGCTCTCTCTGGGTATTAAAACGGCATGAAAAACAACAAAGAAGCATTTGCATTAGCAGGACTTAACATAAGAGGAAGTGTTATTCCTTGCATGCTCTCATCCCTCCTTAATTACATCTATTTGTTCCACTCAGGGCAGAGGGTCCTGTAAACTGTTTGTCCCCTCCTGCTCCTGTGGCAAGGCTTCATTCATTCAGCAGGGTTAACGTAGCAGTTTTTAAATGTTTTTTTTTTTTTTTTTTTTTTAGCAACAAGGATGACAGCTGCAGCATTATTTTCTGAACACAGCTCACAACAGATAAGCCCATTGAAAAGACGGCAGCTCGCTCATTGTGCCACCACCGCATTTGGAGTGTGTGTTGCTGCCTAATCAGTGGGCTGGATGCTGGAGGAATAAATAAGCTTTGGGGGAAAGAGGGGCGGCTTGACTCTCCTGTGCACACTCCCTCCTCTCCTCTCACTCACTCTCTCAGTCACTCTGGCCTCACTCTTCTAATCAACTCAACAGCGTTATGGCGAAGCTGCTGCTGGAGTTCCTGCTGCTTTGCCTCCATCTCTGATCGAGTGCTATTAGATAAGAAATGGTTGTAAATAATGTGACCATGATGTGTTCTTGATGCTGTGTAATTTTCTTGAAAAAATAACATTATTACTGTTATTTTCTTCAGAAGGCTGTTTCTTTTTCTTTTTTTTTTTTTTTTGTCAGCCACTCAACATGAAACCCGATTAGGCTACTATAACAGCTTGCTCACTTACTGCTAAATATATCCATCAATAACAGCTTACAGAGAATTAAAACTGACACGTTTTCTTCTAAACAGCATTATATTTGGAGCAATTATGAAATGATTTCGTTCCTCTGCAGACACAATTTGGCGTAATTTCCTTGAATTATATGCAGACAAATGTCATTAAAGCTCCGTTTCTTTTTTAAATTTTAAATTTTATGATTTTTCTAATATTACTCATACAAATCCACTCCTGCATGTCTCACAATTCTTGTATCTTTTTTTTCTCCTTTTTTTTTTTTCCTAATATATTTTTCAGCTTTGGATTAAACTTGAAACACGCAAAGAGATGTGATTGAAATTATTTTCCTCAGCACTAATTGTTAAAACTTCATTTAGATTGTGAGATCAGGCCCAGGTTCCTCACGCTGTGTGTGACTGTGTGTGTGTGTGCGTGTGTTTGGGAGCCACGTCATTAGCCACCCACTCCTGACGACCCACTAATTAACACCCCATGTTAATCACTCTCAACCCAGCCAATAAGCAGTGACATGACATGCCATCACGCAGATCTCTCTGTCACAGCGGTGAACAGCAGCACAGAAAGCGAGCTGTTTTTGGCTCTCTCCTCTCAGGGTCCCGTTTCAGGGACACATTTGTGAGTGTTTTGACTCATTTTAGGGACGCAGGAGTGAACAAATGAAACTGTTTGAATACAAGAATTTTGTATTTAGAAGAAGAAACATGCAGCTTCATATTTACCCTGCATCATTTCTAATAAAGCTCATTTATTTCTGTATCGAATACAATCCATTTGCTTGATCCTGCTTTACATACACATCTTTAAGTTCATGTTGGTGGGGTATCTGGTCCCTTCCGTCTGAAATAATGATTTTGATATAAGTTAAGCTGATTTGCCTAAGCCACCGAGTAATTAACTGAACTTAATCATTTGATTTCAATTATTTTCCATTACCTGAATGATGTGGCCACTCTTCTTCCATCTTTTGTAAGTCTGTGTCTGTCTGTCTGCTGTCAGAGGAGAGAATGGAGTGTCTGAACTCTGTTACAACACTGACCTCTAGTGTCAGCTTGGCCATGCTCCATGTCTCCTTTCAGGAAACTCATTGGCAGTCTCTATCTAAGGTAATGAATCCGCTTTGGATGCGACTGCCTGGTTTGAAGCTTTAGCCCTGCAAACGCCTGCAGCGGGGATTGCCTGGGATAGGGCAGAGGTAGATTAGGAGTCAGTGTAATGAGAGGCAAAGCATCTCTTTAGCTCACCCTTTGTCTTTTTTCCCCTCCATCCTTCACACCTTGGAGGAGGAGGGAGGTACTCCTTTGGCCAGTGGCAGCCACACAGGCATTGGCTTTATTTTTAATCATCCTCCTCTCCTCCTCATCACCATCTTCCGCTCTTTTTGCATTCTTTTCTTCATCCTGACGCTCACTTATGCCAAAGTGGCCTCACGTCCCTGACAGGGGAATGTCAGATCTTCTGGAATATTGAAAAACACTGGCACACTGGTGTGCAGCATGCGGGTAATAGGCATAATAGGGTCAGGCCTGCATTTAATAAACAATTACCCATCTATAATAGATGAGTCCGGCTCCTAAAGGCCCAGTGCCTGGCCTGGGTCGAGAGAGGGAAGTAGAGAGGGAGAGAGAAGATGGATGAATAATGCAGAAAAGATGCCCATCAGAGCGCCCAAATGCAGGGGCCCACCAATTATCTTCTGCTGCTAATGATGGTCATATTGATGCCCACCCCCAACTTGGGCCCAAATCTGACATTTACCTGACTGCTTCTGCAGTGAACAATGCCATCCTTTAGAAGAAGAGGAATACAATTTCAGTTACAGTTTAAAAAAAAAAAAAAAAAAGGATTTTCTATTTTATTTTGAAAGGCTGTCCATGGAGTTTCAGGTGGTCAGGGTGGCCACTATTTTTGAAACCCAAATCAATCAGGAACCTCTCTGCAGCAGCTTCCATTCAGACCAAGGTCACCCTGATTACAGGAGGTTATAAAGTGTGTGTTGGAGTGTGTGTGCATGTCGCTGGATGGATTAGCATATAAGTCTGACAGAGCGAGGGAATTAAAGGCAGCACAGCAGTGCTATGGCCAGGCTAAAATCGGTCCCTGTGCTCTCAGCTGTATTTGAATAGATGGCCTGAGAATCATGAAAACACAGAGACGTTGAGGAGAAGCTCTTTAGTCCCCAGGATCAGAGGTGGTTGGCGGGGGGGGGTTGACTGCTAGTTTAGCAGAAAGGGCCTCGGTAGACTGCTTCAGTATGAGCTCAGGGAAATGCACACAGCTTTTTTGGCTCCCTCAGGGCCAAATTCTCTGGTAATAATGGGATCAGACAGAGCCATGACCCTCCCAGGACACCGTACCACTGTTGGACATTCTATTAGTTTCCTGCACGGTTAAAACAAGCCGTGCTCAGCTGCTTTTCTCTCTCTGAATCACATTTGTTTTACTTTTATTTAGCAAATAATCAAATTAATTAAAGTTTCCTGGAAGAGACTTCATTAACAACCGAACAGTGCTTCTTCTGAGCACTGTAAAACCTTCTAGTTTATAAAGTTATGTATCTCCTAATCAGGTCTAATGTTCTTTATGCATGCAGGGATATCGTGAGCTATTAACACACGCACCAAAAAAGCGAGGCCCCAATAATTGTTCCTTTTTACCATTTAATCCCGGCACTGGAAGATCCAGGCAAGATCACATTAACATTTACATTTCTGAATCCCTCCACCTCCCAGATACAGCTCCAGCATCTCATCTTCCTTTACATAATATCAGGCTGTATTAATGCAACATACGGAGTTCCTCTGGATTTACATTTTCCTAATGATGTGCTTTCATTTTTTTCTCTTTCCTCCTGTCCTTCCCTTCACCTCCAGCCCTCAGCCCACAGTGATTTAAAACACACACACGCACACTTAACACACACACACCATACTGCTGTCTATGTGTGTGTGTGTTTTTTTTTACTGAGAAATAACACAAAGCGCTGGGTTGAGACACCTTTGGTCACAGGGCCTCCATCTGTTGCACATCTGGAAGTGAGGCACTGCACCAATAATTGGAAGTCAATTTGTTTGAAGTTATGTATTTGGCATCTGGCTGGATTCATAAAACTCTGGAAATCGCATTAATTTTATAGCATCTCAAGAAGACCCAGCCACTTTTTTAACTTCTTTTTTTTCATCTCTCTTGTGTTCCGTCGTTAATGCGTGTGCGGCCTTGCTGGTGCAATCACGTGGGACTTTGTGGAGTACTGGACAGGGTGTGGTCCTGAAATAAAAGCAGCATGCAGGCTAATGCCCTGAAGAGTCATGGGATGAATTAGTGTCAAGGTCTTGAGACAGCAGCCGTGATTGTGAGCTCCTCATAATTTGATGTAAAGCTCACATTTCGGTCACTTCCACCTCCACCTCTGACCTTTAGCTCAGATCGGTCTTTATTTACCTGAGCAGGATTTGGCACACCAGCCACATTTCCAGAAGAGGCTGAGGCTGACTGATTGAGAAGCAGCATGCTATTGTTTGTCACCCAACACTGAGTCACGGCTGAAAATAGATATGACACTTGATGTTTGGAGCCTACTGCAGCCTGTCAGATTGTTATTCCCACTCAAATTTCACCTAATTTGTGCACAGGTCTTGTCACAGTCCAGAACCTGATGTGGGCTTTTAGGTGGATATTTTTTCCAGTTAGCTCAGTGTGTGAGTCGCATGCATATATGTGTGTGTGTGTGTGTGTGTGTGTGTGTGTGTGTGTGTGTGTGTGTGTGTGTGTTTGTGCTTGCACTTTTGATTAGGCTTGTTTGTGTCTGTGCATGCTTGCATGTGTGTGCCTCTCTTGCTCCAAAGTGAGTCACCTCCGCAGAAGGTGATTAAGAGTTGCCAATGGCAAGCTAGACAGGTGAGAGCGTTGTTGCACGCTGGAAGCTGTGGCATGTGCACAGGTGACAGCTTCTCTCTGCTCAGTGCCGATGTCAGTGTTGGTGGGTGGCAGGAGGTCTGACAAGTTGTTTTGGTGACAGAACGACTCAGCTATGAGGTTCACAACATCACTTGCCTTCTTTAGATTTGTCACTTTATACTGGGGAGTATAGCTAGTGCCGTGGACTGGAGCATATACTGCCAAAGTACTCATTCATACGTGAAAATTCTGTTTACCAACTGGAGTTCATTTAATTTAAGTGCAGTTTGTTAAACAACACACCAAAGATGCTCTCTGTTCTTCTCTCCTGTCTCAGATTTCTTTTGATTAACACTCTGCACACTATGATGACAAACATGGCTCATTGCTGCCATCTGTTGTCAGAAACCAGACACAGCAGCCGCCCTGTCACCCTGAAAATGAGGTAATCCCTACAGCAAGGACCAGTTTGCTGTGCATGCAGGAACAGTCAGACAGAAAAGATCATTTTACACAGTGCCTCGTCTAATAAGCTCCAAATGTGTTTCTTGAATAAAAAACTGGGAGGAACGCTAAAGAGGGACAGAGATTTTGTGGTTGGAGTGGTTACACACTCTCCTCAATGTGTTAAACATGTCCACATCTATATTCTCTGAGTAACACCACATACATACGGTGGTGTCTGATACCTGTGCTGTTTCTCTCACATCTCTCCTGTGAGTCTCCAAGCCGTGGGCCTGATGAGCTGTGATATTCCAAATAAAAAGTCGCTTGTTCTGATGTCACCCTTGCCTCATTCGACCACATCTTCCTTTTGAAGCCTCTTGCATGCCTGGCCCTGAACCTTGTCCATGATCGCCTTTGATATGGAGGAAATGAGGGAAATTTCCTTTTGTCAGGGGAGAAAGCTTTGTCCCTGGAGAAAACATGAAAAAGTTTGAAGTGAGGAGTCTTTTTTACACTCTGTCAATACTTTCATTAAGGCATTCATTCGTGTTTTTCTACACCTAAATCTTGCTCACACGAGCTCCTGTGCTGCACTAATTGGATTTGTGTATTTTTATTAAGTTTGCAAAGATGAGAAAGAGGAACAGGAAGAAAAATCACTGAAAATGAAAATTTAAATTGATCCTTTTGAAATTTCTCTCATGCTGACTCTTCCTCAGATACTCTTCATGTTTTTATGGCATAATGAAAATCTATATTTACCTACTGCTTAGGCCAATTACCCATAAACATCACACAGTACTTTGTAGCTGGGGTTACTGCACTCAGAGTGTGCAAAGATTGATTGTTTCTGTCTTGTTTGCATCTAAAAAGCAAGGGATGTTTCGATTTCATTACAGAGTCACTAATAACACTCTGAAACATTAATTGAGGGAGGCTTTGATAAGAAATCTATGAGGGGAATATCGGCCTGTTTTTTCACTCTTCTGTTTGTGCTTTATTAATGCATGACTGGAGGATTGGATGTAAATTAATGATTTTTGGACGCAAAACAGGCGAGATCTCTGATGATGTTAGAGTTTTTTAGTTTAAGACAAACTTTCTCCAGCAAACTTTCTAAATGATAAACACTTCTTGATCATATTCCTAAAAATAAAAGGGCACTTTTTTTCTGTCTCTTCAGAGGAAACTTTCCAGGCTCTTAGCTAACAGCTCTCACAGCAACTCTTCATCCCATCATCATTATTCATTCCTCAAGAGCTCATCAGCTCACAGTGGGCTCATCAGAATTATTACCCCTCCTCTACTTGTCTTTATTATCCAATTTCCCTCCTCTCTCTGCTCCTTTCTGCCTCTGATTGACAATCAGATACCTAGGAAGCCGGTCTTTCACCTTGTATCTCCAGAACTTTTCAGGATGTGTTCAGTTTTTTTCTGCCTGTTGTGATCTAAAGAAAGAGCAGAGGAAAACATTTAAAAAAAACATATTTCAGCAAAATTTACTTGACACAGCTGGATCCCTGGGTAAATAGTGTCAAAATGCTTAGCTAAGTGTGACTAACATTAGCAGAGCTAGCGTCCTTTTGCAAGTTAAAGTCCATGTGTTTTTGCTGTGTTGCTCTGGTAAGGTGATTATATTCCACTTTAATGACACATCCTACTTAAAAAAAAACAAGTCAACCTATGAGACACCATCTGTCATTTGTGCTTGTTTACATCCAGGTAGTAGAGCTTTATGACATTATGACAGAAAAACATTTTTAACCAGAGCTTTAGCCTTTGTTAGCGACATCAGACACAAATACGTTGTGATCAACAACCCAGGGCTACTGTATCAGAGGTATTTATAAATCATCCAGCTAAGTTAGTTTTGATTACTGTTAACCCTTAAAACTCCTTCAGGTAAAAGGAAATGTGTTTGTTAAAGTTAAACTGCCATGCTTTGTCATTTCACAATTTCTTTTTTTTGTTTGTTTTTTTGCAACTCACTTTTTATTGTTTTTGAACAACAATACAAAACAGAGACACTAAGAAAGAAGAAAATGAGAATAGAGTGTGTTTTACACACACACACACACACACACACACACACACACATATATATATATATATATATATATATATATATATATATATATATATATATATATATATATATATATATATATATATATATATATATATATAAAACACGAAAAGAGCAATAAAGATAATAAATACAATAAAGTTAAAAAAAAAGAAAAGAAAAGAAAATCAAGACAAGCATTTACAGGGTAAGTACCATTAGTGTTCATCCCATCTTTTCAGTCCACATCTTGGCAATGGCATTCATAATCCCTTCTTCACAACCTCCCATCATATTTGGTTTGGGAGCCCCCCAAATTAAAGAAGCTTCTTAGTCATTCACACACCGTTCATATACACGTACATACACATACATACCTAACCATAAACACACATGAACATATACAAACACACATATGTGACTATAATATCTACTTTCCCTCAGCCATTTAGCTCCATGCTCACAAAAGGGCCCCATACTTTCGAAAATACCCCTTGTCTATTATTCAGTTTAAAACTTAATTGCTCATAACTAGCTATTTTGATTATTTCTGTCAGCCATTCATTAAATGGAATGACAGTTTTTGTTTTCCAATGCCTAAGGATAATCATATCATATCATATCATAATCATAGTCATTTTACATTTTCAAAGGGAAAGTTCTTCAAGTATTTCTTCTACGTATTAGTCATCTTTTTTTGTGAATACATGGGTTAAAATGAGAGCTGAAGCAGAAAACAGTATTGTTGATAACTGGTATGTCCAAAAAGATGAAATGTGAATATCATGGTATCAATGAGAAATACAATGATTCCAGTGTAACCAGGCGTATCCCAGTAAATTGTAAAAAAAAAAATAATAAAAAAAAATAAAAAAAATAAAAAAGGGGGATGCAGCATAGCAACAAAAATGCAAAAGAAGATGTTGTCTGTCATGTTGTATGGAGCTGACGAATGAAAGCAAGATCATCCCAAACAAAACGTTTCTCCATTATTATGGAAATATTGTTGGGACAGCAATGATTGTAAAAGGGAGAACAGTGGTCTGTGGTCATCAAGACAAAGATATCAGAGCCATCAGCTGTCTGTGGTCTCGTACACAAACTCTCCATCCTTGCAAAAGCTGAGATTTTGATTTTGTCGGCATGTTGTCAGACATTGAGGCTTGTGGGTGTTTTGTTATCTAGTTATCTGATTATCTTTTAAGTGCACTCGTTCTTACTTGGACAATCATGGTCACAGAGTCTCTCTTCACCTCCCTGTGTTCTTATTCAGGGGATTTTACCAGAAGATGAGTTCAGTAGTAGTGTAAAACCCCATTTCCTCCAAGTGGTTCAGTTTGGTTTGTCTCTGTACAGCACACAGTTTGTGGCGTTTCTTCGGACGTAAACAGGGACAGGTCCCAAAATTACCAAACAGTACCGTCCCACATTTTGATACCCTTCTATTGGGGTGCCAGACTTACTGATGTGATCCCAGAAAGTGGAGCTAGAAACACTGCAGTCCTTTGATTGGTCGAAAAAAATCATCACTTTACGTGTGACAGCGGTAATAAAATACAACACATAGCCCTGCCATGTTTAAATCTCCAGTCGACTTTAATGACCCCATTTTCTGAGCAAAAAGAAAGTTATCTCCATAAACAGTATGATTTTTGTTTACAATGTCAAGGTTTTGTTCTTTGTTAGATTTATTAGCAGGGTACACTGCGTTGTGCTGGTATGGGGTCACGCTATTATGTAGCTAACGCAGCTTTTGGCATCTGGTTTACATGCTTCCTTCCAAGAAGGGCACGGTTGGCTGTGGAAACACAAACAGGATAAGGATTTACCCATCCAACCCGCACCAAACTGTTCTGATGCATGCCAGACCACTTGATGGAAGCAGGGAAAGATTTATTGGACTAAGAACTCCCAAAGTTGGAATACCGTATTGACCAGAATATAGGATGACCTCCCTCTTTTTGAGACCAATCTTCAGAAAAGACTCAGATGACCAAAATTTACTTTGTAACTATTTTTTTTATAAAAATTCTGAAGCAGTCATTAAAATTATAGAGACTGCTTTCATTTTTGGCTATAAATACAGTCACTAAAATCTGTATTTTAAATGTAATTCTTATGACAGCTCTGGTAACAGGCATGCCTTTGTTATGTTCTCATTGAACTCACACACCTTCCTGTCAGTCTCTTGGAAATGGCCTCTTTCAGGACCGTAATAAGCTTTTCTTTTACACATTGCATTTTTCAGAAGGTCTGCAGATGTATCTGGTGCATCTCTTGTTATTGTGTCTCTGCTTTGATTGACAGATGACTGCAGCCTCAGTGAGGTCACTGGCTTTTTTACAAAAAAGGTGGTGCTCTCTGCTGTTGGAGTCGTGTAGCAACCCTAGACAACTATCAGCAAGTCTCAATGGTTAGACCCCAATTATAAGACGACCCTCACTTTACACAATATTTTCAGCGGAAAAAACTTGTCCTATATTTGGGTTAATATAGTAAATATATATTATGGATGTCAAGAACATGTATATTTACCTAAATGCTTTGATGTTGCAGAGGAGAAAGATTATACTAAGTTTTTATTAGGAAACATCATCTAACCTGAATCAGAAGAGATAAAGATGCAGTTTTGTCCACAGGGGGGCGCCAGAACCAACCCAAATATGATCACTTTAGATGAAATCAGTAGTGACAGAAGTCATGCAAAAATGTACACACTTGGAGAGCAAATGACTGCAATATAGATCTCTAAGGAAGGTGTGGCATTGAATGAAGTGTTGCTGTAATAATTCTTATGTTAATGCTGTAATCATTCTTTTATTAATTTGTGTTTATTGCAGCCATGTGATAATATGTGCACTTGCAGAAGGTTGAGGGCTCCTGAGAGACTGCAGATCAATGGACACCACTAACATGAAAGGTTTTGCTTAAAAGCTAAATGATTATCTTGTTTACCTATATAATTACCAAAAAACTTCTGAGTGTTTCTGTTGAGTTTTCTGTAAATAACTGCATAATATAACAGCTGAGTGTGCTGTATGTGTGTGTGTGTGTGTGTGTGTGTGTGTGTGTGTGTGTGTGTGTGTGTGTGTGTGTGTGTGTGTGTGTGTGTGTGTGTGTGTGTGTGTGTGTGTGTGTGTGAAACACAGGAAGGCATAAAGTGGGGAGATAGACAGAGAACAGAAAGTACCTTGGGAGGAGACAACAGTTTTAATAAGGCAGCATGAAGGTGTGAGATGTGTGTGAGTGTGCATTTAACCTTTATTAGGAAAACACTGGACAATGCTGGGAAATGAGAGGAGGCATAACTGACTCACCCAAAGATAACACTAATTCAGATCAGTAACTCAGACTCCGTTTACACAACAACTTTTCACCTGAAAACGCTAAAACACAGTGAAAACACAGTGAAAAAAATCTGCGTTTACATGGAAACGCTGAGGGGCTGAAAACGCTGTAGTAAGCATGCCAGGCCAATAGTTGGCGCCGTAACTGTCTTGTCCAGAAGCTGAATTTGGAAGATCTCCACTGAAGTAGTGTTGGGCTGATCATCTGGTGGATTTGGGAATACTAAGTGCAAAAGTGGATCAGCAGATGCATATTTTGTTGAAAGACAGTCAGCAGATACAGCAGATTGAGCAGCACAAGCTCAACATGGTAGTCCATGACCAGGGGCAGAGTGGGACTCATTTTCAGCCCTGGAATTTCATACCTCAGACCGGCCCACTTTATATCATGATCTATTGAATTAAAATAATGTAATTATAACTTTACATGTTAAGAGTGCTGATTAGAAAAAAAAAAAAGTATATCCTGTGACTGAGGGCGAGCAAAGTAGGAAAAACTATCAACAGACTCATCTTCATCTTTCTCATCCCTAACTTGTGGTTCAGGGTTCTGCTGCTGCTGCTGAGCTGCTGTCTCTGAAATCAGTCTCAGAGTAGACTCTGCTCTCCCTTTCACACTTCCTCCAGGTTCCATAAACTCACCTAAACCTGTATTGCAATTAAAATCAATGATAATAAACAATAAGATTTTGTTCAGTGGCAAAATGTGCAGGTCCATTGCATCTAACATTCATCTTATTCATTTTCAATTGTGTGCTTTCTTTACCATCTTACTTTTGATAATAAAAAGGGCCACTACTAATATTAGGGCACAGACAGTGATTATATTAGAACTGATGCTTGTTCACACACTCTGTTACAACAGCTCACCTGTTTCTCCAAAACTGACAGCAGCAATCCCTTCCTCCTCACTGTCCCCTGTGTCTTCCTCTGACATTAAATCACATTTGAAAAATTAGTCAATAGTCATCCTTCTGGTCAATGCAAGTCAGTTTTATTATTGTAGAGCTGAATCATCAAGTGTCAATTATCTCAGGACAGTTTTCATATAGAGTAGGTCTACACTGTATACTGAAATTAATTCTAATATTCACTCAGTGAACAATCCTACCTGCCCACTCTGCACCTGTGGTGGGCTCATAGCTGGTTGATGCTGCTGCATCTCACTTCTGAGGGGCTACAAGACAAAGTTTCCCCAGTTATGTGGTGTCGTCTCATCACGTGGTGCAAGCTGCATTTTATTCAACATCTTGCTTTACCAGTTTCATCGCCATCCTCGGCTGTTTCAAACTGCGAACTCGTTGGCGTTTTATGTTTTTTTAAAAAGATGCTATTTTTGCACATTTTGAAGTGTCATTTTCCAGCGCTTTCCTTTTTTTTATTCTAAGCGTCTCAGCCCCACCCTTGCTCTTTTGATCCATCTGGCCAGCAGTAGCCATGAGCTGGCTCATTACACAGACTCTGACTGGCGGTTTTTAGCCTGCATGGACGTGCTGTTACGTCAGGATGCCTCTGAGCAAAAAAAAAAAAAAGGATGGAGACGGCTCACAGGGACAGCAGTTATAGCATATAGGTAACACTCATTCAGGGCCACAAATGAACACCGAACCAAAAAATTATAATAATATTAAAAAATGTATATTACCACCGGCCCTCGCGGCCCAAACTTCAGGCCGGCCCACCGGGAATTGTCCTCCCGATTAGCCACTCCGGGTATGTCCATGACGATTGCTAGCGTGAAGCGGAGTGTGACGTCAGCGTTTTCACTGAAAATGCCGGCTTACTGTTTACATGGAAATGGCGTCGGCAGCATTTCCGAAAAATCCCAGTCTTAGAGGCCGTTTTTTAAAAGTTTGTGTTTTAGGTTGGCTCACACCGTTTCAGTGTTAACGCGAGGCTGAAACGCAACAAAACTTTCGCATTTCACCCCAAAACCCTTATTGTGTAAATGGCCCCTGAGAGACTAGAACAGGTGGATCTTCAACTACAAGAGAGATCTAGGGACAGAAAACCAGGTTCTTATCCCTAAAGGAGGAGTCCAAGACTTGTGTCAGGGCTGATAGGGAGAGTTAAAGAAGAACCCAGAGCTCTGTCACACATTTTTGACTTGCTGTAACCAATAAATCTGAGTTAACTGAGAACTTGGATGCGTCTTGGTCATAGTCTCTTCCAACAACGAGCATGCTGGGAATGGTGAAAAGGTAATTAAAATATCTGGGAGTCACAGAATTAGGACTTTGCTTTGAGCGACAAGTAATATCTGCAGAGTTCCCTCTTTATTTGAAAAGGCGGCAGTCTGGGAAAATAACTGAGAGCACAGTAAGAGTATCTGCTTCTTTTGACAGATATTGCAGTAAGGGAAAACAGTAAAATTGTCACTTTGAGATATAACTAACCACCACTTTACCTTTCAGTTTTCTCTTGAATACTTTTTTTCCTTTTTTCAGGACAACTTTTAGCCAGATGCTGAGGTTATGCATCGATCAGTAGCTGTAAAGAGTTAGTTTTTAGTTAGCTTACAAAAGGTGAGCATACATACTACTTAAACAGTACCTTTCACAGCTTCAGTGAAAAACAATCCTTTATATCAGGGATAATGTTCAGTTTACTGGTGATGAGCAGAAGATAATTCTAAAAAAAACTTATTCAAGATTGTTTATCTCAGTAAAACAAACGTCATCTGTGAGATGAAACAAGGAGCCAAAGCCAGGTTTATCAAAAAGAGGGGTTTATTATGTTTTCCTCACCCCTGCTTGGTATAGAAAAGGTTATTAGATAATGATATAGATATCTTCTTTATGAATACATGGATTAGAACATATATAAATACATAAAAACTTACAAACACAGACAAGGTCAAGACATGTTAGGCAGCGCAGTGAGTCAGCGGGTACAGGTTTTTACCTTTCTCTGAAACAACAAAGCACATCGCATGATAACAATCCTGAATGCAAACATCAAAACCTCCTTTTATTTAATAGTTGTATTTCTTGAGAAAAAAAAAGTAATTGTTTTGCATATTTTACAGTGTTTGGCTACCACAGTGTTTAAACGGTAAACTGTGTCCTTTACATAATGACTCCCTTTTTCCTCTGAGTCTCTTCTGCTCTGTCTGGGAGGCAGAGATCAGTGTGTTTTGTCTGTGATTGAGTTCTGTCAGGTCGCAGGAAGTTCAGACACCACTCCCAGTGCTGCTGAGCTTTGGAGAAAAAAAAAAACGCATTCTATTTACAAATGGTTTCTCAGAGCGCTATCGGGTGTTTCAGCTGTCATTAAGAAGAGTCAAAGTGGTCATGTTCCCACTCTGTCTGAGTTCATCGCTGGGGACGACCAGGAGAATGAAGTCTTAAGAGTCGTCACCCCCAGCTGAGCTGAAACTGCTCCTGCGGCTGCTGTCTTTGGACACAGCTCCAGGTGAGCCAGCTGAGAGAAGTGGATCAGCGCCAAAAGGTGAAAGCGGGTCGTCCATCAGGATCTCATCCAGCCGGTGTTCCTCCTTGAGCGTGGCACTGAAGAAGTCTGTGAAGTGGGACAGTGGGTCAGAGAAAGTGGTGCAGCCATCAGCGCCTTGGATGTGGTCCTGTGGCCCGGCAGCACTGGGGATGGAAGGGACACCGGGGACCGCAGCTATTCTCTGGAGGTAGTCACTGTTGGGGTCCTCCTGGTAGAGGGGGGGCTGTTGGGGCTGCTGAGGCTGCTGGGGCTGCTGGGGGGACGACTGCTGCTGCTGCTGTTGTTGCTGTTTTAGGAGGTGGGAGGAGAGTTCAACTGTCCCCAGGGCTGTAGCCATGTTTGGAAGGCCGTGCGCTCGAGCCTGGATCTCGAGCTCCTGGAGGAAAAACAAAAAGGAAAAACCAACATATCAAGGTGTGTGTTGACTTGGGGTGTATTCACACCTGAATTGTTTGGGCAGTTGTTCCAAAACAGCGAGCAGCCTCCTTAAAACCCTGGTTTGTTTGGGCATATGTGAACACAATCGCTCTCAGATGTGGGACAAAACAAGCAGGTCAAGATCGCCAAAAATAGGTGGTCTCAGTTCGCTTCCATTCAAGCCCTGTAGTAGTTCCTTTACAGTGAGAACACAAACGCCCCAGCAACCGCCACAACTGACTTATAATTGTGGCTCACACTGTGGTGATGGGGGCAGTAGTAGTCAGAACAGTAGAAGAAGAAGGAGTAGAAGAATCAACCACAGCAGCAGAAGAAGAGAAGACTGAAAAACTGAAGAAAATGAGTCGTGGGCTCACGTGGAGTGGTAAAGAAATAAAGTGCCATAATGCAGTCAGGACTCTTAAAAACTACATATGTTGATCATATAATACACACTGTTACATGAGCCATAAAAGCTATAACACTGATTAGCCACACACGTTGTTGATGCTCCATGAAGATAAGGAAACTCCACACCTTCAAGGTATGATTTCTGACCAACGAGAGGAAAAAAAAAGATCGCATGTGGCATTTGTTTGCAACTTTGGACCGCAACAGACTTTTGCCTTGTGAACGCATATGAACCAAGTGACAACAACTATAATTTCATCATTTTTGCTCCTGAGTCAAAACAAAGGAAAGGAGCCACAGATCTGAATACACCCTTAGATTATCTAAGAATACGAACCATGGAGTCTGTGAAAGAGTGTGTTTTCCTGGAGAAAGTCTTCACAGTCATTCTTTCATGTCTATAGAGACGTAATGAAGAAGGTCGACATGTTGGAAACACAGACTTGCCTAAATGCCAAACCTGAAAGCAGGGAGAGCACACCACTTTTCATGAATACACGTGAAAAGCCAAGGCAGGGAGAACATCATCAAAGACCCCCAGAACTTATTTCTTTTCAAAGGTCTGGATCCACCCAGAGCACAGTTTGTTCCCTTTGGAAAAATCACAACCACACCCTACTCCTCTGCAGACTGAGCTGATGATCCAAAACAGAAGCGATTTGGGAGTCCTGGTGTTGTCACAAAGTCCTCTCCCACACTGATTCTTTCCACACCTTATCTCTCACGGTGTCATCAAAACGCCCAGCTTGACTCTTTCTGAGCTGTTTTTTCATCAGCTGTGTTGCTCAGAGCTTCCTGAGTGGATTGGTCATTCTTCAGAGAAAACATTATGTTTGTTTGCTTAAACATGTGAGAATGTTTCTCACATCAGTGCTTCTCAGTCTGTTTTTTTTATTCTTCCAGTAAAAGCAGAGGCTATCGTCTGCATTTATCAGTTTATCTGTGTTTGTGTTGGGTGAGTTCATTTGGGTTTTAAGCTTTGGAGTTGGAAATTTCTGTAGTGTGAGTGGTCGATCACACCTTTAACAAACCAGTTTGTTAGAAGCCTGCAGGAGACTATTTAAAAAAAAATTAATATCAGATTTAAAAGTTCAAGGTCTTAGATTTAATCATCAAAACAGTCAAACACGACTGTGTTCTCACCTGGATCCTGAGCATCAGCCTCCTATTCATCTGCTCCAGCTTCTTCTGCCGGCTCTCCAGCTCCCGAGCGTGCTGCTGCTCCTTCTGCAGCCACCTTATGTACTCCACAGAGGCCTTCAGGATGGTGCCTTTGTTCCAGCGCATGTCTCTGCATAAAAAAAGAAATATTAAAGGTAACCCATAAAGAAAAAAAAGAAAAGTAGGAGTGGAAAGTTTTAACACGGGGCCTTTTCCCCCCTCTTTTATGATGTGAATAAGAAATAGTGATTTACATGGGGCAATTATTCATCCTTGGACATTACATGGGGACACTGAATGGAAATTTTAATAGAATAGTTAAGTAGCTATGTGGAAATTCCATTCTTGGACCTCTCTTGTTCGGTAAAATTAATCCTCGTGTAAAAATAGGTGAGGGGAAAATGAGCTAAGTAGGAAGACGGAGGGTCGAAATGGAGCTTTGGACTCAAGGTGCAAGAGTGCAAGTCATTCTTTTCCAGATATTATTGCTTTTTTTTTACAGAGGGAAAGGGGTGAATTTGTCCCATTTTCTCAGGAGTGAGACGTCGCTTTGATCGGGGTTAATAATCTCTTTCATCCTGTGTTAACGGTACGACGACAACCCCAACCTCCCATTTAAAATCCAGGCAAAGTTCAACCAGGAAAGATGGCCGCTGGGTTTTCAATTCAGGCCCACACTGTCTTTCTGCTTCCATCCATCTTCAAACTTTGATTCAAACGGTGCGCTCTGTCTCTTTGCATTTGACCCCGTCTTACCTCATCATGCATGCTTTAAGCTGAACTGCTGGGGACCGAGTGAGAGGATGTACAGCTTTAAGAGCAAAAGACTACAATGGAGGTTCAAGTGCGCCCTTGAAAAATAACTGAAATGTGCTTGGGTTCTTACGTGAATTCAATGAACAGTGTTAAGAGAGTCTTTATGCTTGGAATTTAATACTCCTGCCTGCTAGACGAGGTCCTGAAATCATTTAGGGAAGCAAAAAGATGAATTAATTCAAAAGATGCTTAAAAATGAACAACTTACGGGTCATTCGACTTTGGTATAAGTGTCCCTAACTCCTTTATCCTGTAGTTGATGTTGTATCTTCGTCTTCTTTCAACTGAAGAGAGCAAAAAGGAAAAACCACCAAATCATCGGTTTGATTACTTTGTGCTGCTATGCCTAATACTTCACTGCTAAAAACTTCAATCTCACTGAGTGACTCTCATTACACTCCAGATGAGCCGGACTGACCTGAGAAATCAAGATATGGATCTTATTTTGAGACATTCTTTGTGCTCAAAAAAGTCGCCTTGATGGCCATTTATACACATTACAATCACACCAACCCTTACTTCTGACTGGTGATACCTTAAACCAGATTTTTGTTCAGACTTATGGAGTTAACATTAAGGGTAATAAGATATTTTATCTAGAAATTACAAATTCACTGAGTGAGATTTAAGATTTTGTTGCGTAGATGTGGTTTCTTTTCATCAGGAGACCCTTACTCAGATTATGGTTGTCTTTTTTCTGCCTCTCCTTGGCCATCACTCTGGTGTCGTGTTCTGTCAAGAAAAAAAAAAACACAGAGGAGAACGAATCAGTTAGCAACGCACACAAATATAGACACAGAAACACAACGGAGCTAAAACACCACAAAAGGTCCAGTCAGGACACAAACACACACTGGGTTGTTTGGAGGGAGTTCAAGGCTCGGGTCAGGCTGAAAGAACACACGCAACATACAACACTCACACCCACACACACCCACACACACACGCACAACCACAACCACACACTGAGATAGCTGAGTTTCTCCCCTCCAGCATGTCTGTAGCTCGCTGTGTGTGAAAGGAGAAAAAAATGTGTTTAACTACTTACCCTCTAATTAAGACACTTTTCCCTAATCTCTCCTGAGGAGGGACAGAATGCCACTGCATCCATATTTCTATTCACATTCTTTCAAATTACATAATTGGGGACCTGAGATTGGATTTCCCAATTTGCCTCTGTTGATTCAATCAGGAACATTTAAAGTCTGTGTAGCAGCCCATTGTCCTCTGCACCCACACTCAAACTAAACAGATGGCAATTTACTTATTTGGCCCGTTGAGAGTGAAGGGTTCTTCAGGCGTCTTTTCTGTTTCCTAAATCAATTAGGCTGCTCCGCTTGATGCATGACTTTAATAAGAATTGTCTTAAAGGGCTCTCTGTTTGGATATTTTCTGCAGTGTTACAGAGAAGTCTACACGTTTCTATGTCCTGGAACAAGGAGGGCAGTGTTTGTGAACCGCTGAACATAAATCAGTGTACACATTTGCCTTTTGTTTGCCTGACACACATAGCAGGATCTGATTTTGCAAACAGAGGCATGGCACACAGCTGCTTTCAGCTAACCTCTGTGTTCCCCTGAACTCTCCCAAATTTAAACAAAGGATGCAAAATCTTTCCTGTGTTTGTGTGAGCATGTTTTTATTCTCTATCTGGTTAGTGGTCAAATCACAGCTATGGTATGAGTTCATACCTGTGTATTCTCTTTTAACACTGAGCTTTGTAGGGTTAGATGTGGGGCTCATTCCACCATTAGGGGCGTTCATACCTTGTTCACCCCCATAGACGTCCAGCATGCTGCCGCTGAGGGACACCTTAGAGGCAAAGAAAGGGAGGGAAGAAAGGACAGGATCAGTCACACACACAGACATTTGCACTTCCTTGGAGAATCTCACAGGCTTTCCTGGTTGTTTTGCCAGCTGTGAGGCTGTGTTTTATGTTCACAAAAGAGGAACGGAGGAGAGCGAAGTGATCATAGGCTTGTAGGAGTTTGTCAGCCCCAGGCAAAGACAGCAGAGAGCAGCATGTGGCTCTCAGCAGGACGTAGCAGAAACCAAGTGGAACCAGGCCAGTCGCAGGCCAGCCTCAAGCCTGACCCAGCAAACCCTGACCTTCAACCCGGGGGCTGCTGCCTCGCCTTTTTAAACCCACCATTTTCAAAACCCCTCCACTTGAAAGCAGCCTCGCACAGAGATGTCCTCTGTGTTGGAAATAGCATCCAGCGACATGAAAAGGCTCACTGGGTCAACGGATAGAACAGAGGCAAAACTGTTTTCCTTTGAGTCGCTTCACATCTAGGAGAGCCTGCATCGGATCTGCCATGAGATGTCTTTTCATGGAGTGGGGAGATGTGGAGATAAAGCGTGCAGACACACATGTGTGTCCAATCTGCATTTTGTGTATTTATGGGAAAATGCTCCAGAAGCCAGCATAAACGCTGAGACACATAGAGCATATTTTATCCATGACGAGTGGACGAGATAAGGCTGCGTGTTGAGTCCGCAGATGTGAAAGAAAATGCAGATGAGTCAAATATCTAGTTTGGTTTGTGTTTCTTTTTTTTTCTCATTATTTCACCAAAGACTGGAGAAAGAGCAGGAGAAGGAGAAGGAGGAGGGGACAAATGTGCTTATCAAAATGAAAGATTGCAACATTTCCCCCACTTCTCCTTTTCTAATCACTTCACTTCACCTCTCTGCTGTGTTCCTGGATGTGTTGACATGGCAAAACAGCGTGATGCATTGCACTGTTTGACTAATTAGAATGAATTGATCCATTTAAGCATGCTATCATTTCTGAACAAGCCCACTGGGAGTTGTATTCATTAGCCAGCTCTGATGGCTCTGTAACTCTCTCGTGAAACTCCTCTGTCGCTCTCATTTCTTCATTTGGAACTAAATTGGCTTTCCCCGCTGTTCTCTGTGACAGAATCTGGTCTCAGTATTCTGTGTGTATTATTTTGTTTGCTGATCTGCTTTTTTCTGCAGTCCCAGTATTCCCATCCTACAAGCTGTCTCTGTTTTTGGTTCAGGTGCAGTGTTCTCTCACCAAATGGACCTCTCCTCTCTTTTTTTTTTTTTTTTGGCCAGAGTTTTTAAATTCCTCCAAGCCTGTCTTGTTTCCCATCTCAAGACTGAAAACTTTTTAGCTTCTTCATTTGCAGGACTGATGTGAAACACACACCTCTGTCCTCAAAAATCCCTCTTTTCCTTTCTAATCTGCATTGTTCATCGTCTTGTGAAATGTGAGCAATGTTGCTAAGCTGTGATGAACTTTGACTGATCTCTAGACTTATGCTGACCCCGAGCTAAGAGCAGCCTCATTTTTCACAAGAAAGCAGAGCCTGCACCTGAATGTTTGGGTGAGAAACCCCGTTTTGAATTCCACATTGGGCTTAGGAGGAAAGAAGTTGTTAGTTGAGGCACTGACAAAAGACCTTCTAATGATAGATCAAAGTGTTTGAAGTGGCTGTAGTTAATGTGATTCATACTTACATTGTTTTGCATTATGATGTTAGGCTCCATGCAATCCAAGCCTCCATCATTGAAACCGGATTCAAGACTAATTAGGTCATCAATAACTTCATCCATTGGAAACTAAAAGAAAACATTGATTTCAGTGTACTCATGGATAGACGCATGATCTTTGTACTGTCCAATCTTATCTTTTCATCATCCAAACCAAAAATAGACACGAGAAAAGGACCATCCGGAAACTAATCAAATAACGGACCAGTTCTCCACACTGGGTCATTCAAGAGTTAGTCAGCACCGCTTTTTTTTTTTTTTTTTTTTTTTTTGGGTGGGGGGTGGGGGTAAACATGCATCTGTTATCAAACTAGTTTCCTACTTTGAAAGAAGATCTCTCATCAGAGTATGTCTGAAGTTATTGATGAGCACATCAGAGAGAGAGGGAGATCAATAATGGCATCACTTTGTTTGAATGATTAGTCAGAGTTCAGAGCAGCGTTTCACAGGTTAGTAAATCAAACCAAGCATCAGCCATGATTCCTCTCTCTTTGGACGGCAAAATTTTGTGTAAAACTCTCACAAACTGTACAAAAAATCTACACAGACTGAGGGGGTGTGTTTGTCAAAATGTTGATTCAGGATATCTCATGAGAGTTGAGAAATCTGCAACAGCTACAACCTCAACTCCTGTGGTTAGAATTGTTGATGCAGCTTCACTTTCCTTAAAGTTTTCTCAATTTCAGTTCCATATATTCAGCCGCAGCTCAAACGACATGACGATGCTGTCGCTCTCACTCACCTCACTGTCGTGGTTGGCCATGGTGAGCAGGGTGACAGGGCTGTTAGGGTTGCTGTTGTCACTGACAGGCGGCATGTGTCCATTCCTCATGATAGGCACGGTGGCGAGTGCCTGGCCCGGGGTGTGTGGATGTGTAACGCCGTGGCCCTGCCCAGCCGCTGACGCCAGCGTCAGGTACTGCTTCACTTGCTGGTTCTGGCTTTGTTGCAGGTGGAACTTGGAGTTCTCCAGGTGGCTGTGTACCTGTGGTGAAAAGAAGAATGATTCTCAAGGATCGATGTTGTACATTGTCTCTAAAACCTCAGATACACCGCTGAGGAAAAACTCAACAAATAGAAATAGCTGGGAGTCTGAATTTTCCCATTAGTCACCTAGACCGAGCAGATTGTAAAAAAAAAAAAAAAAAAAAAAAGGTGTGAATCACATTTAACGTGTTGTTCAGTCCTCTTCATGAGAGTGCGGACTCAAAGGCCTCTGAAATAGAATTATGAAACTATAGATTTTACCAACTTTAAAAAATTTTTTCCTAAATCTGACTTGATGCTGAACTTAACATCTTTGTACTTTTAGGCATAAATCCTGCAGGAAGGATTGACAAAATGATGGTATTAGCCAAACAAGTTTTTGCGTTCTTACATTTGAAGCTCTGGTTGCGTCCCGCATGGTGTAGTAACTGCAGTCAGTTAGGTGTGGCATTCTCAGAAAAGCAGATACTCGTCAAATTGGTTTGTTTGTTGTAGCAGCAGGTCAGTTTAAGAGATCCAGGTCTGCTCCTGCTGCTGCTGTCCTGTTGCTCTGCTGACTCAGTGAGTGCCTGATCCCCTCGCTGCCTTATCAATGTCTTATAAAGGGCCCTAAGTGAACTAATTAGGCCCAGAGCTGCGGGTCCTCCTTTATGTTGCCCAGCATGATAATCACTTCAAACACTGAACTGTCAGATCACCCGGGGTTTGATCACTGCAGGATATCTGCCTTTAGTATCTATCACTAATTCATTTGGACCGCCCTTTTTTCTGCAACTGACCAATTGGTGGTCAGCTCCCGAAGTCCTCTGCTGCGTGCTCCAGGGGTTGTTGCAGCACAATTGACCCTTGTTCCCAAAAGGGTTTTAAATAACTCCTCTAATGACATTTTTAACCAAGCCTTTTCATCCAGATACTGGGTTCAATGTAGACGTTAAAGAATAATCAGTGTTCCAGATAAAGACAGAAATAATACCATTTCTGTGAAGTTACTAGGGGTTTGTTTTGGATATTATTGCTTCATGTCTGATACAGTTTTGGCTTTGCTTGATGAGAACACATGGATTGTTAGTGGTGAAAGTATAACGTTAGTCTTTCAAGGAGCTGATCTGTCCTCTTAAAAGTGCTTCATCCACCGTGCTCTGTAGATTTTTATGATACTTTCCATTGACTGAACTCAAAAAATCAGTATAGGTAGAGGAAAGTCAGAGATTAGGAACAAAGCTTATAAATGTTTTGGCAGATTAGAAAACAGCATTTTTTGAAACTGATACCAGAAAAAAGTTAAGTGACATAAGAGGAGAATAGTTTGTACTTTTTAACCTTCTCTGACCCTAGATTTCACTTTTAAGCAGTGGTGACTGCTGGTCAGTCAAGGAGGAGAAGCTTGTTTTTTTCCGGCCTACATCATAAATTTGTTTATTTGTTTCAACGTAAATTCTATCCTCTGTGCCAGCTTGCTAGCAGCTGGAGCTGCTACGTGAGACTACGACAGGCTGTAAGTGTGAGTGTCAGGGGGAGAAGCTCCACAGCTGAAGCTGTAGCTGCTTATTGGTGAAAAGAGAGAGAATCTTTAAACACAAAGCTCATCTTTTTTAAGAAAGGTAAACTCGCTGGGGGTCGACAGAGCCTCCCGGTCAGTCAAGAACAACTTAATGTAAAACTCAGATGCTCCGGTGGAGGGTTACACTTCAAGATCAGCTTCAGACAGCTCATCCAATCATCATGCAGAAGCCCAGCGTCCAGCCCAGCCCACAGCCTCATAGACCCCCAGAGACGCTCAGCGTCCGATGGGCGGGACAAAGCCCAGCGTTTATCCAATGACCGTCCAGTTTCCACAGTGGAACAACCCACTCTACACTTCCCCGCTGAAGTCAGAAGACACTCAGCGTCCGACTGAGTTAAAGCGCTGAGATGCTGCGGGATGAATGAGGAGGAGGTGGAGCCAGTTACCTGTGATAGGTAGCTGATTCTGAACATAAGATGGAGCAATTCTAGCGCATACTTTTTCAATGAAATGTTCACACAGCGGTACATATCACCATTTTTTGGGGACATTTTAGGGGAAGCTGAGCATCCCTAACAGTTTTAGAACAAATTGCCACTGCCTTTAGGGCACATGAAAGTTCCTCAGATTGGTAAGAAACAAAAGTACAAAAGGTTTTCTGACAACAGTTAATCCAAAAAAATAAAAATAAAAAAAAAATAAAAAAAATAATATTTGACACTATATACCAAACTGAAGCATGAAGTTTGAAAAGAAAAAACCCTTAAAAATATCAGTCGAGAAATTTAAGGACAGATTCAAATAAGACTAAAGCAAAATACTGCCATGTGGATTTTAATATGTTTCTTGTTATTGAACATTTTTAGATGAAGAATGGAAAGTTTCTTCTTCCAAAGAAAGAGAAAAATTCTGGCAGTGCTTTGGTAGCCTGCCAACATTAGCCTAATGTGATTTCTACCTTCAGTACTCCTTTTTATGCACAATGATTATATTTAGTACAATTTAATTCCAAAGAGATCCTGAAATGTTGAACACCATGGATTCTGTTTGATACAACCAGAGTTAGCTTGAGGTTTGTTTACATCTACAATGTCTGATAGCACAGCAAGGCTAAACAAGAGGCTACGAGAACTCTAAATGATCTCTGTCAGCTTGACTAGCAGCTCTTACTTACCACCTAACTAAAGACCAGACTCGTCACAATACCCAGAATGTCAGAGACTGAGAGCTTTTCTCTGACTGCTCAAACAAGATGCCAGTTGTTAGCCAATCAACATTTTTTCTGCAATGGCTAGCAGCAGGGATGCCAGAACTGTGACACACCGCATCTGCTTTGTGTGACAGCAGTTTGTCCTGGTTTCACTTCGCCTTTCTCACTACTGTAAATGCCGGAGACACGCTTGTTATCCACTTAAGAGAATCTGATTAGATTTGAGAGGTAATGGTGCTTCAGTCACTGAGGCAAACCTCCACAATGGCATGCCTGTGCATGTGTGAAGCGGACATGCTGGAATTATCAATGCCAGCCATAGAAATCGAACAGGAATGAGATAAGAAGTCCATGCTCAGCTCTGGGGCTGTGGTAACAATCTTGATGTTTCAGACACTTGAGCTCACTCGACATGGCTGCAAGCACCTGCTGCAACAACTGAGGTAGTGTTTGTGGTCACTTGTGAAGGAGAGGTCACAGGTTCAGTCTGGGATTTTAGTCTGCATGTCTGCAAATGTCAGATATCAGATAAATAATTGTTGCTAGGCGCCGCCCTGTTGGTTGTGGCTGCCTGTTGCAGCAGCTCTCTCTCTCTTCTTTGTCAATTTCTTGTAATTTTTTAATCTCTTTTCATCATCTTTGGATTTGGAGTGGATCATTGCTTTTTATGGCATATTTGTTGGTCATAGACACACTGGTCATGTCTTCAGTGTTATTTTTACTACTTTTCTCCTGTGTTTGTCTGGAGATCCTACATGTAACCATGGCTGCATTGTTTACATGTGAAATCAGCTGTTAGCAGCCTGACAATGCAAACTGGTGCAAGGCCTGATGTCTTCCCACAAGGTGAGGAGAAGGAGGTGAGGTCAATGTGCTGGTTCTCAGGTGTGAGCTAAGAAGTGACGGCATCGACCTGTCCTTCCATTCATCGTTATTAGGAATGATGGATGAAAGATACTATCAACAGTAACATGGACAAGCTAGCCGTGCTAACCCAGCAACAAAGGGAATACCACAAGGCAGAGTAGCATCATATTATTCACAGACATGGCTAACAGAGTAAACAGACACCAACGCCACATTGGAGGAGCTTCGCCTGCTGTGAGCAGACAGGATCCAGGAGACAGAGACTGAACAGACTGCTGGGGAGGCTCAGTCCTGGACCCTGTGGAGGTGGAGACTGGCTGACAGGAAAATGATGGACAAGCTGTTGTCATCCAGTTGGTTATGGACCTTTTTGGATTTTCTATACACTTTCTTACTTTTGTTTTCTTGACTGCTGCTGTGACTCCTGAATTTCCCCTCTGGAATATAGTGTTTTCTATTCTATTCTATTCTATTCTATTCTATTCTATTCTATTCTATTCTAATACCAGTCGGGAACTTCAATCCTGCATGTCTATGCTGCTTGATGCAACATTATCATGAATCTCTCTAGTCTTACCTGCTCTGTTTCATAACATCGTAACCCAACAATGTCCATCCATTTTACATTTGTACTTCCTGAGACCATTTTAAATACAGAATGGACTGTCCTCAGGAGGTCATCTCTGCTTCCTAACTCAATTATCTCCACTGGAGACATTTAAACCACCAAAGGAAAAAAAAAAAAAAAAGAAGTCTGAATCAGACGACTCCCTTGCTTCTCTTTTTCTTTCTCATTAAACCGCTCCTAACTCTTTTAGTAACATAATCTGATTCCTCATGTTGATCGTAATCACACATGAATTCAATAGATTCATTAAATAGGCCACTTTTTCTATTTTGCTTCAGTCACATCGCACGTTCTACTGGCAGAGAATCTGTGTGCATCTGATTCAGGCGTGCACTGAGCAGCATGTCACAAACGTAAAGATCCAGCTCCTACAAAAACAAATGAACTCTCCCCATGAATCCTCCACTTAAGATTTAAGACACCACTTTGAAGAAGAGAAACATCCATTAGCTCTGCTGAAGTTCAATGCTTAAAATCATGCCTCAATCTGTTTGATTTGTTAAATAGTGCTGGGATTTACCTCAAAGCTGTATGTCATCCATCCCACTGACTCTGCTCCATAACACTCACACACACTCACAGGTGTCTCTCTTAAATGAATACTTCTTGTCTCACTTGGTTTCGGTATTACCCAAGTTCTTCTTTCACTTCAGAAAAATCCTGCAGCCTATGAGACACTGGGTGACGTTGACACTTGCTGGTGAACAAATAATGGACAGAACCCTGTGGGAGGTTTGGGTTCATTTCTGCAAAATGGTTGTTTTTTCTTTCAACACATTGCCAGTTACAGAGAATGCAGGATGAATCTCTTCTTTCCATCTCGGATCTTCACAAATAAGATGAAAGTGGAACAAAAAGCATTCTCAGACATGCTTGATGATGTTTTTAACCGGTAAATGTGAAACCACACACTCCAGATTGTGAAATGCGAAGGAAGATAAAAGCCGGATAGCAAACGGATCACAACATCTGCATCACACTGTGGCCTCTTCAGTTATTCAGCTTTTAAGTGCATGCCTTTTCACTAAGCACAGACAGTTCTGAAGCATGAAAACACAAACAAATACGCATACAGTCATACTGCAGCTGAATCAGTCCCCAGCCTGCGCTGGTTTTTCTGCATCCTACCTGCAGAAGCTGGATCTCTGTCAAGGTGATCACTTTGACCACACAACAGCGACTCATGGCTCATCAAGACGGCAGCTTCTCCACAGGAGCAGCAAATTTGCACAGAGGAACAAGAACTGTCAGAGCTTAGAGCTCTGAGACAGAAGAGGAACAAGAAGAAGAGTACCGCAGCCTCTTTTCCGAGATTTTGCAGAAATATCAGAAAGGAAGGCATGACACATCAGCTTATTTAGGAGCTGCTTCCTGACTGTGTTCATACTCTGTGTGTTTTTGGTCAGGGAAAGGCCTGACAGAGGCAAAAATATAGATGGCAGTTAAGGGTGTGTGTGTGTGTGTGTGTGTGTGTGTGTGCGTGTGTGTGTGTGTGTGTGTGTCAGGGTCTAATAAGTTGACAGACAGTTCCTGCTTGTGGACCACCGCACTTTCTACTTCCTGCAGTACATCCAGCCCAGCTCAGCACATTCCCCCAGGTTATCTTCATGACACTCACTTCCTTTACAGGCTTTTAACTATAAGACTTCACTCAGTGACAGAAAAATATCATTTATGTATGTGTGCATTAATACTGAAAAACACATATTACACTCCAAAAAGGTGTCATCATGTCCTGCTCACTGTCATACCGCTGCAGAGGCTGACACAGATTAACTCCAAGACACAGCAAAACTGAAGCACACCAAGTCTGCAGTTGCATAATGGGAAAAGGGTTGGCAACAGAAAAAAAGCTAGCTGACATGAGGGTTGCCAACTGTCCCGTAAAATACAGAACTGTCCCATGAAATGCAGAATTGTCCTGTATTCCCCACTTTAGCGTTGCTACTGTAAACATCAGTTGGTTAGTTGATTTTAAGTGTGGAATAAGTGCTAATCAATTATTGGGTGAGAGAAAGTCATAGGAAATCAGAAGTTGACACGTCTGTGCCTGTGGCTGCATCTGGTATTCCACCCCGTGCCACAGTGACAAGCAAAGGATGCCAAAACACAGATGTGAGTGGGAAAGCTCAAATGAATGGCTTGACAGCGTGAGTGAAACTAATTCAAAGGGCACGGTGAAATCTGTTACCAAGTGCTTTCTGTGGTGCATGGTGGCCTGTTAGATGTGAGATAGCATGTGGCCGGAGATCAATATTACTGCAAAACTAACAAATACTAAATGGCAGACTCGCAGTTCTTTATACCTGAAGCATCTACAGATACAGTAATCTTCTTCAAAACTAATAAAATATGCTAATTTTGGAAAAGTTAATCCTACTAAAAATCAACCGAAAGAGATTTTAAAAAGGCATAATTATTATTTATTTAGCTAGGGTTTCATTTAATGTATTTTCTTAGACAGATTATTTCACGCCTACACTCACACCTAGGGACAATTTAGAGAACACGCAAACTCCACACAGAAAAAAAAAAGCTGGGAATCGAACAGGTGACCTTCTTACTGTGAGGCTGCAGCGCTACCTGTTGTGCCACCATGCAGCCTCCACTTATGTCAAATGGCTTAAGTAGACTAGAGAAGTTGCATTTTCTTGCAGCAAATGCATTGAAATGCCGAAGCTGAAGAAGTTAAAATAGAAGTGAAAAAAGCTGAAAAATGAAAGAAAATTGCTAAATAGTTGCACAAAGTATGAACTGAAAACTTGGAGTGTAGACGGAGGGAAGAGGAAGGGAACAAAGAGTGAATTCAGAGTAAAGAAGCAGGGGTAAAACAGGGATGAGGTGAAGAAGAAAAGGTGAGGTAAAAGGCAAAGAAGAAAGGGAGAGAAGAAGTGAAGAAGGAGTGAGGGAGAAAAGGTGTGAAGAAAGGCAGAAAAGAAAAAGTGAGAAGAAGGTAAGGGAAAAGTTTAGAGGAGTGAAAAAAAAAGGTGAAGAAAAAGAAGTGGATAAAGAGGGTGGATAGGGTGGGAAATGTAAATGAGCCTATAAAAGCTAAATATAATAAATTAAAATGAAAATAAAAGCCAGTTCAAACAGTGAAATCTCTAAAAATGTTAAAGAAAGCAGAAATCTATGACTAATGTCTCATCAGCTGCTGGTGCACTCGAGCTGAAGATGTTCCACACTCTGAGAGCTGAGGATATAATGAAAAAAACTAAAAAGTTGGTGTTGCTTGAACAGTGAAAACAATTGAAGATATTAAAAAAGTCATCTCAGATACAAGTAGTTGAAAATTCAGTGAACATTTCAAAGCAAAAATGAAGTCTGTAAGTGGAAGTATGCTGAAGTTAAAGCTTCTCAAAGTTGAAGGAGATTTAGAGAGAGAAGTTGAAGATCCCATTCACTTCAGATGGGAAACGTTTTTAGGGAAAAGTGATATAAGTCAAAACGTGGAAGGGTTAAAAATGAGAAAATTTATAGCACACATGTCCTAAACCCCCTCCATGAGTGAGCTACCACCTTATCGTGGTGGAGGGGTTTGCGTGTCCCAATGATCTTAGAAGCTAAGTTGTCAGGGGCTTTATGCCCCTGGTAGGGCCTCCCATGGCAAACAGGTCTTAGAGGAGGGACCAGACAAAGTGTAGCTCACACGAACCCCTTATGATGAATAAAAAATATGGTTCCAAGTTTCCCTTGCCCGGACGTGGGTCTCTGGAGCCCCCTCCTGGAGCCAGGCCTGGGGGTGGGGCTCGATGGCGAGCGCTTGGTGGCTGGGCCTGCTCCCATTGGGCCTGGCCGGGCACAGCCCGAAGAGGCAATGTGGGAACCCCTGCACCCCCTTTCACCACCTGCAGGAGGGGCCATAGGGGTCGGGTGCACAGTGAGTTGGGTAGCAGCCAAAGGCGCGGACTGATCCTTGGCTGCAGAAGCTAGCTCAAGGGACGTGGAACGTCACCTCTCTGGCAGGGAAGGAGCCCGAGCTGGTGCGCGAGGTTGAGAAGTTCGGGCTAGATATAGTCAGTCTCACCTCGACACATAGCAAGGGCTCCGGAACCAGCCTTCTCGAGAGGGGTTGGACTCTCTTCCACCCTGGAGTTGCTGATGGTGAGAGGCGGCGGGCAGCGGTGGCGATACTCATTGCCCCCCGGCTCGTTGCTTGTACATTGAAGTTCACCCTGGTGGACGAGAGGGTAGCCTCCCTCGTGACGGATCCTGACTGTTGCTTGTGGTTATGGTGTAAATAGCAGTTCAGAGTATGCACCCTTTTTGGAGTCCTTGGAGGGAGTGCTGGAGAGTGCTCCGTGTGGGGATTCCCTCATCCTTCTGGGAGACTTTAACGCTCACGTTGGCAATGACAGTGAGACCTGGAGGGGCGTGATTGGAAGGAAAGGCCCCCCTGATCTGGACCCGAGTGGTGTTTTGTTGTTGGACTTTGGTGCTCATCACAAATTGTCCATAACAAACACCAGGTTCAAGCATAAGGGAGTCCATACGTGCACTTGGCACCAGGACACCCTACGCCGTAGTTCGATGATCAACTTTGTTGTTGTGTCATCGGACTTGTGGCCGCATGTCTTGGACACTCAGGTAAAGAGAGGGGCGGAACTGTCAACTGATCACCACCTGGTGGTGAGTTGGCTCCGGTGGTGGTGTAAGATGCCGGTCAGACCCAAACATATTGTGTGGGTCTGCTGGGAACGTCTTGCAGTCTCCTGTCAGAAAGAGCTTTAACTCCCACCTCCATGAGAGCTTCGACTGTGTTCCAGGGTTGGTAGGGGACATAAAGTCCGAATGGGCTTTTTCCCGTGTCGAGGCGGCCGATCATAGCTGTGGCCGTAAGGTGGTTGGTGCCTGTCGAGGCGGCGATACCCTAACCCGCTGGTGGACACCAGCGGTGAGGGATGCCGTCCAGCTGAAGAAGGAGTCCTATTGGCAGCAGACAGTATTGACAGGCCAAGCGTTGGCAGCTTCGGCGGTTGCCAAGGCAAAAACCCGGACATGGGAAGAGTTTGGTGAGGCCATGGAAAACGACTTCTGGATGGCTTCGAAGAGGTTCTGGACCACCATCCGACATGTCAGGAGGGGGAGCAGTGCACTTTAAACACTGTGTCTAGTGGGGGCAGTGCACTGCTGACCTCGACTCAGGATGTTATGGATCGGTGGAAGGAATACTTCAAAGACCTCCTCAATCCCACAGGCACGCCTTCCTTGGTAGAAGCAGGGCCTGGGAATGTAGGGGTGGGCTCTTCCATCTCTGGGGTTGAGGTCGTCAAGGCGTGTGTACACCTGAAAAATGGGTGTACACCAAACAACACGCCTTCATTTCTCTCTACCCCTGTTGCTATGGCGTTGTGGATCTCCAGCACTGAGAAGTTAACTTGGGTTGGGTTAACGTGGGTTTGGCCAGCTGAACCTTGAATATTTAGGGGCATGTTATGTTAATTTCGAATGTTTTCAGCTGCCACATGATCAGGCGTGTGCCATGATTGGCCCTGGTTCGCACGTTTCGTAAATCACATGCAAACATTGCCGTAAGCTGATTTTTACACCCAGATCTGCACCAATTCCCACGCAAGATTGATAAATGAGGGCCACTGTCTCTACCAAAGTTAGCTTTAGTCCAATATGGTGTCCACTGACAACCGTCTTCATAGTTCTGCCTTAGAAAGAGACAGATGATATCATGAAGGCAGCTTTGATACTGACAACAACACTGAATGACACATTTGCCTGACACCCTGCAGTGTCTTAATATTGGTGTGCATGGCACAAAATTGTTGCAGCGCCACAAACACACACTAAGCACTGTTTTACTGAGACAGCTCTGAAGCTACACTTTGCAACCATCTTCCTCTCTATGTCTTTGACTAACTCTGAGGAAGGACCGGAGGCTACCACATGTCCTCATGTATTATATATTGCTGACAATAAACATTGCAGATGTGTAAATATCTGGCCACGAAAGAGCCTGAAGCTAAACTCTGAAACTGATTCACTGTTCATTCACTGCTCATTGCTCTGACTCCATGACATTTGCCTGGGCAATTGGTTAAAGACTGATGTTGTGGTCAACAGTGTTGTACCACCCAAATTTCTCTTCCTCTTTCCTTGAGATTTCCTCACTGCACTTCACTTTATCCCAACACTGTTCAGTCGTTCAGTCATTTTTTGGAACCCACAGCATTTAAGATGGTTGTAAATCTGACCATAGAGTTTTGGTACATCTTGTCCAACTGACTGTGAATACTGGAATCTGCACAAGTTTCCAGAAAGCAGTTCAGGCTGGTGGTGGCGGTGTAATTGTGTGGGGGATATTTTCTTGGCTCACTTTGGGCCCCTTAGTACCAACTGAGCATCGTTTAAACGCCACGGCTTACCTGAGTATTGTTGCTGACCATGTCATCCCTCTATGAGCACAGTGTACCCATCTTCTGATGGCTACTTCCAGCAGGATAACGCGCAATGTCATAAAGCTGGAATCATCTCAGACTTGTTTCTTGAACATGACAGTGAGTTCACTGTACTCAAATGGCCTCCACAGTCCCTAGATCTCAGTCCAATAGAGCACCTTTGGGATGAGGTGGAACAGGACACAACCTGCCTTTTAGACTCAATTCCCACATCGTCAAAACACTCTATGGATTCTTTGAGGAACAGCTGTTATATTTGGTGAACTGCTCTCTTTGGACTGGTGTCTTCCCCACCTCCTTTAAAACGGCGGTGGTGAAGCCCCTTCTGAAGAAGAACGATTTAGATCCCAATGTTTTAGATGACTACCCGGCCTGTATCCAACTTACCATTTAAGTAAACTTTTAGAAAAACTTTTTAATCAAGTAAATTAATTTCTAAACTTAAAACATATTCTAGAGACTCATCAGTCTGGTTTTAGGATGAACCACAATACAGAGAGATTTTAAATAACAGCAGATGTAATTTAGACAACCACAAACTCACAGCGTTGGTTCTGCTGGATCTAACTGCCACCTTCGATACAGTAGACCATCACATTTTATTAAACAGACTGAGGAATGTGGTCGGCCTCTCTGGTACCGTTCTTAACTGGTTCTCGTCCTACCTGACTGATTGAAGTTTCTTTGTAAGTATGGATACATGTTCCTCAGGAACACATAAGATAGAGTGTGGGGTTCCCCAAGGATCAATTCTAGGTCCAACTCTTTTTAATCTATACATGCTACCCCTTGGGGACATCATCAGGAGGCACGGCATCAGCTTCCATAGCTATGCTGATGATACGCAACTGTACATTGCCGTGTCTCCTGATCATACAGGGCCAATTGATGCCCTTTTTAACTGCATTTCTTCATCAAGTCATGGATGGCAGCTAATTTCCTACAGCTCAACCAGGACAAAACAGAGGTTTTAGTTATTGGTCCTAAAGGCCTGAGAGAGAAACTCTTACCCAAGTTACAGGATTTTAAATCCTCAAAATCTGTAAAAAAACTTGGGCGTGATTTTGGACTCTGAGCTCACTTTTATTCCACACATTAAAAACATAACAAAGATAGGTTTCTACCATCTTAAGAATATAGCCAGAGTCCACCCATTTCTCTCTCAGGCCAGCACGGAGGTGCTGATGCATGCTTTTATCTCCTGTCATTTAGACTATTGTAATGCCCTGCTCTACGGTCTTCCCAAAAGGAACATATACAATTTACAATTATTACAAAACTCAGCCGCACGAGTGCTGACGAGGACCAGAGGGCGGGAGCACATTACACCTGTTTTAAAATCTCTGCATTGGCTCCCCGTGCGTTTCAGGATCGATTTTAAGGTTCTCTTATTAGTTTTTAAGTGTCATAGCCGTCTTGGGCCATCTGACTTATCCGAAATACTTATACCCTATCAACCCTGAGGTCCTCCGGTGCTGGCCTTTCAACAGTACCACAAGTAAGAACTAAAACCTGTTACTATGGTCCCCGATTGTGGAACAGCTGCCTGGAGAGCCTCAGGGGCACAGAGAATGTTGATATTTTTAAAAAGAGGCTCAAGACCCATCTTTTTAATCAGGCATTTAACTGACTAGTTTAACTCCTCCTAATCCTTTTTATGCTAACCCCTAATTTTACTCTTTTTTATCATTACTCTATTTTACACTTTTGTCATTTTTTTAAGTATTATTTATTTTTTTATTAGCTTAGTTTATCCTGTTTTATTATGTTGTTTTATTTCAATGTTTTATTTTGATGTTTTAGTTAGGATACAGATCTATTTTATTTCACATGATCTATTTAATCACTACTGTTTTATTCCCTCAGTTTTAGCTTCTATACCTTTTATCACATTCTACTATTTTAGTCCCTCTGTTTTCCAGTGTTTCTTCCTGGGGGCCTGCCACACCGGGAGCTGATTCTGGCCCACTGATTGGGGCGCTGTCCCGTGGATGGCTCCGGCCCTGGAGGCTAGAGAGCTCTACACCTTAGTGTGGAGCCTCCTGTCCTGGCTGGGGTGGTCCCTGTGGTGGCGCCCCCTTCAGCCATGGGCCATGGCTCCACCCGATCTGCGCGGCCCCTGCATGTGTGTGTGTGTGTGTGTGTGTGTGTGTGTGTGTGTGTGTGTGTGTGTGTACGCATGTATGTTTGTGTGTGTGTGTATGTATGTCAGTGCGTATGTCTATGTATGTACGTGGGTGTGTATGTAACTGTGTAGCAATGGGTATATTTGTGGGGGTGGGAGGTTTGGGAGTTTTATGGTAATCCTTTGTTTCTTTTTTCTTTTGTTTGGCTTTGTTTTGTTTTTTGTTTTTATCCTCTGTGAGGCACTTTGTGTTGCACAAGTGCATGAAAAGTGCCATATAAATAAAATAAAGTTGAAGTTGAAGGAGATCTGCATGATGGATGTGCAGCCGACAAATCTGCAGCAACTGGGTGATGCTATCATGTCAATATGGAGCAAACTCTGAGGAATGTTTCCAGGACAGTGTTGAATCTATGCCACCAAGGATTAAGGCAGTTCTGATAAAAGGGGGTCCAACTAGGTACAAGCAAGGTGTACCTAATAAAGTGGCCAGTGAGTGTATATATTTATTAAATACAGATCTTTGTGTCATCCTACCTGTGTAAGCAAGCTAGAGTTAGAAAGGTTCGTTTTTCTTTTTCTTTTTTTTTTTTAAATGCTGCTCAGCAACTTTATAGCACACAACAGGAATCTGCAGGGCCTAAAGAGCCTATAGAGTTCACAGAGCCCTTTCCTTACTTATTTATGAATTCACTCCATGTCAGCTACAAAACTGAATAAATCAACAAGAACTAATCACTTCTTAATCGCAGAAATGTTAGCATGAAGGCCAACAACTACAACATTGAATGCTCAGAACACTCAGTTTACATCTTCTTTTCCTTTTTTTCTTTCCTTTTTTTTAAACAGATCTTGCTTTCTAAGAAATGCAGGACCAATAAAACTGAAGCAGGTCAAAGATAATCCTCCCTGTTGTCCCAACCATTACAAAGAGTTTAATCACAGGCCAAAAACTAATTATGTTCAGGAAAGGAAGATCCAACTTTGAAGTCCAAGCAGGGTTGGCAAAACAATTAGGGTACCTTCCCTTTTGTCATAGCCAAAAGCAGAAGTAGTTTTAAATTTTTTACTAATTGTCATTTTTACACACTTATCTTTCCTTATGAGATGAATGCATTCATACAACTTGCACAATTTTCTTGTGTAAAATTATTAGAATCACAGCTAAGAAATGCTACACAGAACACTGATTTGATCCTGCACCTTACTCACTGATTTTCAGCTTAAATAAAAAAAATGCTCACAGTTTACACTAAAAACTGTGACACTAAATCTGTGCTAACTCCCTGATTATTGCAAACATTCATTTCATATATATTATATTATTGGATGCACTGTAAATATCTTATCAGCTCTTTGAATTTAATAAACCAAATCAAATCACAATGATTTAGTGAAAACAAGCTGGGACTGATTATGTTTTTAAAGAATTATTCCAACACTGTAATGCACAACAAGATCATATCTCCTCTAGGCTGTTAAATTACAAATTAGTACCACATGTGTTTATGCTGAATGGTTTCATTAAGAGAAAGAATACCAGACTGGATACAGTTCTTTGTGTCCTCATTAAAAACTGATTAGTTTCTCGTACACACACTCTTACACAGGCTCAGTCAGCTGGGTAAGGATGTGTAAGCAGTATTTATGCTGCTGTGTTAAAAATCATTTTGCAGCTGATTCAGAGTCATTGAGACATGTTTCTGCTAGTTTTTATCCCTGTTGCTTGTTAGTGCATGCACACCACTGCAGCATCACTCCTGTGTATATTTGTCTGCTTCATGTTTAGTTCATGTCCGTGCACACAAGTCTAGCCAAATTCCTGGCTGGCCATTTTTGGCTCACCTTTGTTAGTCCCCTCTGCACGGCATGTTTTAAACATCAGGGACTTCCTGTAAGAGTTGGCCCACTTCTGAGACAGCACTTCAAAGTGCAGCTCCCACATCTGAGGACTGTTTTATCCTGCTAGAAAAGGAATGCATAATGGACACAGTACCACTGCACTTTTAATGATTCTCATATGAATTAAATATTACAGCCATTTTAACTGGATTACACAGAAAAATATGTGTGAGTGTGTTACCTTGATGAAATATTGAATTTATGAAAATGCTCTGCCTCAACAACGGAACGAGTTGAAATTAAAATTTATAGTTTGGAGGAACTCAGCTGCCCAGTGCAGCTTTAATGGTAAACAGACAGAATCTGCATTTTCTAACCTCCATGTTGAAGCACTAGGTGTGATAATACAGTCATAACTGTGATTTTTAATATTCTGATGTCATGTTGTGAGCACGTCTCTGCTGGTGGAAAGCAAAAGATTAAAAGATCAAGGGATGTTTTAGGATCAGCCCCTTAAGTGATGAAGGTATCGGGAGGTCAATGCAAGTGCTTGTATCACTTAACCTCTGATTTTTACCATTACTTATTATTTAAAGTATTTTGAACTAAGTTATTAATGAAGTGCATTGTTTAAAGTGTTTTCATGTGTTTTATTGATTTGTAAACATTAAATGACAGCACTTTGAGTCAGACTTGCAAAAATAGGACGGAAAGACGGAGGGAGAGAGAGGAGCAGGAAGGAGGAGCAGAGCAGGCTGTCCTCACAGTCAGTGCACAGGAGATGGAATTAGCTGAAATGAAATAAAACAATTTTTGCTCCTAAATCAGTTACAGCTCATCATTTAGTGTGAGCAGAGAAAAAGAGCCTGTTCACTGGAACACCTGAGAGGACACAGAGGGTGCACACACACACACACACACACACACACACACACACACACACACACACACACACACACACACACACACACACACACACACAGAGTCTTTCACCAAGACAGACAGAAACATAAGCACTAATGAAACGTTAGCTTCAGTTTCTCACTTCACATTGTCCTGGTGTCCGATTGGCTGACGGAACTCCAGTGCGCAATGGTACATTTTCTGACCCACGCTGAGGGGCTGTTTACATGACAACTGTTTTAGGATGAAACACAAAAGTATTGTTGTGTTTTTGCCGCTCGTTTACATGGAAACTGCGTTCAGCCAACCTAGATGCAAACTTCTGAAAACAGCCTCCAGAGTGGATTTTCTTCTTAAATGAGCTGCCACCATTGCCATGTAAACAGCAAGCTGAGTATTCAGTGGAAACGCAGACATCATGCTCTGCTTCGGGCATGTGCATAAAATGATACAACACTACCGCTGTTAAAATCTTTCAACAAAATAAACATCTGTTGCTCCACTTCTGCACTTAGCGTTCACCAATACATCAGATGATCGCCCCAACTCTGCTTCAGTGGAGTTCTATCTAAAGCTACTTCTGGACAAGACAGTTATAGCACCAACTACAGGCCTGGCATGCTTACTACAGCATTTTTAGTCCCTCAGTGTTTCCATGTCAACACTCATGTCTGTTCTCTGTGTGTTTGCGTTTTAGGATGAAACGTGTAAACGGAGCCTCAGTATCAACTCAAAGCAGTTCAAATGTTACTGGGGAAACCCCTGGCAACAATCACCGCACAACATGATTACCAAGCCACATATTTAAAAAGGAGGTACTATGCTTCTTTGCATTGTCAACATGGTTCTAAAGTACCAATCCTGGATGTTCCGACTGAGTCTATGCAGATTTTCAAAACTCTACAAATGCATGTGTTGTAGAAATCCAGACATATTGGAGGGGCAATGCCTATAATACCAAGTTCTGCACTTGACAGGCCTTTAGAGTGTTGGCCAATCAGATTGGAGGGGGTTTGTGGAGCGGGGAGCCTTAAAGAGACAGCAGATAAGGTGAAGTGTAATAGTCTGAGGCTGAAATAAGGGTTTTCCAATGGGGAAATGGGACTCATTATTAATTTCTGTAAATCATGTGATTACAGATTTTAAAAAGCACAATACCCCCCCTTAACTATTTGGGGGAAGGTCCATGCCTTATCAGAGGATTGTGGGTAAACTGCTGTGTTGTAGTTTTTGCCCTGAAAGGGGCACATCAACCCTGACCCTCACTGTCCAGTGAGCTTAAACAGGAGAGACTGGTGCTTAGTGTTGCCTCTCTGAGTGATGTCAGAGAGCTGTTCTGTAGACAACTTTAATCTCTCACTTTGGCAGACAGTGAAAAAGAGCCCCGGTGGGCTCCAGCTGTAACTACAAAGATAAGGACTTATTAAAATTATGCACATGATTGATTGCAAGACGGTCCCAGCTCTACAAAGTAAGGAGCTTTTGAGCCCTTGCAGAAAGATGAAATGCTCAGAGTGAAGAGTAAAAAATTCTGTGTTGCTAAAGCAGGCTGATGAACTCTGGGTCAGTGTTCCTCAACTACCTATTACTTTCACAGAGCCCTGCATGATACTCCAAGTCAAACAAATACGCTTACTGTTCATCCCAGCAAAAGGCTGTGAAGGTTTAACTGCTATGTTTGATCTCTATCCACTCAAATACTATACTCTATATCAGTCTCCAACACACCTGATTCAAATGATCAGCTCGTCATCAAGCTCTGCTGGAGCCTGATAACGAGCCATTCATTTGAATCAGGTGTGCTGGAGTGGGGTAACATCTAAAACATGCAGGGCAGGGGGTCCTCCAGGACCAGGATTGAGAAACACTGCTCTATATTATACTAATTGTACAAAAGTTATTTCCTTTCCAAATGTTTGTCATACAGCTTCTCTTCTTTCATGAAATGCTGTAAAGCTAACTATTTCAGGTGTTACCCATTCGTTTGTTTGCTTCAGAACAGACCACTTACTCACTATGCATCATTCTGCTTCAACTACAGAAATCAACTAGTTGGCACAAAACTTTGATTTAGTGACACAACACAGCCATAAAGGAAAATAATACTCCCTCTCCTTCCAGTTGGTAGCACTTCTTTAGCCATTGTGATTCCATCCAGCCTTTTTGTGGCATTAAACTTAACATTTCTATCTAAGTGAGGTTAGCTGTAACCCTGGTTCTCTGATATAAATCTCATTTAACTAATTTTACTATGTGTAAGCACGAGTGTTGAGGTGTTACAGTGTGCTAATTGTGTGAAAATGTTTTATAATCATAAAACTTCAACTGAATTTTTGCAACTTGCTCCTTTCAAATTTTTACAGAATGACAAACATGTAACTGGAACTAGATTCAACTCAGTAAAGTTCATAAAGTGACAAATTTCAACCTAGCTCCTGATCTTTGAAGCTGCATGAAAAATACATTTGCAAAGCTTCTGTTCAAAGCTTTTTGGAGGATCTCTTTTAGACCCCCCCCACCCCCACCCCCCTAACTTGATTGTGGGAAATTAAATAATGCAATAGCTGTTTAATGAGAACTAAGCAGAAAATCCAATCAAGTCTGACCTTGCCAGAAATAATAATGTATGGTTTGTTCTGTGGACAGAGAGCCGTTTGTTCGGTTATCTTTGTGCCCCGGCCGTTTGAACGAGTAGGTCTGTGAGCAAAAGAGAGGGAGCCAAGGAGAATAAAAGTGAGGGGGACGAGAAGCTCTCAGGTTGTGTAGGACACAGTCCTCTTACTTTTTTAACTTACCTGCATTCAGATCTTTATTTTCACTTTAAACAGAACTTAAGCTTTTGTCTAAAGTGAAATATTTCTTCAAACTACAAAAAAAGCCCAAATCAGAGCAGATCTTCAAACACATTCATCAGCTCTTTTTTTATTTAATCAATATGAATTTCTCAAAATTTGTTTTCCGGTTTGTTATTGGATCATGCTACTCCACCATTTGCCCTCTCTTATCACTTCAATTGCAAAGTCTTGGATAAAGTGAGTAATAAGCTTTGCCTGAGTTCAATTTGTTTTTCTCCATCATTCAGTCCCTGCCGGTTCAGAAAGTGGTCCAGAGTTACTGTCTCTCCTCTGCCAAGTCAAGGACCATGTGCTCTCTGCGATGTTCCTGCTGGCAACTTCTTTGCACCAGATATAGTTCTGACACTTCACAAACACAGATTTGATTATTTAAGTTCGGGATTAAACCTGATGATTGGACTCACCAATCAAGACTTCAAATATCAACATAATAATGAAACAAACGTAACCTGTGTCACTGGATAACTGTCTAGAATAACAGAAAAATTCTGAAATGGAAACTTGGAAATGAGATTGAAAGCACCCAGGAGTTTTTGAAAGTGTTCAGCTTCAAGAAGTCCCTTTAGAAATAAAAGAGAGATTCCAAAAAGTTTATAAAATGATCATGCAATAACCCTAAAACTATTAGGATCATCAAAAACATGTTTATACCCTTTAACTTACTGATTGGTGTAAGATGTTTAATTCTGATTGGTCAAAACCTCTTGATGACATTTATCAACTTTTACTAACATGGAGAGGTCCAAAGGCAGACTGATCACACGTTGGCTGCATGCTTTCTCAGTGAAAATGATCTGTCTTACTTTATTCTAACAGTTACATGAATCAGGAAAAATATAAACAGTGACATCAATTGTATGATGTGACACCTACCCCGCCCTAAGTGGTTTAAGGCATTCAGAACACCCATGTAGGCATTATAGATCTTCTTGTTTCTTCTATAGACGAAGATGCATTTCTGTTCATTTCAGTCCATTTCAAACTCTTCACAGGAGCTTTAAAAATAAATACACTCATCGGCCACGTTATTAGGCACATCTGTCCATCTGCTTGTTATCGCAAATTTCTAATCAGCCAATCACGTCAGCAACTCTATGCATTTAGGCATGTAGACAGGTCAAGACAATGTGCTGCAGTTCAAACCAAGCATCAGAATGGAGAAGAAAGGTGATTTAAGAGACTTTGAAAGTGGCATGGTTGTTGGTTACAGATGGGCTGGTCTGAGTATTTCAGAAACTGCTGATCTACTGGGATTTTAACCTATAACCATCTCTAGGGTTTACAGAGAATGGTCCCAAAATGAGAAAATATCCAGTGAGCAGCAGTTCTGTGGGCAGAAACACCTTGTTGATGCCAGAGGTCAGAGGAGAATGGCCAGACTGATTTGATCTGATAGAAAGGCAACAGTAACTCAAATAGCCACTCGTTACAACCGAAGTCTGCAGAAGAGCATCTCTGAACACAAAACAAGTCAAACCCTGAAGCAGATGGGAACAGGGAATTGAGGCTACAACTTGCACAGGCTCACCAAAACTGGACAATAGAAGATCGGAAAAACGTTGCCTGGTCTGATGAGTCTGGATTTCTGCTCCACATTCAGATGGTAGGGTCAGAATTTGGCGTCAACAACATGAAAGCATGGATCCATCCTGCCTTGTATCAACCCTTCAGGCTGCTGCTGGTGTAATGGTGTGGGGGATATTTTCTTGGCTCACTTTGGGCCCCTTAGTACCAACAGAACATGGTTCAAAGTCCACAGCCTACCTGAGTATTGTTGCTGACCATGTCCATCCCTTTATGACCACAGTGTACCCATCTTCTGATGGCTACTTCCAGCAGATAACGCTCCACTGCGTGATGCTCTCATGCCAATATGGACCAAACTCTCTGAGGAATGTTTCAAGTACTTTGTTGAATCTGTGCCACAAGGGATCAAGGCAGTTCTGAAGGAAAAGGGGTCCAACCTGGTACTAGCCAGGTGTACCTAATAAAGTGGCCAGTAAGTGTATGTTGACAGTGGATTTATTTCGGTTTATTCATTAAAAAGCACTCTTTTATGTACATGCACATACATAAGTATCAAACTTTTTTTTTTTTTTATCTATGTTTAGTTTTGACTCTTGGATGTTGCAACATTTTCTTAAATATTTGCATGTATGTTCATGAAGTGGCTTCAAGAAAAAATGTCTCTGACTGAACCCAGCTGGAAGGCTATGCTCCCACCAGGGACCGTGTCCAAATATGTATAGCATTGATTCCACTAATGTGCTGAAAATGCATGAACTCAAATGAATGCCCCTTTGCTGTTTTCCCTGCTGTGAAGTTTTCACAATGACAGATCTCATCAGAGCGGACAGATTGTTTGTTAAACTTTGTCAGGATTCTGTTAATGGTGACTGTTTGAGAAGCGCGATCCAAACTGTGTGCAGATGTGGGGATTGAAGGAACAAGTTTCAGCTCCTTACAGTCAAATGTTTAGCACTTCTCTTTACAGCTGACAATTTCCTTAAGCATACCATACGTTTTCAGATTGATTTTCTACTTTCTGCAGATGTTGATCTCAGTTCATTTAAGCATGCTGAAGGTCAAAGTCTCTCTATGTATGAATATATTCTATATCTCACTATCATGTAAAAGAACCTGCGCTTACAGTGCACTGAAACCTTGAATCTTGAAGCATCCATTACCTCAGGCTGTTTTTACATCTGACACCTAATGACAGTGTGTATTTATCATAAAGTACGGAGCTTCTAGTAGATGATATGGTTTCATTTTCTAGGTCAAACAGAGCCCCAGTATTAACCTAGGTCTGTGTCATAAGCAGCTGGATATTTCTGGCAGGGGCTTTATACGTGAAGAGCTTTGATTCTCAATGAATTTGAGCTGCTGCAGATGGTGAGTGGACTTATCGTCTGTGTTAACACCCTCATTTTGTGTCGTTTTAGTGCTTTGACCAGCGGTCATGAGACCTAAAGAAAGGCCCACCAAGGTAAATCACCTTTATTTATTGTTCTCTTCCGTGTCTCAACCCTCATTCCTTGAACTGTTTATCCCTATCAGTCTCTCTCTCTCTGTATGTGGTTATGGAAATGATCTGATGTGCCGGCAGAGAAGCACCTGTGCGAGGCTAACGTGAGGTGACACCAGTCGTTTTATCACATTGGGGAGCCCCAGACACTGAAAGACTCACTTAAAAGGCCTGTTTAAGGGTATTAATTGCTTGACATGGCTCACCCAGGTATGGGAAACCTTTGGTGGGGCAATTAAAGGACCAGGAGTTAGAGAGGATAGACTGCGCTCTAAAGATGGCAGAAATATTTCAGCGTGTAACAGGCAGTGAGTTATTTCTGACAAAATCACGTGCAGACAAAGTTACGGTGATTGAGTTAGCCCCCCCCCGGCCTCGCTCTTTCATGGTGTGTTTGATTCTGGGCATGAGTAGGAGTAATTTCACATGACCTGAGGTTTTTGCTCCAAAAGTGCAGTTTTGCTTTCAGACAGATCAGGAGACATCCAAAGAGTTATATAGACTAATGTTGGAGGGGATCAATCTGATGGGGATGAAAATACAATACGGGGTAGATATTTGAACCAGGAAGGAGGGTTTCATGGATTTAATATTATAATAAAAGTTGTGTAGTGTCATTGACAAAGGTATTGAATGTTTTGTTCTAATTATCTGATAGTCTGCTTTGATTCGTCTAAAAGTATTTGGTATTATATCCTCACCTTACAGACTCCTAAAAAAGATACAGCACAGTTTGAAGACAATGTGCATGGAGACTGATAGAGTTACACTGTTCACAAGACCAGCAAGGATGTGACGACACAGCAACCAAAACCTTTGACCACCAAATGCAATCAGTTCGTCCTTGAGTCCAGAGGAACTCTCACATCAAAACTGAATAGATTAAATCAAGACCTTTCTGAGGGTTTTGTGCTCATGATAGTATGAGAGAAAAACACGCAGCCAGAGAGAAATTATTTCATTTTACTGGGAATAAGTATGAGATTGTTTTTGATGACGCACTCGAGTAATGGCAGAGAATGACTTTTGGTAAGGCCACAGTAGCTTTGACCTCTGACCTTTGAGAGTTCCAGCTGAGCAGTAAATTCGGATGTGAATATTTTTGATCAATATATCCCAGAAATGCTGTATTCAGAAGGTTTTCGGGGAATAACAATGGAGAGGAAAAAGTCAGGGTGATCATTGTGGAGATAAGTCTGAGATTAAACACAGCAATTCTCAAGTTCTGGGTGAAAGTAGTTATTTGTGAGGACACAGTTACTTTGACCTCTAACCACTGACCACCAAAAGCAGATGGAGTCACCCCACAACCCTAATGCAAAAACATAGACTGCAGCAGCTTCAGGTATCATGCTGCAGAAGATCTGTGCACAGACAGCTTTCTCTGAGAGAGGAGCAACATCCTGGAACTTTTGAAGCTTTGTGCAAACTACAACATGTTTAAGAAAGCCCCTGAGCAACAAATTCTTCATTGTTCCTGAATGTTTTTATTTATTTATTTATTTATTTTTTTATTTTTTTTTATTTTGGGGGGGGGGGTTGTTTTTTGTTTATCGTACCTCACTGCACCTAGCATACCTTTATTTGTTTTTCTTCTATTTTAACAGTTTAATCTTTAATGTCCTTAATGTCACTAATAAAACTATTGCATCATTTTAACCCATACCCTTTTTTCGTTATCATTTTCCAATGATAATAACAGGACTCCCATTTTTTCCTGAATCTGCATGTGCAAACACATGATAGTTTTATAATTACTTTGCAATTTGTGTCTCTGCCTCTTGCATCACCTGACCTCAGCTACATGTAAATCCAGTTGTGCTCATGTCAGATTTGTGTTTTAGTCCACTACTTTGATCCTGTTTCAGCTCCAGAAGAGATTTCAGGATTAGATTATATGCATCATCTAGATGCCCAAGTTGTACTACACTGCAACACTTTAAAAGGACTTCCAGGCCTCAGCAGATGTTCAGATGTTCAGCTGATGTTAGCAGACTAATGAAAGCAGGTGTGAAGGGTTCACTTACCTGTCCGTACCAGTTATATTCCAGCATTGCGACGACACTTCCAGCATTCACAAACACCCAGAACAAAAACACTCCTGCAGCACCTCAAACAATCTTGCGACCTGTTCCTCTCCTCTGAACCTAACTAGAAAGTTCCTGGTTTCCCTGATGTAGCGTTGATGTCGGCAGGACTTTTGGGGGGAGGCATAAGCTAATCCATTGCGCACACACATTTTTGTACCCGCGCACACACTCCTGTTGAATTTTGGCACTCCCAGGGCTTACGACCTGTTGATAATGAACCTGAACCCATTATTTTGAGTCAATGAATTGAAAGAAATAGGGCAAAGAATGAAAGCCACAGGGCCAATTAACGGCATTCTTTGATGTATTACCCTCGCTCGCCACTCAACCAGACTGCTCTGCGCCTTTTGTCTTTATCCTCTCTGTTATTCATTAATTATTCTGAGCAGGGTCAGAGTTCGTGTGGCTAATTGTGCAGACAGTCTCTCTTTGAGGATGGCAAAGGATTCGCCCAACGCTGACACTCCCCCTGACTGTGCCCAGCCACCTTGAATTATGCCAATTATTCCAATTCTTTGATTTTTTTTTCCCTCCCTCTCTCTGTTCCACCAGTGTACCAAGCTGTCTCTCTTTTTCCTCCCTCCCTCCTCACATTTTCAGAGTTTATTCTCTATCACTGGAATCTCTTCACACACTCACACAAACAAATAGTATTCAGCTGGTCTTAGCGTCTCGGGTGGAATGAGGACAGTGGTGGTCTAATCAGGTTAGATTTCAGCTGTTTGGATTATTTAACGCTTCAGATCACTTCTTTACTATATGAGTTCTTTGAACAGTCCTTTACTTGTCTTACAACTCACAGTCTTCTGATTAAGCTCATGTGACTTAAAAACAACACTGCTAAAATGAGTTTACTGATAAAGGATGGCACTGCTGAAGTACGGCTTGAACTCTATGGAGAGTGGCAATGTTTAACTTTCTGCTTTAGCATCCTCTCTCCATCATTCTTTTAAATGACTCTGATCTGTTTTCCATAAGCTAAAATACTTTTACCTGAACTAAAACAGATCCCTGCTAAATTTTCACAGCTGTAGCTGTTGCTGTTGATTTCACTGTCCACTTTCATGTTGCTTCGTCTACACTTGACTGACTCACTAAAATATTGAGTATAGGCAGAAAATTGCAGTTCCTCAAGTGTCCACTTGAGAACCTACGAGTTTTGCCCATACAAGGGCATGACTAAGTTGACTGACAGGTGGGCATGTGGAAGTGGTAAGTGAAGATGTCAAAGGCCCGTCTCTTTACCTCATTCTAACTTGAACATAAATTTGTTGAGTTCAGCATTTCCAATACAGCTCCAGTGGAGCTTCTAAACTCTGTATCAGAAACAGATGGGTGTCACAGAGACTACGTCCATATATTATACCGTCAGCTGGTAGAGATGTGCTTTGGTCAGCTTTGCATCAGGTCTGAATTAGAACTGCATAAGCAGCACAGTGTGCTGGTAGACATAATATGGTTAACTTGCTAATGTGTTAGCATTACTGGTTTAATTTTAAAAAAATCTGTTAATGTTTTTTTTTTTCTTTTTAACTCTAACTAATGAGATAAAACATTTGATTAGTGAGTTTGTCACAGAGGCCCTGGTTGGCGTACTTTCCTCCCTATGAAAAGAACCAGTTGAGCTGTTCCTCCTCTGCTTCTCGGTTTTTATCCTTAGATGCTGGCTGTCACCTTTTATTTAGTGCATTAGAGTTGCCTTCAAAGTTGTAATGTCTTGATCAAACTGTTTGTTAAACTTCCTTAAAAAATAAATGAATTAAATAGCTTTCACCTCTCCATCTTGAAAGTGAATGATGTCTTGTTTCCAAAGTTTCCACAACTGCTGAAGAGTTTGGGCCTCTGAATCTGTCACAGTCTGAGCCTTTTTATCCGGCCATTAGAAACGCATTTCTCAGTTTGGGGATAAGAACTATTGTTGATCACACCGCTCGAACATTGTGCAATGTCTCTGGCTCTTTTGTTTAATAGAAGAACATGATGTATGCAGAACATTTGACCTTTTAATTTAGGGGTATAATATACCTATTCTTCTTGGTTCTGATTTTAATCTCCTTTAATTTCTATGGAAAAAACAGGTTGTACAATCTGTCTCACTGGAAAAACAGTCTGACATTTACGTGTAGACTCAAAAAAACAGGAAACAAAGGAATGCCCATTTTGCCCTGGGTATCAGGGGAGAGGGGAATTTGTAATCAGATTTGGAAATGTCTACGAAGGCAACCCAACTTTTAACCTAATAAGAAGAATAGACAGTCCATAATGGTTCGTTTAGCTGTCAGGCTGTTTATAATTCCCTTCATCCCAACCATTGATGTGGTTGGTTTTATCCAGAAATCTTAGCTACTGTCAAAAAGCTAAGCAGCACTTTTTTAAAACCTTAAGGCTCTCAGAGGATGTCTGGATAAACCAACTCAACTTCTGCAAAACTTGATTTTATCTGATTCAAAGGGATGTTTTATTAGGAAATGTATTAAAAATGTGGTTTGAAGCAGTTAAATAAGGTAAAATGTGATATTTATCCAAAACAGGCTTATTTTCTGATAGAGTGGGTAATTAGCTGTTTATAAGATAAGTAAGTGGCAACTAGCTGTTGGAATAGGCTAGAATGCAATATTTATGTAATACATTATGCTTAACTGTTGTATTTAGCTTTTAAATTAGCCTAGAATGTGCTGTTTTGTATTTAAATTATTTTGAAATGTAGGGTTTTTTTCATTTTGGATTTCTTTCTCATATCAGGCTATTATTGGGTTAGGTTAGTGTCTAAGGGACCAAAAGTGGTTTCAAGCACTTAAGTTATGCAGCAATGTCTATCTTTTTGTTGACATAATGGTCCTTACATATGTCATTTATTTATTTTAAAAGTCTAAAGCTAAAACACAACAAATAGAGAATTAAGATGAGCACTACATTGAGTTTAATAAAACCATTATCAATCCTTTAACTCTGTGCTGTTAGGAGCCAGATTACATGTTTGTTTTTGTTTTTTTGTCTGTGAGGAAGAGTCAGCTCTCCCTGCAGCCCTTTGTTGCCTGTTTGACCTGAAGGCCCTGTAAGATAGTCTCTTGAGTCCTTTTGGATGAGGTTTCTTCAAAGGGAGTTCCTTGTCCTTCCTCCAGCCACAGGCAGCCTTGAAAGATTAGGTCCTCAGGCTACGTCTGAGTCCCTGACGCCACTGGCTAAAAGTGTGTCCCCATCTGACTCTAGTAATTTGGTTGATGTGTGTTAGAGTTTGTGAAGCTTTGCTTATCATGACTGCTGATCTTGTCCTTTAGTGGGCAACAAAGGGAAGGAGAAGTTAACAAAGTGTCCTCCTGTGATCATGTTTTGGACACAAGCCAGAGGGGTTCAATGACTTCTTGTGTTTTGAGCCTAGGCTTTGTGTTTCCATCGAAACGAATATCTATTCTGACACCACACAGATCATGTGTTGACATTCAGATCCAACGTTTAAATGATACTTTTACTGCTACATTACTCAGCTATTACTGTCTCTTGAGAACCAATTTGAATCCATCGATGAGCAAAATCTTGGCAACAGTGGCGAGGGAAAACTCAATTTGATCAACGGAGACTTTGAAGAAGCCAAGAAGAGTCAGACTCTTTTTCAGGAGCCCTGCCACTCAAGTTTCTACAGACACTGGGACATTTTAAAGTGTTTGTGTGTTCATGAAACCAGCTATCAGAGGGGACACACGTGCGTTTCTGCAAATTAATTTGAATTTGATGGATTCTTCTGTTACTGCTCACTAAACTTGGTAACTTAACTTGGTCATTTAACGACACACACACACACACACACACACACACACACACACACACACACACACACACACACACACACACACACACACACACACACACACACACACGCGAGGGGTTCTTGAATACAAATTATCTTGTTCTTGTTCCCCCCGTGAGCTTATCTAGCCTCTGGAGAGTCCTCCTGCCTACTCCCTCCCTCTTCCTTGAGCACAGATCCCCAAACCCAGCAGGACGTCCCTTCCAGTCCTAACACACAGTCCCTGATACACAGTGCCTGCTTCCCCAGCCACACACTAACACCACTACTCTCGAGACTTTGTACCTTTTTTTCCCCCCTTTTGAATCCTATTAGTGCGTGAACTTAGTTTAACTGAAAAAGACTGTCGACTTCACTCAATTAGGTGTAATAGGATTAGGTTTGCTGGTATGGGCCTGGAGGTTTAAATGGGAATGGAATTTTGGCAGACACCTGCTCCATCCATTGCATTAATCTTATCAGAGCTACGGAGTATGCAGGGGCCCCGGTGACACCCAAGGTTGAATGGTTGGCTGTAGTTGGTGCATTAGCTTGAGCCATGATGGTATCAGGGCCACAGACAGTTTGGCTTAGCAGGGGGCTAAGGCATCAGTGACTCAAGAAGGATGGAAATACCACAGATGGAAGTAACAGACAAAGATTGGTAGGAAGACAAGTATGGATTGTCAAACCTTTCACCAGCTTTCAGAGAAATGCTATTTTTTCTGAAAGCCTGTATTGTATATGTCAGTGGTGATGATTATAATCCACACCTTGAATCGCAAGGTGTAATGCTCTACTTACTGGATCTCAAACAGATCTTGTGTTTCACCAACAGTAAAGTCACACCTCTACACTCCAAATTCAGCAAACTTGCACCAACAAACTGCCAGAAAACTGTCAATTCATCAAAGTATGTATGAAGTAAACTGCCACAGGACGTGAGCCCATTCAGGTGGTGCGTGTGGGGATGGTCAGGGGGGATAGAAATGCAAATGAAGGACAAATGGGGGAGTAGAGAGCAAAGAGTTTTATGAGGCCCATGCTGTTAGGATAATTACATGTTTATCTCTTCATACATTAAGGCCAATTATGTTTTACCACCTCAGTGATGACTTTATTGCATGATGAGTGGAAACATTAACTTTTGATCTCATTAATCTATATAAGAAACGTGTTGGGAGAAGTCTTCAGGCTTCTATGAAATTCCCTTGTATGAAAAACAAATGCAAACTCAAACCAGGGCTATAGAGACTAACTGATGTAGAAGTTAAGAACTGAAAGGTCAGAAACTCACTTTTGAACCACGCACTTGTAACAAACCAGTGGTCTCTTTTGCAAGAGATACAGCATCCATGATTTCCAAAAGGAATATCAAACAATTTTAATGTTTCTGAATCGTTGACATGTTTTATCCCTGTCCCTTTTGTTGTGAGGATATTTTCAGACTCTGAATCTTAGAATTATATCATTTTCTGTGGATAATTAAATTCACTTCTTCTTCTTCTTCTTCTTTTTTTTAGTTTTACTCCAAGGAACATTATTCTGAAGTTGTTGAACTACTTGCTCACACAGTCTCTCAGGGCGCAGTCACACTGGCCATTCAAACCGTGCCATGCTTAAGCCGCAAGTTTCCCCTCTGGAGAGTATGGCCAGCCGCTACACTACTCCAATATGAACCAAACTTAAAGCACATGCATGACCAGCTTATGTCATCATGAAGCATCCATTTACATGAAGCATAATCTCATCATTTACCACAGTGAGACACAGAGGGCAAGGCTACAACATCAGAGACTTTTGGCTTATGTTAAGTCTCTGGTTCAACACAGCCCTCAAGCACCCCGCTACTGTTGTACAGGATTGTCGAGAAGAGCGGTCACAGCACTCATACTTCATGGATCACACATCATATCCACCCTGTATCCTTATGCTTGTGCTCATGCATGAAGTGAATCGTGCTGAAGCAGACTTATAGACAGTCTTAAAACCAGATATAACAAACATGAACTCCTCCAGATAGGACAGGAGGACATACAGAGTGTTAATGCTGATTTTATTGACTCGCACAACATCCCAGCAGACATGGCAAGAACTCCCGGGTCTTCGTGGATCACCATACCGGCGGAGAGGCAAAGTAGGTGGTGTCAAGAGAGAACGCAGAAGCAGGGCTGCAGCGTGGGAATGCTTACGCGGCTACGGAAGCAACCACACAAACCATTCTCTCGAATGCACAATCCCTCGCCAACAAAATGGATAAACTGAGGCTCCAGGTTGTAGTTAACAACATTGTTAAGGACAGCTGCATTACTCTGATCATGGAATCTTGGCTAAACTCATCCATACCGGACTCAGCTATTGAGCTAGCCGGCTGCATAGCCCATCGGCAGGACAGGACGAAGGACTCCAGTGCGAGTGGAGGAGGGTGTGTGTGCATGTACATAAAGAACAATTAGTGTACTGACATGGTGACTGTGGACAGTCAGTACTTTCGCGGAACTGGAATATGAGACTGTTAAATGCAGGCCCATCTACCTTCCCCAGGAGTTAACGACGGTGTTTATGACTGTCGTTAGCATCCTATTCGATGCTAATGCTAGTGCTGCTAACGGACTACTCCACAGCACCATTAGCAAGCAGCAGAGTAGACGCAGCACACATCAAAGCAGGGGACTTCAATCATGTGGACCTTAAAAAGGTGCTTCCCAGGTTTCATCAGCACGTCAAATGTGCCACCAGAGGAGCTAATACACTGGGTAAGGTGTACTCCAACATCAAGCTGGGCAACAAGGCTAAACAGCTAGCACACCTGGGCCAGTCTGACCACATGTGCTTGCTCATGATATCTGCATACACCCCCGTTTGGAAAAATGCCCCTAGCACCAGAAGGAGGATCACATCCTGGCCTGATGATGCCTCTGAGCAGCTACAGGACTGCTTTGAAAGGACTAACTGGGACATTTTTGAGCACCCAGACATGGAGGTGTTCACGGACAGTGTTCTGTGCTACATCAAAAACTGCACGGACAATGTCACAGTGGACAAGACCATCCGAGTGTACCCTAACAGGAAGCCCTGGATGACACAGAAGGTCCAGCAGCTTCTTAAAGACAGAAACACCGTCTTCAGGGCTGGCACTCTGTACAGTGCAGCCAGAGTCAACCTGAAGAGGGGCATCAGAGAGGCCAAGGGCATGTACACATGTAGCCAGGTATTTTTAAAAACAGATATCCCCTCCTTGTTTGTTTTTTAAAAATACTTTCGTCCACACGCAGCTGACAAATCTGCCAGTGAGTGCGGCTCGAAGCATGCCAAACCCATAATAGGCAGTGTTTTCCAGACGTAAAACCCGTGCTAGCCAATCAGAATGAGCCCCCCGTCATTCAGCTATGACGTTTGAGAAACGAAAACTCTGTATACCGACATCCACACGAAACCATAAAAGCAGAGTTTTCCTTCACTTGCACTGACTGAAGGGCTTTGCAATTGCGTTGTACCTGTTGCAATGACAAATATGGTTCTATTCTATTCTATTCTATTCTATTCTATTCTATTCTATTCTTTATCCTAACTTTCTTGAATGGTGTTGGTAGCCTCAAATTTAAAACGGGGGTACATTTTTCACTATACAATTTATTTCTCAGTTTAACATTTAAAACAGTTTTAAACCCTTCATAAAGAATGTTTTTCAGGTGGAAGCCATCATCTGTTTTCTTAACTTTTATTTTAACAGCCTCTTTATGGTGAAAATGGGTTGCAGAACATTAAACATCAAAGAAAAGTATAGGGAAACCAAGACTCTGATCATGATCTACATACAAGACAAGTCCATTGAGCTGGTAGCTGTGAAAGTCCTGAACCTGTTGGGATCTATTAGAGGCCAGTCTTCAGATAACCATTTGCCCTCACTCATTTGTCTTAATAGATCTACAAACGAAAGATATGAGGAGCAATATAGTAGCAATAGATTCATGGAAAAACCAGCGCTGAGGAATGCAACCATCCCATTTATTTTGAAGGAAAGCTACTTTTAGGGCTACAAAGAGTGGTCCAGCTGAACTTGGATGTCGTTCATCAAATAAACCGACAATTCCCTCTAAAAAAAATGGAGCTTAGTGTTAAGAAACTCAAATTAAAGTTGATAAAATGCAACCAATACTTACCACCCGTAGAATTTAAGAAGCTGAGGTCAATGCCACATCTCTGTGTGTTTCACCAGATGGTAACAATAACCCTAAGTTTAGTCAAGCCTCTTGGTTACTAATCACCGATCTTCCCGGGGGTGTCATACCATTCTCAGTCTCATTCCAACACCTCACAATGTCTTTCCCGGAGGTCTTTCTGTCTCTGTGGAGGCTGTGACTAGCTGTCTTGGTGGCCTTGAAATCCCCCCACCGCCCCACCCGGAGGGATTATGATATTTTTGATTCAGAAGTGGCATGTGTTTTTGTTCTCAGTGTCAATTATCAAGACAGTCCATTGGCTTGATCTCTGCTTTGGTCATAATGGTCGAGTAGAAAGAGGTCAAGGGTGAGCTGGAGGGTTGGTGATGTGTGTGGATCTGTGTGTTGTTGGGTGAGAAGCAGAGAAATCGAATATGAAGCATTCAGAGGGCCGCCCGGTCTAATCCTATTAGTGTCTCAGATCACCCTGCCACATCAGAGGGGGTCAGGGAAGCAACGTCTGTGGTACATATGTCAACAAAGGGACAAACTTCTCCAAGAATCATGATGATTTCATGGATTGTGGTTCTTTATGAATAATGACTCAACTCCATTAGTATCGCAAAAGAATGAATACAACAAGAAAAATGGTTAGCCTGTGTTTATTTTTGAGACATTAAGGTTGTCAAAGCTTCATGGACCTGCCTCCGTTTGAGTCGGAGTCCGTTTGTCCGAAACTTTCGCACGTTAAAAATTAATATGATCCCATGTTTGTCAATCATGTTTGCACGCTGGCTCAGAAACTTCCGTCCATCGTTATTTTTTACAGAACAGGTTCCATTTTTTTGAGTTTTTTCGCGTCCGCCCGGCTTTTTTCTTGGGTCGTTACCCTGTAGGGTACTTGCAACATCACATTTTCACATTTTCTAACATATTTTCTCGACACATTTGTGGCAATGTTTAGATGATGAATAAAGACTTTTGTATATGTGTGTCTGTATGTCTGACAGCAGCTGCTCAGGATCAATTGCTTTATCACTGCTTGGTGATTCCATTTTTCTTGTACTGCGAACTTTTGCAATTAAAACAAATCAACACATTGGATTCAGTGTGCAAGCCCGGGAAAAAAAAAACAGTGTAAAAAGACCTTTGGACTTCTCCTTCATCTTTTCTGGAGAAAATAATTAAAGAAAGTCTTCAGAAGATGTTGGTAGGTGAGTATAATAAATATATCCTTCAAGCTGAAGGCACATCAAGTTGTCAGCATTAGCCATTTAACTGAACTTTGGTATGTAACCTATAGATGTGCGTTAGCACAACTAAACTTAACTACATTAGCCCACAATGACAATGCTGTCCTTAAAGGGGTAACAATCTCGGGTCACACAGAAAGCTCCAATTTTAGCCAGAGGCATCATCTGATTAGCTAATCACATTTCAGGTCCAGAGTGTAAAGTTAACCTTTGAGTGGGTGTGCAAGAAGGTTCCCAAAACAGGTTTAGTGCAGTTTCTGCCAAATAGGACTTAAGACTCCGTTAGATGACAGTTATTTTGGTGAGTTACTCCTCACTCTGTACACACTGCCTCATAATGTCTCCTGATGAATGAACGGTTCATGACATGTTCAGTCAACTTTGCAAAACTAAAGGTGCATCTGAGTGAACCTTATTGAGTAATCTTATTCAAAGAATGGGTTTTAACTTTAACTCAATTCGTGCCTGTTTTTAAGGTAGTTTCATAAGGTTTAAAGGGACATTACGCTCATTTTTTCTTTGTTGTTGTGCTAATTTGAAGTTATTTCCAGAGTGAAAGGTTATTTTCACAACCCAGAATAAATAATACCACTGAGTAGGGCTAAAAGGTAAACTGTTATAGTATCTATATGTAGATAAAAGCTTTCAAAGTATTAATATAGCAAAATCCACTGTATGGATAATACCAAACGTGTGTTGTGAGGGGTCTGAAGACCTTGAGATGAAGGAACTGGGATCCTCACTCCTGGTGCTGCCTCTGCTCTTTCCTCCCTAAGCTCACTGGTGGACACCTGCATCATTATTTGACAGGTGTACCACCCCAGTCAAACTCCCCAGCTTGATTACCAGGCCGGCCTTCTGCCCCTCTTTGGTCAGGTGTCTGATCTAATGGCTGAGTTTGGGACTGGCTATGGGATCTTCCATAGTTGGACTGAGCCTTAATTGTGTGTACTTACTGGTGATGGCATGTGTGTTTTTCAGTGACATATTTAATGTTTCCAGCATGTTGCTCCATCTATCCAAATCATTACATGAGACTTCTGTCCATTGTTATCCCTCTGTTCATTCATCCATGAATTAGGTCCAGCAGGCAAACTGTGGTCCAGCAGCCCAGGCACTCAGCCAGTCCAGATGGGTGGTCCGGACCAGTCACTGCTGGTATTTAATGCTTTGGCTTGCTTCAGTGTCCCTGTTACCCTCCTCCTTTTTATGTGTTCCCTGCTTGTCTCACACATACCACATCCTCTCTTCCTTTGCACCAGCCTTGACCTGTGCTGCTGTATAACAGTCATTTGATGACTCTTTGGAAAGCAACGATGGGACAGGTCTGTATGTCTAATGGCTCTATGTGGTCTTGTAAGAATCAGGGAGGTTACACTGACAAAATGTTGTCTTTTCAAACAAACAGCTGTGTCTGTCACAGTATTCACAAGCTGGCAAGTCCAGTTCATGGAAATGTTTTGCATGAATTCATTCACCACCCAGCAACACACTAAAGCTATGTCTCTGTTTCCACCATGACTCAGTGGATCTGCCATAGATATTAGTCAAACAGACCTCCATTTGTAGTGTTACACACAATGTTGTATGCGACAGCAGTTTCAGAACACACCACAGTTGTATGTTGAACACAGGGCTGGTTATAAGCTGCACTGTTTGAGAATTGATACTGTACATTAATGAGATTGTTGACATAGCTGCTTTTAGCCTAAAGAGCCTACAGAAGGCTCCACAACATTCTGACTGACAAAGCTAACTGCTACACACTTAAAAACAGGAGTTTTATCCAGATTTCAATTAGCTAGTAGATCTGTGCTACTCTACTCAAACTTATTCGCATTAGAGGAAGGTCTTCCTCCTCCTTACCTTAGCCTGCATCCTCCAAACTCTATTATTCAGTTAGTGAAGAGGGCTTGTTCCTGAGGCCGTAATGGATCCACAAACACCCACATGCATTTACTTATGCACACAAACACACTGGAGTAACTTTAGCACATGAAAGACCTCCAGCAGGACTCAGAAGCATGCTGCAACAATGCTTTGAAGTCTACCAGTCATCCATTCAATGTGGGGATGTTTTCTGTTCATCATGCTCTAAAAGTCTAATTTATATCTCCCCTCCTCCCTCAAGAGACAACCGCTGCCGATCTGGGAGTCATTTGGTTCTATGCAAAACAGCCTATGTGCAGCCCAAGCATCCAAAATTCAAAATTTGCATCAAAGCAAAGTAAGGGTTTGATTTATTTAACCCCAAATGAGAGCTGCAATCTTCATGCAATCTAAAAAAAGAAGTGCACATACAGAATAAGGAATAGCCTTTGCATGCACATATTCTGCATACAATGACTGGGATACAGTAATTGCAGTTCAGACTTGGTCAGCACATTGTGTGGAATTTTTGTGAGCTGGACAATGGTCAGACAGATTCTAGAGACGTGACCCTTATAACATAGAGTTCATTCAAATAGTTCCTGCTGTAGCAGCAATAGGTTCACAGTGAAACTGTAAGGGGAACTGAAAGCAGCATTTAAAAAGAGTGAAATAAAAATGACCTTAAAAAGAAACATCATTTTACATGGTATTTTTATCTTACAGCCTATTTAAGCTAATCTGTAGTTTAAAGGCTTCGTATCTGAGCTGAATAGAAAACACTGTAGCTCTGATGGTGTTAACAGGCAGAAGCCGGCCTGCTGTGTTTACAACCTGCTCTGCTTTTGTATTTATGACGACCGATGCACTGAGCGAGGCCTGTAATTAGACGTTACAACATTTTCCTAACCTGACAGCTTAGTAATTATCAGCCTGTGGAAATATATGAGCTGTGAGAGGAGGTGTTGGGACAAGAAACAGATTTAAAGTGGTAGTGGGTCTAGTACATTGGGGGTGGTAGTTGTTGGCATTGTGATTTCAGCTCTTTGTCTGGATGTTATTTAATTAAAAGAGATTGAGCAGTAAAGACAATGAAGTGGTGTTAAGTAGAAAAACAAAGCTACAGGAGATTTACAGCACTTATTTAGAGGCCAGTATACAGAAAAAGGTGCTCTTTGTCATTGTGGAGCTTTTGTAAATTGGTTTTAAATGTTTTTAAGGTCCTCCTCAAAAAGAAAGGGTCCTCTTCTAGCACAGCTAGAGAGGGACAGTAGGAGCTGGAATTGAACCTTTTGACTGAGAGGTACTGACTACCACTGAGCTGCATGGAATTAATTCCACAACATCATCACACTTAAGATGTTTTTGGCTAAAATTTAGACTCTTTAAAATCAATGACAGCCTACACTGGAGGACTGGATACTTTTAGCACTCGATGTGTAGCTCTGCAATACTCCTCCGATACACATGAGGGCAGTGTGGTATGATACAGCGTCTTTTTCTGTTCTTGAAGTATTTACTGTCTGATTTTCCTCAGCGTTTTGAGTGTATTGTGTTCATTGAAGCTGATATGTCAACATGGGTGTGCATCTTTCCTATTTGGAAAAGAGCTACACAGACTTACGACACAGGTTGAGCTCAGTTTTGGAGCCACAAACTTTGTTTTCCACAAGCTGGGAAATCATTAATCAAAGTTTGGTGCAGTCGAGTCAAGTTATGCTGTAACTCAGGGTCAGTATGAGAGCTGAAACTGTTGCATTATATTTCATTGTTTTGAATTTATTTGTTTGTTTTTTGTTTGTTTTGTTTTGTTTTGTTTTGTTTTGTTTTGTTTTGTGGTAAGAACCACACTATATTATCTTTGCTTTATATTTCAATTAAGTGCAAACCTTGAAAACCAAAACCTGACATATTTCAAATAATTGACCGTCAAGCTTTTTTCTTCCTTTCCTGATGTCTCAGCCCGGCATGAAATTAAGTCAGCTGACTCAGCATCCTGCTCTTAAAACCCTGGAAGGGCTTTGGGTTTTTTCTTTTTCTTGGAAAAAACTCTATGGTAAACTAAAACTCCGGTCTTGCAAAAATAAAAGATTCACACAATGTCAACGTATGTCAGGGCGACCTACCATCCATGTTTTTGGGGGTTGGTACCAAACAGGGACTCGTGCTCCGGTGAAGGCTCCGACATAGGGACAGCGGGGGCGTGAGTGGGAATGATGGACGGTGCCGCTGGGTCGTGGGGAGAAGATCTGAGGCCAGCTGTGTGGATGTGGTACAGAGTCGTAAAAAGTCTGTCCGTCATTTCTCTGAGTTATTGCCCACTGGCTATCTTGGTCAGAGAAGGAATGGATCATTTCAGGACAGCCCGTAACTGGATCAGTGAGAGAAGGAAATCACAGTTAGTGACAACATTAACCCATTCTGTAATTAAATGATTTTATTATCCTGATAAAATTGATTCCTGAATTTGTATATTGTCTTGTTTAGTAGAGGGAAATAAAATGTTCAAGTATTTATATTTGTTCGTTTAAACTCAGTAGAGCTGGAATCTTAAGCTGGTTTCCATTGTTGGCATGGTTGCTAACCTCAAAGGGTGGAGAGAAACTCATATACGTGAGCCAAAGTACTATATATGTAGGAAATGAAGATTGTTTAAGTCCATGCAGGACAGCTCACGGGATCATCATTTCCCACCTTACATGATCAATCTAGCTGGTTCTAACACTAAGACGGTGTATTCAAACAAGTCTTCACTCTCACTAATACCCTCTACTCCTATGCTCCTCATACTCGGCTGCTGCTGGTTCAACTTTACCTCCTCTACCCTACTCTGAACTGTAACTGTTTTTAGCAGTCAGTGTTCCTGACTGAATTTCATTTATAGACTTTGTTTCTGGTCTCATAGTAAATCATTTTACATTTTCATGAAAATTCTAGAGACTAAGGATGTCTGCTAGGCTTGGTTCAGATAAATATGGGCCATCTGAGGTTTTGAAATTGCATCATAAACTATCTCCATTTCAGACTATGTTTCACTTGAGTGCATTGCACTTCTTCTTTCCTCAGCTGTCATTCTTAAATTGCTCTGTTTTAACTTGTATTAAAGGGGTTGTGAATACTACCTGGTTATACTACAGTCTTCTTTATTGAGCTAAATCAAGGCCAAAACTTTTGAATTCTGAAGAAAATAATAATAATTTGAAAGTTTATATATATATATATATATATATATATATATATATATATATATATATATATATATATATATATATAAATATATATATATAAATATATATATAAATATATATATATATATATATATATATATATATATATATATATATATATATATATATATATATATATATATATATATATAAATAAATATATATATATATATATATATATATATATATATATATATATATATATATATATATATATATATATAAACCAACATTTCGGACACTACTCACTCACTCGCCAGCCGCTAACAGTGGCGTTATTACTCTTGCATTGCTCATGGACGGCTGGGGATTTATAGCTGTAATTTTTCCCAAACACTGCAAAATGGCATTGATTTCAGAGATAACTCATATTATATTTACCCTATTAATTTTTTTCAAAAACAGTGTGAAAAAAGAAATCTTATTGAGTTCTTATTGGCTGGTGATGGAGAAGTGACACTGATTAGGGCAGCGTTGCCATAGTTTAATAATTTTTCTTCCTTTCAGAAATGACAGCATACAAAAACCCCAAAGAAAACTGATATTTATCCTCATCCCTGGCAGAGTGTAAAGCTTTCAGTAAAAGTCATGTTCTAGGGGTAAAAGTGAGGAAGAAAACAAAGACGTTATAACAGAAAGAAAATAAAATCTTTTAAGATCTTGCATATTCCTGTACACACATTTAATCAGAAAACCTAGGAGATGATTTGAGTGGTTTAGACAAACAGATGCATGTTTGTCTTCAAAACACTAATCAGAATGTTTGGACAAAAATTGGAGGATACTGAGACAAACCTAATTATTACAACAAGCAGGGATCACAGCATCGCAGGGGCTTTGGATGAGGCCTAACAAGAAACATTTGATGCATTGAAAAGCCAGTTTGTTTGGGAAACACTGCTGCCAACAGTTTACCAGATTAATTCTTGATAATATCAATAATTCATCATAATGTGGGGAACCTGTTTGTTTGGAAGAGATTTCCCACAACAGTTTTCTTCATTTCAGTTGAGTGTGCAAAGAAAGCCATACTGTACTAATGTAACATTTTCATTCCATGCACTTCATGAGGTGCTTTAACTTAATGCTTGAATTCATTTCAAAGACTTTCTGCTGTTTTTTGTCTGTTGCTGCCATGCAAGTGGTCAAACATCATGTTGGTTGATATTTTTAGGGCTTGAAGAAACTAATTGTTCACAGGAACAAAGTGCAGAAGTAGAAACCACTGGGAGGCAATGGCTGCAGATCCCAGAGGGACCGCACAGCGTGAACAAGTAAGTTCTTCATATCTAAATTAGAGTATCTGAGTCTAAATTAGCTGTCACTGCCACTGGAGTACTAATAGATAATACATGTAAAATAGCAGACTTGTGCGTTTGCTACAATGCAGAACTGATTGAACGCAAAGAAAGGAAGGTGCGAGAGTGGAAAGAGTGTAATTCTAATCTCAAAGTCTTGTTTCTGCCTCTCCTTGTCCTTCCCCTTGTGGGAAGTTAATTGGCGAGGCATATAGCTGCCTGGTCATTGGAGCATGGTGCTAACTGTGTTTAATTGCCTCAATTCTGTCAACAACATTGCAGAATACTTTCTTTGCAGATTGGCCAGGCACTTGTAGGCACTGTGAAAGAAAGTGATGATGTTGGTGACAAGGAGCTGGCATGTGAAAACAGGTTTTGTAAATGCAGAGAGAGGGTTTTGTCCACCTAGTTGCATTCCTCTCAGTGCAGGCATTTGGAACAACTGGTATGTTTGTGTGGCTCTGGCCCAAGTCTTTGTCTGAGGTTTGTGGGCTCCTCTCTGTAAGCCCATGAACTAGACATCTTAATGCGGGTGTATTATGGGTATAGGAATGCCACTCAACAAGACTTTTGTCACCCACTTCCCAGACATTGTTGCTGACAGAGTATTTTAGGCTCTTTAGGCCCGGTGACTCAGAGTCACGTATGCAATCAACCTGCAAATACAAATACTTAAATCATGAATTACTGCAGTGGTCAAAAAATACTTTTATTATCAACTTTATTAATGTTGCTGAGGTTAAAATGCCTAAATTCATTCATGATGTCCTGTATATAGCATCTTCATGTAAGAGGGTGTAACAGGAAACCAAAGTTTGGAGTATTAGGTATAGTATAAGTATTATTAGTATAAGTTAGGCTACGTTGCTAGGCGCTGCCCAAGTAGCTGCCTGTTGCAGCAGCTCTCTCTTCTTTGTCCATTTCTTGTAATTTTTTTCGTCTCTTTTTCGTCATCTTAGTATTTGAAGTGGATCATTACTTTGTATGGTTCATTGTTGGTCATGGACACCAAACTTTTTGTGACTTCAGTGAAATTTTTACTACTTTTCCCCTGTGTTTGTCTGGAGATCCTACACGTAACCATGGCTGCATTGTTTACATGTGAAATTAGCTGTTAGCAGCCTGTAGCATGTCAATGCTAACTAGTGTAAGGCTTGATGATTTCCCTCGAGCTGAGGAGGAGGAGATGAGGACGACGTGCTGGTTCTCGGGTGTGAGCTGGGAGGTGAAAGACGTGGACCTGTCCTTCCATCCATCCGTTGTTGGGAACGTGGGATCTATCTCCGGGAGATGGACGAGCTAGCCGTGCTAACCCAGCGGCATCGTGCTGTTCACGGATGTGGCTGACGGAGCTGACATCAGACGCCGGCCGGCTGTGAGCAGACAGGATCCAGGAGACAGAGACTGAACAGACTGCTGGGGAGGCTCAGTCCTGGACCCTGTGGAGGTGGAGACTGGCTGGGCTGGAGAGTGGTGGACGGGCTATTTTCTTGTGGACCTTTTTGCACTTTCTATACACTGTCTTACTTTTGTTTTCTTGATTGCTGCTGTGACTCCTGAATTTCTCCTCGGGGATAAATAAAGTATTTTCTATTCTTTTCTTTAATATTCTATTCTATTCTATTCTATTCTATTCTATTCTATTCTATTATTTAAAGCCCTGTGGACACATTCTAGCTTTAGCATCACCACGATGTCAACCACTCAATGTCATTCATGATATCTGGGGGAATTGTTTTCCCCCTCTAATGCGTTTAATTAAAAACCTGCATCCAAGCATGAGGGGCCAGTTGTTCAAAAGCAATCCAATCAGATTTTTTTTATTTTTATTTTTTTATTTTGATAATTCATTTTATTGATTTTTTTAGATGAAAAACAGAAACCAACAGTCCAGCCATGCACAAAGTATTTGCTCAGTAAGTCCATGATAATACATACAGCATTCACCTGAGGGCATGCAAAAAAAGACAAAAATAGAGTGTGATCAAGTAGTGTTGTACAAAGGCTATACAATCCAAAATGTTTTCTCTCACTGAATCCAAGTTCCAGGTGCACTGAGTTTCCAGGAGTTCCAAAATTATTTTCCACTGTGACTTGAACAGGTGCATTTTTCCATTAAAACAGCTTGTAATCTTTTATTTAATGTGTTTAATAAGAGTAAGTAAGAGTAATTTTTGTACTCTTTCATTCCTATTATAGTTCCCTTAATGCTTTGGTTTTGTTGAATAGCTATTGCCAGGGCAAACAAAAGAGGTGATAAGGGACTTCATTGGGCTGTGCCTCTTGTTAGTTTAAACTGTGCTGATACCAAGCCATTAGTTGGGGCAGAGGTCATAAGTGCTTTGTATAAAATGTATAACAATAGTAATTTTTTGTGTATTGACGTAATACCCCTCTTGTTTGTTGAGTAGGATGAGAAATAAGCCTGGCTAACCTATTTTCTCAGATATTTCTTATGTTCCTCATGGTTTAAGTTCGTTTCCTGTAAAAATGCGATTTGAATTTTATAAATTTTGAGACAACTAAAAACAGCTTTCCTCCTGACAACATTATTAGATCCCTTAATGCTCCATGTATATATCTTAAAACTCATTAGACTTGCCAACAATATATGTAGTGCTGTGCTCTTAAGGTTTCCTCTTAATGCAGTCTGGACCTTACTGTGACATTAATGGCACTAATTAAGTGGCGCAGCACAGGGGGCGCAAGCCTGGCGCACCCCACGCAGTATTAATTTCGTGCGGCGCACTACCAAGAAGTGTAAAATGTAAAATAATTCACAGCATGCAATGACTTGGGGGGTCTGTGTTTTATCTCTTTTACTACTGAACTACGTCAGCAGGCGTGGTGTTTTCATAGACACCTTGACATGCTGTAAATCAAACTGGTCCTGCTCGGCCCAACCTAGAAGCTAAGAAGTAGCAATTTAAAATAACCTGTAACCAGCAATATTTGCTCTGATAATCTCATTTGAAAGTGTGGATTAGGATCAGGCACGTATATAGAAGGGAGCCTTTGTCAAGATCACTTTCAAACTCCTCACAGCCCCTTTAATGATTAAATAAAAAACATGTCCAATCATCAATCATCTATACAGAAGGTTAATGTCTTACGACCCAGACACAGATCTGGACACTAAATTTCTGCCTCTCAGACCCATGATACTTCATTTTTTTAAACTTTGACCGATTAGCCATGTTTAGGGACACTTGCCACATCATCAACATTACACCCATTTTAGTGAAAAAAAACAACATATTTAAGTTCATGACAAACAAATGGAAAACTTGTAACACAAATAGTCAAACTTTCCGTACAATGACCTAGTTTAATTGTTATACATATTAGGTCTTACCAGTCTTGTATCAAGTACTTGAAAGCAGTACTTGAGTAAAAGTACAGGTGTGTTACCAAAAAAAACTACTTTGGTAGAAGTTAAAGTCACCTTTTAGAATATTACCTAAGTAAAACTCTTGAAGTACCTGATTTTTATTGTACTATAGCATCAAGAGTAATTTCCTGATATAAAATGTACTTAAGTATTGAAAGTATAAGTAAAACTGTTTTTTGAAAAGTGAGCAGTTAGAATTTTGATTTTGAAATTTATCGTGGCTTCCTTGCGGTAAACGGTCAACATCCAGGCACAGGAGAAAGAGGCTTGAACTTCTTCAACAAAAGCTTGCACGGTGCTGTTTCACTGACTCTCTGCATTTCATCCGGTAGGAAGAAACTTTCACTCCAACGTGAGAAACCATGTCATGGAAATACAGCCATGGGTGTGCACTGTTATCTTCAGCAGCACCATGGAGTTCACAGAGTTCGCCATTGTGGTCAACATGCTCAACAGATGCTACCAGAGTATTGTTAGCATCAGTGCCGGCTGCAGCAGTGCTACTGCTTTTTTCATGTTCCTAGATACTTGGAAAAAGCTCTGTAAGACACCCTCATTCAGTAGTGCAGGAGAGTCATTATTGTTTATGATGCAGTCAGAAGCTGCAACTCTGACCTCCTCATCAATTGAAAGGTCTTGCATCTGTGGCATGATGAGGTTCCATTCGTGGCAGCAGTAGCACTCCACCTCTGTCGGCATGACTTCATACTTCTGACAAGTGCACCACCATTTGTCTATCACTGTCACCCTCTCTTTCATGGCTTCAGCTGTGGCTCCAGGAGCGACATGACTGTGCCTCGTCTCTCTCTCTACCTGTTCTAACTCCATCTGACGAATTTCAGCATCAGTATATTCGGGTTCATAAAGATATCCCCTTGGCTCTGTGCTAAATGTAATGTCTTCTTCATCAGTGTCGTAGTCAGACATGTTATCGTTAACTTTTTTAAGCTGTAATGACGGTGACAACACGTGCAGGTTAGCTGGATACACCGCACGGCGCAGTGATATGCACCAGAAAGTAGTGCCAAGCGATAACGGAGTCTGACTTTTTTCCGGTTTGCAGTTTTGTGATGCAAATGTATCACTCTTTTGAACACAAATTGTTTTGAGAGGAAAAACACTTTATTTTCGTGACCCCAGCCATGTTGCCGGACTACTTTCGTCTGAACCAAAACCGCACCAGATCTCGGGTCACAGGACGCTGACAGGGGTAAGACAGTGCTGATGAACTATAGATGAGGATGCCATACAGGTTCATGTCAAAAAAACCTGAACTATCCCTTTAAGAAAATGTAGTGAAGTAAAAGTAAAAGTTTTCAGACGAATAATTAACAAAGTAAAGTACTGACATGTAAAAATTTTACTTAAGTACAGTTACAAAGTATTTGTACTTCGTTACATTACAACACTGGGTCTTACTTATCCCAAATGGCAAAGTAAATTAAAAAATGCACACTAGACAAAAGCTCTGGTCTTAGGTTAAATGAAAATCTACTTTATAGTTAGTAAGTGAAAGTGTTTTTATTGAGGATTGTTAATCCCCTTTTAGCAGCTTTCACAGTATTACAAATTGCCATTCAACCAATAAAATATTCAATGTTAGGGTATGTGTTTTGGAAACTGTTTAGTTTGAAATCTGTGATAACAAATCTCTATTTTATCCCATACTTGTTCATGGATGTTTTATTTTAATTTATTTGCACAGATTTAAAGTGGCATAAGATTTGATTATGAAAAAAAATAAAGGTGTGTCAGAAGAGGCCAGGAAGCTGCCTTTCATACAAAACCTAAATCAAGTAACTGAACAGAGAATGAATTGTTGAGAAGAGAAAAAAAGTAGAAAATATTCAAACATATATTTTCCACTAAATAGCCTTTGCACCTCCTGAGTAGCTATGTAATGATAACAGTGTGACTGAAAAGACATGAACTTTTGATTCCTATGACTTAAGAGCTCTGCATGAGCCCTGTTTGTGAGCTCTTGTCACGGTATATTTTGTTTTGCCTGCTTCTGCTCTCCACATGGACAGTTTTCCTTCTGACACCCCAAACTGCTGAGATGTAATCTTTGAATTTGAAAGATTTATTGAATTTAGTGCTAGAATGTTGTGTAAATATTTGTTAACTGTCAGTGTCCAGTTTTTCTGGGGTTTTTAATAACAGGGTTAAAGTCTCCTCCACCTTTCTATGGGGGCCAAAGCACAAATACCCAGATCCTCACCCACCCACATGGAGACAGGAAGCCCTGAGTATCATTGCTGAGGATTTTCTGACTGTCTGTGTCACAGATGAGAGAAAACACACACACACACACACACACACACACACACACACACACACACACACACACACACACACACACACACACACACTGATATCCGCCTCATTAAAACCTTTCCCATAGATGTACGACTTAGTACGGCTCTCCACTCATCATCACCTCCAATCCGCTCAGCCCTCGCCTCCCTTTGAGCTCCACTATTTATTTTCATCAAGGCCCCTTTCTCTCTCTAACTCTCTCGCTCGCCCTGTCATCCACAGTGGGCTTTGTTGCTGTGCTGTCATGTATTGAAGCACCTATTTATTTGCTTTTTTCACCACTAATTCCCCTCTTTTTGTCTCTCCTGGCGTCCCGTTGCGCCACGAACAAGGCCACAGCAAGAGTTTTATTCCCTGTGCTCAACACATGAGTCAGGGAGCCAAGATAACGATGAAGAGCTCAGACACACAGGAGATCCAGCTTCTATCAAAGTCCGCTTCACATATACTCCCTCACACAGTGTTTTAAAAAGAATGTGTTCAGTGTGAGTCAAGAGCTTAGGTCACCTCTGAGGGTTTTTAAAGGTGTGTGGTTCAGATGGTCCTCTGCTGTTTGGATCCTGGTTCAGTTTGAAGAGTTTATACTGACATTCAGGTCTGATGAAAGAACAGTTTCAGTATGACACTTTGTTGGTTCGAGTGTCTGAGTCACACGCCACCAAATCTCAGGAGCCATTGCTAATATCACATTGTGCTTTGTGCTTGATAAAAGAAAAAAAAAACATTTCAATCATTACAGCTGTCTAACTGATCGAGGGCTAGCAGCTTTTAGTGACACACTTATCAACTGGGAAAGGAACAGATGAATGCTCTATTTGGTCCCTTTTTCTTTGTTGGAGCACATTTAGTGACAAATTTTCATAGAAATCAGTTCCTCAGTGTGTTTAAACTTCCTTGTGCCGTCATCACAGACTGATGAAGTCAAAGCTCACCTGTCCCTCAGGTGTCCCTTGATACCAGATGATCAGTGGTCAGTTTTCTGCAGTGTTAGTGCTACATTAACATTAGCAAACTGCTTGTTTCTAGTTTTGTGAGACCTTACATATAGTCTTTGGTTTTGGTTAATGACAGAAAATATAAATGTGCATATAATTAAGAACATGATTAAATTCCTGCTCTCTGTCAAAATTCTGATTTTGACATAAAAAATACTCGTAAAAGAATTTAATTGAACTTCTTACAGCCACTTGTGATTTTAAAATGTAGATTCTCAGGGTGAGGATGTTGATATCTCTCCATGCACACAAGTTTGATTTAGCAGTTCAACACTTCTGGGCTGAAATCACCACCTTACTCACCAATATTCTGCACTGCCACATCCCTTTCTCCCCCTCTCTCTGCCTCTTAGGAGACCTAACAATAGTCAAGTTAAACCTGGAAAAAAGTGAATCACTCCTTGTGGCGCTGACTATCGCCAAGAAAACAATCCTAATGAACTGGAAATCAAAACAAACCATAACTATTTCACACTGGAAAAATCTTCTTCTTGACTACATCTCACTAGACAAACTATCCAGCTCTACCAAACAGAATTCCAAATCTAAAGACTCAACATGGCAACCATTCATAAATTCCATTAGCTCATCATAATACTATATAATACTATACTATACGATATATAATACATAATACTAGGGATTTATATTTTGGTCCTCTTTGCTTAGAGTCAGCGCTCCCCATACTCACATACTTTTTTCTGTTCTTCATTCATTAAAGTTTTGAATTCTGTGTTGTTGTTCATTTTTATGTGAAAACTATCCTGTTTTTTTTCTACATCACATAATTACAGTAAAGTAAAACAAATGTCTTTTTTTTATTCTTTCTTCTCTTTCTTTTTTTTCCTCTGAGGCTACATAATCCTATTTATATAATTACTCTACTATGTTATAAGTTGTACAAATATGATGTCATGAAGACACTAATTTTATCACTATTTAGTAACTTACTGGTGTATTCTATTATTTTTATTGTTATTGTTATTGATGTTGTTACTGTCATTATTATTATTATTATTATTATTATTATTATTATTATTATTATTATTATTATTATTATTATTATTATTATTTTCATTATTTTCATTTCTATTATTTTCATTATTTTCATTTCTATTATTTTCATTATTAATATGATGATGATGATGATGATTATTATTATTATTATTTCCTGGTTGGTGCTTTCAGGATACTGTTTCTCTTTTGTATGTTGTGTCTGTATAATTTTGGCTCTCTTTTACCCTTCAACTAATTTACCCTCCTCACCACACACACACACACACACACCCTCACACAAAAACCCCAGAACATGATATTCTGCCTTACCAGCCCTAACTGTAACATGCCTTTTTTCTGTACTATTACTTTTTGCATTTCTTCATCACTATTGTGTCACAACCTTTTGTAATGTGTTGCACAAAATAAATTAAAAAAAAAAAAAAAAAGGGGGGGGGGGGGGTATGATTGAGCAAAAACTGTAAAAGCAATATGAATAATCTTCCGTAAACCTCTGCAAAGACGACAATGATTTGTAAATATTTGGTTGTTATCATGAACTACATGATTCAATTTTCTGCTTGTGGTCTCCTTTAGCTCAGATTTTTACTCCTCCCATTAATGTGTTGACTGTTGAATTTGCAACATAAACATAAAGTGTAAAACAAATCCTTTTATCCTGTTTCATTCTAAGAAGCCCAGAAATCCTTCTTTTGGCCAGCTGTAATGCGCCTCCACACATGGCATACCTCTTAAACTGTTGAAGCAACAGAGGCAGCAGCTGCATGTGCGCTGTCATATACCATTCTGCTCTCTCTAACAGGCATGTTAAATCAAAAGTCAATCAGATCCTTTCTGTGACTTCAAAGAGGGCTTCCAGGAAGAGGCTTCAGACCGTGGATGAACATTCACTTTCACTTTTTGTTGGTCAAGACTACATGCCACCGCTGAGAGGAGGTTACCACGGGCGAGCTTTGAAGTTAGACCTCAGAGCAGACAATGTTTATATTCTTCTGACACATCACTGACCTTAGTCCAAAGCATGTAACAGAGGAGTCTCATTACGCAGAGCAGATTTTAATTACACCTAAAAAATAATCAACTAGACTATAAGTTTGAGAAGTCAAAGGAAAAATACTGAGCAGAGCACAAAAAGGTCCACTTCTTTGACACTGTGTAGAAAATCTAAGTTGCATTTTCTAGATTCACCACAAGATGATGCTGATGCATCCAAACAACTTCTCCAATGTTTTTCTGGGGTTTCCTCTTTGAAACTGCAGCTCCACAATGAAGAAAAGGCTTCAAAAGCTCCTTAATCCCTTGTGGAGGCGTCTGTCTTACAGAGTGCATGTTTCTTTGGACATTTCTGGTAAGAAGTGACTCAGACAGGAGTGACCTCTCCTCTTGCAAAATTCTCAGAGGACCCTGGGCAGAGATCATCAAGCCAGAGTCTCACTGAGCAGTGTGCAACAATAAAAGTGTGCAGAGTTTGCACACTTCTCTGTGGCTGCACACACTCACTAAACTCTGTCACCTGGACTCATCTTTGATAAACGTACAAAGCAGTCATTTCTGTGCTTGAAGTTAAGATCGACCTTTGAAGTCCTCCACTTCAAATCATCCTTCTTTTCATTTTCTGTTTGTGACAGAAATTTGGTTCAAAAGATCAAATCAATAAAGTCCTGAGTCATATTGACTGTGACTCATTGTCTCATGAGGCATTTAAACAGAACCACCCTTTGATAGCGCTGTCATAGTTCCCCTCCACAGCTATGACTCTGCACAGACCCTGCCCTGGAAACAACATTTCCGTGATGCAGAATTGCATAAGTTTATTGGGCTTTTTTTGGTGGGTTGTAAATAATATCAGGTGACTCAGAATGAGGAAGTTTGCGATGAGGAACTTCAAAGATTTTTGCGCTGTGTCACTGTGATTTCTTTAAAAGCTGAGGTCAGATGAAGATGGGAAACTAGGACAGCGTGGTAGCATTCCACAACTGATGTGTTCATATTTTTTATTTTTATTTTCATCTTAACACATTTTATGGCAATCCATATTGAGAGACTGTATGAGACATGATAGTAAGTGTTCTGAAAAAGTCTCATTGGAGGGGGAAAGTTATTCTTTTTTTCTTTTCTTTTTTTTTATTTAAAGCTGTAATAATTAACATTCAGTTTATTATCCATTTAAAGTAAACTTAAAGTTTTAACCACCAGAAAGATACAGATTAGAGATTTAGGTTAATTTTGCTTGAAGTTAAACAACAAAAACTGATATTCAAGAAAGTGATTATATTTTATTTTTATTAATACATTAAATTGAATAAAAAGAGAAGAATCATTACATTGAATTTGAGCCACGTGCACCAGATGTGTCCAGAAATTGTTTTAAGATATTTAAAGGCAAAAATGACGCCTGACTTTGAAAACAATTTTGAAATTGTTTCAAGAAACTTGACAAATACACATTATTCTTACCACATTTGAAGATTTTTTTTAAGCTACTGAGGCATCTTTGGCTTTGGCATTTTTATCTTAAATATTTTGAAATAAAACCTTTTGGACTTGTCAGGTGAATGTGGCTCACATGAAGTCTAATCAAACCATTTTTACTGTAAATTAGAAAACACTTGCTGAGATTTTAGTTTTTGTGGGACTCCTTTAAACCAAATATTTCTGGGTTACTCATTCATCGTACAGGCTTTAATTTCAACAAGCTGCTTAAGAAGGCTCATCAATGAAAGAAGTAATGTTAAACACCCTTCATTCCAGTTTTTCTCAAACACCACAGAAATTTCATGGATTGTAATGAAATTCAACCAAAAGTAGCAAACGCACAAAGTGACAGAGCTGTGATCCACAAGTCTATCTATCTATCTATCTATCTATCTATCTATCTATCTATCTATCTATCTATCTATCTATCTATCTATCTATCTGTCTGTCTGTCTGTCTGTCCGTCCGTCCGTCCGTCCGTCCGTCCGTCCGTCCGTCCATCCATCCATCCATCCATCCATCCATCCATCCATCCATCCATCCATCCATCCATCCATCCATCCATCTATCTATCTATCTATCTATCTATCTATCTATCTATCTATCTATCTATCTATCTATCTATCTATCTATCTGTTTTTGTTGCTGTACCTAATCTTGAATTATTGAAATCAAATTGAGGAGGGAAGGAAAAAATATCCTTGAAAGAATTAAAGGAAATTAATTGTTAGCCTTAAAAAGCCTAATAGCTAGTCCTTATTTCCACCAACTGAGGATGCTCTATGAAGAAAGTATAAGGCCCCTCTTCCTGCTCCCTTTTTAAATTGAAGAGCATCTTTCATGAACAGCATGCACCTTTTGTTGTATGAATATATCTTTTGCATTTAACTGAATTTCTCACAGAATTAAATGAGTGGTTTTCTTTACCTGCTGCTGGACTATGTGATGTCAGGTCCTGTTGGTGTTCAATTCTGCACGAGATTTTTCTGCTTCAAACTCTAACTGGAAAAAATCCAAGGTGGCTTTCTCATCTGTGTTAGATCATTCCTGGAAGCATAGACGGGGGAAATTGCCCCTGATTTAACCAAGTTGTGTTTCCTCTTTTCAGAAGCCTCAGGAGTGGGGTGCAAAAGGGAAGCTTTTACGTAAACTGTCCCAGAAATATTCACCAATTCTGCAGAGTCATTTTGTTACATCACTTCTTGTGCTGAAAATGTATCATATGGGGTTTGAAACCCAGAAATGTGAGCAAAGTGAAAGCTGCCTGAAGCTGTGTGTAGTAAACAACTTTATCCTAAGGTTTTAACAGGAAATTCTCTCCAAACCCTGCTACTTCCCAGGTGAATTACCACAGACTCTTCAGCTGATAACAGCACACACACTCTGCTATTGTTGTCAAGGTCAGAGCTAAAAATAAAGGCTTGACTTTTAAGTGTAGCCTGAATGCTGCTAATTTCAGATTCTTGAGACGGTTTGTCCATAACTGATCAGTGCTTAAGAAGAAAACACACAAGTGTTTTTGGTCAGCTTTACGAACCAGCTGAAAAGAGCTCCCAGACACAGTCACACTGTAATCTGCATAATCACAACGATGAACAAGCCATCAGAGAATAAAAAGCCTGCAAACCCTCCTTCACATGCATGTTGATTGTGTTTATTCATGGCAGTTAGGTTGATGAGGGAGCAATATGGAGGAGGCTGGATGGACACTTGTTACGTGTTACCGTTAAAATAGCAGACATCTCTCCACAGAGAACAAACAGTGATGGCAGAATGAAATCAAGGCGGCTGTGAAAGCTCTCAGGAATGCAAATTCAAAAGCACTTCATTACTTTCTTTCTCCCTGCTATCTTGTGTCTGAGAGACTGAACTAAGTGCTTAATCAAGCAAAAACTCGAGCGTGTCTGAGGGGCCAGAAAGGAGACACCTATACTGAGGCCGAGGCTGATGAAAGACAGTGTGAACACAGAAAGTACAGTCTGTGTTTGGATCCAGACCGGTCTGCAATGATACAGGAAGCTGTCACTCTTAACTATTTGAAACAGTGAGCCCAAAACTAATCCTATAACTTTGGAGCAGACTCAAAATAAGATGCTCAGTATAAACTACCCTTTACTAACTGTGCCCATATGATATTAGGCACAGTTTGCCATCCTTACTGATTTGAAGCGTGATTCTTTGTCCAGATAATCCTCCAGTGTGTGACTGGTGCCACTATTTCACTGCTCCTGAAGCCTCCTTACCTGAGGTCAACCATAAATATCAGTAATGTTTGATATTTCTGGGCCCGGACTGAACTGCCTCCCACATACAACCCTCATTACCAATAACACTAGCAGAATTTCTAGGCGCAGCCAGGGTGTCGAGGGGGTCCGGTTTGGTGACCTCAGGATTGGATCACTGCTTTTTGTAGATGATGTGGTCCTGTTGGCTTCATCAAGCCGTGACCTTCAACTCTCTCTGGATCGGTTCGCAGCCCAGTGTGAAGCGGCTGGGATGAGAATCAGCACCTCCAAATCCGAGTCCATGGTCCCCAGCCTTACAAGGGTGGAGTGCCCTCTCCGGGTCGGGGATGAGGTCCTGCCCCAAGTGGAGGAGTTTAAGTATCTCGGGGTCTTGTTCACGAGTGAGGGAAGGATGGAGCAAGAGATTGACAGGCAGATTGGGCTTCCCTGTATAACTACACAGTGCAGTCACAAGAACCAATTGAGCTAATTTCTCTGTCTTTTATAATGGTTTAAATTCCCCTAGAGTTACAAGATGTGTCACCTGTAAGTCCTTCTGCACATCATTCCAGGCAGACGGGGCAGAAAATGCAAACGTTTTGCCCAGTTCAGTTCTTACTCTCGGGACATGTAGCTGTATGGTGTCCTAAGAGTGCAGGCCATATCAGCTGAGGTTTCTACTCATGTGTGAGCACAGGTATGTAGGAAGAAGTCCAAGAATAGATTTATAAATGAAAATCAGCCAATGGGAGTATCTGCGAGCGTACAAAGAAGGACAATGTGCAATTGCATATAGGGAACAGTGATGCACTTGATAGCTGCAACCAGTAATAAAACGCAGGGCACAGTGATATACAGTATCTAATTTCTTTAAAAACTGATTAGAAGCATTCATAAAAAGCAGGTCTCTATAGTCCAACAAGGGTAGAAATGTTTCTAACTTTTAGAGAAAAACTTAAATTATTTCTAAACAAGAAACCCAATTTAAGATGACAGATACTATAGGTGTTTTCTACATTTATCACAGACCTCATTAAATAGGAACTGCATGCATAATCTTGAGTTATGTGTGATTTTTGTGGGGGTGCTTATTCTTTCTGCTTTAAGAAACAGCACAAACAACAACAGGCAAACCCAAATCTTCGTCCGTGTTAAGATATGAGAGAGCGTGTGTCTGTGTGAGGTCATCACAGTACTGTTAAACAGAAATATCATCCAAAGTATTTAAACCATTCAGGGAAGCCCAGATGACAGAAAAAGCCCTCTCTACACTGAGCAGTGTGCAGTTAGCACAGAGCCTCTTTCATACATTCCTTTACTTTAAGTGGATAAATCGCCTGAACCAATTCTGCTTGCATATCTGGGGCCTTAACACTATTCAGATGCTATGCAATGCCACTGAAGTCCTGCGTTGTCTGAGCTTTAATGCATGTTACATCAGAGCAAGCTTGTGATGGGTCTTTGCACTTTTTCCTTACACAATGGCAGCACAACACTTCTAATTGTTAGATTACATTATTTGATTTAATGCTCTCCATATATAAGATTCATTTCACACATAAAGGAAATTAGCATGAAATTAATGAATCAGATTTGTATAAGTCTGTCTCATGATTACTGGAAGTGACATAATATGAAAACTGGACTTTTTTCATTATCTTTTTTAACTGATTGTTCCTTTATTTTGGCAGCTCCTAATCTTTGCAGTGATAAGAATCACTTAAGGGATCCATTCACTTTGAATCACAGACTTGTTTATGATGTAACATGAAAGTCCAGAAAATGATCTCATATTTTAATATAAGTGCAAAAACCATCGAATATGTTTCCTCCCCTGAAAAAGTTTGACCAGTTAGTTTCATATCAGATCAGTTTGTTACGGTAGCTGAAAAGTACAAACCAAATTTACAAAGTGTAAAACACTTTTACAAATTTTAATGAAATTTACATTTAACAAAAAAAAAAATATAATTAAAACACAAATGTAATTAGTTTAAATCTATTACAAACTGTAAAACAAATTTACAAACTGCAAAACACTTTAACGAGTCCTGAAACCAATTTTATAATGAAATATAATCTATATGAAATATATACAAAAAAGTGAGCTTGAACAAACAGCAAGACTAAGACAATTTGAAGCTTGATTGGTTTATTTATGTTTTTCACAACCCTTAAGGGATTTTTCTTAGAGAATGACACTGATAAAGGAAACACTGATTCATTTTTTTAACTGTAACCAGTATTAAAATGCACATAAACCAGTACTACTGAACCTTCTTCACTGAGTATTTTGAGTTTAAACACTCAAGGATAAAGGCAGGGTTAACAAACTGAAATGTGTTTTTTAACAATACCTGTGAATTCCTGCTTGACATTTATTTGCAGGAGCCTTAAAAAGTGCTCAGGGCAGAATAACATAGAACAAAAGACAGTCATTCCCAAAAGTCTGGGTCCTGACCCAAAGGTGGGTCTCCAGAGATTTTTTATGGGTCACCAAATTAGTTTTCAAAATGTTTACATGAAATTCATGCATTCCTTAACCAGAAAAAGTCTCCCCTTGCTGATTTGTTTTCTGGTGATTGGCTCTTCACACTGCCGTAACTTGTTATGTTTTCATTTTGAAGGGTCGTCGCCACAATGCTTACTGTAACTGAAAACATGTAGCTGTTTTCAAAAGTCTGAAGCTATGGGACTCAAAAGCTACTCAAACAGCCAAAGCCAAACCACCATATGTTTCCTACTGTTTTATGCTGTCACTGTGTCACCATCACTCATATGAAAGAGCTGACCCATTGATTATTGGTTTGGTTGGTTTCCAAATGAAAGATTTCAAGTTAGATTCAAAAACCCTGAGTTTGAAAGTCCAAAGTCATCACTGGATCTTGGACAGGCACGCTGAAAAAGAGGCATGGACTGATACTGTTACCTTTATTGTGGATGAACATGGCAAATTAATATCTTGTCTTGAAGAACACATGACAGGGATACAATTCTGAAAAGCAGGCAGGCCAACCCGTATAGTAAAAATGCAAATATTTTCAGAGTGTAAGCTTAACAAAGCTGTATTATCTAACATAGATGTTAGATAATGCAGAAACATGATTAAAGCACAGTTATTCTGTCATTTGGTTTAAAGTTTGGACACATTTTGGATTGGGTCACCATGGCTTGTTCCCCCAAAAAAGTGGGTCACCTGAAAAAAAGGTTGGGAAACACTGCTCTAAGACATGTCCATAATGTGTAACATTAGTAAATTCTGGTTAGCTATGTCCTGCCAGCCATCCACCAAGCAGAGCTAACGCAACCTCACTCTTCATATTATTGATAGATTCTCAAGTTTGAACAGACCACTGCAGAATAACTGCTGACTGTGGGTTGGAATGGACATTATCCCAAGCAGCTTAGCCCCTGTGTTATACAGTGATACCAGCCCCTTTGGGCTGTATCACTCTCCTGTTGAGCTTTCTTCTGCTCTTCTGTCCTTTTTCTGTCTGACAGTTAAGCTTCTGTGTCCACTATCACTACAAAATTAATCATAGAAATCATTTTTAGCAGAGAAAAACACAGATCTCTGTGTTTTATCTCTTCTCACTACTTAACTTTGTCAGCTGGCGTGGTTTTGTCATGGAGACCTAGACCTAGTAAATCAATCCCGTCCTCCTCGACCCAATCAGGAAGCTAAGAAGTAGCAATTTTAAATAACCTGTTACATGTAATACTGGAGCTGATAATCTCATTCTAAAGTGTGGATAACAGTGCGGCACATATCTAAAAGGGAGCCTTTTTTAAGATCACTTTCAAACTCCTCACAGCCCCTTAGATTTGGTTGTTTTTTAATTGTAAAAAATGTTTTGTAAAATTTAAACTTGTCCAAAGTTTATAAAAGTGTTTCAAACAATTTTTGTAATTTTGGTCTGTACTCCTGTAGCCTGTCCACCTAATCCATACAGGATTATTGTGAATTTCAAAGAGTACTTCTGCACAGTCTGCAGGCCACAAATCAGCCACAATAATCCCCAGAGCGTCCAGTGACATGTAATGCACTTGAAAAACCATGGCGATTGACTCATGACGTCAGGATTTCTCTCCCTGATCTTGTTGTTGTGTGATAGCTGGAATGTGAAGAATGTGAGTGTGTGAGAGAATACTGCAGGAGCTGACACTCCACATTAGATTTATGGGTGGAGATTATGACCCAGGGCGTTCCAGCAGAAACAGAGAAGAAGACGGCCAAGCAAAGCCAGCCAAATCCAGAGGGAAAGAGAGACAAGGGAAGGCTGTGAACTGAAATGAGGTGTTTGATCTCCACAGGGCAGGTCAGGTGTTACAGGTGGAGCACCTGATCTGATGTGGAGACTTTGAAAGGATGGACAAACCAGCTGCTCTGAACAATCATTACAGCAACAAATAGCATTGATATCACCATGTTTTTACTCATATCTATCATCATTGCCACTTTAAAGTGATACTCCGGGATGGAACAAGTTGGGTCCTATCACAAGGTTTAGGGCAGAAATTACCCCTACAGCAGTGTTTTTGTGCAGCAGAAGCCCAGAGCGCACGCACCAAACACCCCCTCCCTGCTCCTCTGCAGGTTTCCTCTGCACTTAGACGGGGCCAAATTTTGCTTGACCACCTTTTGTCATTAAGATTGATAAATACCCAAATAGATCAGATATTTCTATATTCCTCTATATGTCTACATTCCATATGTAAAAAGAAAAAGTATTAAAAATATGTTTTTAGGGCACAGCACTCTATTTTAGATGTGTTAACACAAAACTTGTTTTTTACAACTTGTTTGGTAAATCGGGACAGTGGGTTTGGTAATTTGGGACAAAGGCCTGTGGATGTAGAATATTGCATCGTGCTGCAATAACTTATAAAAATACATTGATAAACTGCATAAGTAGAGCACAAGTAAAATTCATTTTATTTTATAAAACATCTGTAACACATCAGAAGTGCCTCAATAAAAAATTGGATAAGTAAAAACAAACAATAACATATCCATTATAACGACATGAAATTCATTGTGTCAACAAGTTCAATCTAAAGAACACAGGCAATCAATTGTCAAAATTGCCATGAACATCTGAAGTGCCTCAATAAAAAATTGGATAAGTAAAAACAAGGATTGGGTAATGTGCATACAACGCTATGTCTGCATTAGCTTTCCTACTTCATAGCCTCCTGTCACTTTATAACTATACCTCAATACGTTTCTGGGTTACCTTACTCAAATATTTGTTATTGTTGTTGTAAATGAATTCTGATAACTTATAAAATTATAAGACATAATATCAATCTGACCAAATTTGAACCCCACCTCATATATCTGTACTGTTAGCAACATTTACCTCTGACTTGATGTGCTAAAAGGTCCAAAGGCACATGTTTTCCCCAGTATGTGTGAGAATTTCTTGATTTAAAGCATGTAATTCATGACTACACTATTAAAGTATTTCAATACAAACCCAGAAAGATAGTCCCAAATAACCTGAACATGCTGTCCCAAATGACCGTACCATGTTTGGTCATTTGGGACAGCAAGAAAATGTCCAAATTAAGGAAATTTAAACATCATCACAAAACAATGTATGTTTATTTCAGTACACCATTGCATCATAAATCCAAATATAAATCACTTAACCACAGTAAATAAATCATAGAAATTTAACAGCCTGATATTGAATCCAACAGAAGCACATGCCGCTTTCCTTACCTCCTGATATCAGGGGTCAGCTTCCTGTTTGATGCAGACCATACACCCCTATGGGATGTCCCTCAAAATATGTCATGTGACTTTTAAAGGAGACATTCACAGCAATGCATTAGCACCTCTTAATTTGCCACAGCCCTTTAAAGGGAAGTGGAAGCATGTTTTTTCTTTATCTGTCCCAAATTACCTGATGTCCCAATATACCTGAATTCACCCTATAAACAAACGCAGGTAGTCCACCAGGACGAAGAGACACGGCAAAGAGCTGGCAAAACAGCTGTTGGCTGCAACACTGGTCCTGACTGAACTATGGTCACAACATACAGTTAAATTAGGAGTGTAACTCTCTTTGGTGCTTTAAAATGCATGCTAACACTTTCAGCACAGACAACTAATGAATGAAAATAACTAAAAAAATACAACCAGTACAAGTGCACATTGATTTACAGAGAAATGAAATGAATCAAATTATAAAATAATAAAATATGGGGGGAGCAAAGAAAAAGAAGAACGAGAACACAAATGACACCCTGGAGTTAAACATTTCGAAAAACACCATAAAGATGCAGCATGGCTGTATTTTGGCAAGTAAGCAGAGGTGTAAAATACATTCAAACAAACAGGAAGCAACAGCAAATGCAAAATAAAAAAAATAATAATAAAATTGAAAAAATAATCTAAAAATCCCTGTGCTCATTACGATAGACGGCATCAACAGAGACATACATTTTGAGCCCTTGTTTATAAAAATGTGAATAATTTGTGGAACTGAAACTTCATTTAGGTCAGATGCTTGTTTGATTAACAAAATGTGTATCCAAGTCAAGACGACTTCCTCCAGTGTGTGTAGATGGGGAAGAACAGATGAATCCAGCAGCTGATATCCAAAGAGTGAAGTCCAGACCTGTTTTAGAGGATGATTCCTGGGATTATTTCTATTGTGATTTGATGTGAAAAGAAAACAGTAGGCTATGCAGACAACTTGTTGAGATCTGTTGTCATTAATTACATCCTTTTCTGTTTGTCCCACAAGTGGGTAAAAAAAAGAGCTTTTCTTATTTAAATTCTCTCTTCAGTTTTCTCTCTTTGTCTTAAAGTTTCCTCCAGGGGCCTCTGGTTTTACTCCAGGTCTGTTTTATCTTCAAATGTACACTTTTTTCTTTACCCAGTACTCTAATCAATGCACTCTGAGCGGAGAAAAGGTTTCACTCTGCCTGCAAACACTAAATAAGAGCCAGTGAAATGAAAACTTTCCCCCTTTTTTAGATAACTATTGATGTACCTGTGTCTTCATCTGGTTTACCTGCCGTTCTTTGATCATGGAAGCATGCGACAGTGTTTGATTCCTGGGCTACTTTGACAGTTTTCAAGCAGGCAAAAGGCCCCTTCAGTGTCTGAAGTCAGATCAGAGGAGACAGGGGCCTGAAAGCAGGTGTCCAGCAGGGAGAAGATCAGAAGAGACACAAACTTTAGCGAGAGCCATTGTGAGGTACACAGGGGCTGCTGGATCCCATAACTTTTCTCTTTGTGTGTGTGTTTTTATTCCCGCTTTCCTCTCCATCTCTTATCTGCTTCTCAGTGTTGAATGGCTCAGTTAAAGGTCTGTGAGGTTTTATCTGATTCTGACAAAGAAATCCTTCTATTTTTCGCCCCTTTCAGTTTCCTCTTAGGGTTTAGTGTGTGTGTGTGTGTGTGTGTGTGTGTGTGTGTGTGTGTGTGTGTGTGTGTGTGTGTGTGTGTGTGTGTGTGTGTGTGTGTGTGCGCGCGCTCATTTACAGTGACACTCATCTCTCAATAATGTCATGTAGATGTAGCAGTAAAGCTAATGGAGGCTAATAACAATGAACATTATTTCCTACATTAAATAACACAAACTGGGTTTTAAATATACCAAAGACTTATTCGGAGCTCATAATTTCTAAGGATTAAGTTAGGATAATATTGAATGTGTGCCTTAAGTTAAATATAAAGCATTGATCAATCATTGCAGCCACTTTAATTACCACATACATTATCTAATTATGGGAAAATTATGAAATTATGGGATAATTTGACTTTGGAGCCTTAGATGAGTGATTTGTAGAGACTCCATGCTTGGTAAATAGAATAGAAATGGTGCCCTCTGGTGGCTGGACAGCAGAACAAACAAGTTCATCCAATAAATGAAAGGCAGGCTTTGAATGCATGATATTTGTTTTGTTTGTTTGTTTACAAAGTATTCAGTAAACAAGATGACATTAAGAGGAATGTTCTCTGAGTTCCTTTGGTAGTGAAATGTCTAAAACCTGCAGATGAAAATAACTGCAGCTACATAAAACTGGTGTTGTGCCATATTCTGCACCCCTCGTGTGAAATGCTCCCTCCAGCGGAACGCCCATTGGAAGCATAGATATAGATAGTATAGACTGTAAATGCTCACAGCCACTGGTGCAAATTTCAAGGAAGTGCGCCCCCCCCCCCCCCCCCCCCCCGACGAAGTCACACACTGCACCCCTTAAAAAATTGATATATTTTCAAATATGAGGGAAGAAAACGCAGTAAACAGGCTATTGCTTGTTGACATCATTGAGTGTATGCCATTTTTGTTAACCTTGACTGTTGGGGAGGTTGGCAGAAAATAAAAATAAAGATGGTTGATTCAATAAACATGTGTAATTGCAAGTCATTAACAAAAACTGAAAGAAGTCTGTATTGTGGAGAGGATAAAAAATTCACACAGAAAATGACTGACCACATGAGCTACGTCTGGTGGCCATGTACGGCGACTGGCCCTTTAAGACGAGCGTCCTCAGGCTGTGAGCGTTTACAGTCTATGCTCTATATCTATGCTTCCAATGCGCGCTTAGCTGGAAGAGGTGCATTCACGCGAGGGGTGCAGAATGTGGCACAACACCTGATCAACAGGACGTTAAGGTTATGATCCCCCAGGGTCCCTTAGATAAATTATCAGGCATCATCAATCGATTGCCGAGCTCTTCGCTCTGCGACACAGTGCTCTTTCTGCATTTGTAGCCTCTGCTCGGCAACTGCAACCCTTTGGAAGAATGGCAACAACAGTGAAGCTCAACACCGGTGCACAGTACCCTATTTTAGGCCTGGGAACATGGAAGGTGAGTCTGTTTCGATCCCTCGAAGTTAACGGTTAACTTTCTAGCTGAACGTGCCAACAGAGAGCTGACGTAGAGTGTGTTACATAAACGCACAGTCGAAACGAACTTTACACGAAATGCCTCCAAGTGCTTCAACCTAAACTCGTCTTTAGATAAGCACAGTGTAACGTCAGGTGACAGAATTTGGCTTTTGAGCTTGAAGGAAGGGATTTTGTCACAGACTGCTGTAAGGTCCGTGTGCTCGAGTGGAGTTTGTGTCAGCTTTCAGTGTAACGTGGAAAATAGTACAGCCATAGAATGCTTAGCTGTTCTTAAGGGTATACAACTATGAGACCCGACCAGCTTTTCTTGTTAAGAGTGTTCATACAGACCACTAGTTTTTGCGTAACCCTGCTCCCAAAGGCACTCATTATGCACTGTTAGATACCCTGTGGAAATGTTCCCTGAAATGCTTCCCTTGAAATTAAATAGAAATGTGGTTACAAAGTGATGACCCTTGAAAAAAACGCTCGAAGTTATGAGCACTGTGACACTGAGTACATGATTTTACCTCCATATGTGATCTTATCGTAGCTCATAACAAATCATGTGGCACAGTTAGATTATGAAACCAGCAGTGTGTCTTAAATCGCATACTTCCATACTGTGTACTCAAAATTTTCAAATTGAGTGTACTAAGCATACTACATACTCACTGGCTTAGTGCACGAATTTTGAGGGTTTAGTGCTGTTTCAAATCGCATACTGCCGAGCGCCGTACTTACCAGAAATGACGACATGATGTCGACTTCTTCTTCTTCTACGTCTAATTGTGACCGGCTTCCAGCGCATTTCTGTCAAATACCGCCACTATTTTGCTGCAAATTTTCAAAGCCTTTTCAGTAGTATATTTAACACAGCTAATAACACAATCAAAATATCAAGATCTTACCATCTTTCTTTGTAATTACAATGAATTTCAATCGCGCTTTGCTACGCCGTAATCAGTGCCAACAACATCTCCTCCTCCTCCTACTGGCTGAAGATGTCCCAGTATGTATTGTTTATTTGTATTTTTACCGTGCTGAGCCAACGGCCACAGCTCTCTTCCGCCATTGCAGCCATGAGTATGGAAGTATGCAATTTTGGACACACACACCAGGGCTCTCAAGTTTTGAGTGCAGACTAGAGTGCCTGCCGCTGGTTATAGTAATGGGTGTCTTTCATAGCTTTTCGCCTCAATCCACTGCTATTTTAGGATGTGACAGCCCTCAACATATCACAACAATAAATACTATGTTATAATTAAAAGAAACTCAGCTTATCTTCATCGTCAACAACATTTTGCCTTAAAAAGACATTTTTTCTGGTTAAAATTTCAGTAGCTTTCTCATTTTAAAATTTGTTGATACTAAATCACCTCTCATGTGTCCTGGACATCCTCTCAAAACTTTCATAGTTTTTAGTTAGTATATAAAAAGGTCATTGAAAAAAACACTGAAACCGTAATCAAGGGCAAGTCACTATAAATGTGCTTTTTTTCAACTTGGAATTTCAGTGGCTTTGTCTTTTTTTAATTTATGACCAAGAAATCACCTCTAATGTGTCCTGGACATCCTCTCACAACTTTTACAGAAAAAATGTTAAAAATGAAACTGTCTTCACCCCGGTATAAACAATTTGTGATGCAGGATACCTCAGGTTGAACTTATCATTTCAGTGACTAAAAACAGCAGCTTGGAGATGGAGTTTTCTGTCTGCGTCTTTACTCTCACCAGCACACAGGGCGCTGCCCCCAAAGACGTTGAGCGTCTCTGGAGGTATTATTCTCACGTATCGGCTGAACTGTTAAGTGACATTACTGTCAGACAACAACAGTAACAGCCACTCTTTAAATGGAAGATATCGAGCCTTTAGTCCACAGAGCGGATCATGGCGGCATCAGATATACTAATGTGTGGGACCGCCAGACGCACGTCATATGATGCGCCATAGCTGATCAGACATTTCATAGTTTTCCTAACATTTAAGCCAGGAAAAGAGGGATCATAATGATTGTTCAAGGGTACAAGTCAAGTCTGAAGTCTCTCTGTGGACATTTTTTTCAGTGTGAGAAATACAATGTGTGGCGGGAGTGCGCGACAAAAGACCCAAAAGAGTGACTGTCACGCTCAATGCGTGACACTTGAGAGCTCTGTGAAACATCGAGGGCACGGCTTTTCAAATAAAAATTAGGTCGGCTCGAAATCCGAAGTCCTGAATTTCCCCTCGGGGATAAATAAAGTCCTGAATTTCCCCTCGGGGATAAATAAAGTATTTTCTATTCTATTCTATTCTATCTGTGGCCATCGGAACATGTAATCACATGGGGCGATGGTGGGCATTGACTATGTGTGCGTTGTCAAAAAAAAGTGGGGAAGAAGTTGAGTTGCATTAACGGCGTGCGCAGAGATTTATTGGGGTAAACATTTGTAAATTCTGTAGAAATTGTTTGTAATTTATCCAAAGTCCTTGATTGTTGTTGCTTTATCTGCGACCCACCAGTGAGCACCGTTTGATATCAAGAAATCATCCCATATGCAGTAACGTAACCCAGGAACTGAAAAACCTACATTAGATCAGGCGTCTTTTGAAGGAAGTAAAACCATAATATGTGTTTGCTAAATGTGAAAGTCTATGAACTGTTTCAAACATGGAGTTCGTTGTGCCTGTTCACATAAGACACATGTACAAAACCTTCTTAACGTTTTAGTTTATTTATATTTTACTTCACGATCAATCACAAAAAGATTCTGATAACAGCCATCAGAAAATGTGACCCTGCTTTACTTCCATTATAATTTATCAGTCCCCGAAATAACTTTTTCTGTGGGTCTATGTCATCATCTCACATTGATCTGGACTCAAGTTTTCCTATTATTGATCAACCCACATTCAGAGACACAGTGATCACACATTCTGGTAGACCATCAGATTATCTGACCCTGCTTTAATTTATTAAAACACCTAAATAACTTTTCAGAGGCTCTTTGTCGTGATCTCTCATTGATCTGGACTCAAGTTTTACTATTGTGGATAATCACACAGAAACACAGGGTTCACAGATTCTGATTGACCATCAGATAATGTGACCCTGCTTTACTTGCATAATAGTTTATCAAATAACCTTAATAACTTTTCTGTGGCTCCTTTGTCATCCCCTCACATTGATCTGGACCCAAGTATTCCTATTATTGATCATCACATGAATCAGAAGGACAGGGGTCAAAGATTCTGATAGACCATCAGATGATGTGACCCTGCTTTACTCACATAATCATTTATTGAAACACCTAAATAACTTTTCTTTGGCTCTTTGTCCATGGAACCCCGAAAGATTCATAATGAAATAAATAAAAACAACACTTTGAAATAAGTTTAATGAAATAAATACTGTTTTGATAAATAATTGACAAAGAAAAATATGTAATATGGTCATTAAATTGTGAAATAAAGCAATGTTAAGTTTGAAATGTGTTATTATTCTTTTATATCGAATTATTATAATCAAATATTTCATAATGATCATTTTAGAAATTTCATGTTTTTTAAGATAATTACTTTTATCCATTTTCAAACTTTAATTAAAAAAAAACCAAATTAAAGGAAAACATTTTCAACAAAGTCAGTTTTTAGTTCATATTGTTTTTTCCACAATGGCCTTTTTATTTCATCATGTCATTTTCCATCAAAATGACTTGGTCTGTTTTTCAGTGCAACACCGCATCAGAGCATTGCTACTATTACCTCTTGGTGCAAAACACCTTTTAAGTATTGTCACCTCTGCATGAGACAGTGCATCTGCTGAATCAGTGAGTCCAATCAGGGACAGCTTCATGATAAGTATAAACGTTATGCAGAACACCCGAGAGTTTTTGAAACTCTAGATCAGCTCTTTTCAATTAGCAGCCCGTAGGCCACATGCAGAGAAAGCAGCTGTTGAGTGGTTGGGACTTGGGTCCAACGAGAAAAACATCTTACACTAACATGTCATACTAAAACGGTCTTTACAAAAATTCCCACGTTATTACAAATATTGACAGCAACACCCATTGTCACCTAACAACCAACCCACAATGCATTGTGTCATTGAGCAGGTGCGTTTAAAAAGCTAACGTTAGCAGCCCTACACAGGGGAAACTAGCATGTCTCTTTCTGACCTAAAACAAAAAAGCAGCAAGAAAAATTGTCAGTTTCAACCCGTGTGGACTGAAAAGTATTTTATTTATTTTACCACCAAGTCCAAAAACCAAACCAATGTGTTTGCTCTGCAACGAGTGCATTGCAGTGCTGAAAAATTATAATGATCAATGTTCGAAGACACCACACTGAAAAACACGTCACATTTTAATCAAACTTTCCTTAGGGATCTCGTGAGGGGATGGCTAACAGAGTTTGATTACGTTTTACAACGGGAGCTGTACTACAATGAGGCAGACTTGCACAGCTCAGGCGAAGGCCACTGCAGCTTAACTTAGCTGCTAAAAGTGTACAGCCCAGCTCATGTCCTTAGTATGAAGATCTGGTGTTGTGTTAAACCTACCGTTACTTAAGTGTAGATAGTGCTAGATATTTCAATTGTCCATCATTTTGACGGACAGGGTCAAAAAAATTCTGTCATAATTAACATTGATCTGCAATTTAAAAAGTCAATGTTAATACCTATGAATTATATATTTTAGCATACCATCACAAAAGCGACTCAAAGACAACTTGTAACATTAATTACACTAGGCAATTTTATTGATTACGGGCCAAAAGAAAAAATTATAGACACAAAATAGAAAATGTGTATAATGATTCCGACCCTGCTGCCTAGAGCTTTGAAAAGCAAAAAAAATTCACTCACAGCAGGCGAAATTTCACTTGCTGTCAGAGTTATCTTGTTTTTTTTAATTAAACAGAAAAACTCAAAGCTGTTTTCACAATAACTGTTAATTTTTATTGCCAGCTCTTTTTGTATTCTGATTTGCCTGAGCTTAAACTTCTCTCCGGGGCTGCATGGATTTAAAGTGGATGTCCATTTTGGTGTAATCAAGGTCATCAAGCAAGAAAGCGGCAGAGGAGAACAGCTTCAGGTTATGTGTCTTTGCCTCGGACGGCCGACTTCTCGCGTCTGTTTGGATTTTATGGAGGCTGAAGCCCAGTTCTGCTGCTACACTACGGACTGGAATGACCACTGCTACTTCAGTGAGTGTTTAAAGTCTGGAAACATTTCACCCAGTGAAGTCATAAACAGTCAGCCCGATTCTTAAAAAGACGGGTTTCCTGGTCCTGCCAGAGCCCGCTTCACTGGGAGGAAATCCTGTAGCATGTGGTCCCCATGTACGGGAGAGATGGTCTCAGAGTCATACTGGTCACAGATGCGCCCCAATGGATCATCTCCATAGATCTTAAGCGCACTGCCAGCAGCAATCTGTGGCAACAACATATCAACATAATACCTCATTAGTTATGCACTTTCGCCACCAACTGGGCAGAGGGTCGACTGTAGGTGCTGTTGGAAATCAATGAATGGTTGTGTGTGACAATGAAAATGATGGACTGGCTCGCTCAGGTTTTCTGATCCATCAAAATGACGAGCAACCTTCAGATTTTTTCTTCATTGCTCAAAAAATTCAGCCAAAGACAGTGAATAATTAGTTAACACAACCTCTGCTGAAGAAACACCAAACCACATACACGCCTATTCAAAAGAGCAGAAATAAACATGTTTACAGCCTGGTTAAAGAAACCTGGTTCTACATAGCTCATTTCTGTGTCAGCAGAAACTGAACTAGTGGAGAAGTTTTCTTATCTTTTTTTCAGTTATTACACTTACGAGATGTAAGGGCATGGCTAATTTGACTGACAGGCGACACCCTGTAGCCGTCTGATAAGACGCTAAAGGGCCACCTCTTTACAAGGGGTGCAATGAAATGAAAACTCTTGGCTGAAATCGAAAACTAAAAGTGGGGAAACCTGGATTGAAAAATGAAACACTGAAAGAAGTTATTATGCCAGTTAATCGTACCATTGCATTCTTGACTTTGACTGTGTACTAACCTCCCTAAAATTAATACAGTGCCGTTTCATCAATATCAGTTCTTCAAATAGTAATGCAGTCTTCACAGAGATGGCATTATTTTTCCTGACCCTGTGTCCGCTATACAAGTGTGCTTCTCTCTGTGTCTAAGCACTCATGTGTTTGTGTGTTGAACACATTGGGACTGAATTCTGCCACGCATGATAGAGAGAGCAGTTTAGTCTGTTAAATAAACAACAAGTAATAGACCTCACCCATACGAGAGGTAACTTTAAAGTACTTTTGGTTTGATCTGCACTATATAGAAAATAGAATTAATTTGACCTGTAGGGGAAACACTGTTATTATTTGGGGCACTCTCTTGTCTGAGTCTTTTATTTCTGCTTCTCCATCTCCAAGCAGGCTTTCTGCATCTCGTGAGGGCATTATACGCGCTGGCCCTTTACACAGGCCCTTATCCAGACCAGAACATGCTGACTGCAGTTTTGACTGTTTTGTTTCTGTGATAAAAGTCTTTCAGCTGAAAACCAAAAATGCACTTTTGGGTCATTTTCAGCTAAAAAATTTTCATGACTCAATTTTTGGAGCATCCCTACTATTAAGCCGCGTTTCCACCAAGCAGTCCAGTTCGCTTCAGTATGGTTTGGCAAGGTTTGGTACTCTTCAGCCTGATCCCATTTGGGTTTCCACAGCAAACTGTGCCCCCTCGTGGTTGGTGGCACGTAAGCCGGATGCTGAAATCTGCATCTAATAAATAACAGCAAGACACCATAGCAGTGCAACACAGTGTACCTCGCTAATAAATCCAACGAAGAAGAAAAATGCGTTCAGTAAACAAAGAGCAGTGATGGAAGATATCCTGCAATTCATCCTCTTTGTGATTGGCATATGGCTCTTTGATACAAAATCAAGTTTTCAATCAGAGAAGTCTGTGTGCCCACAGGAGAATGCAGCCGCTGTTGCATGATAAGTGACGATTCTTTCAACCAATCAACGGTCTGCAGTGTTACAGCTCCACCTTCCGAGATCTTGGTTTCATCTGGCACCTCTATGGAAGGGTGCCAAAAAAGGGGACAGCTTGTCTTGTTTATTTGGAGGTCTGTCCCGGGATTAGTCAGCAGAAACGCTGTAAAATGCATGCTGTGCCAAGATGACCTGAACTGAACCACTTGGTGGAAACAGGGCTTTTACCTTATCCTAACTCAAACAAGGTGAGGTTGAATTCAGCTTTTCCAATATGGCCTCTGTTGATGACTGGCTTCAAAACACAGCAACAGAGACAGTTGGGTGACGTCACTGAGGGCATGTAGATACAGTCAGTGTTGTGTCATACAAGGGGTGCGGCATCCTTGTAGAGAAAAACAATTGTTCTTTCTCCACCTGCAATAATGCAAATGTCTGGATTTCAAACTATGTTACCAACTCAAAGAAGCTGTTGACAGTAACTTGGACAGTGTACTCAACCTGTTTTTCCCCAGATTTAATGCATCACACTACACTTAGAGCAGCACATAGTCATAGTGGAGGGTTAATGTATCTTTGTTTGGGAGCAAAGATACATGATAACAGGGAGGGACAGGGGGTGTTTCACAGCTTTAGGCTTGGTACAGCTGGTGGGTCCGGCCTTTTCTGGACGCGGCTCTGTGCTGGGGAGCAATCTCCATCTAATGGGGCAGTGGCAGTGGTCTCCAGTTGCGTCTGGGCTCCGGGGCCCGTGGGTGGGGGCCCGGAGTGGTGCTTGGGGGGCAGGCGGGCCCTGCTGGATCTTGCACTCCTCTGTGGCCTGTGGTGCTGGATCCGTCGGCCTGTCACTCACTGGGGACCTAGGCGTGGGTGGCTGCCTGTGGGTCACTGCTCTGTGCGGGTTGATCGGGGGCCTCCCTTGGCACTTGGGCGTCGGTCTCTGGCTCTCGACTCAGCCTCAGCTCTGCTTGGGGGCAGGGCCCTACCACGATCTCACCAATGCACTACCGCTCTCCACCTCACCTGGCCTTGCTGCAGCTGCTGCCTATGCCCTCCTCCTGGGGGGGCCAGGCCCCGGGATATTGGCCCAGTTGCCCCAGTTGCCCTGGTGTCTTCCTGAGTTGCTGAGTTGGGCACTCCTACACACCTTCTCATGTCCCGTGATGTGTGCGCCTCCATATCTCACCTCTATGGGTCCTCCCCCTTTTATCAAGACCCCACATCTCTGGTGTCCCTGGTTTCTTACAGCCTTTACTTCCTGTATGGACTTAGATCAGCACAGCACTTGGACTACTATCTTTAACTAACTACAATTCCTGTTTGTCCTTCCCCCAGTTGTCTTGTCCTGTCTCGTCCTGTCTGTCACTGTTTCCCCTTCTTTCACACTGTGGTGTGGCACAGCCCTCCCCTTCAGCTCTCTTCAGGGGTTAAATAAAGTTTGATTTGATGGAGTAGCCTACAGGTAGGGCTGCAGCGATAAGTCGACATAATCGACTAGTCGACGATAAAAATTAAGTGACGCAAATGTAATAGTTGACGCGTCATATTATTGTTTTTATTGCAGTTGTCACATAGTGAAATCAAATACCAGGGGGCAATACTCATTTGTAACTTCAGTTCACAGCATGAGGTGCTGTGTTATTGGATACTTTTATGGGAAAAGATCACTAAGTTCATACGTGAGGAATATTGATGAGGAAAAATCTCCACTCCCAGAGAGCGCTGTGCGCTTACGGAGGCTCTGCATCTCCGGCTTGGACAGCCTGACAGCTCCCGGAGTTTAGCGTCTGATAACGTGATTTAGAGAGTCTCCTTCACTCTCTGTTACAGACAGTTTTTCAGGATCTGAGTAACAAACTAGTGTCAAAACTCCCCATACTTTTTCAAAGAGAGGACACTTATCTGATGGAGCTCTCACTCTCAAGCTCACACTGCAGTGGTAACACTCAGCAGGGAGGAGGAGGGGCGGAGTGCGCATGAGTGAAGTAGCGCATGTAGAGAAACAAAACTAAACGCGTTGTCATGGAGAGCTGGGAGAGAGTCAGGCGGGATCATACAGAGAGCAAAGCCCCAATAAACAGATAAACATTAGAAAACAAGCCCAAAGTCACTAATAAGCGCTCTGTTCAACACTGCGTACAACAACTTCATTTCCCTGTTACCTGCTTCATTCATTTTGAGATTTATTTAATTTTTTTGTATAGAAGGCTACTTATATTTTTATTACGTCATCATGAATGAAATAAAGACAAACTAACAAACGAACATGACACAGGGCTGACCAATCAGAGGTGAGAACCTAACTCTGGGTAAATGCAGTGAAAATGCAACACACAGGTTGAATTATAAAGGCCTGCACATTTTAAAGGACAAATTAGTTTGAAACTCAAAATAATCGTGATTAACCGACTACTGGAAAAAATAGTCGATAGATTAGTTGACTTTAAAAATAATTGTTAGTTGCAGCCCTAATGGACTGTAAGAGTAAACAGACTGGCCTTTTTATTTTTTAATTTCATTTTATATTTTGCATTTTGCTGTGCAAAACAGTTTTGTTTAATTAGCTCTGTTATGAGAGAGATCGTTTTGGCATTTCTTTGGGATACATTATGGTTTTGAAATAACTGAACAACAGAAAAATCGTCCAAATAATCATTAGATTAGTCGACTAATCGATAAAATAATCGCCCAATTAATCGTTTCAAAAATAATCGCTTACCCCCAGCCCTACCTACAGGGAGGGCTGATGATGGTCACTATAGCAGTGAATCATATTTGCATATCTCTCACAGCTAGAAAAAAAATGCATTGATCTTTCCCAAGCTACTACAGGACACAATGCTCAGCTGTAAAGATAATGCAGACAAGGGAAAAAAAAAATTAAACGACCAATATAAGAGGAATGCAAGGTTAAAGTTACTGAAGTGCCAAACAAATAGTATTTTTCATCACTGCTGTGCTTTGTTTATAAAATAAAACTTTGAACAAAGAGTTTCTAGCTCATTTATGATGCAGCTCTTTTGAATTGTAGCTGGTTGTTTGCCCCCCCACACTGGATGTCGATTGTAGTAATACCAGATTACCTTTGAATCCTAGCTTCTAGGTTTCCTCCTTATGTAAAAGACACACTTTTTTTGTTTGTGAAACAAATAAAACATTGATTAGTGTAAATATTTTATAATGAGGTTGAAATGCTGTTATCCCCTGTACACATGCACAGTAATAACTTCTGTCACTGTGTGTTAGTCACCCAAAGGTGCAGTCAAAGAGGCGGTGATAGCAGCCATAAGAGCAGGCTACAGACACGTCGATGGAGCATTCTGCTACCAAAATGAGGTAGAGGTTGGAGAGGGCGTCCAGGCCATGATCAAGGAAGGAGTGGTCAAGAGAGAGGACCTCTTCATGGTTAGCAAGGTAAGTGGAAGGTAAAAGGCTAAATGTGTCTGCTTGTTGTTAGGAATCTGCTCCTTAAGTCTCTCCTTTCCTTTTTAGCTATGGTGCACTTTCCATGAGAAGTCCATGGTGAGGAAGGCCTGTGAGAAGACTCTGAGTGATCTTAAATTGGACTACCTGGACCTCTATCTGGTGCACTGGCCAATGGGTTTCAAGGTTTGGACACCATTATTTTCTCTTAGAGTGAAAACATTTTCTTTAGATTAATGAGGTTAAAACACAATGCTTCTTTCTGATGCCACAGCCTGGCGATGAGCTGATTCCTTTGGACAGTGCTGGAGAAACCATCAATGATGATACTTGCTTCCTGGACACATGGGAGGTCAGTCAAGCAGACACACATTGCTCAGACTATGGATGGTTCTTTAGCACAACTTGAGTTTGACGGGTTGTGCTTCTCTAACTGTTATTTTTTTTTCGGATTTCTCTTAGGGGATGGAGGAGCTGGTGGATGCTGGTTTGGTCAAAGCTATCGGCGTCTCTAACTTCAATAAGTCACAGCTTGAAGCCATCCTCAACAAGTCAGACCTCAAATACAAACCTGCCAACAACCAGGTACACTAGCTCCCTATTTATCTCAGTAAAAACACCTCTCAGTTATAAAGGTTACACATTTAATCTTCTTTTGTTTAAACAGAAAAACAACTTTGTGTTCTAAAAGGAGGTCAAACAGAGGAACTCAAAGTTCCCAAAGGGCAAGAAGCCATAATGTTATTATCTGAGTCCTCCCATCAGCTCAGAGGAACAAACGTCTTGTTAATCTAAATAGGCCACATGAGTATCCCCTCAGGCTGGTCCAATAAGAGGCTCTGACCTTTTTTATTCTGTTTTTCAGAACAAATGTTTCCAGGCAAAATCTGATTTAGTTTAATCTTAGGATGTATTTGATTAGAGCACCAAGTACCCTTCTCCTTTCCTATGCCACCAAACACAGAACAAAGACCTGGACTCAGGGTTTGGTCTAGGAATGACTTTTTTAGGATACAGAGAGTATTGGGAATAACTGAAAATACACACACACACACACACACACACACACACACACACACAAACCTACACCTATAGCAAGTTTTTGAACTGTGGGAGGAAGCTGGAGAGAACTCACAGTTTCATGTGAAGAGCATGCAAACTGCAGAAAAAGGCTCCATCTTAGTAAAAGAATTAGCATTAGCACTGAAAAAGAAACTCAGGACACAGTTACGGTCACGATTCACCTCTCAGCTTTGGAACACATTGGAGAGGTGGGCCTCAACACGGTTCACTTCATGCACCAGCACAAGCACACGGACAGAGCGTATGATCAATGACATATGATCGCTGAGACCGCTCCTCTCGACAATCATTTTAAACAATAGTGCTGGTGTTAAAGGGCTGTGTCAGACCATAACAACTTAACATAAACCAAAAAATCCCTAAAGTTGTAGCAGTGCTTTCTGTATCACTGTGCTGACATCTGATGAGAAATCCGCTTCATGTAAACCAGGGGTTCAGAAATTTGGTGTCTCCCCAGGACCCAAACTTAACCATCCTTTGTACTTGACCAAGCATGATCCTTTGGTCACTACTGTTGTTCTCTTTGGACAAACTTCAACAACTGTGATCAGAGGATCAACATGTTAAAGTGATACTCCGGGATGGAACAGGTTGGGTCCTATCACAAGGTTTAGGGCAGAAATGACCCCTACAGCAGTGTTTTTGTGCAGCAGAAGACCAGAGCGCACGCACCAAACACCCCCTCCCTGCTCCTCTGCTGGTTTCCTCTGCACTCAGACAGGGCCATATTTTACTTGACCAAAAACACAAATAAACAGACTCCCGCCAAAAAAATCTGATATGGGTCTGCATTCACGCTTTATTTAGAGAATTTTCAGCGTGTTACTTTCACATAAAAACACCGCTAAATAAGGCTCTAGTTCTCATCGTGTCGTAAAACGGCGCCACCTCCGCTGCAGAGCCACAGCTGGCTACGAGGCGCTCGCCACTTAGTGTATCATTCCTGCGCGGTGTGCCAGATATAAACAAACCCAGGTAGTCTGCCAGGACGAATTATGCAATAAAAACGTAAAGATGAGTGATTATGAGAGCGAGGACGACCTGTTGCTCACTTTGCATTCCATTCCCATATTGTTTACATCTGTTTGTTTATATCTGGCGTACTGTGTGTTTTGTTTTTTTGTTTCTGTGCTTTGTTGTTAGTGTTTCCTGTAAAAGCACTTTGTAAACCTTTTTTTAAAAGGTACTACATAAATTAAGTTATTATTATCATTGTAACAAAACACACTTCATTTATAACTAAATCTACCATTACCATTTTCTAGATTAAACGCTGCAAAATTGCACCTCACAACGAGTTGGTATCTGTCGCCTACAAACAAGAGCTGAGGCAGCAGCAGGTGCTGCTCTGTGTCCAGTTGGGCTTTCTACTTCTTTTTATGTATTTTGTTCGATTACACATTTCACAGTCAAGTTATGTGATTGGTTGATTTTACTGTCCATTCATCCAACCAGGAGCATGGGGCAGCTTTTTACCCTTTTTTTTTCCTTTTAGTATCAACCAATCACTGCTTTTAGAAGACTGTGTCATACCTATGAGCGGGGTCAACCACACCTCCCCACTCCTCACTAAGATGAACTTTTCTGTCCAATCCTTGCTCACAGTTGCTTAGGGAACCTTCCTGAACCCCTCAAAAGCTAGGAATCTTTGCTAGGATTTTTTAGGCCAATCTAGGAGCTCTCTGAGAGGAATCTGAGGAGCTCTGTAACAGGCAGTAGTGTAGGTTCGATTTCAACATGGGTGGGGACATAGCCAGTATAGCCATAAACCCCAGCACCAACACCACATTTTTTTTAAACTGTGTAATGACATAATGACATATAAAGCTGCTGAGTTATGATGATGTCTAAACTTTGCTTCAAATATAACTGCATGAAACAGACATTATACGTAGATTAACAACAAAACACAAACAGATTGACAGCTCACATATTAGCACTATACTGAGCATTGAGGAGCATGACTTGGTGTTAACAAAACAATCCTCCGGGATGTGGTGTGATTTAAAAATCAGGCTACTCTGATGAAAGGTTTCCTAAAGTAAAAAGTTATTTTCTCACGAAAAAAAACTTTAGGTCAAGATCACTAAATTGGAACTACAAACGAAAATCTGTGTATAAAAACACATTTACCTGCGTTTTATATTAATATCAAATTCACAGCTCTATCACAGAGGGTCTCAGTCGTATTTTATATACATATAATTTTTCTATTTTTAAATGAACCACCATGTCCTAGTTCCAAATCACCTGTTGCTGTTACCCTGCCACTCCACTGCTGTCTCACAAACAGGAGAGCTCTGTTGCTTCTTGTGCCGCCAGAGAAAAGTGAAAGTAACAAATCGATCATAATTAAGAGTGACAAATGGTGTTCTGCATTCAGTAGTGGTTGCCTAAGGGGAGAGACTGCTTTCCTCACATACCTTCCACTGTTGGGTGATAAAGCCTTCCACCTTTCTTTTCTTGACCGATATCCAGACTCAAAGACGTATTTGGGAGGCGGTGACAAAGTGGGAAAGGATTTAACCCTTTGTGTGTCGCCTGAGGCATATTTTCCCCCCTCTAACCTTAATATTGGTGGGGACATTTAGCCATTGTTTCAGATTGGTGTGAACACATCCATACGATCCATACACAATTCTATGCTCTTGAAAACAGGCCCAGGATTAGAGCTCTACTGCGTGCTAATGGCAGGACAACTGATTATTCACTTGATGATAGGATGGATTATTGTTTTTTGTTCAGGTTTGAACACACTCTCTGTGATTTGTTTAGTTTGATACCTAATGTTGAGAACTGACATTTTGAAAATGTCAAATTTAAATTTGTTTTTCTTGTCAACGATCAACAAAAAAAAAAATATCACTTGTATTTGTTGGTGTCTTTCTAATGCATTGACAGCTTTTGAAACACACACAACAAAATAATTTTCTTCACATTTTTCATGATAATGTTTAAGATTGTTTTAAATTTTATTTTACTTGCTGGTTTTTCTGTTCTAATACAAATTTGAAAAGCTGCTCAGGATTTGTTTTGTGTCTGTATACTCAGGTTGAGTGCCACCCGTACCTGACCCAGGACAAGCTGATAGATTTCTGCCACTCTCAGGGAATCACTGTGACGGCGTACAGCCCACTGGGCTCCCCTGACAGACCCTGGTAAAATGCAGCAGCATCAATCAAATATGATCCTATGACTTTTTTAAAGGACTGTTTCACAATTCTATCATGAAATGGGTAATTTATGATTTGATTCAGAATCAGTGTTACTCAGTGTAATCAGACATGTTGTACTTGAGGTTGGTTTTTACTTGTGACCCCTGTTCCTCTTTTTCTATGTGTGTGTGTGTGTGTGTGTGTGTGTGTGTGTGTGTGTGTGTGTGTGTGTGTGTGTGTGTGTGTGTGTGTGTGTGTGTGTGTGTGTGTGTGTGTGTGTGTGTGTGTGTGTGTGTGTGTGTGTATCTGTGTGTGTATCTGTGTGTGTATCTGTGTGTGTATGTGCTTTAATTTCTCATGATGGATGTTGAGCTATCACCTTTTTTTGTTTTGCTTTATTTTCAGTGATCTCATGAATCAAATATTTCCCAGATATTTTAAAAAAGATGACTACAGTTGCAAATGCAAATGCTTGGATGTGAACACGCCAACAGGATTTACATTGATCCATGTGAATAATATTTAATGTGCAGGGCTAAACCTGAGGACCCCTCGCTCCTGGAGGACCCAAATATAAAAGCCATTGCTGAGAAGCACAAAAAGACACCCGCTCAGGTATGGTTTCTCATCAGTAGTGTGGTGTGCATCCATTACAGAACTATGGATAGCTTAAACACCTCTGACTGTTATCACACCTGGACTCCTGACCTCTAAACTCTCATATGTTTTTCACTTTTTTGCCAGGTCCTGATCCGCTTCCAAATTCAAAGAAACGTGATTGTGATCCCCAAGTCTGTCACACCTCAGCGCATCCAGGAGAACTTCCAGGTGATTAGCTGAAGAATAGTTTGGATGTTTTCCAGGATTAGCTTACTTGCTCTCTGTGTTCTACTCATGCATGAAAACATTTTTTCTAATGTGCAGGTGTTTGACTTTGAACTGACTAAGGAAGAAATGAGCACTATATTGGGATTCAACAGGAACTGGAGAGTGTGCCCCATGCAGTGGTGAGATTTCATCTTTCTAAAGGCTGTTAAATATATTTGAGGAACCTTTTCATATTTCCTCTTTATTCCCTGCAGGAGCGTGAAGCACAAGGACTATCCATTCAACGCTGAATACTGAAGTGAAGAACGCTGATTTTCCACAGGTTTACATTAGATGCTGGGGTTTGCTCTTTAGACTGCTCGCTTTGCTCTTCTTTTGGAGCAGTTAGCAGTGAAAGAAAATGAAGTGTACTGTTATCGCCTTGAACACTCCGAAAACTTATATATGAGACACTTGAGTATTCCAAACTCAAGCTGTTAATGGTTTTCAGAGAAATGGTGGAGTGTATCATCCTTCCCTTCAGTTTGTTACTTTGTGCAAAAACAATGGCACTGAATTACTTTTGCACATGTGCCATTTTTAGTTACTGAACTACCAAAAATGTGCCAGATGCATTACTTATTAAACATAGATAGCATACTTCTGTAAGTGGAGAGCATTCAATGTTAGTCTTTGAGTACATCGCAGCCTGTTTCGTGTCTTACTTGTTGCTTTATGTGTTTGGTTTGTACTATCACCTGTCAAAAACAAAACTTGACAAAACCATTCAACGTGACTACAAAATGAAAAGCTCATCATCCCTGTTACAAAACACAAAACCGTGACTTGTCATGGGAACTTAACTGGAGTACTCACATGTGGTCCTTAAGAATCATGTGCACCTGTTACAAAACTGTCGCTTTCACTTCCTGTTTGAGCTGCTTGTTTTTTCAGACATTAAAAGAAGTCCTGTGGCAAAAAGAACATCTTTGTCCAAGTTTCCTACACAGATGTGCTGTAAAGGAACCATTATAGGGCTGAGCAATTAATCAAATTTTAACCGACATCGCAATGTAACAGAGTACAATTTTCAAATCGCAGAATCTGCAATTTAAAAAAATAAAATTTTAATAAAGTTTAATGTGCACAGACTTGGAGGGAACAAACTAACTTGTGCTCCGCCTTCCTTAAAACAAGCAAAAGTCAAAATGCTTTTTTTTTTGGCAAAAATATTACACGTCCACAAAGCTTGAAGTTAAATCAATCTGTCAATATTCTTCTGTGATCGTGATAGTTAAATGAAGATATATTATTTGTATCAATTTATGCATCAATCTATTTCATGTCATCATAACATATAGGCCTGGCCTTCATACTATAGAATGATATAGAATGATTTATGCATTGTTTTTAGTAAATAATGCAAAAGATACCCCCCTCCCAAAAAATAAATAAATAAAATAAAACTAAATTAAATTAAATTAAAAAAAATAATTAAAAAAATTGCATTCTAAATCACAATCGCAATATTGGTCCAAATAAATCGCAATTAGATTATTTTCCAAAATCGTTTAGCCCTAAACCATTATTATTCAAAGGTTAGACCACAAGAGGGCAGAAAACATAAAATCAAGAGTGAATGAGAAGCTGCAGCTTCTAATAAGGTGCTAATTTGGAGTTCATGTGCTGATTTCACAAATCCACTTTAGCTGAAAATAACCTAAAAAAGACTTTGAATGTTGTGTTAGATGTTATCACATATTGATGGGAAGAACTTTGAGTTGCATCAGCACATTTTCACCGTGACATGGTTACCACATACTTCCATAAAAAACAGTGTCAAAGCCTCCGTGTGTTTGCACAGTGTAGATCCTAAACTGATCCTTTACTAATTGTAATCATGGATTTGATTCCCTCCAAACTGGACTCTACCTTATGACAGGTGCTGACATCTGATGGCACCCAGCTAGCTTTCCAGTAAAATCCCACTCTTGCAAACGTTTGAAGGAGTTTTATTTAACAAATGTTTACATCCTCAAACAAGGAAAAATGTGTGGTTTTAAAGAGTCGTAGTTTTGTGAGAATAATAAGTTAATATTTCAGTTGTATGTTCAGTGTTTCACTTTCCTCAACCCCTGTATTTTGAGGGATGCTTCCTTTCGTGAGTCCCTTTTATTTCCCTTTACATTGTGTTGTTGCTCTTGCAAATTTTCTGACACCTACTGGCCACTGTACTTGCGGTTTTGGAAATAAGAGTTCAAGCCTTTAGTCAGATAACCAACCAAGAGATTGTAATTATATGTATGTTCAGAAGTTTTCAGAGTTGCTGAGAGATTTATGTTTTCCATCATTTATTTAATGTTTACAGTACTTTCTGCTACAAAATTGCATGGGGTCTTTAAAATTTAATAAAATTGTTCGTTGTTTGGACTGTGAGTTTAGGATCTGAAATTATGAACTACTACATTTTGTGTGATTTGAACTTTGAACTTTTCAGTGTGACCATGCACAACAATGCATATGTCTAACTAAAGGAATCTGCAGGTTGTCAAAGCGTACAGCTACCCAGGTTATGTTTATTACCTTGACTGTTTAGCTGTACTTTTGAGCTCCTTTCATGCCATCCATACAGGCCATGATCCAGACGTTTCATGACAAGGGACACACAACTTTCAAGTGCTTCATTCATGTGTTCATAAAACTTTATTAAATGAACTTTGAAGGCTTTTAAAATTATTTGACAACATAGAGACATAAAATATGAGCTCAGCAAGGACATTATTAGTGCAGCATGTTGTGTGATGAGTTAGTATTCTGCATTCAGAGGGTAGTCTTTGTGATTTGAGGCCCTGTCAAAAAAGAAGAGGAGAAACACGTTACTTAAGTTCGGCTGGTAATAATGATATTAGGTCAAATAACATGGGTTATAAACCACTAAAGATCAGTTTGATGATCAGGCTAAAGGGTTGTCCACTCACAACTCAAACGTGAATCCTCTCCAGTTCTTGTTCAGGCTCAGTATGGTCTTCATGTCGTCTTCACTCAGCTCAAAATCAAACAACTTAAAGACAAACCATAGAAGCGTAAACTTAAATGCTGCATTAAGGACATCAAACTGTTATGGCTGAGGCCAAAAAAAAAGAAAAACAAAGACAACCCAAAATGCAGCATTAAATCTAGACTTAAGATTAAGAACAAAGCAAAACAAAGACAAACCATAAACTTCAATTATCGCTTCTAAATATGTCACCTTTGTTCTTGTTATAGAACAATCAGCCTTTTTGGTGTTTTGACCTGTATGTTACCTGTATGTTTTCCTTGATTCGATGGGGTGTTACTGACTTAGCAATGACAATCACGTTCCTCTGAATGTGGAATCTGAGGAGAACCTGTCAGGGGAAGCAACCAAAAGTGCATCATTCTGGCTTTTTCATTCCATCTTTGATGGTAGTTTTACTTAAACTTGCACTGCTACTATCTCTGTGTTGTCTTTAAATACTGCTCCAAGATACTCGAGGCTTCTTCTCTTACTCATGTCTACTATTACATCCTCTGATGGTTTTATGGCTTCATTGACAAGATAAGGTCAGTAACCAGTCTTTACTCACCTGAGCTGGGGTCTTGTTGTATTTATCAGCGATGGCTTTTATCTGAGGTTCCTCCAGCAGTGAGGGGTCATCAGAGGAAGCCCTAATAACACAAAGACAGGTTAACATGGCTGATGAACCTTCAGAGGATCGTGTTTGATGGATGATGCTGTTTTTTTACCAGGGTCTGTCCGGGGATCCCAGAGGGCTGTATGCAGTCACGGAGATTCCCTTTGAGTGGCAGTAGTTGATGAGCTTCTCCTGGGTCATGTATGGATGGCACTCGACCTGGAGGAAAACCCAGATACTTTAGCTTTTATGTTCTTTATCATGTTCTTAATTACTGGTTAGGACTGTGCAAGGAGGATCTTGTTGGTACCTGGTTGGTTACAGGCTTGTGTTTGAGGCCCGGCTTGTTGAGGATGGCTTCAATCTGGTCTTTGTTAAAGTTTGAGATGCCGATGGACTTGACCAACCCTTCATCCACCAGCTTTTCCATGGCCTTTAAGACATGTTACATTGATTCTTATGTGAGGGACGACCTGACTTTGGAGAGCTGAGTTTCCTTAAATACTCGTCATATTCCATACTACATTTTGGTGAATGGGTGGCGTTTTGTACATTTCAGTTCTTATCAGAAGAATGTCAAAGTGTGCTTCATTACCTCCCAAGTGTCTAGGAAGTTACTCCCATCAGAGATGGTCTTGTTGTTCTCGTCCATGGGGAAAAGCTCCTGCCCAGGCTGAAATGTCAAAGATAAAAAACAGGCTAATTAGACTGTATGCTAAAGGTACTGGACTGAATTCTTGGTGCTGTAAGTTAATATATAACACAGGATGGAGTCCTAAGAAGAGAAGGAACAGTGGTGTCCACACCTTCATTCCTACTGGGGAGTGTATGAGGTAAAGGTCCAAGTAGTCCAGGTTGAGGTCACTGAGTGTCTTCTCACAGGCACCCCGGACCAGAGAGGGGACATGAAAAGTGCACCACAGCTTCAGGAAACAAACAGAGACATGAATACACACAGATCTGTGGATTTTACCAGGTCACACAATATATGTACTCAAAGTACATGTGATGACTCAACCAAAGTCACATCTGATAATAGGAAGCACACAACTGAAGATTAATTTATAAGCATGACTTTACATTGATTATCCTTTACTTCCAGACATGGTGGTGTATCTGTAATTTGCCCTATCTAGTACCATTAAAGGCAACTGTGTTGGCAATAATGATAGAAATGTTCTCATCATAGATACAACAAGGGCGAAACATTCCTTAGAGATTTGAATTAAGCTTCAATGGCATTCCAACACAACCCAAAGGAGCTCTACTGGCTTGAGATCTGGTGACTGTGGAGGACATTGGAGTACAGTGAACAGAAATCCAGACTCATCAGACTGGGCAACATTTTTCAGTCTTCTATGGTCAAGTTCTGGTGAGTCCGTGTGATTGTAGCTTCAGTTTCCTGTTCTTGGCTGACAGGAGGGACACCTGGTGTGGTCCTCTGATGCTGTAGCCTGTCTGCTTTGCTTGGACATGTTGTGCGTTCAGAGATGGTCTTCTTGTATGGAGTTGTTATTTGAGTTACCATTGCCTTTTTGTCATCTTGAACCACTTTCTCTGTTTGGGAACATTCTCTTTAAACCCTGGAGATGGTTATGGATGGAAATCCCAGTAGAACAGCAGTTTTCCAATACATACATATTTTTATTTCCAATAAAACAAAACACAAGATAGCAAAAATATCTATCATGATACAATTTCATTGATTAGATGAACTTCTAGTCGTAGAAGTTCTAGTGGTAAAAATGCTGAGATCTGATTTATAAAGGTCTTGAGAGCTGGAGGGGAGTCATCTTTCCAAAGTAAAAGAATGCATTTAAGCAAAGTATGTCATCAAAATTAATATGCTAACTTTTGTCCTGTCAAGCTAAAAAAAAATTGTAGTTAAATTAAATAGTGTTTTAAAAACTAATTGTGTAATGGAATGAACTGAATTCCAAAAACTTTGTAAAAGATAGCATTCCCAAAACATAAGCATAACTGTCCCCTCTGTCCTTTTACATCTAGGACATTTTGCTGAGATAGTCTTTGAGATTTTGTTCATTTTTATTGGTGTTAAGTACAATTTATGAATAAATTTAAAATCAGATTCCTTAATTTTTCACAGATTTGTAACCAATTACACACCTCAAAGACCATATTCAATTCCTTCTCTCATGTCTTCCTTAACATCTGGAAGGATGACTTACCTCCTCTTCAGAGGATATTATAAAGTTTACTTATTTTCCCTTTTATAGTCTCTGAGGACTTCTATCTTCGATCTCAGACAATTCAAACCGTAATTTGTTTGCTTTAATAAGTGAATGTACAAGACTCTGAATTTGTAAATAAATAATCAACAAATTATTTTAATTGCCTGTTCAAGTTAAATAAATCCTTAAATTGTATTAAACCACAGTTGGTCCATTCTCCTACATTGATCTTTGTTTAAATGTTTAAGTTTGGATTTTGACTGATAGGGGAATTAACAGAAGTACAAGAAGTGATACCATATTTTTTCCGACATGTTTTCCAGGTAGACAGAGTATTAAAAACAGTTTATCGCGTTCTTTTATCTTTTCAAAATGATTTATAAACAAAAGAGGGATCAAGAGTTGTCAGGGCCTCTAGCTCTGCTTAGTGGCAGCCTCCCTTTTTCCCCCCTCCCTTCTCTCTTTTCCTTTTCCCAGGTGGGCGTGAGTGAGGTGTGTGGAGTGCAACCAAGTGCAGGCAGTTGGTAATCAACAGCAGTTCCCTTCCTCTGCCTTAAAGTCAGTCTGCAGCCACCACTCGGAGCCAGACCGTTGCTTACCCCGCTTCTGGACCCACTCTGCCTGAATCACCTCTTTTGGATCTCTGTAGCCTGAAGCCTCTCCTGCCTCGCCACACACCTCCTCAGCCTGCCTCCCCTTAAGCTCTCCTCTCAGTCAGGCTGTCCTCCAAGGCTGCCCCTCTCTTCCTGGGTCGGCTACTCTCTAGGGAGAACTCAGTAGTGAGGTAGTGCAGTTAGTTTTTGCCCAGTTTGGCTTTCTCCACGCAGGTTGCATGCTTCTTTCTTTAGCTTTATTCTAGTCTCAGTTTGGGTTCTCATTTAATCTTTATTTAAATCTCAGCACAGCCTCAGTTAGCCGGTTAGTTTCCTTTGTAGCTTCTTAGTTAGCCTGACTCCTTAGTTGTTAGCCTCTAGTGGCCAGTGCCTGTTTTGTGCCCTCAGTTTTTGTAAATAAACTTTTTGTTGTGGATTTTCTGGTCTGCTGTGTCTCCTTGTTGTCCTGCATTTGAGTCTCTGATTTGCTCCGTGACAGAGGAGATGTTTCAGCAATTCTGCTTCCATCTGGATCCATAAAGATTCCTGTCTCTCCAATACACCATGTTTCTCAACTGAACTCCCAAAAAAATGATATTGTAGATTAGGGAGACCAAGACCTCCAATGGTTTCTGGCTTCATGAGAGTTATTAGACTGATCCCAGGTTTCTTATTGCTCCAAATAAATTTTGAGATACAGTGATTTAATGACTTTAAAAAATCTACAGCTAAGAAACATGGTAACATCTGGAAGATAAAGTTAAGTCTTGGGAGAACATTCATTCTGATAACATTTATTCGTCCTAATAGTGAAAGTGGTAACAAGTCTGATTTAATCGTTTGCACAAGAGGAGTATTGTTTGCTTTAAAGAGGTCATCTTAGTTCGGGGTGATAATTATAGCTAAATATTTAAAGCCCTTTGATGTCCAGTTCAAATGGCAAGATGTAAACATTTTTTTTTTTTTCCGTTGGCACCATGTGTAAGAGAAGCACATTAGATTCATTGAAATTTATCCTATATCCAGAGTAGCTTCCAAGTTGTTGAATCACATTTTGTAGATGTAAAATTGATTTCTCTGGATCTGTAATGAATAAAAGAATGTCATCAGCATATGTGGAAATTTTATGTTCATAATTATCAACTTTTAAACCTTGAATGCTTGTATTATTTCTTACAATTGCTGCCAGCTGTTCAATCACCATGGCAAAAAGCAATGGTGACAAGCAACAGCCTTGTCTTGTTCCTCTGGTCAGGGAGGAAAAAATCAGGGCAGCTTCTGTTAGTTATGACTGCAGCTTTTGGGCAGTTATAAATCTCTTTAATCTGTTCAATAAAGTTATTACCCAAATAAAATTTTCGCAAAACAGAAAAAAGAAAACTCCATTCAACCCTGTCAAAAGCTTTCTCTGCTTCTAAAGATAGAAGTAGGGATGGTTCTTGCCTATTGTTGAAACAATTTATTACATTCAGAACTCTCCTCATATTGTCAGCAGGGAATCTCTCTTTTATAAAACCTGTCTGCTCTGGGTTAATCAGCTTAGGCATAATAGACTCCAGTCTCTTTGCCAATAACTTAGTGATGATCTTATAATCCTGATCCAGGAGACTTGATGAGCACTATAGAGGTCTTTACCACTTTTATGTAAAACACTAATATGTGCCAAATTCATTGATTGATCTTTTTGTGACAGAAATTATTTATCATAGCCATAAAAATGGGTTGTATCTCTGATCAGAATTCCCTATAGAATTCAACTGAAAAGCCGTCCTGGACTTTTATTTGTGGCCATTGAATTACTTTTAAGCATAATTTCTGTTTCTGTAAATGGAGAATTTAAGCACTGTCGGTCAGACACAGGTACTTCAGGTACCTTTACATTCTCTAGATAATTATCTAAAGCAACCTGTGAATGTCCGACTAAAGATTGTTATAAAATTCAAAAAAAGCTATGTTTATTTCTTTTGGGTGATAGTTTACCTTATTTTCCTTAAAATATATTGCTTTAATAGTCTTTTTGGCTTGCTCCTTTTCTAATTGACAAGCTAATAGTTTACCTGGTTTGTTCCCAAATTCATATTCCTTTTGCCTAACATAGGTCATTTTTTGTATGATTTCATCTGGACTATCAAAATTTTATTTTGCTCTGGCAACAAATAATTTAAAAAAAAAAAAAAAAAAGGGGGAAAGAAAACAAACACACATAAAACAAAACCAAAAAAAACCCCATTACACTCTCCCTAATCTCTGTTCATGGTATGGTCCTTCCATTTTCTTTTTGGTTTTTGTTTTTTTTTACCTCCCAGATAGTCAAAGAAGTCAAACAGCTTTTCAAACCACATGTGGATTATATGGAAAGAGTTTTTTTTTTCAAAGTCAATCCATTCAAGATGTTTTTTTTTAATAAACAGTAACTTTTGGTGCAAGGTTAAATATTGAAAACGATTAATTCTGCTGTAATATAATTATATGCCTCCATTTCTTTTCCATTTCTTTTTCCAGTTTGTTGGGGTTTTTTCTTTTAATGTAACTTATAGTGGGATTATTTGTTTATCAACAACGGCGTATGCAAGCGCAACTTGGGTGCAGAAGCACTATGGAGTATAATGGTTTGTTAACCAATGTGGAGGAGGTAACAACCAAGAAACACATTTTTTAACTTAATGTCATCACTTTGATGGACGGTAAAATTCTCACGAGTTTGTGAAATATCAGTGAGTGGACAGAAGAGATCAGCAAGTGGACAGATATTAGGTGGACAGACATTTGTAGCAGAGAAACCAGAGTGTACCCAGAGAGGAAACACAACTCTCACTCGATGTTCATGACTGCATTATCTGTGGACACTTATCAGACTATGACATACCAGGATCTAAACATTGTTTCATAATATTCCCTAATTTTACTTAGGTCATAAAATCTGTTTCTGTTAATCATAATTAATACGTTCTCTCATCATTTACTGTCCATATTGAGTCCATGTTTGGTCAGAACCTCAGCCCCAAACCAACTTTTTCATTAAATAAGCAAAGTCAAATCTGTATTTTCAGTATCAGCGGTTATTATTGCTTGTTTGCAGTCAAACCTGTTGGATAAAGAATACACATTTAATTACACTTACGCAGACGTAAAGTGTGACCCAGTTAACTGGTGGCTCTCGGTCGTTAATCACGGCTGCCATCGGCTAAAAGTCACCAGTTAGCATGGTCGCTATTAACACCGAAACACTGGTAGCACTGTAACGGTCGAAACTTGACAAAAGTTGCCTCTATTGTGTAGTATTGTTTTTGACAGCTGTCCACAGAAAAAAAAAACGTACATTTTGATGCTTCTAACAGGTTGAATTAAGTGTTTAAAACACGTTAACTCGTCTGAATGAGTGGAGCTAAATGCTGCCTCTGCGGTCGAGATGCATGCGTCTTTATAATGACGTAGACTAATAATCCCTCTATACAACTGAAAATCATGAAAGGAGCAATAACACAAAAAATATACAATGACTTAGAAGAACTCCTCACTGAAATGTAATAACTTTATCACTTGCTTAATTTTATCAATGTTTTATTGACCTCCAATTTAACTTTTCTGTTTTTGTATTGTTTGTTCCTGTATCTTAACCACTGTTTGATGTGCCCGATGTTTGTTTTATACATTTATATTAAAACAAAACAAAACAAAAAATCCATCAGCTGTACTTCCTCTTTCTGAAAACCAGGGTAGAATACTACAAAACAGACCCAACAGAACAGTCAGACTACATACAACATACAAAAGCAGTGGGCATTATACAGTGCCTACTACATGTAGTAGGTAGTAAGCGATTTGGAAAAGAGCCCATGTCTATGGTCCTAAATCCATCGAGTTGCTGTGATTGGCTGATTAGATATTGACATTGATGTGCAGTGAAACAGATGTATCTAGTAAAGTGGTTGGTGAGTTTATGCTGGCTGATATCCAAGTCCTAGAGTTGGTGTCAACATTTGTTAATGGAATAAAAAAAGATATAGGAACCTCTGCTCTTAGAAATTAGCTGATTATCTCACATTTGACTGAATACCATACCTTACTGACGACAAAAAGATCCTCTCTCTTTACAACACCTTGGTCAATCATTACTTTGATTCCAGCCCCGACTTCCTTTTCATTTTGGTACACGTAAGCACCATCAAAGTGTCGGTATCCTTCACTTATAGCCACCTTAACAGCTTCAGTGACCTTTCCCAGCTCAGCCTGCAGAGGAAAGCAAGATACAGAGAAGAATCAATACAGAGAATAACACGTTTTTACGATGAACTGCATCAAATTAAAGTTACAGGCATGTCTTCAATGCAAGAATTAAAAACTACAGAAACCCAAACGTTTAGACAGTAGTAAGTAGTGCCTACATAACCTCTCCTTATTACCCACTTTGCAGAAACAGCCTCTGTAACAGAAAGGTGTAGACCAGTGTTACCCAACCCTGGTCCTGGAGGACCCCTGCCCTGCATGTTTTAGATGTTACCCCACTCCAGCACACCTGATTCAAATGAATAGCTAGTTATCAGGCTCCAGCAGAGCTTGATGACGTTTGAATCAGGTGTGTTGGAGTCGGGAACATAAAAAACATGCAGGGCAGGGGTCCTCCAGGGTCAGGGTTGGGTAACACTGGTGTAGACTCTCAAGGCAGAACGCCAATAATCAGTTCATTTTCTAAACTTAATGAGTATTAATGTTTCATTCCTACCCTCCATGTTCCCAGACCCATGATAGGCATCTTCTCTCCATTGTTGAGAGTCACTGAAGGGATCATTTCAGCTTGTTTGTTAAAGTCCCAGCTGCTGTCTCTTCACTAGGCGTGTTGGAGCTCACAGGCTTGTGCGACAAGACAGAGCAGGATGTGGGCTCTCATTTCAGTCAGTCAGGGAGGCGGGGTTAGTGCAAGGTTTGATTAGTCATGCCTGTCTCCTACAAAAATACTCCACTCAGAGACAGAAGCATGACTCAGCAAAAGCTATGACTAAAACCTGAAAATTGGTGCAAATAACTCCAGAGAATAATTTCGACTTTTTATCTCACAATTATGACTTTTTATCTCATAGTTATAACTTTTTATCTGATAATTTCGACTGTTTATCTCATAATTGTGACTTTTTTTAAATCTCACAATTATGTTTTTTTTTTTTTTCCCCTGGTGGAAGTTAACACTTTTACTCATACTTTTGCAGAAAGTCCATTGAAGGAAGGGAAAAGTGAAATACACCGGATGTGTCTGCAGTGCATCTGCGTTTCATAATGGCAAACAGATCAAATAGGTTTCATTCAGATCAATCTGTCAACTTACACAGGATCCGTTCTGTTGCATTGTGTCTGCGTGGCTGGTCTGTCATGTTGCAGGTAATATGAACCCATCCTATTTTTTGATGGGCGCCAAAATGTGATGCATTATTCACTGTAGGAAAGATCGAGCAGGACAGGAAGTCTTGACCGGATACTACCTAAAACACCAAGTGACTTTCAAAATTAAACGAACTGTGTCAAAATCAGTTTGTATTTAGCTTGACTACGATGTTAAACAGACAATAAGCAGAGCAAGACCAGGAGTCAACAGGTTTGAAGTTTTACAGCCCAACATGAATGGAGACTTATCAATGGAGCGGGAAACTCTGGGACTTCTTGGTCTCCAGCTGTCTATCAGTCATGCAGCTTGTGGGAGTGAACCATGGACTTTAAAAGAAAAAAAAGGACGTTATCTCGCTTGAAGTGAGGTCACCACAAAAACTGCTCTCTGGCTGCAGTATAGATCAAAAAATCCGACTCTTCAGCCATTCCAGATGGGCTGTGGTCAAACTTTAAAAAATAAATACACCTCATAGAAATTTTTCTCACATTTGATTGTTGCTGTGATTTGATGATAACATTCTGTTGCCTTGTATTCAAGACCTCTTTTTTCTGAAAATGTTCATTTTCATTGGTTATAAGAGGTTAAAAACAAGGTTTTATGTCACATTTAACAATGATTGGCAGCTGCCATTCTTGTGGCATATATATATATATATATATATATATATATATATATATATATATATATATATATATATATAATATATATATATATATATATATATATATATATATATATATATATATATATATATATATATATATATATATATATATATATATATATATATATAAACACTGGCCATAGGAAGACTTTGCAAAGGGAAAAGGGGAAGAACTTGAACTTCATTCTATAAGGTTGGTCTGTTTGGTATGGTGTGGTGTGTCAGGTCAGAGGGTTAGTGCCTGCACTGCCTACACTGCCTACACACTACACTTCACGCTGCAGCTGTGCTAATCCAGCGGCATCTTGCTGTTCACGGACGTGGTTGACGGAGCAGACATCGGACGCCGCGACACATCGGAGGAGCTTCACCTGCTGTGAGCAGACAGGATCCAGGAGACAGAGACTGAACAGACTGCTGGGGAGGCTCAGTCCTGGACCCTGTGGAGGTGGAGACTGGCTGGGCTGGAGAGTGGTGGACGAGTGGAGGACGGGATGTCGTCATCTAATTTCTTATGGACCTTTTTGCACTTTCTATACTCTTTCTTACTTTTGTTTTCTTAAATGCTGCTGTGACTCCTGAATTTCCCCTCGGGGATAAATAAAGTATTTTCTATTCTATTCTATTCTATTCTATTCTATTCTATTCTACACAGATGGGGAAATGAATGCAGATTTGACTTAATTTCTTGATGAGTTGTTTGATCATGAAGTGATTTTCTTTTTCTGTTGCAGGTACCCGTGACTGAATGTTTTCTGCATCTGTGATCTGTAAGTTGTAATAAATAATGTAATGAGTGATACAGATTATAAGTTGTTCACAATGTTTTTTAAAATAAAAAAAAGTTGAACATTTTTAGAACGTACTTTTTGCACTACTCAAATAGAAAAATTGGGCTTTTTTATGTAGCTGCTGAGCAAATATAAGTTTGATATATGGTGTTGATAGTGTCAAAGACCTGCCTGAACAGTTTGTAAAAAGGCGCCCTCTACAGGAGTTTAGCCGCCACAGCAGCTTTCTGCTGTTCTGTTTATGTGGGAACACTTGTGTCCTGTGGGCAGGACATCAAATTCCTTTCATAAATAAGCAGTGTAAAAACTAGAGAATCAGAGTGTTTCTTTTAAGTTTTAAAATCTCTGGCAAAGTCTTAGCAGATAATTAAAAGATTGTTCCCAGTTTGACAGAAGTTTCTGTTTTAATGCTGCATTTCTGATTATAAATCTGCATGCTTCAAGTCCTCCTGGTAGCTGTCTGTTGGTGCATAAAAGTGCATAAACAAACCTTAGAACTTGTGCTTGAAACTTCTTTATTCTCCAAACATCAAGCCATCATTCAGCATTCAGGCCACCAAAGGCATATACACACACGCAAACAAAACACACACACACACACGCACGCACACGCGCGCGCACACACAAAGTGCAGACATTAGACAATGAGGTGAACACAGCACTGTCTATGAAGGTTAGGCAACATGAAGAGTGAAGGGGGCAAATATTGCACTTTAAGATCAGTTCAGAAAAGCTTTTTGAGACCATTCAGTTTTTTTTTCTTTTTTACCATCAGAGGGAATACAACCAGCCATTTCTCAATGGACCACGCTGAAGTTCCAATCCTGACGGTGTAAAGGATCTGATTCTCTGGGAGGGAACAGAATGAGGTAACAGTTGATGATTACTGACTTGCATTGATTTCCCAAAGCTTGTTTATAAATATTTGGGAGGACAAACCACGGGTCTAGACTACACTTGACTTAGCAGAGCTTTGATGTACATTAGCATATGGTTTATTCTGTAGGGAGCAAACTCTTGAGTATGGCTTGACTGGCTGCAGAACAGATGATTCAAAATGAAAATGAGATGTTTATCAAAATTCTTTTGCCTCTTCTGAAACCAGTAGGCCATACCTGAGTCTATAGGATTGTAAAAGAATGAACAAAAGTAATCAAAATACACACACAGGTATTTGATATCCTGCTAAGAGCAATGATGTGTGAGTTATTACTTGGAAACAGCCATCAAAATAGGCCAACTTGAATAACTGTCCCTGGGGGAAATTTTATAAGAAAATAGCACAAATTCCACACTTCACCATTCTTTGGTTTGGTGGAAACCAAGTGATAAATAACCATTCAATTCCAAAACCCCAACTTAAACCCAGTAGTGTCCCAAGAGCTCTGTGCGTGCCTCAGGAGCAGTCAGTGAAGGTGGTCACCATGTTCCCCCTGCGCTGAGTCACTGTCCTGCAGTGCTGCCTCCCTGTTCCCGAGCTCTGAAACCTACTCTCAGTCCGTGTGCTGTGCATGTTAAAGGAGAACATCTTCTCCAAGTCTTCAAACATGTCATCAAAGAGTCCTCCACCAAAGCCCCCCTGCTGAGCCTGCCTCCGCTGCCTGTTCACGGCCTCCCTGTGGGCCTGGTAGTGGCTGTCAAAGTGTCTCTTTTGGTGGGCTTGGTTTTGGGAGTGGAAGTGGTGTTGGTGTGGCTTTCGGTGGCTGGAGTGGTCGAAGTCTTTGAAAATATCGTCAAAGTTGAACGACTGGTAGTGATGGTTGAAGTTGTAGTTTCCACCACCTGTTCCACTGTGACCCTCCCCTGATGACGAGCCGGGGCCAAACTGGTTGTACTCTCGCCTCCTCTTATCATCTGATAACGTCTCATAAGCTGGTGTAGAAAGACATATTACATCATCAGTTATTGTTGGTTGCACTGACGCCAGAACTCAGAGGTCTGGGATCATTTTAAGTTTCATGATGTGTTTATTTTATTGTAAAATAAAAGAGAATTTTTTTTTAAAGGCATAGCAACACTGAAAGGACTTGTTGTAAAGAGACAATGTACACTGTGAACCCCAAAGTTAAAATTACTTCATTGGATTCAGCTGTGAAAACTTAAAATTTGTTAGTAACTATAATTTCCACAAATGTCTGAGTTTTCAGTGTTGAAAATGATGACTTCTTAGTCTGTTTAACTTTTGTTGTTCTGTTTAAGTAAGCACATCTTAGAATCAACAGTTTGTGACTGCGTTATGTAATCGTGAGTGAGGAGGTGACGTAGTTGATATGAGACCCTGCTGTACCTCTAGACATGCAGCAGTGGCACAGGTTCTCTGTGCTCCACATTATATGGACTGTTTGTCTGTGCGTCACAGCATGGACCAGCTGTCTGTACTCCTTGTGGCATCGATCAGCTGTCCATGCTCTATGTAGTGTGGACTGACTGTGTCAAAAATAAATAAATATTTCTTTTTATGCTTAATTTCAGAATTGGCCAAAATAGTATGATAGTCCAGTCAAACATTTCATTTATTAATATATTAAGCATTAAGCACACAGGTACCTACAAGTCAGTAGGTACAAGACCCTGTGCCATGGAGCACAGACTGACTGGTGAATCAGTGGGCTCAAACAACCTGTGCCCCCTGAAGAACAAAGCTTCAATGTACAGCAGGGTCTCATATCTACTACCTCCCCTCCTCACTCACTGTTACCAAAGTTATGAAATTGGAGCTGATTTTTGTTGTGCCAGCGTTTGCAACCATGAGTGAGGAGGGAATGCTGTGGATATGAAACCCAGCTGTACTTTAAAATGTTATTGATATCACATCTTTCAGTTTTAAGTAAGTTCAACTTATTATGTTTTACAGTGGTATGCAACATTTCCTTACCTTTACTTATGATATGATATTCTAATTAATAACAAACAGGCATCAGGTTTATTTGATTAAAGACATTAAGTACAATGGTTTTCCATAATAATCGTAACTACTTCAGATGTTGAGTTAAATTCATTTATTTCATTACTTAGTTTTTTTAAGGTAACCGGTTTACAAGGATTTTTTAAGTAAGTAAGTTTTTACTTTAACTTATTTAGTCAGTGCCCTGCCTTATTTATTGTTGTGATTTGCTATTTATTGCCTTGAACTTCTCAGTGGGTTTTTATCTGGTTAAATAAAGGTATATAAAAAAAAAAAGTAAACTCATCTTATCATGGTTTACACTGTAGGTGGGGATGAGTAAGGAATTAAAAAATTTCAAATTATCATTAAAAAAAATATATAACAATCTAATATTTTATGTGGTGATTAGTTCTTAAAAGTGTTTTTTTTTCTGATTATTTTTACAGCCTCCTATGTGTTAACACTGCCAGATAGTCTTTGTATTCAAAGCCGCATTCCATTTGCTCTTTGCTGATAAATAACAAAATCCCAGCTGTCAGAGCTAGCTGTCAGTAAAACTGGTTTGGCTCTGTGAGAAAAAGTGGAGAAAGACACAGACTCCTGCAACACCAAAAAAGCTTTGGGTGGAAGAAAAACTTGGATAATGTGCACAATTTGAAGGGAAAATTAATTTATAGATATTATATAGATAATATCCATTCATGTATCATAATTAATTAAGCTACAACAACTTTGCACAGAAACATAATGGATTTGTGCCCCCTTAAATCTGCAGGGGGTCGGGGAATTATTTGAATGATCTGCTAGTGTTTTTCTTGATATGCCCATTCCTGAATGTCAGTTGATAACTAAAAGATAACTTCAAAGTCACTGTAACGATCCAGTGACTCACTCACCTTCTGCTATTTCTCTAAACTTTGCTTCAGCGTCCGGGCCCCTGTTTCTGTCAGGATGGTACTTCAGAGCCAGCGTATGAAAGGCCTTCTTGATCTGGCGCTCTGTTGCATCCTTGGGCACCCCCAGGATATCGTAGTAGTCCCTCTTCGCCAGGATGAACTCAGAGATCAGCAGAATGTTCACTGCAAGAAGCAAGACTGACTGTGCTGTGGCCATGGTGCTGGATTTAATACCTCTGAGGCTGTGAAGAGATCAGTTTGACAGCTTAACTTACGACGTTTCACACCCCGCTGGAAGTTTAGAAATGAGGAGAAGTGAAACATTTTTGAAGGAACTATAAGTTTTTAGTTTACAAGGCGTTAATAGCTGATGAGAGGGGCGTTACACCGCTATGAAAAAACTGTTTTGTTGTACTGCAAGAAACTTACATCAGCTCCACGGTAAAAACATCTTGTGAAAGATACCCTTGTTGTTTGTTCTCGGGTTTCAGATTAAACATCCAATGTAAACATAGATAATCCGCATTAAAAATTGCAATTACCTGGAGCCGGGTTGCCCTGGGACCCTTCCGAAGCCGCCAACAGCTCCAGCTGATACAAGCGACAGCTATCAGTTGTTGACGAGCTGCATTCCTGAGCTGAACACCACGTCTCGCAACGCTATTGGTCCGTTTCTTAACACAGTGACTCACTTCGCTGCGATTGGTCCAAACAATGCGCACGTGAAGAATGGGGAGCGCCCCCGGGAGAGTATGTGCGATGCAAGATGTCATCTGTAAGCATTTCCGTTTTCGAGGTCCTGTCAGCATCGTATTTGAATGACATTGTCAGCCCGGTAAATTACACGGCACAGTTTTTATACCTTTTGATATACAAACGCGTGACTTCGGTACGAATCGTAGCGTCAAGCACAAACCAGCTTATTTGTTTTTCCTCCAACACCATCTATAGCTGTTTTTTAATCGATCGCTTCGTGAACTCGATTTGTGGTTTAGCAGTGCAACGTCACATCCGCTACGGAGACGACAACCCAGAAGTGAAAGTCTGTTCTGTTTAAAGAATTCTTTATTTCGAACCAGTCTTGGCAAAACACATTTAATGGAGTTTAACTGCAGATATGCCACGGTACTGCGCTGTGAAATTCTGCAGAAACAGGAGAGGAACTACATCCAAACAAGGCAAAAGGAGAATTAGCTTCTACCCGTATGTTTTCATTTCTCTTTGCTGTGTCCCTGTGTGTTTAGTGAGCGTGCAGTAGTCTCCATGTCGTTTCTTCTTTTCCTGAAAGGTTTCCTTTGCTAGACAAGCCCAGACTTCAGAAATGGGTGGACAACATGAAGCGTAAGGAGTGGACCCCGAGTCGTCACCAGTACTTGTGCAGTGAGCATTTCACAGAGGACTGCTTTGATATTCGATGGGGCATCCGCTACCTGAAGAACACAGCCATCCCCACCATATTCCCCTCCACCGAGGATGTACGTCTCAGACTTATTTATTGTGTTTTCACACTCATTACACTCCAACTTGAAGCAGAGTAGGGATTTATTCACATGACTTGTGTTATATCTTAATGCAGAAGAAACAACACAACAATCAGTGGAAGAATAATGTTTCATTTGTCAAAGTATCATGTTCAGTTAAGGTTATTCTTCTTAATTTATTCTTAACATTTTTAGCAGTGCTTGTCCTTTGCTGAATCTGTATAATTCTAGCTAATAAATATTAACTACCCTCTCCTTTAGGAAGAAGATAAAAGATGCAGCACTTTAAAAGGAAGCCTCACAGCACAACCTGGGAACATGGACACTAAACCTAGTAGATACGGGTCTCCCCTTAGTAAGAGACCTCTCATTTTAAGCAGAGCTTTTAAAAAGGCCCAGACAGGGACTACAAAAAGCACTTCTGCTGGGCACATAGAGTCAATAAATGCACCACTCCTGGTGTCAGGCACAGGCATACCTCCTGATTCAAATCTCCTGGAGGTACAGGCGGTTACATGTGAGTTTCCAGCTGTCAGTGGACTGTCTGCTGTGTCCTGCCCTGCACTGTCACAAAGCAGTGTGGCCGTTTCTAGAGCACAGGCTGACTCAGCTGTGACTGTGGTATGCTGTGAAACCATGGGCCCTCTTCCAGACAGAGAAAACATGAATGCAGCCACTCTTCAGGCAGCACTTGGACAGAATTTGAGCTTCATCCCTGTGGAAATGGTGGAAGATGAAGTGTGCTTTTCAGAGGAAAGAGGACCCTGCAATGGAGAGCAAAGCTCTGTTGAGGAACACGCATACTGCAGACCTGACATGGATAAAGTTCAGCTTTGTAGTAAAATCTTAAGTTTGCATGCTAAGATTGTTGAACTGGATCGCAGGGAGGAGAGCACTGTGGCCAAAATTCAAGCTCTTGAAACTGAAGTAGCCCTCCTGAAGAAAGATGGGGCTGTTTTTAAAGAGAAACAAAAAGTTCTGGAGGATTATATTTCATCTGTGTTTCTCTGATTCAGAAAGTAATTAAAAACTTTTGACTATACAGCTAAGACTTAAAGCTAAACAAGACTTGATATGTGCATCTTTCACCTAACAAGTTCCCAAAAAATTCTCTATTTCTAATGTCTAAATCCATGACAAAAATGAGGCCTGAAGTGTGCATTAAGTGGAAACTGTCAGTGGGATGAGAAATACATTTGCTGGTTAAGTTTCTTAAACTAAGAAATAATTTTTAATTATGCAAACAAATAAACTTTGCAGGAAAATTTTCCTAACCCCTTGACAGATAATTTCATTCTCTATAAGGTTTAAAGTTACCATTTGAGTCTTTGATTTCATGAAATAAGACATTTTTCTGGACAAGGAATCATACCAAAAACAAGACAAACATTTCCTCTGATTTCAGCTTTTACAGAGTAAAACGTGATTTTTGAAGTTCATGTAATGTAAATATTGATTCAAGATGACACGGTTGCCTTTCTTGTTAGCTTGGTACTGCAACATTGCTCCTAGATTATTACATCAACACTGTAACATCTTTGTGTTCGTCCACATGGTGGCACTATTTGACCATCCCAACATGAAGTATTTTGATGTAAATCTGAGGTGTTAATGCTTGAATGTTCTTTGCTACCCATTCTGATGAAAATCCAACATTTTTCTGTTTTGCTGGGGATTATTATTTATGTGTGATTTGATTGAAGTTCTCAAAACTGTTTTTATTCATTTGTTTTGAATCTTTCCTAACTTAATTTACATCTGTTCAACATTGCAGCCACTTTTAATGACTCAGTGGCAGAAAAAAGATTTGCTCCCTGTGAATTACATTTTTTTTTCTTACTGACACCACAGGCACCCATAAAACCAAGAACACCCTGTTTCAGGGTTCTATTTTTTTATTTATTCTAGTGGACTACAGTAACTATAAATAACATCTTAAGTGACTTAAATAATTCAAAATGCAACTAGTGCGTACATTCAAATCAAAACCTTGTTTTAAAGCCCCTGTGAGGAGTTTTTACCTGCTTACAGTACAAACTGTAATTAATGATGAAGGCTCAGTTTGTGTTTCTAAAAGCAAACTGGGCAATCAGAATAAAAAAGCAAAGCTACCCCAGGGTGTCCGCGGGTCTTAAAAAGTATTGAAAGTTGATCAATTTTGGGAAAATTAAGGTCCTTAGAAAAAAAAGTCTTAATTGTGGTTTTACGAGGTATTAAGTTTCATAGGTATTCAAGCTTTGACCCAAAAAATATCCATGAATATCTATTTTCCTCCTTGCAACTGTCCCCTGATTGGGACGTTAAACATTCAGCTGATAAAGTTCTAAAATAGAAGAGAATAGAAAAGAATAGAGTTACTATATTGATCCCAAACTGGAAAATTGTTGCGTTAACAGCAGAAATCGATGGAGTCAGTTGAAAAATACAAAAATAAAAAAAGAATTAAAAAAAAGATACATAAAGACTCAAGTTACAATAAAATACTACAATAAGGATTGTGAGCGGTATAAACACCAGCTATAAATTAATGTCATTTCTAGTTTCATAAAGAGAAATCAAATATAACATTAAAGCAAATCACTTTCTCCGGCACATGTCCTAAATTTAAAAAAAAAATGTAAACTACAACTGTTAAAAAGTGGATGCCAACAACAACTGAAAGTTGAGATAAAGTCTTCGTTATAAACATCATGAACAGCATAAGCTGGGAGCTCAGCAGCAAAATAAAAACCCAGACAGAGCAGAGCAATCGACATGAATACATTGACAGAAGGAGCTGGGGTGAAGGTGGGTTGCAAAGTGCCAGCAGAGGAAGCAGGAAGGAGGCTGGGCTAGAGCTAAATGCAATTTTCCAATAGTAGGTGGACACGGGAGTCAGCTGAGCCATCAGCTGATCTGCACTGATGATGACAACTAAGCTGTTAGAGCTTGTCATCGTGGCCTGCCTGAACTTACGCTACGCTTGATAAATTAACTGATTGAGCTCACCTTGCTCCATGCTCCCTCAACACACGCAAGCCTGCACTGCCTCCCCCTGTTTCCTCCACACTGAGGGCTCTAATTTCGTAGACCAGTCGCAAACGCAGGCGCACCTGTCCTGCGCCGGCAAAGGCCGGCGCAGGACAGGTGTATATGTGTATATGTGTATATGTGTATATGTGTATATATATATGTATATATATATATATATATATATATATATATATATATATATATATATATATATATATATATATATATATATATATATATATATATATAAATATATACATATTTAGCTGTTCTGGCTCCATTCCTATTCACACTTTATACTGCAGACTTCAAATACAACTCTGAGTCCTGTCACATCCAAAAATACTCAGATGACACTGCTATTGTGGCTTGTATCCAAAATGGACAGGAATCTGAATACAGGGATCTAATAAAAGCTTTCTGTGACTGGAGTCATAGAAATGGTCTCCTACTGAACACCTTTAAAAACAAAGGAAATGATTGTGGATTTTTTTTTTTTTTTTAATTTTTCCCCTTGTCCTGTTCAGCGTCACGACAACAGAATTATGGTCTGGCTGCCGTATTGTGCAGAACACATTTGCTTTTCCAAAGGGAGCCGTTAATGTATAAAGCTCCCCTTGAGTGTTAAAATTGTACCCTGTATTAGTGTTTTTTTTTTATTATATATATCTATTTTATACATAAATACACATACATATATATACATACACACACACATACGTATATATGCACATATATATATACATACGCATACATGTATCCATACAGTTTCCTTCTCGTATATTGCCAAGTTTGAAGATTACTGCTTAACCAGAACAAGGTGATATCAGGAAAGAAACAGTGATAAAGGAAAAGATTGTAGAGAAGAGACTAGACAGGGGGGGAGAGAGAGACAACAAAACAACAGTAGAGAACAACCACAACAACTGAACAGATGACTACAGACAGGAGAAATAAACAACCAGCTACTGAGCCTGAAAGGAGACAGTATCCTGAGGTCTTTGACATCATAATCACAAGAAGAACCTGGAGAGATGAACTGGAGAAATCATGAGTAGCAGTGAGCACAACAATGACAATTGCAAAGAGGTACATATACGTATATAGATCTATACACAGAAGCATATACTCACCTACACATATAGGGCTACAGGTGGCAGTACAGAAAATTGGGTTTGATTTAGGTCAGGTGATCATGCCAAGGTGTGATCATGCAGATGTGGTCCGGCTGCTCCCAGAGGCCAAACATGCACTGAGATAGCCCTCATCCCCGGGCATCCTGCAGCCACAACAGAGCACAGGGCCCAGACAGACCACCATGGAGACAGCAGCACGCCAACCCAGGAGGAGGCAAGGAGGGGGCGTCTCGGAAAGGCTAGAGGCAGGCCCCCGACACTGCGGAGGGAGGACCCCAGGGGGCCAGGGACTGAGGTTTGCAGGCCCCGCTAGACGCAGGGCCCCCGATCGAGTGCAGGGGGTAAGACCAGGGGTCACCTGTGCCCAAGGGCCACTCACCCCCGAGGAGGGGGGGCTCGGCCAGGCACCCGGGAGGACGGACCCAGCCCAGGCCACCAATACCCCTCCTTTTCCTCCTCACTCACCAGAAAAAAAAAAAAAAAAAATATATATATATATATATATATATATATATATATATATATATATATACATACACATATATACATATACACACATACACATATATATACATACATATATATATATATATATATATATATATATATATATATATATATATATATATATATATATATATATATATATATATATATATATATATATATATATATATATATATGTATGTATATGTATGTATGTATATATATGTGTATATATACATATATATATATACATATACATATACATATATACATACACACATACATACACATACATACATATACACACACATACATATATAAATAATTTTAAAAAGAGGATTAAATAAATAAATAAATAAGTAGATATAAAGCCATGGGCATCCTCCGGGGCGCTGCAGGACCCCTGCTGTGCCACTCGCCCAGAACCCAAGGCAGCGGATCCCCTTTTACCCCATGCCCCAGGGGGCATGGTAGAAATAGGGGTGTGAGAAGAGCTCCCTACCCTACCTCCCCCGCTCTGTAGTGTGTGGATGTTTGTGATCCTAATGCAGTTAAAAAGAAAAGTTAAAATTGGGGAGTGGACGGCCGCGTAGCTCATGGGGCAGTGCCCTTCAGGTGGTTAGCTCAAAGAGCCCTGCCTACCATATACCACTTGGCCCACCCCAAGGGTCTCTGTGTGTGTTGTGTAGAGTAGTAGATTGTGGATTTCTGAAGGTCTGGGCTCTGCCATCAGCCAGTTAACATCCATGGGGTGGACGTGGAGGTGGTGCCAACCTACAAATATCTTGGTATACATCTGGACAACAAGTTGGACTGGTCCCTAAATACAGATGCACTCTTTAAGAAGGGGCAGAGCCGTCTCTTTTTCCTAAGGAAGCTCAGATCAATTGACGTCTGTGAAAAGCTGCTGCAGATGTTTTATCAGTCTGTGGTAGTGACCGTTTTGTTTTATGGTGCAGTCTGCTGGGGAAATAGTTTAAAGCAGAAGGACAAGAGGCGACTGAAAAAAATGGTGAAGAGAGCTAGCTCTGTGGTTGGATCCAGTTTGGACTCACTGGGGGCTGTGGTGGAAAGGTATACACAGAAGAAAGTGGAGGCCATCATTCGTCACACTGATCACCCACTCCACACCATCATAGTCCAAAAGAAAAAGCAGCAGTGGACGACGCACCTCTGTGCGCTGCAGGACTGAGAGATACAGAAGATCATTCCTCCTTGCAGCCATCAGAGTTTATAATTATTTAATCTTTGGAAGATGAGCCCAAACTACATAAATGTCCCTTTGGCGATGAAAAAAGCATTTTATTCATCTATCTATCTATCTATCTATCTATCTATCTATCTATCTATCTATCTATCTATCTATCTATCATATATATATATATATATATATATATATATATATATATATATATATATATATATATATATATATATATATATATATATATATATATATATATGTGTGTGTGTGTGTGTGTGTGTGTGTGTGTGTGTGTGTGTGTGTGTGTGTGTGTATGGCATGTCGCTTATACACTCACACACTCACGCACACAATAGTAGTAGCAGTAGTAGTAAAATCGCTAGATCAATAAAATTTGATCAATTCAGAGATTATATAAACCAACATCCGTGAAATTTAATTGTCAAAAAACAAATGGTATTTGTGGCAGTATTTGTGTGTGTATTTCTCTCTGAAAAGTATTTTGTTGACACCTGGTGGCTAAAACATTGTATTGCCAAACGCTTATACGTCACGTCCGTTTCTCTTCCTGTTTATGTAAGAAGCCCCGGTACCCGTTCATTGAATAAACCGATACCACGGGGAATCGTTTGTCAGAGGTTCATGCCGTTTGGTAAGAATTAAACAATGTGTTGTTGCTTGAAATGAAACAAAAAAATAATTCAACGCCCAGGTTTCTGTTGTTTATGGGTAACATAGCAGCAGCTAATGCAGCAAATGTGTACAGAGTATTTCTGAATGGTCTGTCATATGCAGCTAATGCAGCAAATCTTTACAGTGTATCTCTGAGTGGTCTGTCTTGTATATATATATATATATATATATATATATATATATATATATATATATATATATATATATATATATATATATATATATATATATATATATATATATATATATAGATAGATAGATAGATAGATAGATAGATAGATAGATAGATAGATCACCAGTATGTCTATCAATATGGTGTAACCTGTTATACATACTGAACTGCTTACAGTAGACTTTATACCGTCAGTCTGTGAGCTACCAGTTTACCCTCCCAAGTGGGTGTTGTTGTCCAGTGAGCTAGCTCGCTGTTCAGTGTGTATAACGAAGTCTAGTTTTAGATAACAGATAGTTTTTTTCCGTTTTATTCATACACACGTAAAACGGTTTACAGAACAGTACAGCAATGATCGCTTCATGTGTTAAAAAGGTTTAAACCTCTCCAGAGCAAAGCTTTGCTCTCGATCACGTCCACCAGCCACCTTTTTCTGAACCGGGTCTTTCCAGGTGTGTGAACCAGACTGCCTGTCTCCATAACAAACAGCACCTTTACTGGCTGAGTCTGGGGCTTGTATTTAGAAATGCCCACCACGAAGTAGACGCTAGCTGTCCCCGGAACGGGCTCCTGTGGGGTCGGGGTGCTGAAGCGAGCTGCGTAGTGGTAGAAGGTGTGGTGGTCCTCCTCGGTCGAGGCAAGGAAATCCAGACTGTAGAGCCAGCAGGACTGAAGATTCCAGGTCTGGATATACTCTCCGATTTGGGTTTTCCCCACATCGATCGTGAAGTCCTTGCATGCTGTCCAGTTGATATCAGCATTCTGGGCGGCATCAACCTGATCCATGACACCGCTTCGGTGTTTCTCCAACATAGTTTTCACAAGTAGTGCTGACGCCGGATTTAGAGCTGTATTGTCGACCTCCATCGTGTCCTTTTACAACAGTGACAGCACTCAGTGGGTCGAGAATGCAAGTGTTGTGTTTTAGAAGACTGTGTTGTTCACAGTATCCATGGGTACCAGAGTGACAGGCAGGGCCTGCAACGGAGCCGACTTCCTATTTACTGATACATGATAGTATTGTATGTTGCATTTTGTTTACTTTACTTCATTTCCCCATACTAATCAATTACTTTTAGTTGCTGTCTCCAGATCTTGTCATTAGATGATCATACCTCATAGCACTAGAATTGCAGGAATGTAAAACAAAAAGTATAACAGTGACTAGCACATTGCAATGCTATTTTCTAAATCACCAAAAAATGATGGTATCATCACTAGAAAAGCACTGTTTAACTTGATAAATAGATTGGGATCTGAGGGATATAACTGAAAATACTTTTTAACATGGATAAACTATGTATATGATAAACATGAATGTTTGTCCACTTAAGGCTTCTAAATTGAGCTTTTTTCCCCTTTTTTCCAGGAGGAACTGGATAAATCTGCTCATATATTCCATCAAAATGAATTCTTCACTTCAGAGAGTGTAGCAGGCGGCAGGCATCCACCAGAATGCTACATCGTTTAAAGCACTACTCATTTTTCTGATTAACTACAAATTTTCATCTCCGGTCCCAAGTTTGCAAATTAACGCATGTCGCGAATCAGGACCACCCTCGACAGCGTCACCAAGGCAGTGGGCAGCACAGACCTTATCTCTAAGTTCTCTCGCCTCAAGCCCTGCAGTGCTGCAGTCGACAGCACCCATACTGAAAAAGCTCTTGTCAAAGCTGAGATCTTAACTGCCAAGAAAACAGCTGCTGCTCCTTCACCTGAAACCACCATGAAGGAGGAAGAAGAAAACTGTGAGAGCAACAAGGCAGAGGAAGAGCAGGTCACAGAAAAACCTTTCGTCTCCACAAAGAAGTCCACATCCAGCTTAGCTGCAGCAGCAGTCATATCTGCAGCAAGCTCCTCCTCAGCTGTGGCTAAGCAAACCATGCAGCTGTTTCATCCAGCTGCTCTGTCCACCAACATGGATGAGACTTACAGAATTCTAGCTCATCACATCAATAGCTACTTTGGCACAAGCACACAAGTGGGCCCAGATGATAACAAGACGCAACAGAAAGTAGCTGATGATAGTGCGTCAGAGCCCTCTCACAGCTCAGTTCCTCAAAAATATGAGGACCACATTCCTATTCTGTCTGCAGTGGCAGAGGCTAAAAACAATGACACACCCATTACCTCTCCCCCCCCTTCAAAAGAGCCATGTTTCCCAGTAGACACACCATCTTCTGAAACCCTTTTACCTGAAAGTTCACCTCATCCTATCCCCACGCCCACCACGTCTCCAAGAAAAGGTTTTACCCACTATCTCTCCTACCCTCGACCCAGCGTTCAGGCGTTTGTCGGCAATTACATTGCACCCCTGGTACCCAAATTCAAAGGGGATTCCAAAAGCATTGCAGCTGAGAAAGAAAAGCCATCAGCAGCTGATGTGGAAGAGTCTGCTTTGGAGAGGGAAAAACAGAAGGTTGAAAGTGAGCAGGATGAAGAAAAAAAACAGGCACAGCAGCTGTTGATGCAGAGAGAAAAGGTGAGTTCCTTTGTGTGGCTCTGGTAGGTACTAAGTGTGCAGCTGGTTTTGCCAACTGAAATAGGCCATTAAAAAGGATACAATGAAAATGAGGGAAATATTACCTGTTTATATTGAGACACTTTGTTGTCTTTATAAGCAAATCAGGCATGATTTTTGTCACGTAATATCTTGAACTAAGACATTTTCTGGACTTGTCAGGTGAATCTGGCTCATGTTATATCCAATTAGACAATTTTACTAGCAATAAAATGTAAACTTGCTAAGGCTGTATGTTCTGCAGTGCCATAGTGACAGAGTTTACTGTTTGTGGTTTTAAATCAACTTTTAGGTTAGGTTGAAAACAGATTAAGCAAACAAAAAAACAAACAAAAAACTAAGAAAAGATAGTTCTTGGATGGTATCTTAGATCTGTCGATGGTGTATGTACCTTTCACAGATTATAGCCAGGGTGAGTGTAGACAACAGGACCAGAGTCTTGGTTAAAGGCCTGCAGAGAGTCACTGATGTCAAACTCCTCACCAGTCGAGTGGAGGAGCTCAGCTATCACCTCCTGGAGTTCCCTGAGACGCGAGGTGTTGCCATACAGGTAGGTAGGTGTGTGTGTGTGTGTGTTTGTGCTGCTTTTCACTTACACTGGCGTTTAGCTAACTGTCAGATGGGTTGTGAGTATATGTGTGTTTCATTGTGACCTTTCAGGAGAGCTTGTTGCCCTCCCTACTGCGCTTTCGACAAGCCAGGGATCTTCCTCTCCAGGCTGCTGTGAGGGAGGCGCTGGCTCTGGTTGGCTTCACTGACCCGGTTAAAGGCAGAGGGATTCGGGTTTTGGCAATAGATGGAGGCGGAACAAGGTGAACAAACTTCCAGAAGAGGAAACTTTAGTGAAACTTTTGGTAGCCACGTTCATAAACCTTGTGCTATTGTTGCAGAGGACTTCTGGCCCTACAGACTCTTCATAAACTACAAAACCTGACAGGCAAACCAGTCCACCAGCTGTTCGACTACATCTGTGGAGTCAGCACGGGTAAGCTGATAGTTTACCCCACATATGAATTCATTCATACACCAGATGACAAACATCACTCACTTCTCTCTACTTAGGTGCAATTCTGGCCTTCATGCTGGGCATTTTTCAGATCCCTTTAGAGGAGTGTGAAGACATGTACAGGAAGCTTGGAGCTGATGTGTTTAAACAGAACGTCATAGTTGGGACCGTGAAGATGGGCTGGAGTCATGCTTTCTATGACAGCGAAATGTGGGAAAACATCCTCAAGTGAGTCAGAGGGAGCCTTTTATGTTTCGAACTCTTAACCAATTCTTCCTTTTTTGTTATTTATGTGACTTGTCTCTTTTTAGGGAAAGGATGGGTGAGGGGATAATGATTGAGAGTGCAAGGGATCCCAACTGTCCTAAAGTAAGTCAGATATCAGATACTGGAAGGACTGACTTTTTCAACTTTCATTCATACAAACTCTGGACTTCAGACATATGTAGGCAAAATGCCACAAATACACTTATTCATTGTCTTATCTTTGAACTGTTTCTCTTTAGTCCCTTCCTCATTTTTCTTTGTCTCTCTTTTGTTTCACCCATCATTCCTATACTCTTTAACTCATCCATTGATCCCCTGGCATGACTTCAATCAATCAGTCTTTGTATAGCGCAAAATCATAACAAATGTTATTTCAAGACACTTTCCAAAAACATTTACAGGTCTAGACCCATAAATGTTAATAAAATTTTATGAGCATGAAACCCAACGTCAAGACAAGATAAGGAGTCTGATCTTATCTTAATCCACCATGAGTACAGGACTTTGCAGCATTTAGCAAGTTACAATGGCAAGGAAAAACTTCCCTTTAACGGGCAGAAACCTCAGACAGAACCAGACTCATGTTAGACAGACATCTGAGGAGACTGTGTTGGGGTTAGAGAGAGACAGATAGAGAGAGAGAGAGACAGACACAGACATATAGTGCGTCCCAAATCGCATACTTCCATACTTAAATACTCAAAATTTTGAGTATACTGCGTTGAAATGAAAAACAGTATGCATAGTATGCGAAAAATGAGTATGCAAAATTACCAGGATGATGTACTCAAATCAGCCCGGATTTTGAGTATGCAGCTGTGGACACTTAACGCACTCATTTCATCCTCTGGCAGCAATGTATAAATGTAACTTATTGATGTTGTTTTTTACACTTGTTGTTTCCACCAAGCACCATCAGCTGTTGACGTTGTGTATGTGGTGTAACTTGTTTTTGTTTGTTTTGTCCTGCGAATGATAGGCTATGCCAGTGTTTCTCAAATCTGGTCCTGGGGACCCCCTGCCCTGCATGTTTTAGATGTTACCCGACTCCAACACACCTGATTCAAATGATCAGCTCGTCATCAAGCTCTGCTCGAGCCTAGCTAGTTGAGCTAACAGCTATCTCAAATGCCAAAGCTCATTGGGCTAACAGTTACCGGGGCCCTAGCATTACCCGGTGAACCAGGTAAATATAATAACAAGCGGGTTAGACCCTGCACAGTGAATACATGACCAGAAGCACCACTCAGACATTTAATTTGTGGATGTATTTTAACTGCCACAGCGCCCCGGTAGCTCTCTTGGTAGCTTCAGTCAGCTGCACCGACCCCCATTAATAAACTCTACACCGCTGATCGTGTTATTAGCTGTGCTTAATATACTACTGAAAAGGCTTTGAAAATTTGCTGGCAAATAGTGGCGGTGTTTGGCGGAAACGCGCTGGAAGCCGGTCACAATTAGACGTAGAAGAAGAAGAGGTCACATCATGTCATCATTCCCGGTAAGTATGGCACTCGGCAGTATGCGATTTGGGACAGCACTACACCCTCAAAATTTGCGCACTAAGCCAGTGAGTATGTAGTATGCTTAGTACACTCAATTTGAAAATTTTGAGTACACAGTATGGAAGTATGCGATTTGGGACACACTAATAGTCCGAAGTTTGGCGCTGTGGCGACAGTTAAACCAGTAGGCCATTCACGGCAATAATCCAAAGCCGTAGCAGCTGGAGTCTGACAGGAGCACACCAACAGGCCGTCCACATCACTGATCCCCAGGAACCTACAAGACAAACTCAGATCCTCCCAGAGAGGTGTATGGTCAGTAACTATAACAGGACAGTAAAGACTAGAAGTTAGACTGACAGATAGAGAGGGAAACAGGAGCCCTGTGTGTCAGTTTTACCCCGGCAGTCTAAACCTATAGCAGCATGACTAAGAGCTGGTTCAGACCTGATCCAGCTCTAACTGTAAGCTTTATCAAAAAGGAAAGTTTTAAGTCTACTTTTAAAGGTTGAGACCGTGTCTGCTCCCCGGACCTCAACCGGTAAGTTATTCCAAAGAAGAGGAGCCTGATAACTAAAGGCTCGACCTCCCAGACTACTTTTAGAGACCCTAGGTACAACGAGCAGACCTGCATGTTGAGTACGCAGTGACCTAGATGGATAATACAGAACAATTAAGTCCTTAAGATAGGATGGCCCGATGCCATTAAGCGCTTTGTAAGTCAGAAGAAGAATTTTAAACTCTATCCTAGATTTTATAGGTAACCAGTGTAGAGATGCTAACACTGGAGAGATGTGCTCTCTCAGTACCCGAGCTGCAGCATGAAGAGTCCTAATAGACTTATTAGGACAGCCACATAAAAGAGAGTTACAGTAGTCCAGCTTAGAAGAAACGAAAGCATGGACTAGTTTCTCAGCATTGCTCTGAGACAAGATGTGTATAATTCTCTTGATATTACGAAGATGAAAAAATGCCGTCCTTGAGACCTGTTGGATGTGAGAGTTAAAGGACAGGTCCTGATCAAAAAGAACTCCCAGGTTCCTGACAGTGGTGCTGGAAGCCAAGTTGATGTCGTCCAAGGGGGTGATGTTGTTCAAGAAAGCCTCTCTGAGATGTTTAGGTCCAAGAACAATGACTTCAGTCTTCTCTGAGTTCAGCAGTAAAAAGTTTCTGCTCATCCAGGACCTTACGTCTATTGTTGCAGTGGAAGCGGTTTCTTCAGGCTTCATTGACAAATAAAGCTGAGTGTCATCTGCATAGCAGTGAAAGTTTATGGAGTGTTTCCTCAATATAGTGCCGAGAGGAAGCATATACAAGATGAAAAGAATCGGTCTGAGCACTGAACTTCCTTTTCTTTTTTCTGCTTTCTTCCCTTTTTGTTATCTCTATTGTGTTTTTCTCTTTCCTTTTACATCTTCTCTCCTGAGCTCATATCCCTTTTCCTCTATTTTTTTTTCTCTTGCCCTGATTTTTTGTATTTTCAACCTTGTTCCCCCTTTTCCAATTCCTTATCTTTCATTACATAAACACATTTTTACCTCTTGTTATCCACCCTTCGTCCCTGAAGATGTGCCTCCTTTCCTCTTATTTTCTTTCTCCCCTAATTTGATTTTTGACACCATCTTCTTTCCCATCTGTCTTTTTTTTTCCCTTAAAGAGGACATATCATGCTGATCCGTGATTTAATACTTACATATAATATAATAAATTTGAAAACAAAACCTTTCACCCCCTAATTTTTTTTAAAATGAGATATTGTATTTTTTCTAATATCCTAGAACGAGATTTGATGCGTCTGAAAATAGGTCATTGCTAGGTGGCCACGAGATTTTGACCGTCGTGACAAAACGAGGTATCTATATTTTTATTGGAGTAATCTGATAAAGCAGCTCCTCCTCTGTGATGTCAGTTAGTCACACAACCGCCACCGTGGAATACATCCACCAAGAGCCGAGTATCCCCCCTCAGATGCTGGATGCAGGGACTCTGCTCTGTGTCTAGGTGGATTTTCTTCCTCCTGAGCTGCAGAACCGTCCGGGTCTGACTCGGGGTCCAATACAAAAGGACGTATCCTACACTCTGCTACTTTATTAGTGCTATCAATGACTTATGGTGAAGTTTCGGCAAACAGCAAACTCGCTCGGTCTGCCCCATCCAATATGGCGATTTTGTAAATACTGCCATGCTGCAAAAAACGCCCCCTGGCTCTACCCCCTCCGCCCCTCTGATAGAACTGACCAATCAGAGCACAAAGGGCTGTGACGTTGCGAGGTTACTGGAGGTCATTCTGGAAACTGAGCGTTTCAACCAGATCTTCAGAATGGCCTAAACTGAGGATATTGAGAACGCTATTGTGGGGCAATGAAGGAACTAAATGACTTGTACTGAGGGCAGAAATGCTTTACAGGCATCCTAGTCTGGCATAGTGAAAATGAGAAACAAGCATGATATGTCCACTTAAATTTCCTTAAATATTCATAGTTTTTTTTGTCTCACACCTTCATCATTTCATGTTGCATTTCTGCCTCTTGGCTTTCTGTCTGTCCTTTTGCCCCTCTTCTGAACTGCAGTTCCTCTCTTTAAGTCTTTCCTTGCATTTTTCTTCCTTCACCACCTGTAAGAATAAACTTTCATTTCTTTCATGCTCCAAAAACTTCAGTCATAAATGGGTATCCATCTATGGCTTAGAAATGACTTTCCTTTGTCCACCAGGTGTCAGCAGTGAGTGCCATTGTGAACAGGGGTTTACCCCTGAAGGCCTACGTGTTCAGGAACTACAGACTCATGCCAGGGGTGAGATCCCACTACCTTGGAGACTGCAAACACAAAATGTGGCAAGCCATCAGGGCCTCATCTGCCGCTCCTGGATACTTCCAGGAATTTGTCCTTGGGAAAGATCTCCACCAGGTACGAAAATTACCTGTTGTCGCTGAGTTCAGCTCTGCTGAAAAGTTTGGGAACCCTGGATCCAGTTGATCTTAACCCGTATGTTGTGTTCTGGTCAAATTTGACTGATTTGGAAATTTTATCTTCAAAAAACAGAGTTAATTTGCTCAGACTGACTTGAGGTTTAATGACTTTGTCCCAACAGAGGTTTTAAACACACAATACAATTTTTATTGATTGGATACTATTATATGTGTGGGGGAAAGGAATGGGGGGAGAGGGTAAAATGAGTGTTAAAAAACTAAGCTCAGGTACCTCCCCATTTGTCAGACGGCTACACACAGACATATGCAAGCCTAGATACCATACACACACACACACACACACACACACACACACACACACACACACACACACACACACACACACACACACACACACACACACACACACACTGGGGTAAGTATTGCCAAGAACTGCACAAATACATGTATGCATCACGATAGTTGGGTGTGTACGTGGTTTCTGGTCTTTTTGTAGCCAGCCTCGAGAGGATTCTTGCTGAATTGATGAATGCAAGTTTTGGCACTTCTACACAGGCTTCATTTTCTAAACGGGATGTTGACCCTTGTTCAACAACCTACAAAACATCAAAGGCTGTATCCTCTTTGCCCCGCCTTGACTCTCTGAGGAGAAAAATTAAAAGCTTACAGTTTGATTTCTAACAAAAGCTGAATGCCAACTGGCTTTCAAGCCATCTAGATTTCTCTTACATGTGTCGCAGGCAGGTGTTTTCCTGTTCTTTGGTAGTGAGGATTTTTTACTGAAGGTAAGTCATCGACACTTGCTGAGATCTCACTTTTCGCAGTGTTCTGCTAATGACGTAGAGGCTCTTTCTTCGGTCAGAAAAGGAAAACACATTAGGCTCGTTAATGATAGATTAGGTCTGTGTAGAAGGTATTATTGATAAGAATCAGACTGGGAATTTTTCTTATGTATGTAGCGTGCATGAATTCAATTTGTTAAGATTGAATGTAAACCACACCAATATCCCAAAGCGCCTGCTATGCCTTGTTTTTGTAAAGACTGATTAGTAGGTCATATGTCTTTAGATGGTCTTTATGGGCAGCGATTTGACTCAAGGCTCAGTTCAATTTTGATAACGTACTTAAGGGGAATTAGCTTTTTCCCTTTTTTCACCCCATTGCTGCTTTCTAATATAATTTACAAGCCCCTGGGCTGTTGTAGACAATGAGGATTGCTAATCTGTGGTCCCACTCTGCAGGTTTACTAACCAAAGGCTTTATTCTCCTCGTATTACTCTCCTCACTGTATAAGGGAGGAAAAACAGCTCAGGAAAACTGAGTAATGTTTCTTCAACCTCCACCCTTGACTTGATGCCTTAAATGTGAAGTTTTGGGGGGTTTTATTTTCACTTATTTCAGTTGAATTGTTCAGAGTTTGTCCCAAAGATTGTGGGACAACAGTAAAGATGAAGAGATGGAGAGTGAACTGGTAGTGTGTGTTGTTCTACACATTCCTCTTAAAGCTGCAGAGTGTTTCATCAACAGTGTGGGCACCTGTTGCCACCCACTGCTCTCACTCTTACTCTAGTTTTCAGCACTCATGGCAGTATTTCTCAGGACAATTCCAACATTGTACGGCATCAAAAATTCATACACACACATAAACAAAGTGGGATAAGAAGCATTCACAGCCTTAATGTGGAGAAGGAATTTGTGTTTTTTGCCTGGGCTGAAGAATGATGAAGAAATTAGTAATTGCAAAATAACCCAAATATTTAGTGCCTGGGAGCAGGCTGTAATTTGAACCTCAGGGTGAGAGGTTGTGGGTCAGATCTGAGGTTCACCTGTGTGATCAACCTGTTCTGGTGTAAACATTGTTCTGATTGAAAAGTTGACACTTGAGGGTTAAGGAGCATCTACGATGAGGCTCTTGGTGTTTTAGACATGTTTCCACTAATGTTCTGAAGGCAGAAATATTGACTGATAAACCCACACCCACTGGAGGCATGGAGGTGACCTTTGCCCTCTCTGCTGGGTAGGATCAGACTTTGCATGGGTGTGTTTCCAGCACAGTCAACCCCGCCAAGGGTGCTGGATGTAGTCCAAAACAGGACTCAGGGCCCTAAATCTGCTCCATTCAGCTTTTCTTTAACTCCTTATTTAATAAGAAAGAAAGAAACAAAGCAGGTACATAACTTCTGATTAGCCTCTGGTTCAGTCAGGATTAGGTACCTGGAATAAATAGAGATTAGTTTAGTGTTTCTTCAAAAAGCTTAAGACTAGACCAATCAGTTCAAATGTCCTTTTTTAGCTGGCTGAACTGACAACTTTACGTGTTTTCCCCTGAACATAAGGGGCTTTAACCAGCATTGCACATCTCTGGCCTGGAGCTTCACTGCTTCCGGACTGCCTGCTCAGTTCACCCCAATTGACTTACAGAATGTCACAAGAAATATATACCAACACAGAGTTGCTCTGTTCATTTCAAGTGCCTTTTTGGTGCATTAATCTCGGTTTGTGACCACATCTAACCTATGAAATGCTTAAAGTGATGCTCCGGCATGGAACAAGTTGGTTCCTATCACAAGGTTTAGGGCAGAAATTACCCCTACAGCAGTGTTTTTGTGCAGCAGAAGCTCAGAGCGCACGCACCAAACACCCCCTCCCTGCTCCTCTGCAGGTTTCCTCTGCACTCAGACGGGGCCATATTTTACTTGACCAAAAACACAAATAAACGGACTCCCACCAAAAAAATCTGATATTGGTCTGCATTCACGCTTTATTTAGAGAATTTTCAGCGCGTTACTGTCACACAAAAACACAGCTAAATAAGGCTCTAGTTCTCATCGTGTCGTAAAATGGCGCTATCTCCGCTGCAGCGCCACAGCTGGCTACGAGGCGCTCGCTGCTCAGTGTATCAGTCCACGCGCGCACGGCGTGCCAGATATTAACAAATGCAGGTAGTCTGCCAGGACGAAAAGACACACAACTAGAGCATTATTTAGCTGTGTTTTTGTGTGAAAGTAACGTGCTGAAAATTCTCTAAATAAAGCGTGAATGCAGACCCATATCAGATTTTTTCTGTGGGAGTCCGTTTATTTGTGTTTTTGGTCAAGTAAAATATGGCCCCATCTGAGTGCAGAGGAAACCAGCAGAGGAGCAGGGAGGGGGTGTTTGGTGCGAGCGCTCTGGGCTTCTGCTGCACAAAAACACTGCTGTAGGGGTCATTTCTGCCCTAAACCTTGTGATAGGACCCAACTTGTTCCATCCCGGAGGATCACTTTAAGGTGACTTAACAGCTTCAGGATCTATCTAACAAAGAGCTATGAAAAGCAAATAATACGTTTTGGAAATACATGTCCCTTACACTAGAACATGTCCACTGCAGATTTTTTAAGTTTGATAACCCTCTGACCCACTTTTTCTGCATTAGTGTAAGTGTGTGGCTTGGCTGGTTGGAGTTCTTTGGAGTAATTTATGTCTTCTTTTAGGATGGAGGACTTCTGATCAACAACCCCACAGCATTGGCCATCCATGAGTGTAAGTGTCTGTGGCCAAACACTCCGCTGCAGTGTGTGTTGTCTTTAGGCACCGGACGTTATGAGACAGCGGGGAAGAACAGCACAACTTACACAAGTCTGAAGGCAAAGCTCACTAATGTTATCAGCAGTGCCACAGATACAGAAGGTAAGACATGTTTAAACAGTTATAAAACCTAAAACCCCCAAATCTGAAAACGGTTCCATTGTTAAATGGTTAAGATAGCTAATGTTTGTTTCTGGTGAGTCTCACTTTAAACAGTAGGTCATACAGAGGCTTTACTCAGGCTACACTGTGAACCCCATAGTTCAAATTACTCCTTTGGATTAAGCTATGAAAACTTCAAATTTGTTAGTAAGTTCAATTTACTAAAATGTCTGGGTGTTAAGTGTTGAAAATGATGATTTCTCGGTAGGTTTAACTTTTGTTACTGTTTACTTAGCACAACTTAAAATCAACAGTTTGTGACTGCGTTTTTTAATCGTGAGTGAGGAGGGGACGTAGTCAATATGAAACCCTGCTGTACTTCCAGAGTGCAGCAGTAGCGCACTCCACATTATACTGACTGCTTGTCTGTGGACCAGCTGTCCATGCTCTATGTAGCGTGGACTGACTGTGTCAAAAATAAATATATCTTTTTACACTTAATTTCAAAATTGGCCAAAATAGTATGATAGTCTAGTCAAACGTTTTAACGTTTTGTTAATGTATCAACCATGAAGCACACACTGCAAAAGTCAGTAGGTACAAGACCCTGTGCCATGGAGCACAGACCACTACTCAGTGGGTTTAAACAAAATGTGCCCCCTAGAGGACAATATTTCAATCTACAGCAGGGTCTCATATCTACAACCTTTCCTCCTCACTCACAGTTACCAAAGTTATGACATTGGAGCTGATTTTTGTTGTGATAGGTTTTGTAAGCATGAATTAGGGGGGGATGTTGGGGATATGAGACCCAGCTGTACTTTAAAATGTTACTTAGTTAAGTGGTTCAGATCTGCTTCAATTTTTATTATTATATTTACTTAATTCACAAGGCAAATTTATTGATATCACATCTTTCCATGAATTTCCCTTTGGGGATGAATAAAGTATTTTTTTTATCTTTTATCTTTATCTTTATCTTTCAGTTTTGAGTAAGGTCAACTTATTATGATTTACAGTGATATGCAACGTCTTTTTTAACATTACTTAATATTTTAATTTGTAACAAACAGACATCCAGATACAGATTTCTAAAGCTACATATACTTTGTCTCTTAATTTGTGAAAAGAGCTCCCAGCAGCCTGTCCAAAAAGATTGCAACAGACTGTCTAACAGTTTGTTAGTTTCCTTTGCAAAAAAAAAAAAGTATCTGCTTTTAGATCACAACCTTAAAAAAGCACAGTGGGAATTTGTCCTGCCCATACACTGTTTTCCCTTCATGCACCAAAGTTTACGAGTAACTTGTTAGTCAGTATTACTTAGTCCACAAGTGTACCACAAACAGTGCAAAACTGAAATCTGAGTGTTTTATTATGTAAATGACTTATTTTGAGTAAAAACATGCTGATAGATTTAATATGAACACAGTTCTTACTGAAACTAAGACATACATGCTTAGATTCCAGTTTTTGCAGTAAATGTAACTCATCCCATTTGAAAATCCGGATCCTTTAGGGATCCTAAAACTCAGCAGCCCTTGCTAGGTTACAGAAGCTGTCTGTGGCTCCATGACTCTTCTCAGTGACTCTTAAGTATGTTTTAAAATGAACTCTATTATATTTGCTTTCATAAGAGGACATGCTATAAAAAAACGTAGTATTAGTCCAAGAAAACAACATATGGTGTTTAGACTTTAAGTCCTGCCATTTTGATAACACTGGGGAACACAATTTTTCTTGAGTTTGGTCTGACAGCTGTTTTTAAGTAATTTTTGGGTGCGGAATCCAAAACTGATCTCAGTTTTCTCTATCACGTCAAGTTTTTGAACTATAGGATCTCATTTTCTCAAAATATGAAAAATACTTGACTTAGCAGATATGTGCTTGTTCTATAAAATGTTCAAATTATGACATACAATGAAATTTGAAAGAAACAAGCATGACTGCAATGTTTATTTAACACTATTATATTTTTTACAAAGGATAGGGCTACTGGATGAGCTACAGGAGCAGACATGATCTGGAACAAAGGAAATATACCTATGTAAACAAAACAATAAGATGGAATAGTTACAAGTTTTGAAAATTAAAAAAACAACATAAATAACTTATAGTGATATGCCCATGATTATAAGGTTGATGTTAATGGTAATGGTATTGGTAATGGACCAGTACTTATACAGCACTTTTCTAGTCTCTTGCACCACTCCATGCCCTTTACACTTATTCACCCATCCACACCACATTCACACACTAATAGCAGAGGTTTACATACATTAGTTAAAACCATCAGTTTTAACTAACACATCCACTCTCATCCACACACCACTGACCAACAGGGGGAGCAATTCGGGGTTCAGTGTCTTGCCTAAGGACACTTCAGCATGTGACTGCAGGAGCCGGAATCGGGCCCCTGCTTGAGAGGCAACAACTCTACCACTGAGCCACAGCCACCAGAGAAAAGCAGCACAATTCGTCTTAATTCCTACTATGCTAGCTTTCTGTTTGTAGATATTGATGGTACTGACCTATTGGGAGCTGCATACACCTCTCATCACACTGTTGCCGCTAAACCTGTAGATGAGTCCAATTGTAATCAGCTAGCAAGTCTTACTATAGCTAACCAGTGGAATTTTGCTTATCTGGAGGGTAAGCTGTGGAGAAAAAACTGACTGTAGTTTTGAAATCAGCATGCTAATTTTAGTTTCTATCAGCGTAAAAATCTAACTCAACAGAATTTTTTTTTTCAAAATGTTCCCCAGTGTAATGGTTGGTCAAAGAGGGAGGTGTGACATTGACGAGCATTGCTGTGGTCTAATAGTTGAACTGTTTCAAGGTGAAAGCATAGAGGCAAATACCATACATGCTGAGTGCACTGACCTGTGTAGGTTTTGTTTTTAAAATATATTCTTCCAGTGTTTGTAACAAAAGCCCTCTACCTGTTAACCACCAGCTTTTGTTTTTCCATAACCAAAATCTTCCTATTTTAGAGGTGCACACGATGCTGGACGCTCTCCTGCCTCCTGACACATACTTCAGATTCAACCCCTACATGACTGAGGACATCCCACTAAACGAGAACCGCACGGAGAAGCTGAACTTTCTCAAGAGCGAGGGTGAGCGCTACCTGGAGCGCAACGAGGCCAAGCTGAAGAAGGCAGCGGCTGTGCTGGGCCAGGAGAAGAGCACCATCCAGAGAGTGGCCGAGTGGGCCAAGCTCAAAGCCAACATGTACGAGGGGCTCCCCTTTGTCTCCAAGCTGTAGGTGATGGATTGAAGTGACCACAAATATTATTTTCAAAGTGAGACAACATGTAGTGAACAAACTCTAAGCAACTGGTTGATTAAGTGATGAATGGGGAACAAAATTGACTTTTTTCCGCGTCCTCTTTGGCAAAATTGAAAGAAATGCCAATTGAGTTAACATGGTTTCATTACCATCTACCTAAAGACTGTTTCAACGCACTCAAAGCTGCTGTTTTGTTTCTAAAAACAACAAATGGGCACAGAATAATAATAGACACTACAACAGGAGAAGGAAGAAGTATGAGCATGACTTTTAAACTGACTAAAGAGTAAGTTTGGAATGCACAAAGACATTCATGTGCCAACACATTATGATAATTTTATGAATAACTGGTCCAGAGGAAGCTGAAGTTATTCACAGAGAATGAGAGTGATGTTCCTTTACATTTCAGTCACTTGAATTAACATGAACATTGCACAGCGTAGAGAAACAAGACTTCATATTTTACCCACTGTACAAAAGACAGGCCTCGTGCTCATTGTAAAGGATTCTTAATGTAGTTCAACATAATGTTTGAAGTAACTGTAACTTATTATTGAAGGCCTCTTCTCTTGTTAAATACATGACAAATAAGAACTGCTAATCATTTCATCTGCCTGTATCAACTAAACTTTCTAACCAGATTCTTCTTATGCTGATGATATCAGAATGTGATCACTGTTTTCCTCTTTGCACAAAGCATGCTTCCTATCCTGGCCATTTTATGAAGCTTTGAAAGCTTTCGCCTTTTACCTTCATCAAGCCCGAATTCCTCAGTCTGGAAGCATTTTTTACTATCCTGGTAGTTTTATGTTGATGCTTCATGGAATTAAAAAAAAAAAACTTAATGTGTCCTAAAAAATAAAACCTGGTTTTGAAATCTAAAGTTCTCTGTATTATTGGGGTCTGTGCCAAGTATAGTCCCTGACAAAAGTCTTGTCACTTATCCATTTTGTAGAAACAACAGCTTATAACCTAACTTTTAATTAATCCATTGGTTTTAGAAATGGCTCATATGAAAGCTAAAGCCCTTCCAAATTATGTTTATCATACTAAAATGAGTTTGCTTCACTAAGGAAAGCTTGATCATTTATTGAACAGAGAAAGGTCAGATTTGGCCAGACAAAGGTTTTGTCACCTACAGGGAGTAAAGTGAAAATTTAACAAATAATTTACTTCAAATACAAAATTATGTTGCATTAAACATCAGTTTATCAAGGAGGGATGCTGTGAGATCCATGTTTAGAGAAATTGAATAGAATAGAAAATACTTTAGTTATCCCCGAGGGGAAATTCAGGAGTCACAGCAGCATTTAAGAAAACAAAAGTAAGAGAGTGTATAGAAAGTGCAAAAAGGACCATAAGAAAATAGATGACAACATCCCGTTCACCACTCTCCAGTTCAGCCAGTCTCCACCTCCACAGGGTCCAGGACTGAGCCTCCCCAGCAGTCTGTTCAGTCTCTGTCTCCTGGATCCTGTCTGCTCACAGCAGGTGAAGCTCCTCCAATGTGGCGCAGGCGTCTGATGTCAGCTCCGTCAGCCACGTCCATGAACAGCACGATGCCACTCCGCCCTCCGGCAGCCCCTCTGCCACTGGGCTAGCACGGCTAGCTCGTCTATTCCACTGGAGATAGATCCCACGTTCCCAACGATGGATGGAAGGACATCGTCACCTCCCAGCTCACACCCGAGAACCAGCACGTCGTCCTCACCTCCTCCTCCTCACCTTGTGAGAAATCATCAAGCCTTACACTAGTTAGCATTGACATGCTACAGGCTGCTAACAGCTGATTTCACATGTAAACAATGCAGCCATGGTTACATGTAGGATCTCCAGACAAACACAAGAGAAAAGTAGTAAAAATATCACTGAAGCCACAAAACGTTTGGTGTCCATGACCAACAATGAACCATACAAAGTAATGATCCACTCCAAATACACAGATGACGAAAAAGAGACAAAAAAATTACAAGAAACGGGCGAAGAAGAGAGAGCTGCTGCAACAGGCAGCTACTTGGGCAGCACCTAGATCAGTTTAATATCTTGTGTGAACATGAAGGACTGCATCCATGCGGTTCGACTATGATTCATACAATTTATTGATGAAGTCATCAGGAAAAGCAAAGAAAGCAGTCTTACATGCCTTCCAGAGTTCATCAAGATTCTTTGGTTTTGTCTTCCATGCTTCCTCTTTCATTCTATCCCAGACATGCTCAGTTGTGTTGTGGTCCGGTGACTGGGCTGGCCAGTCTTGGAGCACCTTGATCTTCTTCGCCTTGATGAACTTTGATGTAGAGATGGAAGTATGCGATGGAGCACCATCCTGCTGCAAAATTTGACCCCTTTCATGGTTGGGAAAGTAAGAGGTAGCTAGCATTTCTTGATATTTTAGGCTGTTGATGCCTTCCACCCTGCAAATCTCTTGCACACCTCCATACTGGATGTAACCCCAGACCATGATTTTTCCACCACCAAATTTAATTGTTTTCTGTGTGAATCTTGGATCCATGTTGGCTCCAGTTGGTCTCCTGCAATATTTGCGGCAGCTGTGTTGTAATTCAACCAAAGATTCACCTGAGAAATCCACTTCCTGCCACTTTTCCAGCATCCTCTTAGCAGGCTGTGGGCCTTGGCAAATGCCACATTTTTTTTAATTGCCTTTTGTTTAGTGCTGGTTTCTGGACCCTGATTTGACCATAGAGGCCATTTTGAGACAGAATCTTGCGAACTTGAGGTGACCAGGCCTGGTGGAGCTCTGCTGCAGGGGAAAAGGGGCTGGCCTTGGATTTTCGAGCCAACAAACCGACCTCCCCAGCAGTTGTCTTGTGGGGTCTGCCGGACTTGGGCTTGTCAAAAACATTTCAAGTCTCTTCAAATCTTTTTCTTATTTGTTGAGACACATTGAAGGTGTCAACCATCTCAGCAGTGGATCTGGTCTTCAGCCTCTTGATAATCAGCGCTTTGGTCTCAGGGTGAATCTTAGGCATGTTGTCAGAGGTCAGGTTACAGTTGATGTGAAGATCTGGTGTACTGTTTTTTTTTTTTTTTATACACACCCACTAATTGATCGATCAATTATTGATCACAGGTGAGGCTGTAATCTAGGATTGGGTGCATCATATGACAAGGCGACAAGACTTTTGTCTTTGCAAAAACTGACCCAGTGGGCTTTACCAAGCTGTGAACGTTTGAATGCTTGTCAGCAGTTTGTCTGGCACCAAAACATTTTTTCAAAAGCTGGTGGGATTGAAATGAGCCATTTCTTGTAAAAAAAAAAAAAAAAAAAAAAATTAACAATATTTGAGGGGCACTTAAGGTTAATTTGTACCCAAGCAACAAGACTTAAGCCAGGGACTGTATAACATGAAATCATCCATATTCTCAAACACACCACAGAAAGCTTCACAATCGAAACATCACAAAAGGAGTTCAGAATGTCTCCCTGTGATCAATTGCTTTTTTTTTATTTTAGCTGTACTCGTTTGTTTTGTTCTCTTTTGAAGAGTCACCAACGTTCTTCAATGTCATTACTCCAAATCACACCATCGTTTCCCCTGTCAACATAAACAGTGCTCCATGAAGGGGGGAACCCACAGAGCTCCACAGCTTCAAGTTTGACATTTCCATCAATCGGGCTGCACGGTGGTGCAACGGTTAGGGCTACTGCCTCACAGCAAGAATTTCCCACCCAGCTTGGCCGGCTGGTCTTTCTGTGTGGAGTTTGCATGTTGTCTCCATGCAGGCTTGGGTTCTCTCTGGGTACTCTGGCCTCCTCCCACAGTCCAAAAACATGCTTTTCAGGTTAATTGATTACTCTAAATTGTCCGTAAGTGTGAGTGTGTATGTGAATGGTTGTCTATGTGTCAGCACTGTAAGGGGGGGCTTCTCGCCCAATGACAACTGGTATAGGCTCTAGCCACCCGCTACCCTGAACAGGATAAGCAGCTCAGAAAAATAATGAATCTCCATCAATCATTAATTCCTACGTCATTGTTGGGGCATCGGAAGGTAAAAACACCCCTTAACTCTGTAAAAAAAAAACATTTCTACTATGTCTATTTGAGCTTATAAACACTTAACATCACAGAATTTATGCACCAAAACATAAACATAAAAGAGTCGCACATAACCAGACACCACCTCTGAAATTTATATTTAATATATATTTTCATATTGCCCAATCATTTATACTTTGATATCCTCTGAATACCACTTTACAACTAGAGACACAGGTGTGTGTCGAGGAAAAACTTTCTCTCCCTCGTCCTTGTCACTGTTCTCATGTCATCTCTTACATATACACCAAAAATGAGCTCCAGTAGGTTTAGCTGAAGAATAGAAAGAATAGAATAGAAAATACTTTATTTATCCCTGAGGGGGAATTCAGGAGACACCGCAGCATTTAAGAAAACAAAAGTAAGAAAGTGTATAGAAAGTGCAAAAATGTCCATAAGAAAATAGATAACGACATCCCGTCCACCACTCTCCAGCCCAGCCAGTCTCCACCTCCACAGGTTTCAGGACTGAGCCTCCCCAGCAGTCTGTTCAGTCTCTGTCTCCTGGATCCTGTCTGCTCACAGCAGGCGAAGCTCCTCCAGTGTGGCGCCGGCGTCCGATGTCAGCTCCGTCAGCCACGTCCATGAACAGCACGATGCCACTGGGTTAGCACAGCTAGCTCGTCCATCCCCCGGAGCTAGATCCCACGTTCCCAACAACTATGAATGGAAGGACAGGTCCACGTCACCTCCCAGCTCACATCCAAGAACCAGCACGTCGTCCTCACCTCCTCCTCCTCAGCTCAAGTGAAATCATCAAACCCTACACGAGTTAGCATTGACATGCTACAGGCTGCTAACAGCTAATTTTGCATGTAAACAATGCAGCCATGGTTACATGTAGGATCTCCAGACAAACACAGGAGAAAAGTAGTAAAAAATATCGCCGAAGCCACAAAAAGTTTGGTGTCCGTGACCAACAATGAACCATACAAAGTGATGATCCACTCCAAATACAAAGAGACAAAAAAGAGACGAAAAAAATTACAAGAAATGGACAAAGAAGAGAGAGCTGCTGCAACAGGCACCTACTTGGGCAGCGCCTAGCAACCAATCCAATCAACCAATGAAGAAGCTTTATCCCAAATTTTGAGCTAGGGTAGTGTTGCAGAGGAAAGATTTCAGAGACAGAGGAGGGGACAAAAAGGAGAGCACTTTAAGAATGTGTTTTTGCCAACCCGGAGGGCACTTGAACACAGGCTTTGAATAGTTATAGTCATAGTTAATAGTTTTTATGTAGTTATTAAATATAATTTTAGGATTTAACATGTATCTTATGTCTTTTTTTTCTAAATGTTTGTATAATCTAAAACAAAGTTGTTATTGGTTTTTCCTGTGTTTGACTGTTTTGAGTGGATTTACACACATAATTGATGTAATTTTTTGAACATAATACAAGGGTTAAAGAAGACGGTTGTGATGGGAGTATCAGTATATGAGTATATGTTTAAGTACTTGTGTGTGTCAGTGACAGAAAGAGCACACGTGTCTTTGTTTCTGAATTAGTTAGTATGAACAGCTGTGGGACATGAAAGGTTTTCGTAGTAGCCTTCTCTCAAGGCTGTGGAGAGCTGCACCTGTTTGACTTCAGTATGTGACAGATGATAAACAAGCGAAAATTAGGTTGTGAATCTCCTGTAGCTGTGACAAAACTGTGAGGGCTATCAGAAAAACGATTACATTGTGAGAATCTGAAGACTGATGAACACAGTGATGTGTTTTACATGTCTGTTCAATAAAGATCTAACTTCTCAGCAGCAGTCTGACTGCTGATCTCAAGCACTGAAAGAGCTGACTTTTTTTTTTTAAGTTTGTGTTGCTTAAACAGTAAAATCTTATAAAATGTATAATATATCTAAATATAACTAAAAATTTACATCATTCATAACAACTGAAAGATCTGAGAACATTTTGAAGCAAAAGTGAGGTCTGTAAGTGGAAATATGCTGATGTTTTAACATCTCAAAGTTAAGGGAGATTTAGACGGTGAAGCTTAAGCTCATTTATTTTAAAGGAGCAAATTTTGTCAGAAAAAGTTGAAGGGTAAGAGATGAGAATAGCAACCATGTCCAGGAGAAGCTGAATAATTTGAAATTTGAACTGTGAATAACGGACAAAATTTGAGGAAGTTTAAGTGTGGCCAAAAAAAAAAAAAAAAAAAAAAAAGATGCAAGAAGAAGATGTTACTGATGGAGGTGTTTTGTGGCCCCCAGCCCTCCTAATAAGCCCTCACTCAGCTCACCTGTCCTCATTGCACTAGCGGGTGCTCATCAGCCTGGGTAGTCTTTAAAAGGAGCTTCTTTCCTCAGTTAGGTGTGTGACACTAGAGATGCCAACACCTTCATTTGGTTTCTCTTGGTTTTGTGGCATGAGTGGTTTTGGGAGCGTGTGTGCATGTATGTGTTGAGGGACAGAGGATCTCTAAGGAAATTTTTTATTTTTCACAGTTGTAATTCTCCCCACCAAGTGACTCCACTTTTATTTCAGGCCTTTTTCTTTCTGTTTGTCTACTTTTTTTAGTAGATTGAGCGTGAAACCTCCACTCCACCTTTAAGACCCCAAAGGCCTTGTTTTTGATTTTTTTTACTAAGGTGCAGTTTTTCTTTGGTTAGTTTCCCTGTTCATGACCCCTATCATTTACATCAGTGTTTCTCAACCCTGGTCCTGGAGGACCCCTGTCCTACATGTTTTTTTATGTTCCTGACTCCAACACACCTGATTCAAATGATCAGCTCGTCATCAAGCTCTGCTCGAGCCTGATAACGAGCCATTCATTTGAATCAGGTGTGTTGGAGTGAGGTAACATCTAAAACATGCAGGGCAGGGGTCCTCCAGGACCAGGATTGAGAAACACTGTTTTACATCATGAGACTTGTTGAAATGTAACGAAAAAGAATAATGAGGTAGAAGAACAGTATATGGTAAATAGTAAATAGACTTGAGCTTATATAGCGCTTTTCTAGTCATGGACTACTCAAAGCTGCTTTATACCACAGGTCACACTTACCCATCCACACTCATTCGCGCTCACATTCACTCACTGATGGTACAGAGTTTCTATGTTAGGTATCCACCAGTATCTCTAACACATTAACGCCCTTTCATGCTCATTTACACACCACTGACGCAGCAGTGGGAGCAACTTGGGGTTAAGTGTCTTGCCCAAGGACACAACGCCATGTATCGCCCAGAGATGGGCTTGAACCTGCAACCAAATAGCGATAAATCAAGAAAAAATTACCTGGACAGACCAAAATGTCCTTGATTACCCCTGAGGGTTGAAAACAAAAAAAAATTGCTTTGCAAAAACTTAAATCTAAGCTATCCCAGATTTCAAGATATCTAAAGACAAAATGACAGGACAATCACTTGACAAAAGGAAAATAACCTGCCAGTGGGGTGAGAAAAATTGACTTGTTTAGTTTCTTGAGTTTACATATTGTTCTTATTTCAAGAAACTAAACAAGTAGGATTGTCAGATTACTTTACTCTTGGCAAGCAGTTTAGCAATTTTAGTACCTTAAAATAAGACATGTTTCTGGACTTGTTGGATGAATGTGGCTCACATCAGGTCTGATAAGACAATGTTTACTTAGATATAAGACAGAAGCACTGGCTGATATTTCAGTTTTTGCAGTGTGATAACTAAATGAAACAAAGACACGGTGAGAACTCAGCAACAAGACTCCGGACCAACAACAAACTGCATGGTGTTTGAAATGAATGAAAAGGATAAAGTCCAGTGAATACACTTCACATTACAGCTGTATCCCAACCGTCATGCTCTAGTGATAACTTACATAACCCATCACTTGGCACTAATTTCCCTTTACAACCAAAACATGAAAACAGATGAGCAGCAAGAACCACTGCATCACAAGGTCTATCATGCTGACACCTCCCTTCAGAGTTTTCTCAAGTCAGGCACAAAACCCTGACCTTCAGGTGTCAGGTTTTGTGTTGTCAGGTAAATGTTGCTCATTTAACCAGATTTTGGACTAAAATGACAAAAACACTTGCTAAAGTTGGAGATTCTGCTTGGTTTGTGTTGGGACAAACAACTCGACACCTAAAAAATCTGAACAAACTTTGAACTGTCTTATTTGCTGCTGTGAAAATACTTGTGTCAAGCTCAGCATTAATATTTTTCAACTCTCATGCTCAGCTGTGTACAGACTGAGCGTGTCTGACAAGCATGGTTGAGGCAGACCAATAAGGTTACAGTGAGAGTAGCCCTTCCCACTGATGTTTATCTTGTTGCCAGTTTGTGGAGCATGAAAAGTTAAAGTGTGGAGGTAAAGTGGAGTCTGCTAGCTGTGTTGACGAGGGGTGTAAATACTGGATTGTCTGGTCTTATGGTGTTCGCAACTCAGTACAGTTCCCCTCTCAATTACAATCTTAATGTATCAGTGCCCACATTTACCTAAAATTGTCCCTCATCTAGCTTCAGTGTAACCTCGTTAATGATTTGGCTTCTGCTCCTCAGAGAAAACAGTGATCACGTGAGTTTGCCCCCATAATTCCTCCTGTTTTTGACAGCTCAATCAACTGGCATGCACTGTTTATTAGCTTAATATCACACCAGTTTGTTCTCTGTTGTTTTGTCCTCTTTTTCCACAACAGGTATGTAGAACTTTGTAGAACTTTGTACAAGTCGCTCACGTTGTTCTGTCATGGCTCAAGCCTTGTTTTTAAACCCAGCACAGCAGCAGAACCTCCCCGATGGAGTTGTAATCTCAAACACAAAGAAGCAGTTGGGCTTGACTTTAATCTGTGATTTTACAGTAGCTCTAGTAATGCATGAAATGCAACACATAGGCCCCTAGAGTGTTTGAGGAGAGTGTGAAGCTCATAGGACTTAACATAAGAAAGAAGAGTGTCACTGCAGAGGAGAAATATCATCCAAACCCAAACATATTCCTCTCAAACCTGGCTCACACTGGGATGTGTAGGAACTCTAATTTGAGGGAGATTCCATCTGTTTCACATCACTGACATCTCTTTAAGACGAGCTAGAAAGGCTTCTGTATAAACAATAATGTGTCAAAGACACATTGTCCTGCTGTAACACATCCTGGCCTGGCCTGCTGTAAAGTACACAAAGCCTTAACTCTAAGTGGACGCTTACAAACACAAACTGTTTGGTCTTTTAGTCCAATTTAACCTAAAGATTTTCATTTCTGTTTAAAGCACAGAACACATTTCACTCTCTACTGCACTTTGTCTTGGAAAAATCCACATCTGTGTGTCGACACGTCTCCCCTGAAAGACGATGTTTACGCTGAGCTGTGGTTCTCTACAGATCCCTGTCAGTCTGTTAGCGTAGAGGTACACCTGCACGCGCGCACACACACGCACACGCACACGCACACGCACACGCACACGCACACATCCTATTTGTCCAACAGCTCTGCATGAATGTCAAAACAACACTGTACCCAGTGTTTGAACAACTGTAAGGTGTGAGATAATCTTATTGTTTGCTGAGGTACGCCCATAAAAATGAGTGGTTCATTCAAAGTGTTCAGCTGGAACAAAACTTTTTACACAAACATGCACATACCAACTTATTTTCATCTCATGCTGGAACTTGTTTTGTGCAAAGTGAACTTACTTAAACGCCCCATTTTGTTTAGGCCCTAGACTTCCCCTTAGAACTTGTCCCCTCTACAAGTACCAACATTACATGACTCACTCCTGTTTGCCCCAAAGCTTCAGAGACCAAAACATGTGACCTTCATGAGACTAAATTGTGCATGCAGACATTTTTTTCCACTCTGTACAGATGTTTTGAACATGCCTGGAGGTGAGCTTGTTGTGAATAAGCCACTCATTCTCACAGCTGCTGTCTTCTTCTGACCTCATGTTAGGGGAAGCTGGTGCTGTGATAATAACATCACCTCTGTTCTCCAGCTGAAGGATTCGAGGCCAGAGACCCCCTGTTGGGAATCACTGCTGTAAAGACGTGACTCTTGCCAAGATGTGCAAGATCATGTTTGACCTGACTACAGACAATTAGAAATATCACAATGAAAACCGAATCATTGCTTTAATTATCTAAATTTAGATCATTCATCATGAACCAGCAAATATGTAAAAGTGAGACTTTTCCTCACCACCCATCTGAGTGTAATGATGGATTTTGTGTTAATGTGAAGCTCTGAGCGTGTGTCAGATATGCTCAAGCTGTCCCACATTCTGAGCGAGGGATGTGAAAGGAGTGAGAACAGTCACCTGTGCTGCTGAGGAACACCTGTGTCTCTTATTAAATGTCAGGCACATCCTTAACCAGGGATTTTTAACATTTTTTCCAATTTTTAGTCCAAATTGTTGTATTCAAAAGCCCAGATGTGTCAGGAGATTCAAAAAATCAAAACTGACACTCCAAGATTTTAGCTTTAGGCACACTGCAAAAATACAAATCCAAGCAAGTATTTTTGTCACTTTGTTGGTAAACATTGTCTTGGTTCACTTAATATGAGCCATACAGTCACCGTATAAGACCAGAAAATGTCTGACTTATGATACAAAAAGACAAAAAAAGACATCTAAATTGCTTCTAATATATCTGCCAATGGGGGAAAAAATGAAATTATTAGGTTTCTTGTAAAAAGAATGAATTCTGGAAGAGCATTGCTGGCACACTTACTCTTGTTCTGAGGATGGTTTCTGAATATTTGGACATTGTTTATTTAAAGTTGTTAAAAGTTAGAGTCCATAGAGCCAAAGACTGCTGTAAAGGCCGTATTCACTTCTGACTAGCACCCATGGTTTGACCAGTCTGTAGGTCTGGATCCAGGGGATGGGTGAAGTTGGGGTTGTTTTCTTTTTGCTTAAAGGGAATTAATTAATTAATTAATTATTATAACTAAAACAAACACACAAACAAAAAACAAAACAAAACACTTTCTTAGATTGAGCATTTTGAAACATTACTAGGAACTTAAACTGATGTGTAAAAAGCTCACTTTGTTTAAGAAATGTATCATAATGTACCATATACAATTCACATAAACAGACTAAAATGCTTTGTGTATCATTTGGATTCTTTTCTATCAGGAAAACATAGAGAGAAATTAGCTTATGTAAAAATAAAGGTAAAATGGTTATCTTTGTTAGGATATTAGAAAATATTCACCCTGGTGCACTGTTCACACCTGCCCTTTTTGCTGATGTTCTTTCAAGTCTAGAAACACCAGAGGTATAAATGACAGTGACAGAGGGATACACATCCTCGTTATTGTCGTCACTTTTATACTGGAGAGCTTATTGCATGTGGGCCCTTTATGCAGGTCTTCCAAGCATATGCTGAGAGCAATAGCATCACTCTGGGGCTTTTTTCACTCATAACTGTCTGCAGCTCCGTCTGCTGCCGCTCTTTAAAGCGGGGTCGCTGCTGATACTGTTTACTTTCTCTCTTTCTGCACCGGATTGGCAGCAATTGACGGTTAAACGAAAAACGAGGAGGGCTCACTCCGGAATATTTCTTGTGTACGAAAACTAACGTGCAGAAGATGCTGGAGTCCTCTGCTTACATACTTTTTGACAGTCATGCAGTCATCCACCAAACAGTCCATCTCCAAATGAAGAGAAATCATTATGCAGCACACTTGCAGTCGTGCATATTAGACTAACTAGATATTTTGAGAGTATATCCTGAGAGTAAATTGAATTGCTCATTGAGTTAAAGAATCTAACAATTCAAATATGTAGAAAAAAAGGCTAAACATGCATTTACATATTTTTATTATCAAATTAACAGTCGGTATTAAATGACAACACCAAACAGCTGATAATAGGTCATAACTTGATTTCATCGACGCCCACCCGTTCAGAGGAGTCAATCTGAATGGTGGCCCTGATTTTCGCGGAAGAGTGATTCGTCTCATCTTAAATAAATAAAGACGATCTTCGTCTGTGCTGGTTTTGACGGCGTTGGGGGAGCACAGCTTGCTGCTGCAGCGGTAGAGTTAGGGACGGACGCACTGGCCGGGCACATCCCTCCCCCTTTCTCTCTCTCCCTCAAACACACATACACATTCTCTCTCTCTCTCTCTCTCTCTCTCTCTCTCTCTCTCTCTCTCACACACACACACACACACACACACACACACACACACACACACACACACACACACACACACACTTCACCCTTTTCTACAGCATCGGCGCACAGTGAGTGGCGTGGCGGGGGAGGACACGGGAGCCGGTTACAGCAGACGGTGAGTTATTCATGCCTGGTTGTCTTTTCTCTTTTTTTCTTTTTTTTTTTTTTTTATGTTATTCTAAAGATGCTACTGCTGCTCCTACTGCTGCTGATGACGATGATGGGGGTGAACGCGGTTTTCCTCTCGGTATCATTTTGGGAATAATGGTGCAGTGCTGGTTGGTCTATTTTAATTCCAGTGATGCTGCCTGACAAGGCCACCAGATGCAAATAATCCAGCAAATATGGAGGCGCCTGACGCGGATGGTGGTGTTTTTATCCGGATTCGGCAGAGCATCAGAGGCAGACCTGTGCACTGTCTGCACACTGCCTGTAAAGCAGCATCCATCAAAGCATCCATAGGGGTGGGAAGCCTTGTGTTGATCGGCTGTAGTGCTGAACGAAGCGTCGGTTTATGCGTATTGCTGCTGCCACCGGCCGGTGCGGACAGGCCTAGTAGCGCTGAGCGGACTATTTGATGTCTACAAGCGATGCGGCCAGATGCAGCTCAGCTCCTTCAGCTGATGAGGTCAGGATTGACTCTAAAGCAGAGAACAAGGCTAGACACCCCAGGCCCTGTTTTTAGATGTGATATGTGAATGGGAGGCAGGTGTCTGTGATCAGTTAGATGGGGGGTGGGTATCTCTCAGCTCTCAGTGATTCTTCCATGAATCTAATAACAAGGTTCTTTGAATGATTTCCGTTCTTTTTCTTCTTAAATACATTTTTTATTGGGGTTTGTTTTTCCATAAGATATCTTTGTTGATGTATCAAAATTAGAATGAATGGATACTAGTTATTAACTTAGCACTTGCTGCTGATCCTGGATTGGTTACAAAAAATAGATCTGAGGGATTCTACCCCCCCCCCCCCCCCCCCCAAAAAAAAAAAAAAATAAAATAAAAATAATAATAATAATAATAATAATAATAATTATATATATATATATATATATATATATATATATATATATATATATATATATATATATATATATATATATATATATATATATATATATGTAATGAATAAATATTATAATATAATAATAATAAAAATAAAATAAAAATACATAAATAAATTAATTAAAAAATAAATAATAGTTATAATAATAATAATAAAAAGTTATGGTATAGAGTTTTGATTGCTGATGTTAAAGGGCTTATTGCAGCTTATTTTTTTAAAATGAACACTTAACATGGTCTGATAATGGCAGTAGAATAAGTCAATCTCTGACTTTGTATGTTGTTAAACAAAAAAGGCACAAATTTAGAGGAAGAAGTAGCTGTTTTTTGGTATAGCTGTTCAAAACACTCTTTTTTTTCAGCATTGCTTTATTCGATGTAACAATAGGGACTTCGCATTCCTTTACTCTGCTTTGAGTTTGAAATCGAGCATTTCAGGTCTTATTTACTGTGTTTCTTCCCAAGTATTATTTAATTAGACCATTCATTAGATGATACAGATGCATTTGGATGGTTGCAGAAGGTCCATCCGTGGTGCCCATTTCTGGACAGGAAGATTGCTATGATGGAGTCTTTTTCATGAAGTCTATGGATGGAGTTCATGATGGGATACTGGTGTCGGGTGAGACTGATGCTTCTGCTGTCTGTCAGACAAGTCCAGCTTCACCGGCAACAGCAGCAGCAGCCTCTAGCCCAGCTCCAGGTGACAGACACAAACAAGGATTGCTAGAGATTCAACCTGAGATTCAGCCTGACAGAAACATGAGCAGAGCATGGTAGCTAAGTCTTGGTTTTCTGACTCTAGATTAGTGGATAGACCTCTGATAGGCTCCTTTGTCTTTCTCTCTGTGGGCTTTATCATGATGACTCAAAGAGTGTTGCTTTATGATCAGCTCTTACTCGTACTACTTATTTTTTATGTCTATATATCTGATTTCAAACTTTAAATATGTTGATGTGAACACAGCATTAGCCTACATATCACTAGTTAAAAGCGCTCACTCACTGGGACACCTGCTCCGTTCTCTAGTTCTCCTCACACCACAACTCCACAGCTCTCCTACGGATGTTATTCCTCCTAATCCTGCCCTGTTCACAGTCTCTATCTTTCCCAACAGGCTCATAATTATAACCCTGAGGTAGGGCTGTACAATATGGCCAAAATCCAATATCTCGATATTTGTACACTATATCTTGATACACGATATATATCTCAATATTCTGACTTCTCTAAATCACCATATAAATGTTAAATCAGCGCTTTGATGCATAAAATGACATCAGTATAGTGATTCAAGCAAACCTTTCAATTGGATTTTTAAAATTTTAAGGCAAAAAGGGGAAAACTCAAGCAGGTAAAGTTTAGCAAACCTTTTAATTTAAACCAAACTTTATGTAGTTACATATTTTTATTTCCAGTAAAATAATGTGACATTTGAATCCGCGTATATTCATGTTAAACAGAGGTTGAAGCAGCGTGACTCCTGATTGTGAAATCATGTTCAATTGCGGTTTTTAACGCCGAAGTACAAAAACCCATACTAAAATGTCTCCAGGTGACCCTGTGGTTTATTAATTTAGGAATTTCTTCCTGGATATTATTTTTAAGTTGTTTTTTCCTAGTTTTTACCAGTTATTTCCCATCGATTTCTTAACAGTTGTCTTTAACCTGCAATGAGTCAAATAGTGACCAATGCTGTATAATTATCACCTCACTGATACCAAATATCCAAAGTATGACAAAAAAATCCTCGTATTGAACAGATTAACTGTCTAATTTCAATCAGTTGTTGGGTGAATGACAACAATTCTTTACCTTTTTGGAACCATCGATCTCCTTTAGATTGTCATGAGTCATTGCATGTTTGCCTTACAGTTTATCTAGTGACAAAAATGTTGAATTTGTTGATCAGAATTAATTTGCTCTGGCGTAGCATGTCTGTAATCCACTTTACCTTCTAAGAGAAGAGTTTTAATCCTATTTATTTCTCATTTGGTAGCAAAGAACCACAATTAAGAAAAGCAGTGTAAGTTTAAGGTTTGAGTAATTTTTTTTTTCTCAAATCAATGCCCAGGTTTAAAGTTAAATTACAAGGAGTAATGTCTTGTAGCCAGATATACCAACGTGTATCTTACAGTTATAGTGTAAAGTATAGTATAGTATAGTATAGTATAGTATAGTATAGTATAGTATAGTATAGTATAGTATAGTTTAGTATAGTAAAGTATAGTATAGTATAGTTTTGTATTTGCATTGTACCTATGATTGTATAATATATGGACATAGCCTCTGTAACAATACAGAAATTTGAAGCCCAATGTCAGCACGGGTCGTATTAGAAATGCTGAGCTAAGTCTAGCTTAAAAAGGTGGGCCTCTACTCTCTTTGCAGAAAGGTACAGGGTGCTCACCTGTCAGTCCAGTCAGCCATGCCCTTATATGGTTTGATAACTAAGTTTAATAACTTTGAAAATAAAGAGTCATGCTAATCCCGGGACAGATCCCCAAATAACCGAGACGAGCCTTCCCACTTTTTGAGACCCTTCCGTAGTGGTGCCAGACTAAACTGATCCAATCTTGGAAGGTGGAGCTACAACACTGCAGACCGTTGATTGGTCAAAAGAATCATCACTGACCGTGCGACAGCTGCTGTATTCCTCCTTGCGGCACACTGTCTTCTCTGAAATAAAGCTTGATTGTGCTTTGTAACAAAGAGACACGTGCCAATCACAAAGGATACAAATTGCTTGATGTACACTGTGTCACGGTGCTGTGGTTGTCATGCTATTATTTAATAGATGCGGCGATTGGCATCAAGCTGACATGCCGCCTACCCTGAGGGGGCATGGTTGGCTGTGGAAATGCAAACAGGACGAGGCTTAACCGAGCAAACACATACCAAATGGTACGACTCTAAACAGGACTGGTGGAAACGGGGCTTTGGACCCAAGCCGCTTTTTACTCTTAACCAGGATGTAAACGTGTATTTCTGCTGAAAAGCTCAGATTTTTAAATGGGTATGTAAGTGGTTTCTGGTATTTCTGCAGACAGCCTCAAGTGGACACTAGAACAGCAGTTTTTCTTTTTCACTTGGCCTCACATTTTTAGACCAGGGGTTGCTGTTTGATCATATCTGATTTACTGAGCTACTCTGTGACACCCAACTGCTGTGGACAGATAAGCCAGAATAAGATACAGGACCAGAACCTCCTCTTTTAGCCTCTTGAATGCTTTTCTTGACATTTATAGACATTTCTACTTTATTGACCCTTTTAAACAGTATTACAAGTTTGATGAGCATGAAATACAATACATGAGAGAGGCACAGGGTATTTTATATTATGCTACCAGAGACCCCCATAGTCTCAATATTCTCCAAATTTTAGTCCTTTTTATGATAGGCCACTGTTAATGCAATGTAGAAGTGTGCTGAGTAGCCAGTTTTCTATCCTCACTTCTTACTGTGGTCTCATATGATAATGTTGTTATTGGTGATTTGTCTCAGATGCCTCGGAATCATTAAATCCCAGCTGAAGAATCACAGTGACATTAACAGGGACCCCTGTTTGATGAAATAAGTCACAGGGCTCTACACTAACCTTTCACTGGTAGCACTGGTGGGACTCACTTTCTTAGTGGGTCACACCATTTATTTATTTATTTATTTGTGGGGGTGGGGGTGCAGTAACTTTAGCTATGATTTTGGTAAATATTTTATTGTCAATATGAAGTTTGCAACAAGCAACACGCTCTGGCTGACAAACCTGGTTCTTTCTTTTCTGTAACTTGAAAGGAAGACAACAAAATGCTTCTTCAATAAAAGCAAAGAATAACAAAAGACTTACATGTGTTAACATGTCAGGGTAATTATAGTTAACAAAAACATTATCGTTGAAAGCTTTACAAAACAATCACTAAAATTCTTGAATGAGTTCACAAAACTTACTTAAGTTACCTAAAATGATGGAGAAAATGTCTTTAGTTTTTGTCTTTGTGCCATGTGTGCCATTACTCCTGAATATGGATGGAGTCTCCTATTTTTTTAACACTTTTTCCAGCTGTTCTCCTGGCTTGTGATTTCTCCTGATTATCCCCCAACTTTAAGTTTGCTCCAGCGATCTCTAATATTTTTCAAAGTTAAATCAAGCCCTGTACTTGGGCTGTTTATCGAAAACTCAAAAACCACCCACTCCTCTATCTCTCAGTTGGTCTGATCCAAAGACGCTGCAGGAGACCTCATAGACAGATATATAACTGTGCTGCACTCGTTTATGAAGAGTTTATCAGAGCCTTTGCCGTTTTCTTTCTTTTGTTGTTTTTTTTTAGGTGTTGAAATGACATGACATGAGTTCAACTCTTGCACTGGTTAAAAGTTAATTCATCCTGTGGTTAGACCTGATCTCTCTATCTAACCTAAGCTCCAACATGCTCTAACGTAGCATTCTCTTCAATAAGGAGAGTTTAGAGCAGCATGAATCTTGTTGTGAGTAGGCCGACTCTTAAGTAGTGAAATGCTGGTCGTTGTGAAGTTCTGTCTGTCTTCGGTGTGTGATACAGATCCGTGCTGCTCGTGTACGCGACTGCGCTCTCTCCTCAGAGCAGGAGGGAGTTCAGGTGGAGGAGACTGACTGAGCCAGTGAAAGAGAGGGAGAATTCAATCCACAATGTCTAGTACAGTGTCTGTGATAGAGGAAGTATTAAGATATATGCAGTCACACAAACGCGATCGGATGAAATTTGTACTCACACAAGAACCATTTTGGTTGCAGTCTCAAGCCCTGAGTCAACATGACTAGTGATCACTTTGACTTTTAATTAAACTTAATGACAGTCATTCAAAACTGTTCCAACCCAAAGCTGTGCTATAATGCTAATATCAGACTGCTCACCTACATTCGAAAAGTTCCTGTCCGCACTTTCTGCAGAAACATAACATGGGCCACAGAAGACATGTTTGCTGTCTTCACAGAAGATATCCTTTAAAACAGAAGCTGCGTTAACCCAGTGTTAATTTTCTCTAGGCCTCAGTAATTTCCTATTACAGTGAAACTCATCCACTTAGTTAATGCATTACAGCACGACAGCACAGGTGTATTCAGTCACAGTAAATGATGGGGTAATTCCATTAAAGCACTTGAATACAGCTAAGCCATGGTTAATGATATTAGTCACACCTGTGCTTTTAGATGAGCTGAAACGTCTGCTGTGTCTACAGTCTGCTGTGCTAACAGTCTCTTAGGGTGTAGTTACACCTGTTGCTCATTTGCTTTGTTCCGATTCAGGGGCAGAAATGATACAATTGTAGCAGTTGTCACTTGGTTCATTTGTGTTCACAAAGCAAAAGTCTGTTGTAAAGTTGTAAACGAATGCCATGTGTGATCTTTTTTTTTTTCTCTCATTGGTCAGAAATCATACCTGGAAGGTGTGGAGTTTCCTTATCTTCATGGAGTATCAACAACGTGTGGCTAATTAGCGTTATAGCTTTAATGGCTCATGTAACAGTGTGTGCTCTATGATCAACATATGTAGTTTTTAAGAGTCCTGACTGCATTAAGGCACTTCGATAAGTCACTTTATGTCTTTACTGCTCCACATGAGCCCACGACTCATTTTCTTCAGTTCCTTGGTCTACTCTTCTTCTGCTGTGGTTGATTCTTTTACTCCTTTTTCTTCTTCTGTTTTGACTGTACAGTTGTCAACCGAGCTCATTACTGCTCGCATCACTACAGTGTGAGCCACAGTTACAAGTCAGTTGTGCCAGTTGCTGGGGCGTTTTTCAATCAACTTCGTATTAGTGGTTGCTGTTTCTGAATAACAGCATTTTTATTGCACACACAGTATGGAGGCCACTTTTCCAATCATTAACTACTACACAAGCTTGACATGTAGCCTAAACATAGTAAGTGGGTCAGATCCAGAGGAAACCTGACGTTTCTGAGGAGGACAAGTTAATCTTGCAGGTGAAAAACTTCAAATGCAGAAATTTGGCAGAAATTCATGTCAACACCAGTGCTGAGCTCCAACCTAACTTCCCATGATGGATATTTGACTCTTGGTCATGAAGGAAACACCCAAAGTGAAGTATTTCAAAGACATGTGGTCATGCTCAGTACAAAATTAAGTGAGACTAAGCAGAAATGTTCAAATCCCAGTGGTAAACAGCTTAATTCGTTGTAAAGTAAAGTCTTAAAAATAATATCCCCTCATCCACTAAAAATTTTGTCAAGGCTCTAAAATGTTTGGTAAGGATTTGGGTCAAAGAAGCCATAAACTCACTGCTCTTATCACACTGTGCATCCAACTGGTTCAAGCAGCCAGCATCACATGACCAGTTTGAACCAACCAGCCTGAACTTTACAGATAACAGCACTGTGCGTTGAATCTGTCTCCTCTGGTAGGCTAATATCTTCTTCCCCCAAGAAATGAAATGAATTTGATGGCCGACTTAACTTAGATGTTTTACACATGGTTTGCAGAGTGTGTAATTATGCAATGCTATTAAAGCTGAGTATTTGACTTCTTTCACAAGACCTCAGTGCTTCCTGTGGCCACACTGGTGTCATTTCTCAGATGTCACTCTGCAAAGCTTGGTAGATATTTTGAGGCCTTCTCGTGCTAGTCAGGGGTAGAAACGCCCATTGAAGCTGGCCCTGGATGTTTGGTTAACCTTTTTATTGGGCGTCTGCTGATCCTCACTGTGTGGTAATGTAGGAAAATGTGGCTCCAGTTCATTCATGCATGTGTCCCTGATCCTACTTGTCTAACCCCTAAGTAAAAGCCTTTCTGAGACCAGCAAGTTCTAAGTAAATGCCCTCTTATTGCTCTGAAAGAACATTTTTGTGGAACAGATGAGCTGTGCAGCGTGCAGCTAAGGAGGACGGGAAACAGAAAGCAGTTCTCAGAGTGGAAAAGTTATCCATCAGTTAAGATGTGACTTAACTTGTAAATCAAGTAAAAACAGGTGCCTATGTTAATGAGATCTGAAGAGCACATCTGTCTGTGTTGATTTAATTTTTTCTCTATTTAACTCTAGTAGGGGAGCCTGGGTATGTTTGTAACATAGGCAGAGTTGTAACACCACCAATTGCTCCAATCAGGGATAAGAAAGGAGTCATATGATAATTTCAGTATTTACCCACTGATCACCCAGATCACACATGGTGGTTGCCAGGACTGGAAACAGGTGCATGCAGAATCTATAAAGAAAAAATATATGTTTTGAGGTTAGAAAGTACATTTTTTGACTAAGACTATTATTGGTTTAGTACTTATACTGTTCCAGATAGAACCATTTGACTAATGTCAGAATAAATTGTAGTTTCTGAGGCAAAATATGATGCATTTTTCCATGCTAATGTCAATCCACTATGGTAATACAGCTCACTAAACACAGGCTGACAGGGATTGGTGGGTTGAACTAGGGTGTGCCATTTCTTATCGTCTACAATGATACCGGTAAAATTTTATTGACAATATAAATGTGTCATTTCGTGACATTTACAGTGCAGAGACGCAACGACGTATGGCACTCCCTGCTGTGTACAAAACAACAATGGCCGAGAGCAAAAGCAACACAGCAGCATCAACTCCATCCTCACATGAGGATTAAGTGCCTATAAGAGGAACTAACTCGGTGATGTGGAGGTGGTTTGGCTGACCAAAGATCAGACACTTAGCAAAAAACATTAAATGCAAAATGTGCAAGAGAATTATTACTTTGAAGGGTTGCAACACCACAAACATGTTTCACCACCTGAAGCTGAAACACACGGCCGAATAGGAAATAGGAAATACTTTATTTATCCCAGAGGGGAAATTCAGGAGTCACAGCAGCAATCAAGAAAACAAAAGTAAGAAAGTGTATAGAAAGTGCAAAAAAGCTCCTCCAATGTGGCGCCGGCATCCGATGTCATCTCCGTCAGCCACGCCCATGAACAGTACGATGCCACTCTGCCCTCCAGCAGCCCCTCTGCCGCTGGGCTAGCTCGTCCATCCCACCAGAGATAGATCCCACGTTCCCAACAACGATGGATGGAAGGACAGGTCGTCCTCACCTCCTCCTCCTCACCTTGAGGGAAATCATCAAGCCTTACACTAGTTAGCATTGACATGCTACAGGCTGCAAACAGCTAATTTCACATGCAAACAATGCAGCCATGGTTACATGTAGGATCTCCAGACAAACACAGGAGAAAAGTAGTAAAAATATCACTGAAGCCACAAAAAGTTTGGTGTCCATGACCAACTATGAACCACACAAAGTAATGATCCACTCCAAATAAAAAGATGATGAAAAAGAGACTAAAAAGTTACAAGAAACGGACAAAGAAGAGAGAGCTGCTGCAACAGGCAGCTACTTGGGCAGCGCCTAGCATGTAAGTTATGGTTGTATTCCAGTGAAATGGAATACAACCACGTGTGAAGACACGTGAGGAGCAAGCCACAGCTACATTATTATCGATGGAATTTTTTGTCTCTACGACAGACCACACATGACTCCCAAAACTTCAGCACCTTCAGTCCATGCCTTCTCCTTTCTGTTGGTGTCCTTATAGTAAGAATGTGCTTTACTCATATAGAATTATGAAGTTTTTCACCTGCAGGATTAACTTTCCTCCTCAAAAACGTCAGGTTTCCTCTGGATCTGACCCACTTACTATGTTTAGGCTACATGTCAAGCTTGTGTAGTAGTTAATGATTGGAAAAGTGGCCTCCATACTGTGTGTGCAAAAAAAATGCTGTTATTCAGAAACAGCAACCACTAATACGAAGTTGTTCGTTTTTTTCTCCCATATCATAATAAATATTATTATTACAAATTTCCTTACAATATCGCGAAATAATTTTGAGGCTATATGGCCTACCCCTAGTTATAACACATCTTTAAGAAGTGTCAGAACCATCCCATTATATACAACTATGAACATTTTCTTGATTTTAACACCACTCTGAGTTCCCAGTAAGAAATTCCGAGTTCAGGAGTAAACATTTATTGAGCTCCTGTTGGATTCTTTTTATTTTAGAATTTCTGACTAGTGCTTGTTGCAATAAATCAGCTGTACACATAGTATTATTTGATGTTTACATACAGAAATAATGCTGTTATGGCATGTTTTCCAACATGGCAACTGGAACGCTTAACTCAGAGATGACATCATTTCCACTCCCGACTTCCCAGTTCCGAGTTCAAAAGTAATGCAGCAATACATGCATACAGGAAGTGAGTTATGTTCATTCACAGAGAGAGATATTGTTCTGGATTGTTTTATTTTGAATAAACCTTTTTTTCATTCTCATGACCTCTATTTTTGCTGGTGGTGTTACAGCCACCACGTGGTGTTACAGAAATGATACCGGGTGCACATCAAAAACACAGTTTCAACAAACAGTCACACAGACTCTATACATTAAAAGAAACGCTCCTCTTTCTACTGCCAATGTGGCACAGACTGGCTGCTGTTGGCTGAGGAAACACTGTACCATCTTGTGTTTGGATCCCCATCGTGTCACCACATCATGGATGAGAGCCTTTTGTGGTAGGTTGAGGGCAGCTTGTTTTTCTCTAAGCCTTCGCCTTCTTTTCCAGCTCCGTGAGAAGCTTTGGACCCTAACTGCAGTGTCAACCCTTTGAATATTCAGAGCCTTTGAGGCCAGGTTTAGGTTATGCCCAAAGCATCCAAGCCACAGATCCGTAAAGTCTTCAAAAGCCTTTACCATATTTGTTGCATTGTCTGTGGTTACACATACCATTTTTTTTTCTTATTGATCCCCCACTCTTCCAGCATATTCTTGAAAGACTCTGTGATGGTTTCAGCAGAGTGATCTTCTGGAAAGAACTGTGTCTCAAGGCAGTGTGATGACAGTTGCCAGTCTGGGCTGAGGTAGTGGACAGTGAAGCTGATGTAGGTTGACCAGCTCCACTTTCACTGGTCCAGATGTCAGTTGTTGCAGCAAAGTATGTGTCCTGAGCCTATTTTTTTTTACAACATCAGCTTTAACACTGATGCACAGATTTGGGATTTCAGAAATTTTGGGGACACTTTGTAGTGAGGCACAGCAACCTTCATCAGTCTTAGAAATCCAGGTCTCTCAACTATTTGAAAAGGCATCATATCCATCGCAATGAAATGTGAGAGGGCTGCAGTGAGGTTTTTGGCAAATTTCAAAGTAGGTGCATGATCAGGGTGCTTTTGAAATGCCTGCTGTATAGTTGGTGTGACTGTCAAGGATGTAGAGGATGTAGAAGCTGTTACATCACTCGGCCTGCATGCTGCACTTCCACTCTATAAAAAAAGGACAACAAATGAATTATTTCCATTTATTAATGAATTGGATCATTTGGCTCAGCCTGATGAGAAGGATGGTTGAACAGTACATCACTTGACAGAATTGTATCTATAAGAAAAATGTTAATAATATAGTATAATCACTTTGACAATTCATTTCTGCTGGAAATGCCTCACTTGACATGGATAATGCAGTATTATTACAAATGTTACTCCCCGAGACTGTTTATTATTGCTATTTTTATATGATTATTTTGGCTCACTTCAACAGACCACGTGTTTTAATGAGTAATGTTAGGAAACTCTTTAAAATACTGTGATAATGAAGAACTAAATAAAGGTTAGACCGACAAACTGTGACGTTTTCAGCTAAAAGTTAACTTACCTTACACTTGCTGTAAAGTTGTGGGTGGTGATCACGGAGATGACTCATGAGATTTGATGTGTTTCCTCCCTTCACGGGGACTTTCTTTCTGCACTTTCTGCAGACTGGGGGACCATCTTCGATTAGTTTCCCTTCTTCGTCTTTATAAAAACCAAAATATGCCCAGACTTTGGACCTGGTCCTTTTTAAAGGGAAAAAATCTCTGCTGCACTCTCAATACAACCATCCTCCGCCATCATCTGCACGCAAAAGCCAAACAATGCAGGATGCGCGCCTATGCATGTGTTCCCTGTCACACATAGGAAACAAAGCAGACGCATAGTTCCATATTTTTTAGGCAATAACAAGCATCACCGTGAGTTATTGACGAAGTAATGTCATCAAACATGGTATTTCGGTAATTTAGAAAGGAAACGGTAATGATTGCCGTCGGGAATTTTACCATGATTTACCATTTTACCGGTAACCATTACATCCCTAGTGCAAATACAGGAGGCAGAACTTGGCGTTAGCTGTTGCAGGATTGCAGCCTGTCACCTGCTAAAAACAAGCTGATACTAAGAGATCTGTTGACATAAAAACTAGCAAGATGATTTCCAAAAGATATTAGTCCATTTGAAATCAGACTGCTCCACTCTGAGCACGCAGAACTATGATGGGGATACTTTTCTTTTTTTTTAATGAGTTCAGAAGACTTGACTTGGAAAACATAACTCACAGTTTATATGTTGAACCACATAAGAGCGCATTGTTTTGGGGTTATTGATCCAGCAGCCACTCTATCATACTTTGTCCCTTGGTAGTTAACAGTGCATTACAGTGCATTACACACAGTGCGTCTTCGTTCCTAGGCGCTGCCCAAGTAGCTGCCTGTTGCAGCAGCTCTCTCTTCTTTGTTTGTTTCTTGTAGTTTTTTTCGTCTCTTTTTCATCATCTTTGTATTTGGAGTGGATCATCACTTTGTATGGTTCATTGTTGGTCATGGACACCAAACTTTTTGTGTCTTCAGGGATATTTTTACTATTTTTGCTTCTGTGTTTGTCTGGAGATCCTACATGTAGGGTTGCCAACTTTGAGGCAGAGAGATACGGGATGTGGGGGGGGGGGGGGGGGGGGGGGGGGGGGGGGGGGGGTTCCTCGCTACACAGCACGGGGGGGGGGGGGGGGGGGGTAGTCTCTCGCTACCGTACAGTCTACGCTCGCTACACAGTACAGTGCGCACGCACTGGGACTGGGTCACACGACCGTTAGCACGGCCATGGCAGGCAGCCACACACACAATGCATAGCACACAGAGAGGAAAAATATATGCATCTTGCCTTTACCTCTGAGGCCGGGACAAACAATGTCCCGTACGGGACGCGCCTCTTTTGGCTCAAATACGGGACGTCCCGGCTAATACGAGACGGTTTGCAACCCTACCTACATGTAACCATGGCTACATTGTTTACATGTGAAATTAGCTGTTAGCAGCCTGTAGCATGTCAATGCTAACTAGTGTAAGGCTTGATGATTTCCCTCAAGGTGAGGAGGAGGAGATGAGGATGACGTGCTGGTTCTCAGGTGTGAGCTGGGAGGTGACGACGTGGACCTGTCCTTCCATCCATCGTTGTTGGGAACGTGGGATCTATCTCCGGTGGGATGGACGAGCTAGCTGTGCTAGCCCAGAGGCAGAGGGGCTGCCGGAGGGCAGAGTGGCATCGTGCTGTTGACGGACGTGGCTCCACATTGGAGGAGCTTCACCTGCTGTGGGCAGACAGGATCCAGGAGACAGAGACTGAACAGACTGCTGGGGAGGCTCAGTCCTGGACCCTGTGGAGGTGGAGACTGGCTGGGCTGGAGAGTGGTGGGCGGGCTGTTGTCATCTATTTTCATGTGGACCTTTTTGCACTTTCTATACACTTTCTTACTTTTGTTTTCTTAAATGCTGCTGTGACTCCTGAATTTCCCCTCGGGGATAAATGAAGTATTTTCTATTCTATTCTATTCTATTCTATTCTATATCTATTATCTCATTTTAATTGATTCACAGTGTGTGTGTGTGTTGTCCAGCCTGTAAAAGTCAGCGTCATAGTGTGATAATCAGTCTTATCATGTTTGCTCTTGCTCACCAACAGTCAGTGCTTTTGGACGCTGGCCTATAAAAGTCAGTGGTGCTTCACATCAGTGACAATGCCCCACCCTGTCACTTTGTCCTCTGTCTCTTTCACCCCCGAAGCTGCTGAGCCAGCTGGTTTTTGGGGCGGCTGGATCTTCCTCATTGTCCCCTCAGAGCTGGGCTGCTGTAGTCACCTTGTCTTTCTCCCCCCTCGTCATGCAGGCATGGCTGCTCTGCTGGCTTTGCATTTTAGCTAATTACAGCATGCAGCGTGACCCACATACAGTTGAAGACCTACAGAGCACTCCTTTGTAGGATTACTCTCAAGATATTCAAAGCTTTCTATCTCATATTCCCTTTCACTTCCTCCTAAGTTTTTTTCATCAGAATTATATTCATCTGATCAGCCTTCCATCAAACAAAATTTCAGCAGTTCTCTCCCTGAAACTTGCGGCAGACAGCGATCAAAAGAAGGACCTGATTGTGATCAGGACACTTTCTACCAAATTAGCTTCCAGCTCTGCTCTCCTGATGTGTGATCTGCTGGAAAAGTGATAACCCTGATGTCCCCACTCAGAAATGACATGAAGATACTTGCACAGCAAAATTTATATCAGACTACCTTAACATGATAGAGATGTGAGAAAAGAATATTTTTATCTAACACATATTTAGTGTATTCTCCTCTAAACAATATCACTAACGAGGGTATAAAGTTAAGTGTGCTCATAAAGACTTTTATCTTTTTGGTTTACTATAAGCAGTTCATACCATGGAGTAATATAAGTCTTTAAATCTCAACCTGTTGAAGAATAACACATCTCATCAAGAGAGCAATCCTGCTGAACCTTTTTCTCTCTGGTAGAGTTCCTGACATACAGCTTCTAAAACATGGAAACACCCTTGTCTGTGCTTGTATGAATAAAGATGTACTGTGATAAATATATTCTACCAATCTGAGAGTTTTATGCACCGTGTTCACTTACTTAATTTGATCTGAACACACCATTGTCTGTATCCATCACCTAATTCAACTATTTTTCATTTCACATTTCATATTTCAACATCTCTGCTCTGACTTTATACCATTATGCTGATATTGCCCTGAATCTTCTTTTCTATTTATTTTTGTACTGTTTTTTATTTTTTGCTGAACCTTTTACTGCTAATTTTTTTTTTAATTTCTCTTTTTAAACCACTGCTGCTAAGTATCAATGGAATACCAATGGGATTGACTCTGGAGACAAATTAAGTTTTTAAATTGAATGTCACTGAGGTCAGCTGACCATATTATGTTAGATATCATTAGAGGACTAAGGGTTTTAGGCATTTTAGTGGATTTAAAAACCAAAATTATGTCTGCTTCCTCTTCTTCTGCTTTCCTCTTTTTACTTTCTTAAGAAGTAAAAAATAAATTAAATCTTCTAATACTTAATTTTATGGATGGGTACTGAATTAGATATTTTTATAGGTACGGACCAAAATCTGTCAAAAGTACCGGGTACTGATTCACGAAAAATCAAAAGGTACCATGTTTAGGTACCTAAATGCATCTTTGTGGCTATGAGGGAGTGGAAGAGCAGACAATTTTCCATGCTGGACATGAACACAGCATTACAAGGTTATATATTAAAAAATGATAATGTCAAATTGAAAAACAAAAAATAAAAAATTAAACAAATTGATATTTTTTACCTAAAAAAGTACCGAAAATTGGTACTGTTGAGTACCAGTACTGATTGCCAGGTACCAGGCATTGGTACCGTATTGTTTCATAAGTGAAAGGTACCCATCCCTACTTAATTTATAGGAACCTTTTTTTCTCCCACAAACAGCTGGTGTATGCCAAAACAAAATCAAATCAAGGACATGACCTATTGCAGGATGAGTTACAGTCCCTTTAACACTGGCTTTTCACTTTAGCATGGCATAGCAGTAAATGAGTTTGAAGAAATAAATGTTAATGCTGTAGAGACCTCTGTTGAACATTTTTCTGCACACCAGTGAGAAGCTGTGCTAATATGTCAAATTTAGACTGGCATGGAGGTACAACCCTGCTCGTCAATGCATGTCTGTGCTGGATGCTACATGCTAGCCACAGGTGGTTTGAACTTTATGGGGTGGTGAGACAGTCAGCCAAAGTGTGCTAACATGGACCCCTACATCTGCACATGGAGCTAATAGACCCCACTGCTGTGGTCCATACTCCTTTCTCACACCCCATACAGTCTGTTAGTCTTTTTCCAATAATATGTGGACTAGAGCAGCTTAATTTTGATAAATAACTGTCAAACAGTAAATACTTTTCTTCAAGATAACATCCAGTAGTTCTTGCAGCATGGTGTTTTATATGGTAAAACATGATCAATATAAAATTGAGACAGATATTCTTTAGACTTTAACCGCTTCCAGTCCAAGATGGAAATGCTGCAGACAGCTGTGCACTTTGCTTCCTATTCTCTGTCTTCTCAGCATTTTCCCACCATACACACATGGCTGTTATTGACCCTCTTCCCACCTTGTCTCTCCTCCACCCTCTGCTCTGATCCATGACTCACAAAGCCCATTTAACCTGTATCAAAGAAAACTCAAGCCAGTGCTCAGCTATGACCTCCATAGGCAGTCCATAACTGAAATCTTTAACCTTAGAAAAATATGAAACATGCCCACAAATACAAATAAACTGGGCATTGATGTGCACCCGTTATCATTTCTAGAGCAAAGGGAACCCCCCCTTTACAACAATCATCCGTTACAGCTTTGTAATAACCTGCAAGATACCTGGCCACAGACGGTCCATTAATAACTGGAAGAACAACTAAAGTAGGTATCACATACTCTTCCCACATGGGTTTCCCTCCCTCACACTCACGTAACCAGGTAACATGAGTGATCACATGTCCAGGGAGTGCCCTGTAACGGCTGGATCACATGACTGATGTTTGTTTGGTCGACCAGGATACAGTTCATTTAACACACCAGTACTTGACTTATACGCCCTGTGGTTTGTTAAGAGATGTTTTAATAGTTTTAGAAATAGAAACCTTTTGATGGACCTTAGGGCTTCATGACTCCCGAGCTACTATCTTTACATCCGAACATAAATCATTATCCTCCCCTCAGATGCAGGAAACACCACTGTGTGTCTTCCTTACACTGAACTATACGTCAAACAGAACACAATATAAAGTGTATATGTTTAAACTGACTCCATCATAGACTGCTGTTAAAATAGCTGTAATTGCATGTTCTTCTGCGCCCAAATTCTTTATGAATGCAGCAATGTATTCACAGCAATAATGCATTCAAATACTTTCAAAATTATTTCATGTTTTACGCGATTTGAGTCCCATAGAGAATAAATGCAGAATCTTCAGGATTTGCTCCTTTCAGGACATTTTCAGCCTGCTTCAAACCCTTCTCATTCAGTCACACATTCAGCGAAAAACTTCATTCATACTTCAAAACATTAAAGGTAGGGTCGGTCAGATTGAGAAAGCCGCACCACTTAGGTGGATTTTCAAACGATACAACAGAACCATGCCTCCTGAACCACATTATCGAGCAGAGGCAGACGACAGCTGGAGGATGACTACAGGTAGCTGTGGAGAGACAACTTGCTACATCGTTTGCAGAATTTTTTCATCAAAGAAAAGAAAAAAAATCTCATTCTCATGTGAGTAATTTGACTTTACTGCATTAGGAGTAGATGAAAATGAAGGTTTTTAGTGCACTGAGCGGTTATACTAGCACGTACATTTGTGTTTATTTGATTGGTAGATAAGAAATGACAGATTTATTATTCCCTGGCTAACAATTCCTGCTAGCCAGAGAGCTGGAAGCAATAGTCAGATGTAAAAAGTAACAATTGATTTGAGTTTTTGTGTACGTTTAGGATTGTATCTCATTATGTGAAGAATGACTACAGAGCATACATACATATTTTAGTGCACCGTTGTTTACAGTTGGATTTTCACATTGGGTTTATAATGTTTTTATTTATTATTTTTTTAAGAGCTCTTTTGATGAGAGTGCAGTTGGTTGTAGCGATGACTATAATCCAGCGCTGAGCACCTCATGGGGTCTGAGAAGACAAGGCCACGTTCGAGGGCATGGCAGAGGTAGACGTCTGAGAGGGAGAGCAGTGACCCCGGGCGGAGGCAGAATCAGAGGCCGGGGACGTACTGCTGTCGGCGGAGCAGAGCAAGACTTTCAGCAAGTCCAGAATCTGCAAGCCCGAAGGATTCCTGATAAACGGATATAGCCTCAAATTACTTCTGATATATTTTGTCTGTTTTATCTTCAACAAATTTACCTCCATTGGTGATATTCATAGTAAGTAATGTAGTATAACTAACAAACCAGTGTATCCTATATTTTGTGTGTATTTTGTTGTTTAAGCTGACTGTGTTATTTATATTCTTTCAATAAATATTTAAAACTTACAATGTTCTTTCTTTTTTATTTCAAAAGGATTTAATCAATTTGAAGTAGTAAATAACATTGAACATAAAGGATCAACTACAGACTGTCTGTTTCTTCTTTGCACATTCATCTTCCATTTCTCTATTGCAAATTGCACATTTTTCTGACATCTATTCAGTGCACTACCTTTAAATTAAATTGTGAATATATTTTTATTCTACTCTGTACAAAGTTCTTTATTCAACATTATAATTATTATTATTTTTCTCTACTGCTTAAGCTCCATTTTTTCTACTTTTTGTAATATTTAGTGTTTCTCTTAGGGTCTTTCTATTCACAACATTTGTACTGAGAGGGTGCAGTTTAAACCGGAGTCCAATTTTTTGTATTCTTGAAAATACTTGGCGAATAAAGGCGATTCTGATTCTGATTACATCATGAAATTATTGTATGACATGTTCTGTCAGTGAACAAACTCTGTTACAAAACTAAATATTCATGAAGTTCCACAATAAATTGTATTCTTATAAAAGGAAGGTAGACAGGTCTGTTAGAGGTGTCTTGTTCATTGATTAACAATCTGAGGATGGCTGACATGATTGGAGAGCAGTGGTACATTCCCAGAATCCTCTTGTCTTTAGGCAGGGGTTGTCCTGTAATAAGAACCACAAGAACATTTTTAACTAAATGCCACATTTTGAGGACATCAAAACTGACTCCAAGAGTGCCAACTATGTTTACTTTCAGAGCAAAGAACTATTTTGCATTACCTGGACAGTGTACAACTTCTGCTTCGGATACTTATGGGAGTTTACTCAATTTATTATAAGTCTTTATTTCACCGCATTTTTCTTCTGTCATTTACATTTTCCCTTTAAAAAAGTATGACAAAATCATGACTGGTTTGGAGAGTCAAAAATGGATACACCAGATAAATGCAAGCCAATAAACAAGGACTATTGATGCTGTATATTTTTCTGTCAATGTAACGATAACTCATTCAGTAGTGTCATGTGCTGACTCACCTAGCCCTCTGCTGAGTTGTTCATATATATATTAAACCACAGCAAACATTTCCAACATTAAATTTACAAATTTGGAATTACCGTGTGTGCTTGTGAGAGGGATAAAAAAAACCACAATAAATAAGCTGTTCGTGGCATAATGTTGGATTTATAGACAATAATGAAAATAGCCTAGTATTGCTGTCGTCCTTTTTATTTACTGTTTTCCCGTCTCTCCTTGGCAAACGCTGTCAGCTCTACTATCTTTTTTGTCTTTAACATCACGCTTAGCCTGCTTGCTGCATTCTGTAAAATATTTGAGAATTTCCTTTATGCCTCATGATGTTATTGAGCTATATTTATAAATGGATCAAATGGGTTTTACCAAGGCAGAAGTTTACTACGAAGCCAACTACTGAATGTAATTCTGTTTTCTTACAAACCCAAAAGCTTCTGTTGTGAAATGAAAACCTTTACATGTCAGAAAATGCCAAAACTTACAACTGCCTGACTGTTTAGGCTGAGTCCCTCTGGCCAAGTGAGCATCCTCTGCTTTAAATAATTGATAATGTCTCAAATATGTAAATGCAAAAACACATCTTTTAGTTCCTTGCTTTGGAAGCACTGACACTGCCAGGCCAAAAATACTATACTGCATGATGAATTATTTGGCACTCTGTCCCTACTTGTCGCTTGCACTCAGCATCCTGTGTATAGGGTTGAGTTGGGGATGCACTGTGTACATTTTGTCAGAGAAACTGGATTCTCAAAATCAGAGGATTGGCTGGTTTGGTGTTCTGTTACATACCTTTGTGCAGATTTGCATTGTAAGTCAAACACTGGCTTTCCTCACCCTTGATAAACACTTTAGCATCAACATTAACCCTCTGAATTTTGCTGTGTGTCAGGTATCACTGATCCATAAGTGCCAGCACAAGAGCTTGTATTAACCCTCACTTTATTGATCCCAGGATTAGCCAGAGATCCTGAGGGTGAAGCCGCCTGTTTTAAGCTTGTCCTTACAAGCTCATTAGCTCGGGCAGGATGGGGTTAACTCAGTCTATCTTATTTTGCCCAAACCCCAATAGTCTAAATAGGCTTTTAATCAGACACAATCTCCTCAAAGAAAAGAGGATTTGGTTCCAACTACAGCCAGAGACACAGAGCTACTATCCAAATCAGTACCACCTTTATTTTGGTTTAGACTTGTACTTGTCTCCAGTTTTAGGCAAAGACTGAAGGAAGAGTAGCCTGATCTGCGAAAAAAAAAAAAAAAATAGCTGTAGGAGTGTAATAAATTCTCCTATAGCAAAGCACAACCTGGTATAGACTGGTGAGTGAAATAGATGGCACATTTGTACAGATGCAGCTTAAGACTATCCCAATGTAAACCTGCTGCTGCTTTGATGCTGCTTGCTCATTAGCTCAGACAGCATCTGTTTTTGGAGTACCAAAGTGCTGAGTGGAGCCTTTGTATGGAGAGAGCTGCAGCCTGGCTTATACAGCTGGGTCTTTACAGTCTGGCCGGTCACAAACTCAACAAGGCTGCAGGGCCTGTGGGTGGCAGTGAGTAATATAAACCTCTGTGTGTGCTTTTGTGCAGTTTAAGATTGAGTGATAGCAAACTGCCATGGTCAACCATTTGGGGAGAACTTTTGCAGGGCCTAGCTAAGCAGAGTGAGCCTTTCTCTAGTGTTGAGGTATAAAGAAAAGAAGTGCAGTTACTTTGGCTGAGCTTTGAGTTTCTGATATATAAATCAATCTCTTTAAATATGAACACCCGTTCCTGTCATTCAGCCAGGTGTGTAAGTAAGCTGGTACAGTCCGGTACTGCGTATCACTTAAAGATTCAGTGACAGTACACAGTACCAGGATGATGGGAAAATGGCTGCCTGCTAAGGCCCTCATTCAGAACCAGTCACAGCCGGACTTTGAGTCAGAAAATAGATCTGCTAGCAATACGCAGTCTTTAAATCTACTTTGTCCGTTTAAATATTTCTTTTAACTCATTCTAAATTGTTTCTAAACTGTCTGTGCTGTGTTAGGCCATGGTCACACCGGACATGAATTTGCAAAGATGTGCATCAAGATCACATACAAAGTCAATGCAAAGAGGCGTTTGGATGCAGATTTGCCTTGGCCGGAGCGTTGGACGTGTTTGGAGCGGCCGGCACATGTGGGGCATCAAACGCCCCAACACTCGAGTTGTAAATATTGAACTTTCGATGCAAATTTGCGTGAGGCTGTGCTGCGGCAGCCAATCAGCAATGACCCATCTTACCCCTTTTTTTCCCCTCATTAAAAAAAAAGTTATACATGTTCTTTCTTCTTGCATTTTGGGAAGTGACGGGAGTCACGAATGTGATAATTCATGTTTCAGCACGAGGATAACTTGCATGAATATATATGGCCATGAATGATTAAGAAGATACTTGACTTTACCTGGGGGAAAGTAGAGTCCTGTCTTTCACTCCCTCTATTCCATGTGCTCAACCCTCTGTTTAGTTTGAATCCATCCATGATGAGCAGAGAATCATTAAGTAGGCGAGGTGCCAACAGACAGCAGGGTGTGTACAGACTTTTGGGTTTGGGTGCCCTGACCAGGGCAGTGCGGATTATGTGAGTCTACATTATTTTTGCCTTATTGTATTACTGATACAGGATCAACAGGCTACAAATCTGACAAAAATGAAACTGATAAAAACCAAACTAGATCAAAACAAAGAGTTAAAAAATAATAATTCAAAGCTGAAATCTAACTGATCAGTGCTGTAGTACATCAAAAATAGTGCAGTTCAAGCTTTCTTCAGTGGTATTTTCAAATTCAAAATATATAAATTTATGATTTTTGTTGTGAGATACATGTCTCACATTTACCAATAATGCCTGTGTGTTCCTTTAAAGCTAAACATGTAGATTCATTAGGGCCCCAGCCCACCAACTGCAGGTGCAGCAAAGGCCCTCTTGAAACCCTTAGGGTTATTATTCTTTTTCATTCTTCTGCCGCTTTGACCCCAGATTGCGTGCCTTTTGCTTGACATAAATTCGACACAACTCGCCATTAAATTCTGTAACAGCCAAAAATGTATGAATCCAGTATTTGTGCGAAAATGTATGCTCCATGGCGCCCCCTAGTGAAGCCTCACTGGCTACTTTCAGCTGGAGGCCTGAATTTTTTTGTGCATTATCAGTACCTACAAAAAACTCTCTTACGACCATGGTAAATTCCGAACAGCAAGTTTGTAAGGTAGACTGAAACATCTGATTTTGGCAATTTCTACAGGATCTGAACGAACTAGTCCAAGGTTTTTTACGAAAGTCTGCTGACGTCACATCTTCTTGTCACTTCTGCAGCCCCCACAGCTCCCGCCTCTCTTCCTTGATTGGCCTGGTCAGAATTTAGCCGGGTGAAATCGTTGGTCAATGGAGCCTGGAAAGATTGATCTGCGGGGTTTCAGAAACTGAACCAGGCAGGTCCATCTGCTCTGCAAGGTTAATCGGGGTGGCCAAAACCCGCCAAAGGTTGTGAAAACCTTTATAGCTCTTATGTACAATGTTGGATCAGGACCAAAATGAACACATGTCAAGTGTCTCATCCCGAACACATCCATATGTTTCTTTTCAGGTTACAGTACAGGGCCCCCTACTGTCAACAGGAAGTCATGTGTTCTGTGATTAAAAGCTCTTTGCTTTTTACACATCTTTTTGTAAATTGCACTCAGTAATCTCTCTCAAGCCCTTATAAAGCATCACTGATTGCGTCGTGTCCTGTAGTTAAAGGGTGTGTCTGTGGCACCACCGCAAAATCAGAAATCTCGCCATGAACCAGGAACTCATTCTCACTCAGTCCAATCTTCAAATTTCACACACACCATCTAGGGCTGTCTCACAACACTTCACCTGTAACAGACAAGTGATATTTACTACAATGACAATTTCCCATTGTGTCTGCTTAAAAATTGCAGGGACCACACCTTATGTATACACATGGCTTTTGGCTGAGACACATTTTGCGGCACATGCGGCGACCAGGACATGGGGTGGCCAGGACATGCTCCAACGGGCACACAACAGGCAAGGGCCCGCCTATCGCTGCTTGCAGCTTAAATTATTATTTTTCACAATCACAATTTTTCCAAATTGTGCAGCTCTACGAGATGGTGGGGGTGTTGTCAGCAGCTGCTGAATGTCACTAAAAAAGTAACTTGTAATCTAACTTGGTTACTTTATAAAATCAAGTAATTACTTAAGTAACTAAGTTACTTTTTAAAGGAGTATTCAGATAACTTTTTCAAGATACAGCCATAGTTAACCATTTCTCCTGTTTTGACCAGGAAACTGACGTGTTTTACCACTTTATACTAGTTGGGATGGCCCGCATTAGGTGCCACAAAATTTCCCTTATTTTCAAATCCAAAACTCAACAGGTATGTCTGTGCTTAGCCTTCAAAACATGAACCACATGATTATCATCTTTATGTTTGTTGCAAAATGTCCCATTTACAATCAGGGGAGTAGCAGGATTAAGGAGCATGATTACATGATTTTACCAATGACACTGCTGCTGTCAACATACATCTCATTTTTTTCACTCATCAAAACAAGTAATGGATGGATTTTTCATTTTTTTGTACACTAACTCCTTCACAAGGCAATAAATCAGCTGTGTCCAGGCTAATGCTCACCAGGATAACAAGATGTTCAGGGTTTTAGTTGAGGGTGTTGGCATCCTCACTACAACAAACAAACAACTTATGGGAAAAAGTGACATATTTCTTTTAAGGGCTGTATGACAGGAAGTGTTATCCTCTGACAGTGCTCTGACTTTTCATTAATCAGAAACAGCGTTCCTGACTTTGAGGCCCCTTGTACCACAGCCCTCAGGGTTGTAACACTTAGGTAATCCATTTATGTACAGAGGTCATGGGATAGAATCAGGTTGATAAGAAAAAATCACCCGTTGAAATTACAAGCTTGGACTGGCATGTAACATCATGAATGATAATCAAAAACCAACCTGACCAGATCCGTGATCCAGATCCACACTCACAGAGACCTTGAGGGATGCATAAGTAAGATGAAAACTGTCCTTGTACTGCAGTTTCTTGATGTTTTCTAAAAATAGCAGCTCTGCCCTCGCTCATCTCCAGTTTTGATCTTCCTTTGAAGTGTCCCTCGTCTCATGACTGCTGCAGGATACACCAAGCACACAGCTGTGAGGGGCTTTGTTCCTGTTGTGCAACACTAGCAGAGGAATGAGGGGCATGTGTAGTCTTTTTAGAGGTCTTATAAACCCTCCTTTCCATTTAGTGGCTTGTTGAATCATTAAAACAGAAACCTCACAGAGGCTCACTTGGTAACAGCTGCTCTGCCTCACAAAATGTAGCTTTTGTGTTAGTGTCACTTTTTTTTTTATCACAGCGTAGTACATATATTCTTTCTGAGGAGTCTTAAATTAATGAGATCACACAGAAATCTCTGTCCACTGCTGATACTAATATTAGGAGGCCTTAATCCTGTCATTCTTTATCTGCTGTTCTTCATCAGCTGTTCTTCCTTCTCCACGTATGGTGGAAGATATGTGGTCAATATTTGAGTCTCCCAGGCACCCCAAAGGTCTACCCCCTCTGCTGTTTGCCCTTCCTTGTCAACACACTTTTTTGTTCCTCACTCTCATCTCCACATTTCCATTTCTCATTTCCACGCTGCATCTGTAACCATCTTTGTCTTTCCCTCGCCCCACTCCTTTGTGTGCTTTCTCTGGGCTCTGGCTGCAGGGGCATTTTTCTCAGCCTGTTTCTGAGGTGTCTGAGCACTCTAGACTACTTGACCTCTGCTGTGGTGGTACAACTTAAAGTTGTTCAGACCCTCATGTAATGGATCTGGAGTTATGAATGCAGTCTTCTAACAGTTTCATATGTTAGTTTCATTTCTACCAAATCTCTCCAGCTAAATTCCTCTAAATACTTATCACTCTACCTTAATGTTTTTAAAAATGGGATTCCCATGTGTCCCTCTGGTTTTAGTTGCTTTAATGTGGGTTAAGACCAGGAACTGCCAAAAAAAAAAAAAAAAAAAAAAAAAAACGGTTGCTAGGCGCTACCCAAGTAGCTGCCTGTTGCAGCAGCTCTCTCGTCTTTGTCCGTTTCTTGTTAATTTTTTCGTCTCTTTTTTGTAATCTTTGTATTTGGAGTGGATCATTACTTTGTATGGTTCATTGTCGGTCACGGACACCAAGCTTTTGTGGCTTCGGCGGTATTTTTTACTCCTGTGTTTGTCTGGAGATCCTACATGTAACCATGGCTGCATTGTTTACATGCGAAATTAGCTGTTTGCAGCCTGTAGCATGTCAATGCTAACTAGTGTAGGGCTTGATGATGTCCCTCGAGCTGAGGAGGAGGAGGTGAGGACGACATGCTGGTTCTCAGATGTGAGCTGGGAGGTGACGACGTGGACCTGTCCTTCCATCCATCGTTGTTGGGAACGTGGGATCTATCTCCGGTGGGATGGACGAGCTAGCTGTGCTAATCCAGCGGCATCATGCTGTTCACGGACGTGGCTGACGGAGCTGACATCGGACGCCGCGACACATCAGAGGAGCTTCGCCTGCTGTGAGCAGACAGGATCCAGGAGACAGAGACTGAACAGACTGCTGGGGAGGCTCAGTCCTGGACCCTGTGGAGGTGGAGACTGGCTGGGCTGGAGACTGGTGGACGAGTGGTGGACGGGATGTCGTCATCTAATTTCTTATGGACATTTTTGCACTTTCTATACACTTTCTTACTTTTGTTTTCTTAAATGCTGCGGTGACTCCTGAATTTCCCCTCAGGGATACATAAAGTATTTTCTATTCTAAACCTAAAGCTCCTGTGAGGAGTCGGCATAACCAAAAATCTCATTCTGTAGATTTTAACTGTCAAACGTGTCACTCTCTTGGAATGCTGTACGAAGAAACTTTAAAGGAAATGCTGTATGCAGGGGCGTATCCAGCTGCATTCATTCTGGCTGGACAAACTGGGACATTGACTGATGCAGAGGTGCACTTGTCTATGCACACCCTTTGTTCCTCTTCTAATTATATGTGTTTTATGTACCAGTATCAACATCTTATACTGATGCTGTCCTCTCAAGACGAAAACATTCCATGTAGAGTGTATATATATATATATATATATATATATATATATATATATATATATATATATATATATATATATATATATATATATATATATATATATATATATATATATACACTTTAACAAGTGCTGTTTGGTTTTCAAGTGCTCTATAAACAAAGATGACTTGAATTGAGTTGAGGCAAAACATCTCTACCACTCCTGGTGGTTGACTGCAGTATGGGTGATAGAAGCCTGACACATTAAGGCAAGAAAAGACCTTCAGTTTTATAATGAAATGAAAAGCAAAAATGAAAGATCTAAGTCTTCTAAATTCTTTGGTCTTTGCTTTGAAAAAGACCTTCAGATTGTCCACCACAGGTTAATGGGGCTCATTTTGGTGGTTTAGCTGACCACTCTTAAGACCTGTGCTATGTTCCTTACTTCTGTTAAGTACACTTAAATGAAACGCACTGCGTTCACTATGCATGTTGTCCCAAATCAAACACATCATCATTGAGTGTGAATAGTGTCCACCGTTCCACATTCAAATTGCTGACCCTTTTGAGTGCACCAGCTGAGAAATCAAAGTGCACTGCATTTTTCCATGTTGTCAGTGTGAATGCACTTATGCACTCTAAATAAAGAGTATAAGTAAGTGCGCAATTTGGGACACAGTACTGGATCCTGTGCTCCTGCAGCCAAGTTCTCCTGGCCCTGGATGTGAAGCAAGGAGAATTATCTTGTTAAACATCTGGTTTGGACTTGGATAAGGATGGACAAGTACTGGTATCAGTGTCAGGTTTCAGGCAGATACCAGTATTGGACTGAAAAAAAGTGGTATCGAACAAAACGGAGCATGTGGGTTTGGAGTGTGGCACAATACTTGTTGGAGCTCAATGTTCCATCACAGACTGGGAGATGAACAACAGCAATAACACTTATGCATCCACAAACCATGGTCCTGCCTCCACCATGCTGACAGTAGGTCCTGTACCTGCTGAAGATGATGCTTGGCCTGGTTTCCTGCATCCTGTCACATTAGCAGGAGGAAGATAAAGCTGGAAACTGGACTCATCAGACCACAGAAACTTCTTCCAGTTGTTGTCTAGTTTTATCCTTCCGTTTGAATTTCGGAGTCTGTTGTTTTGGTGCAGTAGCCTTTTCACTCGTGGCTTTGGTGAAGGTGGCGTACTCCGCTGCATGTTGACCTTTGAGATGTCGAATTAAATTTGTTGTATTGAAAGCAGGCCTACTGTTTCCGACTTGTGAAATGGCTGTATTGCATAAACTACAAGTGGCACTTGGGCTGTCGTTGTTTTCAAGATGAAAATAGAGGATGATAGATAGATAGATAGATAGATAGATAGATAGATAGATAGATAGATATATAGATAGATAGATAAATAGATAAATAGATAGATAGATAGATAGATAGATAGATAGATAGATAGATAGATAGATAGATAGATAGATAGATAGATAGATAGATAGATTGATTGATTGATTGATTGATTGATTGATTCATGCCAACCACAGAGCCAGTCCGCCTGATCAGCTTGTGCAGTCTGGAGGAGTCCCTCTTTGCTGTGCTTCCTCCCCAGCATACCACTGAGTAAAACAGGACACTGGCAACCACAGACTGGTAAAACATCCACAGGAGTTACTTGCAAATGTTAAAAAGGCGCAGCCTCCTCAGAAAATACATCCTGCTTTGACACTTTCTTTACAGGTGGTCAGTGTTGTTTGCCCAGTCCAGCTTGACATCCAGCCAAACACCGAGGTACTTGTGGGTTCCTACAATTTCCACATTTGACCCCCAAGGTCCTGTGCTTGAGGGCAGGGTCTGGACTTCCTAAAGTCAATCACCAGCTCCTTGGTTTTCAAAGTGTTTAGCTGCAGGTGGTTAGTGTGGCTCCATGCGACAAAGTCCCTCACCAGACTTTGATACTCTTCCTCATGATCACCTCTGATGCATCCAACGATGGCTGTCATCAGCAAACTTCTGGATGTGATAGGAATCAGAGTTGTAGCTGAAGTCTGAGGTGTACAGACTGAATAGGAGAGACGGCCAGCACAGTCCCCTGAGGTGCCCCTGTGCTGCTGACCAAGAGGTCAGACATGACGTCTCATCCGTACATACTGGGGTCTGTCTGTAAGGTAGTTGGAGATCCAAGTTTATGCATTTGTCTAAAACAAATGAATAAACTTCAGTTTCGCTTATATATGTATAGATTTTTGAGGATGCTATAACATCACTACAAAATGGAAATAAGGTACAGTCAGCCTGGTCAGAATTTATCCAGCGTAACCAGCCAGTGTGCTGTGCATGCCCTGCAGTGTTTTACAGCAGCTAAAGATATATCAGTCAGCGCTTTCTCTCCTCACACACTCTGGCCTGCTGGTATTGGGGCACGAGAGGCTACTTTCTGTTTGGAGACCATGCTACATAACTTCACCTAAAATATGACTGTCTTATTGTAAAAAAAAACAAAAAAAAACAACTTTGCCCTGCTTCAGCATGATGTTTGTATCAGAGTTTGAGTAAAGACTGTCAATCATCCTCCCTCTCATTAGCCGATGCTTGCGCCAACTGAAGCTAAAGCTAATGTACTCACGGGAAGGCCACAGAAGGCTTTTCTTAGACAGAAATTAATCTGTGCTGGAGTCCTCTCTCTCACTCTTACTGAATTAGTGCATCGAGGTTCATATGATGAGATATTTCATCTGCACTGATGCCAAACTGCCTCTCTGTTTACTGTGATGATCCAGACCTCCCACTCCTCTGTTTATCCCCATCACTCTCATGTTTTCTCCCCTCTCTCTTTCTCCATCACTCTCGTTTTTATACACCCTCCTCCTCTGCCGGGTCTGTAAAATTAGTTTGATGATTTGATCCCATCCCAGGAGGCGTCTATATAATATACTCCTCTTCTTCTCTGCTGCAGAAAGCTTAGCAGAGGATCAGTAACAGATGAATGCTACTTCTTGCTGTTCTTCAGTCGTGATTTCTCTTCCTGCCTCTCACCATCTCTGTGTGCATGTGTGACATTCTTGAGGCATTCATTGTGTACTCTGAGTCTGTGCCCAGCACACATAGCCAGGTAATTGATGGGTAAGAGGCTTTAAAGCAGCTATGAAGGCCATCCTGACACAGGACTGCAGCATATTTTGCTCTAACTGTTGCCATTTGTGTGGGTAAAAAGTTGATAAATAACCACATAGACCAAACCTCAGTTTTGATTTGTGTGAAAAGAGGATTTGTTCATTGTTTTGTCTAAAGCTGCATTTCCACCAAAACTACTTGGACTTCTTGGAGCTACTTTTCAAGAAATTCAAAGGTTCTTTTGTTTATTGTTGTCTGCTTTTCCTGAAGGTAAAAACTCCATCTCAGACAAACAGTTAAGTTAAAGTGTAAAATAGTATTTTGTATTCCCCAAACAGGTACATACCTTTAGGGGTCAAAAGAGGGGGTACTCTGCCTTCCCATATTTATGGTTCTCGCCTGATGTGAGAGGGCCCTCTAGCAGAGCTACTGTTTTTTCTTTGTTTCTTTAAAAATGGATTTCAAGTACCAATGCTGATTTTTTTTCTGAACATGCCATTTAAAAAAAACTCTACATCTATATGTTGTATAAATCCCTGAATCTGTGAGAAAACTGATCGAGACCCTCTGTTCCAAAAATAACATGAGATCTTCACCAGATCTTCTCAAGCATAGCTGAAATGACAAGGTCTCCAAGGTCACCCACAGACAGTCCTCAAGAGGGCTGGCCAATCAGAAACAAGGGGGTTTGTGGAGCAGAGTACTGAGCCTTAAAGAGACAGCATCTAAAATGAAGGATTTCAAGTAGAGACTGAGACGAGGGCTTTCTGAAACACAAGTGAGAGGAAAAAAAGGGGATTTATTTTAACTGTGAAATATGTAAAGTTACCCCAGGTTTGTTAGAGTAACCCCCTCCTTAAAAAGGGTATTTAATTTCTGGAACCTTTTTGGTACCCTGCTGCACTTGTGCACTTGAGCTATTGGCTTTATCTTATTAGGTTTATAAAACCAAAACTGTACTTCTTTATGAGAAAATTCTCATCAGTATTTATAACTGCTCTTCCACATAATTCAGATAATGCTTTTAGTCACTTTTGAGGACTTTGAAGGTTCCTCCAACCGATGATATCACATCCGAAAATCAGTCTGCTAAAAGCTGCAAGTTTCAACCAATTAAATTTGTCAATGCCCAAATTTCATTCCAAGGTCTTAGTGTTTTAGTGGGTCTAAAAGAAGTCCCTGGAGCTTATTTTTGACCACTGAAAAAAGTTCTTACAGTGGAAACATGTAGCCTCATTAATGTGCTGTACCTTGATCAGTGGGACATGTGATGCAGTTTAAATGTCTGTGTGTCAGAGAGGTTAGTAAATTTCATTTTGGAGCATTGAATCTAAATGACACAAAGATACTGAACACTTAACCTGGGGACCGTCTTAATTAGGTCATTTATCATTTCCTGTGACGTGAGGTACATGCTCATGGACACGGAACGCACACAGGCACTGCAATAAATAACCCCCAGGCCTTCAACAGAATCACACACAGATGGTATGTCTGATACAACAGGAACAGCCTTCAGGCTGCAGACACACAATCGTCGCTACCCAGGTGCTACTGCTCCTCTCGCTGACTCTCGAGTCGGTGTGGATACATGCCTCACAACCATCATGTAAATGCAAATGTATTCATCCCCTCTCTTGTTCCTCCTTTAAATAAATGTCTGTCATCATTGGCAGACCTTCAACACATTGTGCACCAGTGCTGCTTTTGTATCTTCTGCTGTTTGCACTGGCCAGCCTGGGCGACTGCTATGTGGAAATCTAACGTGTAAAATGGCAGGCCTTCATCTTTGGCAGCCTGAGCAATGAGCTTTAAGCAATACAAATGATGTTACATGTTTCTGAGAAGTTGCTCAGGTATAAATTTTACATTTTACATTGAAAGCTGTTTAATGTTGAGATGAAACTGTGAAGCTTTTTTTAAAGCATGATCAAAAAAATTAAAAACATGTAGTTCAATGATTCTGCAGAATAACAATAAACAGTTTGTTATAGCAAACATACTGAGCTTGCCTCTTTGTACTTTAAAGCACATCATATATTCCTAAATTATTGTGGTTTTAAATTTAAAATCGAAAGATCCACCACTAACAGTCAGTTCAGCTCACATTTCTGTGTAATTTCTGCTTGTGGATATGATGACGTGAATTGTTAACCCTGAAATTGTAGTGGCCATAGGGGTCACAGGAATCACACAAAAGGGAGACTCCAGTGTGAAGGCTGTGCAGGCAGTCAGGGTGTGTGTGTGTGTGTGTGTTTGTGTGTGTGTGTGCATGTGTGCGTGTGTGTGTGTGTGTGTGTGTGTGTGTGTGTGTGTGTGTGTGTGTGTGTGTGTGTGTGTGTGTGTGTGTGTGTGTGTGTGTGTGTGTGTTGTATTCTCTTGGAACAGCTGCTATTGTGGCTGATTGCTGAGGCTGATTGCTCGGGGGGTTACAGCACACACACACACACACACCACACACATGGAAACGCACACACACACCCATCTACATTTCTTTTCACCCCTCAGGTCAGTTATTCTATCACAGGCTGACCCCCCAGCTCCCACCCACCCCAAATACCTTGCAGACAAAAAACATCACAGCAGATAGTTAAACAGAGTGGGGCTGCACCAGGCCTTTGGACTTAGGATGTGGATTGTCGGGGAACGACTGGGCTTGACTCTGAGGTGTCTCCAGCTTTCATTCACATTCACAGTACGGTCACAGACATATAATGGTTCCTCACCTGTGAACTTCTCAGTTCTGTTTTGTTGTAGGATTCAGCAAACCTTTCCACTTCTGCACTTGGGAACACTTAAGAATAGGAGGGTGAGCTGTAAGGTGGCTTCTTACCTCCTGTGGTTGGAAAATACCAGTTGAGTGGATTATTAACTGAGACCTGAAACTGGAGTATTTCATATTCTTTTTAGACATTTGTGAAATGTTTCAGAGAGAAATTGTTGGGAGAGCCCAATTAATTTTGTTTTGATCATTTCACAGAACAGAGGACCAGACGTTTTCTTTCACACCAACCAGACAAAGTGTCACATATCTAAGTGCTTATTATCAGACGTGATCCGTGTTCAAATTTTAAGCATCTATTATAGCAGGGAGATTATACTTAAAGCGGATATATCATGCTGATCCCTGATTTTATACTTACATATAATATAATAAATATGAAGACAAGACCTTTCACCCCCTGAATTTTCAAAAAATGAGATATTGTATTTTTTCTGATATCCTAGAACGAGATTTGATGCCTCTGAAAATAGGTCATTGCCATTTGGCTGCGAGATTTCGACCTTCGTGACGACACGAGGATCCTTTCTTTTTATTGGAGTAATCTGATAAAGCAGCTCCTCCTCTGTGATGTCAGTTAGTCACACAACCGCCACCGAGGGATACACCCACCAAGAGCCGAGTATAAATAAAGCTCCCTACCAGCTCTGGCTGACTTGACTGAGTGCTGGATGCAGGGACTCTGCTCTGCTGAGCAGCTCGGCTTTACATGGTGACTTAGCAGTTAAAAGACTGTAGTTTTAGTAGACGTCGTAATACTTGTGAGACTGTGATATTTGCATGCTTGTTCTGACATGCACTGTGAACCTGGACCACGATAATGCTGCGGTAATAACATAGTGAGATGATCTGTGTCCAGGTGGATTTTCTTCTTCCTGAGCTGTAGAACCGTCTGGGTCTGACTCGGGGTCCAATACAAAAGGACGTATCCTACACTCTGCCATTTTATTAGTGCTATCAATGCCTTACAGTGAAGTTTTGGCAAACAGCAAACTCGCTCGGTCTGCCCCATCCAATATGGCGATTTTGTAAATACTGCCATGCTGCAAAAACTGCCCCCTGGCTCTACCCCCTTGGCCCCTCTGATAGAACTGACCAATCAGAGCACAAAGGGCTGTGACGTTGCAAGGTTACTGGAGGTCATTCTCCAAACGGGGCGTTTCAACGAGATCTTCATAATGGCCGAAAATGAGGATATTGAGAACGCTATTGTGGGGCAATGAAGGAACTAAATGACTTGTACTGAGGGCAGAAATGCTTTACAGGCATCCTAGTCTGGCATAGTGAAAAGAAGAAACAAGCATGATATGTCCCTATTAAAATGTGGCTGACACTCTGGAAACTTGCCTCCGAAGCCTTGTTAACATGTGTGCACATGTGCGCCTGTCACCAAATTACAGCTGCGGAGGGCGTTCTCCGCTTTGCGCCGAGAATAGACCAGGTTGGAGCTGACGAGCTTTCAGCGCACTTTCTGTGCTGTTTTTGGCACAAAATTGTCACTGCACCAACATGAATATACCGATACCACCCCCTGGTGCGCCGTCAACTCCCCCGCCACACCCATCTCTGCGCAGACGGTCTATCAAATTGTCAAATTGGCAGCGCACGGCGGTGCGCCGCACAAAATTAACACTGCGCCAGGCTTGCGCCCCCTGCGCTGCGCTACAAAATTAGAGCCCAAAGTCTTTTGATCAGTTTACAAAAAGACACAGATTTAAGGATTTATACAACATACAAATATAGTTTGTAAGGTTTGAAACTCTGCACATGCTCAGTCTGAACATCCAGCATTGGTACTTCATATTCATGATTAGAAAACTGGGTCACAGAATACCCCTGCTTTAAAATCTTGCTAGTTCGTTGATCAAGTCCCTATATTTGTCTGTCACAAGTGGCACTAGGGCTGCAATGATTAGTCGACGTGATCAACTCGTTGACTATAAAAAATGTATTGATGCAATTTTTGATAGTGGACGTGTTGTATTATTGTTTTTATTGTTGTTTTCATATGGTGAAATCAAATACCAGGGGGTAATGCTCATCTGTAACTTCAGTTCACTGCATGAAGCACACATCACAGCTTGGGGTTGGGTTGCTTGCATACCTCCAGTCCCTCCTTGGCAGCAGCCTCTCACCTGGGTCATCCCAGTGAGTTTGGACTCCTTTCTCCTCTTTTACATCATCCTCTGGCTCAAACAGCTCAACCTCAGCTCGTTAATTACACAATTATTCATTTATTCAAAAACTTCAGTACTGATTTAAACACAACTTTAAAGAACCAGCAAGTGGCACATACAGTATTATTGATACACATAAGTCACACTCACTTGCTGTGGCTGCACATGGAACTCAGAAGAGCTATGAAGCACAGGAACTTGCATACATCTACACTGTGTGGCATAATTGTTTTTCTTCGGTTGTATTGATTTTTTGATTGTCAGATGGCAAAATTGAAATCACGATTAAAATCCAATTAATTGTCCAGCCCTAGTACAGTTCTGTAAACTGATCTTAGTTCTCCTCTTGTGTAACTGCTGCTGCTGCTGCTGAAGGGCTATAGACAGACATTTAGTTAAGTCACATTGTACTGTGACAGCTCTGCTGCTTGTTATGTGTTATTGTGGATATTCAGTGTTCCCAGTGTTAAGTCAGTGAAGGCAACATGAAAGGCTGAGGGTGCGTCTCAGAGCGATAAAGTTCCATCCTTCCTTCCTCCACTTGCGTTGTTCACTTGCGTCTCAGTCCCTCCCACCAGAGATGCATGAGAGAGGAGAGGAGAGAGGATGGAGGAGATTGGTTTTTAGAGCAATGGGACATCTTTTCCTCCTTTCCATTTCCTTTTTGAAGGATATGTTAGTTATATTTTTTCACAGTCTTTGTCTTCATGTCTAACTTTTTGTTTAGTCTTCATTTATTTTTTGTCCATGAACAAGGTTTGTTGACAAATATTTTTCATCATAGTCTTTGTCTATGATATTAACACAGTGCTAGACTTCATTCATCATTCATCATGTTAGCTCATTTAAAATGACGAAACATCTCAATTTGTTTTATTTCAACTGAGAACTTGTCTTTTAAAATCCTGTTAAAACCCCAGAATGACAGAAACATCACAACCTAATTCCTGGGTTGAAAGACAAAAGATTAAAAAAGTGTTTTTATTGAAAGTTTGGGGTCATTTTTAGATTTGGATTGGGGTTTACAGCAGGGCTTATCCCCAAAAAATTGAAATGTAAACAAGTGTTTATGTCATATTTTTTGAAAAAATAAATAAATAAATAAAATTATTAGAGTAATATGATCTATATTTACCAGACAAGTCCAGAAAAATCCCTTTCTTCAAGATTTTAAAAGACAAGAATGACAACTGAAATGTTTTTACTGTTAAAATAATAATAATAATAAAATAAACTGCCATTGGGGTAGGAAAAATGTTCCTTTTTAGTTTCTTGTATTTAACAAACCTGACAGACATTTTTTAGTCTTTACAGGCAATACATGTGTTGTTATTGTCTCTAAAAATCTTTAAAAAGCCATTTTCTGGCCTTGTCATGTGAATTTGGCTCATATTTAGTCTAAAAAGACCTAAAATTTGTTTAGATTTCAGTTCTTGAAGAGTGCCAAGCATCCAAATGCATCCCTGGCTTACAGCAGCTGATCAGCCCACCTCAAAGACCTTAGACCTCAGAGGTTAGATGTGCAAAGGGGGTGAGGTTGGTGCTAGTACATAAAAAAAAAAAAGAACAATAAAACTGACATGAAGCAAAGAGGAGCAAGGATGTGGTTTACGCGCTCCTGCTGTTGGGTTTCTGTTTATTGATGAACAGCAGCACTTTGGATGAAACTGTGCAAGAAAGTTTTGGTTAAATCCAAAATAAAGTGCATTAAGCTGTAATGTGTTGAAGTGAGTGCATGTGTCCCTTGCTCTAAAGATAAAAGGTTTAATCCTGGAAAAAAGCCTCAGATAGTAAAAAGATTTAATACTTAGATTTTTCTTCAGCCAATATAAAACCATGATCCATTTTGATGCATAGATTTATGGTACAATAACTTACAGCTGCAGAGAGGTATGTCCTTACCTCATTAGGTAATGAGGGGACAGTGAGTTTGCACGTTTGTAAGCTCGGACACACTTTCAAAACGTGTTTCTTTATTAAATAAGTTGTAATTAAACAGCACAGGAGATAGAGTACAAGTTAGTCAGTGCGTCATGATAGGGGATGGGGGAGGGGTTGTGATCTTACTTTTGGCTGTGGAACAAACCAATTTATGTCTATTTCCCTTTCTTATATTGCAGGTTTGCAGTTCCTGAACACTGACTGTGGCTGAGATTAAATCCTCACAGGTAAGTTGGCTACTGCAGATACTTTCTTTACAATAACATTTGTTATTTTGCTGTGGTGCAAAAAGCTCACAGGTACAAGTGAAAACAATACCTCTTACTGTACAGTTTGCTTACTCATGATGCTGCAGCTGTTGTGGCTTATTTCCCCTCTCTCCTGGATCTTGACTCCCCCTTTACAGCTTTATATCACAAACAGCCGACAGTATGCCTGGCCATTTACATTTCTTCAGTGCATATATGATAAGATTTTCCACACAGCTTTTACTGATGCTGAAATGTTTGATTTTGGAAATGCAGTGCAGGATAAATGTGTCTCTTGGTTGGCAGTAATTGATTTTTATTTTGGAAACCTTTGATTTCTACAGTTTGAAAACTTGATGCATACAAGAACATGAAAAGATCACCCTTTCAGGGAGGGAGTGTAAATGATGCACAGAAACTTACAATGTTCACTACAAGCTTAAGTATGATTGTCTAAAATAAATGCTTCAAGCTTTTTATCTTAAGACTACAATAAATAAAACCTGCAAAAGACTTGGGCCTCATAAAAACTGGAATGACAAGATGTCAATATGTTTGCACCCAGAGAGGTGACGGGACAAAATGACTGCCCAGCATGGTTTGTACAGAAAGAAGCCACATGTCCTGGTATCACCTGCTGCTGCCAAGTGCACACACACACACACACACACACACACACACACACACACACACACACACACACACACACACACACACACACACACACACACAAAGGAAAGAGAGGAAAGCAGAGCAGAGATCCAATTCAACACACTTTTTTGAACCATTCAGTTAAATTTACAGATTAATTTCACACCTATTTCAGGAAAATAAACAAGCCAGGCTTTTTACAGGAGTCTGGAAGTACTGACAGCTTTTGTCATGGACCTGGGAGGTATTCCACAGAGATGGCTAAAAAAGGCTGAGCTATTGCCTGCTTGAATGAGCTGCTGTCTTGAATAAACCGCTGGCTTGAATAAGGCGCCACTTTAATATTAACTGCTACTTGTTCCATGAACGAGGCTCAGCTGTTTTTTGCAGAGACACTTATTGTAGCCTGGCTGATCTTTGCTGCTGCTATGCCCACGTCCGTGGTATATATATATATATATATATATATATATATATATACATATATATATATATATATATATATATATATATATATATATATATATATATATATAAAGAGAGGGGGGGCATGGATGAAACAGTGAAACAGCATAGTTTGTTTTATAGTTTTTGTGTAAAGTGATGGTGATATTTACTATTTTACATGCAGGCCTAATTCACGTTATTGATTTAACAAATATACTGTACACCCATAATGGCTGAATATAGCAGCAACACAGGTAACACCAAAAACCAAAAGAGGCAGACTTAGAAAAAATGGGCTATTGATGGTGATGATTTATTGAACACTGAATAAAACAGTAGAAAAAACATTTATTGAGGAAATGTAATTTTTCATATTAGGGATGATAGTGGTACAATGCCCTACTTAAGTAAGGGAGATGACATACATGAGCATGTACACAAACACAGTAGTAATCTCATCATTTGGCATCACCTTTAGATTATTATCATGATCAAAATGGAATGCTCGTAAAAGGGAGGTATTTTTTTTAATCGAAAATTGTGGCTGTTGCCACCTTCTGATTCTTTTTTTTTTAAACACAATTGGTGTCTTTATTCTGTTGTGTGTTGACTGTACTTTGAGGAAGACAGAAGAAAGAAAATCTGCCCAGTGAAAAGCACAACTCACTGCGACTCATGGCCCAGCACTCTAACCACTGACACACTTACTTCCCTGCATTGGGGGTAAATAGTGTAGTACCTGACATGTCTTGATCGCTGGTATTCTGGACTTTTTTTAAAAAAGGTCTCAATTTTCTGAACAAGAACATCATTTATTACAGGTCAAGATGAATTAAATGTAAGACATGCAGTTCACAAAGCGTTTTTCAGAAGCCTGTCAGACCTTCTCTGAGACGCAGCTAAGGTACGCTTGACCTTAAGCCTGCCCGGGACCAGGATTATCACCCTTGCTGATTTACCATGGTTACCAAGCCACACTAGTTCTGAGCGTCGTTTGTGGAACCAAACTCTCACTCAAGTTAGTGTGGCTAACCGAAATAAGCCAGGCTTTGAACTAAACCAGCTTCGTGAAATCCCCCACTGCTCAGTAAGTCAACACCATGTTAATATTTTGATTGACTTTAATATCTGTATTAAGTGTTGGAATCAGTAAAGTCAGAAGTGTTGGAGTTGTGAAATGTGGACACATCTAAACCTAAGTTTATGCTTAGGTAAACATAGATTTTACCTTTATGAAAAAAGAAGAGCCAGATTGTTAGTGATGCTACAGGAGCTTCAGTAATGCACCATACTCGAGTTAACCTTATCAGGACAATACTACTACTACTACTACTACTACTACTACTACTACTACTAATAATAATAATAATAATAATAATAATAATAATAATAATAATAATAATAATAATACTTCTACTACTACTACTACTACAACTACTACTACTACAACTACTACTACTACTACTACCACTAGTACTACTACTTCTACTACTACTACTACTACTACTACTAATAATAATAATAATAATAATAATAATAATAATAATAATAATAAAAATAAAAATAAAAAGGAAAAGGAAATGAGGAGGAACAGGGTGTAACGCTGCAAAAACTGAAATGTTAACAAGTGTTTGTCTTATTTTTAATAGAAATTGTAGACTTACTATGAGCCAGATTCCCTTGACCAGTCCAAGTAACCTCAATGACAGAAATGATGTCTGCGTTATTTTTTAACAGGTGAATGAACCATTTGTTTGTTCTGAACAGAGACAACAAGCCAGTGGTTCAAAGAATATTGAATTTAGCTTTCGAGAGCCCTATAAAATATTTCCCTGCAGGGTGCCAGGCTGCAAGTCAGTATTACATAACACAGAGGTACAAAGCCATTACTGTTACTGCTACCTGAACAGCCCTATGATAGTACCCTACTATATTACACCAAGCTATAGTTTTAACCAGGAGTTTAGCTAGATATGGTCCAGAACAATCTGAATGCAGGTAATGTAGGTTTAGATGATGAATCCCTGCTCTCCTCTCTCCTCCTCCACGCCTCTCTAAATGACTAATCCTGATGAACAGATGGGTGGAGGAAAAAAAAAGAGGGCATGCCAGCATGATGCACTGCTATGAACACCGTAAATCCCCCACTCCCACCTCGTGCTCCTGACCTTTTCTATCATGCACTTTCTCTACAGTCAGTATTTCAGCTAAAACGTTACACTCCAATGGAAAATCACTTTAATTTGAGCTCTTTAACATCATGTACATGCTAGGCCTCCTGAAAGTACCGAGGCCACAGGTGGCAATCTCCTCATCAATTCCTCATCAGTACCTTGTACTTAGCAATGGCATCCTGAATACTGATTAGACCTGGACGGTTTACAAACTGGATTTATAGGGTCAGTGGTTCACTGAGGGATTGAAGGACTGTCTATAGATTTTAGGCCATTTAGTCATATATCCATGTTTCTGTTCAGACACTTTTTACTCTCTGGCTATGTTAATATAAGAAGGCCAGTGCTGCAGGTTTTAGATACACAGTCGTTCATTTCTAAAATTCAATCTTAGGTCATGATTTTGCTGATGAGCCTTTATTTTATCTTATTACAGGTTGGCAAAAAAATAATAAATAAATAAATAAATAAATAATGATAAAAAAAACGTTTAAAAAGTCATTTAAAGCTTTAAAATCCATACTTTTCCTCTCACACATTATAAAACTCAAATGAACTGCACTAAAAACAATTGTTGAAACTGATTACATAAAAAGTTTTAAGTTATACTCAGTTTTGTACCTTAACAAACAAAGCTATTTTAAGGGGCACTTACTTAATTTTACAAGTAAGACTAACTTTTTATTGAGTTACCTCGAATACTTCATTTGTCAATGTCAAGGTCAATGTCAGTTTTATTTATATAGCAGGTTTCATTGGACAAGCCAGACAAAGTGCTTGACATGAGAAAAATATAGTAGAGTAAAAATTTGAGTTTAGATAAAAAAGGAGGATTAAGGACTAACAACTAAACTGTTTGGTTAAGCTTCACCACAGCTCTTTTGTGTTGTCTGTAAATACTTGCTTATTTCATTATCTAAATATTTAATTGTAATTAAGCTATGCTAACTTCTCTATTGTTAAAAGAATTCTGTGATTAAAATTAAAAAAAGGATGTTCAGTACTTAAAACTTTCTTTGTAAGTGATACATAAATACTTTTGAGATGCTTTAACTCAGTGTTTCTCAACCCTGGTCCTGGGGACCCCCTGCCCTGCATGTTTTTAATGTTCCCGACTCCAACACACCTGATTTAAATGATCAGCTCGTCATCAAGCTCTGCTCGAGCATGATAACGAGTCATTCATTTAAGTCAGGTGTGTTGGAGTGGGGTAACATCTAGAACATGCAGGGCAGGGGGTCCCCAGGACCAGGATTGAGAAACACTGTTTAAGATGTTACCCCACTCCAGCACACCTGATTCAAATGAATGGCTCGTTATCTTAAATTAAATTTTGCCTCAGGTTTTTGGTTCGAACTACATTTAAATATCAGAACTGTGGTTGGTATCAGCTAAAATAAGATTAAGTGCACCCCTTGATGGCATTTTCAAAATTGTACACATTTTACGTTTTCCATTTACTTAATACATTACCTCTTCATGGCTCATATCCCTGGACATGTTGACATGTCTCACGCCCCCATGCCAGAACAGGGCCAAAAGTTTGAATCAATAAAAAAAAAAAAACAATCATTTCGAAAGGAGAAAAAAAAAATCTGAAACCCCAAAAAGAAGATTTGCATGGGGAAAAAAGAAATTTAAATCTGGAAAAAGAGAAAAATTGCACCTGAAAAAAAATAACGCTTTAAATGTTAAATATATTCAAGTTTAAAAACTGATAACAATTTGATCCAAAAAAAAAAAAAAAATCAAAGAGCTCCAAAACTATTTTAGAACCAAAAAAATATTTTTTATGCTTAATGTTTTGTTTTGGTTCAGTGTTTTTTTTTTTTATATTTTTTTCAGGCTCAAACTTTAAATTTTCCTTGTTTTTTTTTTTTTTTTTTTTTTGTGTATTTTTTTTCAGTTTACAAAACTTTTGGCTTTGATTTAGCTCCATATTATCCTTCCATTGAGTGTCCAACAATATATTTAGGAATGTGCACATTTGTATGATATTTTAGTTCAGCACACGTACATAAGCTATATATTCTATCAGTTGCCAGTGAACAACACTGTACCCCTAACAAACGATAAATCAAGATTTTTTTTTTTAATTTAACCTTTATTTAACCAGGAAAAGAAACTCATTGAGATTAAAAATCTCTTTTACAAGAGTGTGCTGGCCAAGATAGGCAGCAGCACAATGTACAAAGTTTCTTACATTCACAAACAGCATTATTCACTAAATACACAGACCTGTAAAACACTTTATGTACAATAATTAAAGACGGGCTGGATTATTAAAGGAAGCAAGATCATCTGTCGACACATTAGCAGCCAGATGCCTCAAAGAAACTAAATCCAGAGTGGTCATAATGCGGCGATGTAGGTAGGGTACAGAGAACAGCAACATCTTGAGCATTTACATCAAATTGTTCCAGAAGAGTAAGAAAGCATTCTCAGCTTTAGATTCTTGATAGGGAAGGCATACAGCTATTTATCAAAAGAAAGAACCCCACAATGGTTGCAGTCAGGCTGGGTAACACTTACCAATTTTCACATGGAGTAAAGAGTTAAATATGTGAAATAGATAATGCCCCAACCTCAGCAGTCCTCAATACTAAAAGAATCTCAGTAATATAGTGTGGGGACATTCAGCATAGAAGCTCCGACAGAGGTTCATCAAAACTCAAAATTCCACTGTTAAAATGCACAAAGTACAAAAAACACTCACTTGAAGGTCATAGGAGCTGGAGAGCTGATCTAAGACTCCTGCCCCCTTCTCTGTGCAAGCAGCTTTCTTCCTGTACTAACTCTGAAGAATCAGAGAAGAAGATCTACCATCTTCAGGAGATCTGTCATTCTATGAAACTGGATAAATCTATAGAAAAAAATAACACGTAAAGAAATTAAACTTACAATGTAAAAAGCCCATGTTGTTTTAAATGTGTTCTTAAATTACTTGACACAATTTTAACTAATATTTAACTAATTTTCACTGGTCACAATTATTTTAGTGTGTGTAAATTTGTTTAGTAATTGATGTTAAGAATGTACAGAGAGAGTGCAGTTAAAACCGGAGTCAAATTCCTAGTATTCTTGAAAATACTTGGTGAATAAAGGTGATTCTGATTCTGATTCTGATTCTAATAAGTTTTCAACAAATTTAGTCAGTGTCATGCATGGTGGCCCGTAGTTGTCAGACCATTTGCAAACACCACAATGCAAATAGAATCACTACGACACAAATGCAAATGGAACGACACAATGAAAGTACAGCCACAACGAGAGTTAAAAGAAGTTAGTCTGCCCAACAGACACAGGAGTTGTTAAAAGTGAGTAAATTATTGTTTCCTTTTTTAATTTAAGTTATGATAAATATAGATGTAATGCTAACATTATGGCATGACTGATTCTTAAAGTAAATATAAGATGACACATTACGTGTAAATATTGAAATATAAGTACCACAAAGAAGATCACACGGTGAGACGCCTAAAGCCATATTTATCATAGCTAAAGTTAAAAAGAAAATAACGCTTTACTTATTTTCATAACTTTTCTGTGTCCATTTGGATAAGTGACCTTTTTTGATCTCCACTGTGGCTGTACTTCTGTTGTGTTGTAGCATTTGCATTTGTGTTGTGGCCTTTGCAAATCATCTGACACCTACCAGCCACAGTAGACACGTGCATACAGCCACCACAGGAGTGGTGCAGAGATGAAATCAAACTAATGTCACTTTTTTTTTCCAGCATTGAGGTGTACATACATCTCGTCAATCATAGCTGCACACTCTGCCACCATGTGCCCCTCATTACCCCTGCCATTTCAGCGTTATCCCAGTAGTAAACAACATGAAGGACAATGGCCCTGCAGGGTGGCTTGTATAGGTGTGGATTGTTGGGAGGGAGCAGGGGGATGCAGCCCAGCACATGCTGACCATCAGCACTTCACAAAGCCTCAGAGAAAAGCAGGCACTGAGGGATTCTGCAGATGGTGCTAAAAAACCGACCTCCAAAAGGGAAGCTCCCTCATGGAGTAAAGTGTGGTGGAGTGGAGTGGAGTTGAATATGTGTGTGTGTGTGTGAGTGCAGGCACATGCACAAGAAAAAGGCGGACATCACAGAACTGGCTGTGTGTGATCCAGTTTGGGGTATGCCAGACATGAAGAAGCTGCTAGTTGTGTCTTTTCTCTCCAATGAGAGCTAACTTATTATAACTTCCAGTTTCCACACAGTGTCAGCAGTCAAATTACAAGGCTCTCTGTGATTTAACTGCTGGATCCTGATAAGGAAGTACTTTTCAGAAACTACATGTTTCAAAGAAATATATACATTTTTCAGGTTTTATTTCCTTTTTGTAATTGTGCAACAAGACAAGACAGTGACATTGTCAAGCAAATTGTGAACAAAGTGTTGATTGCAGTGACAGCTACATTATTATTATTATTATTATTATTTTTATTATTATTATTAATATTAATAATAATAATAATAATAACAATAATAATAATAATAACAATTTGTATTATTATTATTATTGATAATAATAATAATAATAATGATAATAATAATAATAATAATAATAATAACAGCAATTATTATTATTATTATTATTATTATTATTATTATTATTATTATTATTATTATTATTATTATTATTAACAATTATTATTATTAACAATTATTAACAATTATAATAACAATATTAATAATAACACTGACAATGATATTGGGGGGGGCTGTCCCAGAATCCCTACTGATCTGCTGAGGGCCAGCCTGGAGGGTTGTGTTTTTTAGACATGAGCCTGTCATTTGTTGTTCTGTTTGTCAGATTTTACATGTGGACTTCTTTGTCTAAAAGCATCCAGGGAAGTAAAACTTACAGCTCAGCAGCAATAACCCCATGCTTTTCTGAAGTCACCGTGCTGTTTAGCCATAAATCTATGACCACCACATTTCCAAGTACCTGTATCAGTTGCAGTGGCCTTATGATGAAATTTTGTCTTGATACTTGAGTCAAGGCCTGTGAAAAAATTATTTGGACATGACACCCTAATGTTTTTTTGGAGAATGGGAGGGCATTTACTATTTCTTCTGCCCTTCCAAGGTGAGGAAAGTGTAAGACTTTGCCCTGAAGAAGGAGGGCTGTTTTCTCACCTTACGGCAGGTTTTGTTCGTGGCTTGATGTGGATGTGTGAAGGCGGGAGAGAATCGAAGGGATAAGGGGAAGCAGAGAGAGGAAGCAGAAAGCCAATAGTCGTACATAGAGATTCAGGGACAAAGACTGACATCAGGTTGGACCAGTTTTCATACAAATTACGGGATTTCTACATGTAGATGTTTGTAGATCTGTGCATTTAGTTTGGTGCTTTTGTGGTGTATTTGTCTCCAGTATTATGTCCCTTTAAGTGTTTTAATCCCCTGTACTTGGCCTTTGTTTCAACTCCTGGTTTCATTTCAGAGTAGTTTAGTCACAGTTATTCGAGTGTCTTTAAAGAAGTTCAGTTACACAGTCTGCTTTCTCAAAGGTCAGCATGAGTAATAGTATTAGGCTTCAAATTTATACTGTGGCTTATCTCCTTGTGTTTGTGGGAACTCAGAGCTCCTATTACAATGTTTTGGTTACTCAAGACGCTCAGATTAAGTCAGGAAGGGACTGTTCAAGAGGAACCTTTGACACAAACTCAGAGACTTCTGGAGAGATGTTTAGTCAGTAACTATAATGAGACATTAAGATTAAAAGTTAGACTGACAGATAGAAAGAAGGAAACAGGAGCCCTGTGTGTCAGTTTCCCCCTGACCATCTAAACCTTTAGCAGCAGAACTAAGAGCTGGTTCAAACTATAAGCTATATCAAAAAGGGAAGTTTCAAGTCTACTCTTAAAAGTAGAGCCCCCCAGACCTCAACTGGTAAGTTATTCCAAAGAAGAGGACCCTTATAACCAAAAGCTTGACCTCCCAGACTACTTTTAGATACCCTAGGTACAACGAGCAGGCCTGGTGCTGAGAACCCAGTGACCTACGTCTTCTAGACATGCTTTAAGTTTAGATTAGCTACTGGTTTCCTATGGCTTTATTGACAAGTATAGCTGAATAAACTGGTAAAAACAATTTGTTTGGCCTCTGTCTAATTAAAGGCATAAATAGCCCCCCAAAAAACTCTAAATATATTTCTACAAAAAAAAAAAAAAAATCCACAAAGATTAGCATCAAGACTTAAAGAAGACAAACAACTGTAAAACTATATTATTCAACAAATCAACCTAAGTTAGATTTGAGAGGTTTAACAGGGAGGGACATTAGTTATGATGCACATGAGTCCCATAACAGGTTAGCCTAGCTTAAAATGAAAACTTATAAAAAGGTTGAAACTTGATTTATAGTGCTACTTCTAAAAAGACATGAACTTAGTTTATCATAAAGACAGTTAAGAGACATAATGATTTGTAAGCTACTTCTTACAGGTGACTGATTTGTGTTAGCATGAAGGCTTTAAAAAAGAAAAAATAATCTAAAATAATCTTTCTTTTACATGTTAGCTTAGCATCAGCACTTAGTTTGGGGAAACTGGTGATTGTGGCATAAAACTTGGAAGAGGATGGACACTTATGAAGCTATGTAATCTACATAAAATAGATTATCTTAGCTTAGCATTGACATTAATATCAAGTCAAACAGCTTGCCTGTCCCTGTCTGAAGGCAACGTTGGGTCTCACTTCCTGACACAGTTTAGCATTAAAATGATACTTTAAAGTAAGAGGGTGAGAATCTGGCATTACTGTATTGTTTCTGTATCATCAAGTGATTCCTTACAGTGTTTTCCCCAGGTGGCAGTGGCAGAAGTATGGGGTTTGCAGGAGAGCAAGTGTTGCATCTTCACAGGGAAGGAACTGGGAGATGTTTCTTGTGGTGGTTTTCCCAGCGCTCTGTCTGCTATACAGAGTGTGCTTGTCTGTGTGTGTATATGTGCACATGTGTTTATGTATCTGTAAATGCATTGGGGCAGAACTTTGCAGTGCACAACAGAGCATTAGAAAAAATATGAACGTGGTGATGTACAAATGACATCCTGTCATGTAAATAGGATGAATAACATAAGGCTATTTAGTCTGTAAAATAAAAAAAACAAGGTATAGACCTGATTTAAGAGGGATAAATTACTCCTGCTGATCTCGTGCTATATATGAAATTTCTAAAGAAAAAAGCCCCCCCATATAATTTTAGCGTAAACACTGCCTGATGTTCATATGAAAGTGTCCAACGCAAGTTCACACGAGGTGCTCATGGGCTAATATTTACATTGCATTACAGATAACAAAGCAACAGAGTGAAATAAATAGAAAAAGACAGTGAGTCAAAAAGACATGGAGGCAGAGACAGACGTTTTGACCTCTGGGATTTGACCCCTGAGAAAGAGAAAAACAAAAGAAGAGGAGGATAAGGCAAGGCAAGTGTATTTGTAGAGCACAATTCATACACAAGGCAATTCAAAGTGCTTTACATCTAAAATAAAATAAAATCACAAAAGGCAAAATGAAATCACATCATAAAACATTAAAAATGATTAATTAAATTAAAAGAGGAGAGTGCAGATAAAATACTTTCAGTTGTTGTTTGCAATACTGAACAGAACTGTTTTCAGCTGGAATTTGAACATTGCCAGAGTTGAGGCCTGTCTCACATCTTCTGGAACACTGTTCCAGATTTTGGGGGCATAAAACTGGAATGCAGCCTCAACATGTTAAGTCCTGATTCTGGGCACCAGCAGGGGACCCCTCCCTGAGGTTCTCAAAGAAAGATTTGGTTCATATGGTTCTAGCATGTCCGAGATGTATTTTGGTGCGAAACCATGGAGAGACCGATGTTATTGATTTGATGTGGCTGATAAAGTTCAGGTCTGTGTCCAATATCACCCCTAGGTCTCTAACCTGGTTACTCACATTCAGAGAGAGAGTCTGAAGGTGACTGGTTACCCTTTCTCTTTGTTTCTGTGGGCCACAGACAATGGTTTCTGTTTTGTCTGAGTTCAGCTGGAGGAAATTGTTCTGCATCCACACACTGATCTGTTCAAGGCAGCGACAGAGAGAATCGACAGGCCCATGTTCACCTGCCGTCATTGACACATAGATCTGAGTGTCATCAGCATAGTTGTGGTAGGACACGTTTTAGCTGCGTATTAGCTGACCTGATGGAGGCATGTACAAATTGAACAATAGGGGTCCCAGGATTGAACCCTGGGGAACCCCACAGGTCAGGGCCATTTGTACTGAGACACAGTCACCAATTTCAACAAAAAAGTCCTGCCCTCGAGATAGGACTTGACCAGTTTAAAGCAGCACCAGAGAATCCCACCCAGTTTTCTAACCTCTGTAATAAGATCACATGGTCAACAGTGTCAAAGGCAGCGCTCAGGTCCAACAAAACTAAGACTGAGACTTTGCCTGCGTCTGTGTTCAGGCAGATATCATTTGTCACCTTGATCAGAGCTGTCTCACTGCTGTGGTGGGGATTAAAGGTGACCGGCCAACAGCTTAAGTCATGACGCTCACCCTTCATCTTAGTCATCATCTTGTTTTTTGTCTTCTGCCTGTAAGAAAACTAGCTATGAGGATATCTCACACTTACAGATGACAGTGAGCTTGTGTGTGGTTTAGTATCTGGAAATTTTCCCCACTGTGGAAATATGGAGATGTTGACATTTGCAGGCAGTTACATGTGTGTGACTGCTTTCTGTGATGCACGTGCTTCTGGAGTCATCTGTGCTGTGTACTGATTTATTTCAACCCTGAGGCAGTTAATCCATCTCTCTCTCCTTTTTTTCTCTCTGTCTCTCTCCGTCTCTCTCTCTCTGTGTCTCTCTCTCTCTCTCTCTCTCTCTCTCTCTCTCGGATGCTGTGGAGATGTGACCCTGGTCAAACATAAATCGAAACTGACAGAGAAGGGGAGAGCAGATGACAGCTTGTGGAGTTATATTGTCATCCCTGTTTGAGAAGATGCTGATTGTTCAAACTCTGAGCAAAGATAGATCAGTGAATCAGTACTTATTTTTAAGTTATGTTTGTGAAAAAATACTAATGATCAAATTTAAATGCATTTAAGCTAATGCATATGCCTTTCAACAAGGAAATTAGCAGGATACTAAAGTTAGTGTTAGACTTTGCCTTCACTGTCAAAGGTTTGGAGCATGAAAGCTGATGTAACTATTTTATAATATCAAAAAACAACCATATCTTTTAACAGATATCAATTGGAATAAGTATCATCAGGAAAGTAAAAGGACTCTTTTAAACACAAGAAATAATTCAGCTTTCAGTGAAAAGTCAAGTCACTAGGATACTTATGATGCTTTGTTTTAATTGGCAAAACAAGGTGAGCGTATAGTTATTATACTCAATGCAAAATGTTGACATTAGATTTAAATTCCTCTACCACATTGATAAAAGAACATCTTGTGTTAATTAAGGGGTAATTGGAGAAACGTAATGCTGCCATACCACAAAAATTATCCACATATCAGTATTGTTATTTATGATAATAAATCATTTTGACTATTTTATTATAATAAATTATCAATTGATATTATGTGATAAGTTTTTGGCAGTGTTGAACTGGTGCAGCTCTTATCCATGAAGTCTTCCATGCTCCTTCAGTGTGTTGATGATAAATGAAAGTCGATGATATAGATGATTGCATCATCTGCAGTGCTCAATAACAGAGGAATCTGTCAGTGAAAAACTCTTTTAATCAAAAAGAAAGACTATGGATCATACAGTATTTCACACTAAGCTCTCTCAGTCCTCCCACGGGCTGGTGAATCTTCCTCCTCTGCAGTCTCTGGATGATACGATAAGATACGATAAAATACGACACGGTACGATTCGATACGATACAATACGATATACTTTATTGTCCCCATAGGGAAATTTGTTTTTGACTTGCCTGCTGCTTACAGGTCTCCATAAAACAAACAATACAAATTTGCATATACATACACATATCGCACATTACAGAAATTTCACATTATACACATATTGCACATACCCAGCTATAAAAGAAAGAAAACCACGTAAATATTGCACAATCCCTGCACCCTTAAAAGCACTATTTATAACCTTAATTGAATTAGGAACAAATGAGTTTTTAAATCGGTATAGTTTACAGTGGGGGACTCTATCATCTACCAGAGGGCATAAGCTCATGCTCCAAGTGCAGTATGTGTGATGGGTCAGTCACAATCCTCTGAGTTTGCTGAAGAACAGACTGCTCATAGATTGACTGGAGGGGCTTGTATTCCTTTCTCCCTATCACCTTCATTGCTGTGTTAACTAGATAGGCCAGCTGAGTTTTCGACAGGCCAGTGAGGTTCCCAAACCATGCAGACATGATGTATCTGAGCACCCTTTCTAATACAGCCAAAACACAATCTTTTGGTCCACACCATACACTCAGTCTACACAAAAAGTTAAGTTTCTGCTGTAGACGGGAGCACACAGTGTCAACATGACTTTTAAAGCTAAATGTATTTTCCAAGAGCACACCAAGATACTTATATGAGTAGATTTGTTCAATGTCTGTGTCATGTATGACCGCTGGACTGTGATACCCCACCAATCTGGGGTCTGGAATCGAAAAGCCGGTTCCTGTGGAGAATCGATAAGAAATGTTTCATTCCATCGATATCGTTAGCCTTTGTGCTTAACGATTCCCTTATCAATTCTTTACATTGTGCCGGAGCTGCCGGCGGGCCTTACATAAACTAGTCTGCTGCAGCTATCTTAGCTTAGCAGTTAGCTAACATTTCCCAAGAAAACTCTGATGAAGGATTTTCAGCTTGAAGATTTTCTGAAGAACTGACTTCATGAAGAAATGTATATTACTATCTCTCAGGAGATTCATATTCAGTACATTTAAATTGGTTTAAATCACCTTATTTACCAAAATCACAAAATAGCGCAAGCTTGAAGCTAACAGTTGATATGCTAGCAGTTAGCATACATCAGTATAACTTCAGCTTCAGAATAAAATTTCAACTGTCATCACAGAAACATATCACATCAACTCTTTGTAAAATAAAAACTGAGAATTTTAAATGACAAAAGCTAACAGGCTCATGACTGACTTCATAACTACAGAAAGGTTCCAAACAACTTAAACCATTGGTATAACCACTTTGAGACAGTAGATGGCCAACTTGGATTATTAATATATTACAACACAGTACATCAACGTCACATTGTGTGCAATTTTTACCTGTTTCTGTTTAATTATGCCCAGAAATATCCAGACTCAGGGACCAATTACAAGAATTATTGCATTAATGTTTCACCAGCTTCAACGTTTTGTGCCCGCGAAGGCTGCAGCCTTTGTGGGCTGCAGACCCCGAATTGGGACACAGCTATAGACAGAGCACTGCCTAAGCTCTGCAGGGGAGACCAGAGAATCACTACAGCAACAGAACACAGATCACCTAAAATATCTGATCTAGCTTATTGAGTCTGGATCAGACTGTTACCCAATATCAGGATCAGATGGACCCACATGGCAACACTTGCTCAAAGCTAAATTGTTAGAGCCTTATATTGAACAAATATGAATTTATCAATACTAAACCCCTAGTCCTCCTCTTCATCTTCTAAGTCACAAGTACTGAGAGTTTGAATCCCAGTACTACACTGCAGACTGACTAGTGTCTACTTTTTTTAATCAGTTCTCATTTACATGTTACTAAAAAGTGTCCAGAGTTGAATAAAAAATGGATCATTTTGCGTTTTTTTTGTCTCTCTCTCCACAGCTTAGATACAGACCCCCTCAGAGCTCTCACCATGGACTGGAAAAGGAAGTGGGTGCTTGGCTTTGGCAGTGTCCTATTGGTCCTCTTGAGTCACATAAGCTCAGCGCTGGAAGTGCCACTAGATCGTGAGTTTTTTATTTATATGACAACTACAGAGATTTAAATATGCAGTTTAGCTTCTTTTTGACAGAGCTTGGTTAACTGTAGAAGGAATTCCATTTAACACTACTATCTTTCAGGGAAGAATAAATATTTCTGTCCCTTTTTTACCACCTATGGAGCTTTAGAGCTGCACACTGAGCAACGGTTTAATGTTTCTCTTGTGTTTCAGCTTTGCATGTCTCAGCGTGGACTAAAGTTTGCACTTTCAGCTCTGAAATGCAATTAAACTCCTTAAACTTCAGCTCTATCACACATCCTGTTTGAAATTATAACTTCATTAACTACTTTTAAGCACTGACTGCACCTGATTGATGAAATTCAAACCATAGAATAAGTCATGTGCAGGCTCAATGTAAAGTACTTGAACATTCAACTCTGACCTGAATCTTTGAAAAAACTAACCCCTTTCCTCAATATCCTATTACCGTGGTACGGCGTGTATCGTTGGACAAAAAAGCTAAAGTTCTGGAAGGATGTAAGTTTCCCCTAACACTGCTGTGACTTGTAGTTCTGCAGGCCTTTTTGCTTTCACTCAACTGAGTCTTTGTGCATTCTAGAGATGTTAGAAGTGCATGCTGTAATTTCAGCAGTGTGACGTGCTTGTTTTCGAGTGGTGCTTTGTTTATTGTCACTTCATGGACAGGTAAGATGTCACCAGATCACATGTGTTGTAGCTTTGATTGCAGCTCCATGCCGTGTGAAACTTGATTGTCGAGTTTTTAGTGAGCTCTTGTTGCATGCTGCTTGCAGATCCTTGATTCTGTTATTGTACTTGTCATTGCTTGTCATTGTAAGAGTTTTAACTAACCTTCTATTCATGTTTCTCTAGTGCCCCAGCCCCCCACTATAACTCTACAGTCCCCAAAGGATTACATCTTTGATCCAAGGGAGAACATCGTCATCCACTGTGAAGCCAAAGGGAAGCCTCATCCCGGGTGAGAACACCACTCCTGTCATCACATGGCAGTGACAGACTTAGTGGGCATATCATTGTTTCAGTCCAGCCACACTGACTTTTATGATCTCTATCCTGAAAAACAGCAGTAATGATGTTTTTTATCCATTCTAGCTTCTCCTGGACAAGAAATGGATCCCACTTTGATGTGGAGAAAGACTCCAAAGTCCTGATAAAACCTGGATCAGGAACTCTGGTCATCGACATCAGCGGAGAAAAGGCAGAGGCTTACGAGGGAACGTACCAGTGCACAGCTCACAACGAGCATGGCACAGCGGTATCCAACAGCATCGTCATCAGACAGTCCAGTAAGACTTCAGACCATGTTCAGATAGCTGTTTGAAATGTTCAAATCCATAAAACTATCAAAAATGTAAGTGTTTTAAAATGAGACTGGCTGTAATGCTCATGACATTGGAAGCCTGCAGTACATCCGTTTGATATTTGTGACTCACAGGGTCCCCCTTGTGGTCAAAGGAGAGAAATGAGGTCATCGTGGTGCAGATGGGAGTACCTCTGGTGCTGCAGTGTCGACCCCCTGCAGGGTTGCCTCCACCTGTCATCTTCTGGATGGATAACAGTGAGATATTTGCATTCATTCTTGACATGCACAAGATTCAAGCACACAAGATTAAAAAGATGTTTACTCAAAGTATTGCAGACTTTCTATTTTACTACACTGATATGGCCTTCTTTAAAGCCTGTTTTAAAACACTGATAGACAATTAAAAGCATTTACTGGCCCTTTCTGAATGCATCTTGTCAAATAAATGTTTTCTATTTTTATATCTCTCACTGTTCCTGTCTCCGTCCTGCAGACTTCCAGAGGTTACCGCTGGACAAACGAGTGACTCAGGCTATAAATGGCGACCTTTACTTCTCCAACGTCCTCCCAGAGGACAGTAGACCTGACTACATTTGCTACGCTCGTTTCCCGCATACACAAACTATCCAGCAGAAGCAGCCCATCTCAGTCACCGTGCTGGACAGTAAGTCAGCTCTAGGAAACTCATCTCTAAGAATGTATATTTACCTAAAAAATTCTGCAGCTGCACAATTTGGCAATCTATCTCATTAGTTGACAATTTCAGATATTTGCAAAAAATTTGAGCTGTTTTAATTATTTGAATTTTTTTTTCTTATTTGTAAAGTGACTATTTGTGCATTTGTTCCTCCAGTCTATGAGCTTTAAAGTGGACATATCATGCTTGTTTCTCCTTTTCACTATGCCAGACTAGGATGCCTGTAAAGCATTTCTGCCCTCAGTACAAGTCACTTAGTTCCTTCATTGCCCCACAATAGCGTTCTCAATATCCTCATTTTAGGCCATTCTGAAGATCTCGTTGAAACGCTCCGTTTGGAGAATGACCTCCAGTAACCTCGCAACATAACAGCCCTTTGTGCTCTGATTGGTCAGTTCTATCAGAGGGGCAGAGGGGGTAGATCCATGGGGCGGTTTTTGCAGCATGGCAGTATTTACAAAATCGCCATATTGGATGGAGCAGACTGAGCGAGTTTGCTGTTTGCCAATACTTCACCATAAGGCATTGATAGCACTAATAAATGGCAGAGTGTAGGATACGTCCTTTTGTATTGGACCCTGAGTCAGACCCGGACGGTTCTGCAGCTCAGGAGGAAGAAAATCCACCTGGACACAGATCATCTCAGGACGCTTCAGTGTGGTGAGTCAAACCGGTACTGTAACATATATAGTTTATACGTTTATACTCGGCTCTTGGTGGGTGTATCCCTCGGTGGCGGTCGTGTGACTAACTGACATCACAGAGGAGGAGCTGCTTTATCAGATTACTCCAATAAAAAGAAAGGATCCTTGTGTCGTCACGAAGGTCGAAATCTTGCGGCCAAATGGCAATGACCTATTTTCAGAGGCATCAAATCTCGTTCTAGGATATCAGAAAAAAATACAATATCTAATTTTTTGAAAATTCAGGGGGTGAAAGGTCTTGTTTTCAAATTTATTATATTATATGTAAGTATTAAATCAGGCATCAGCATGATATGTCCCCTTTAAAGGCAATGTAGTATGATAAACTCAATGTCACTGTAGTGTATGTCTTGTATCCTCTGTTTTCAAAATGCATCTCTGAAGAGCTCATGCATTAATTGAAACTTTGAAGAGCCACTTTGTTTTCTGTTGTGTTGCATGCTTATATTTTTCTGTTGTATTACAGTGGAAACTTTGAATGAGACTGTGGCTGCTTTGTACAATATCTCTGATTTCTATAGTGGTGAGTTCTGCTGGTTTATACCCCACTCAGCCCCCTAAATGTGAACCTAGTCCTGTTTTGATTCCCAACCTAATCAAACCTGATCCTGCACCTGTAACTGGTCTGAACCCTCTCCTCTGTAACAAACCGCCCTGAAGCCTTCTGTTATTGGGCTCTGGTGTTAGAAAAGGAGGAAAAATGTGATTTTGGTTCTTTTGAATCAAAGTAGCTGAATCATTTTGCATGATGAGGGTCTAGCAACCTTCAGAGCATGCAGCATTAAATGTCAGCTTACTGTATCCTCCCTTGAAAACACACTCACACACACGCACACACCACACACACACACACACACACACACACACACACACACACACACACACACACACACACACACACACACACACACACACACACACACACACACACACACACAGATTTCCAAGAATGCCACAGAAGCAGGATACAGGACAAGTTTTCTGGGCCTCAGTCACTAATATTTCTCCTTGTGTTCTTGGATCAATTTAGATGGAAGCTTCAGTCTCTTGTTTACAGCATGTGAGACACAGAGGTCACATAGGGTAAAAAAAAAAAAAAGAAAGAAGAGAACATTTATAAATGGCCAAAATAAAATCTTAAAATGGAGGAAAGTTTAAGGTTAGTTCAATTGAACCCCAAAGCAGAGACTGACACGGGTATATGATAAAAAAGAAACACACAGTTTAGTGTTCAAAAGGAGCAGGCAGCAAAGGAAGGGAGGTGGCTGGCTAGCTGGAAGGGTAATCCTCTGAGAAATGCTGGAAATGCAGGTTGATGTGGATACAGAAAGGCACACTGGAACACCTGAGCACAAAAACACAGGTAAGAACATAAACTACCTGTGCACCAAAAAAATCACAGCAAGAAAAAGCTCAAAAATACATCAGGGAAAAAATCACTGGGACATACTACAGCACAAGACAGAATTATCTGGCAGGGAAGTGGAGTGAAGACCAGGCTTTTGTAGGCAAGTTGATTAACTGAGTGGAGCCCGGTGTGCCTCGTTTGCTGCTGAGAGGAGAAGCCAGCCACACCCTCTGCCATTCACGTACCTGTAGGAGGAAGAAAACAGGAAGGGAGGTGGGAAAGGGAAAAGCAAAACAATGCAAAAAAAACCAAAACAGAATCAGTACAGGTAGTGTGCCAAATTGTCACACTTTATGTTGTCCTTCTGGTCCCTGTATCCTCTTTACACGATTGAAAGCCCAAAAATATCTTTTTTTTTCCTCACATCTTGTGAAGATCTGGTGCTATTTTTAGAACAGGGTGTTTTTGATCAGTTTAAAGAAGGATTGAAGGATTCTACAACATATGAAGAAGGGGCAGGGATATTACAGAGGCTGCTTTTGTCCACAGAATAAAAAGAAATATTTCTTGATAAATCAGGGTGAAGTAATTGATTTTTGGTTTTCTATAACTCAGCTTTTTTAAATATGAACTGAAACTTAGACCTTGGTGTAACCCAAGGACAAATCCCAGCAGAGCGCACATTGATGAATGTTAAGAGTCTTCAACTGTTGAGCTATAATAAGATGCGTTGTCTGTAGAAAGTTTGGAGAATAAGGCCCATTTCACTTTCCACTGTTTGAACTGGAGGAGGATGAGCCAGCTTTTTTATCCTCTGTGCTTCAAATCTGGATCTTCACATTAAAATCTTCCCAGTAATAGGTGAGAGGCTCAGGGTTTAGCATCACATCAAACAGACATCTTCTTTATCTGCTCCCTGAAACTGAGATCAGACCAGTCTTTTATGGACCATTACTGTTAAACAACCACTTTCCTTGTTTTGGCTCATTTGCCCTCTCCCCCTTACCTCCCCTTATCATCTGATCAGCCATGTGGTTGTCTCGTCTCCTCTGAGGGATCTTTGAATCACATGTGATTTGGATCTGATTTGGTTTTGTCCTCCCATGTTCAGACAGCCCAGAGGGGGAGCGCCACCCTGGTTTCATGCTGCCTATGGGTACCAGCAGTACCAAGATGGTTCTGAGGGGGGAGACTCTGGAGCTCGAATGTATCGCTGAGGGCTTGTAAGTAGTAACACAGACTGAAATAAAGACCGACAGATGTAAAAACAGCTCCTGAGAAACCTCTTCCTATTGCTTTTGTTTCTGACAGACCCACTCCAGAGATCTCCTGGCAGAAGGATGGAGGAGAGCTTCCAAGCAGCAGATTGTCTTTTTCTAACTTCAAGAAAACTCTAAAGATCTCTGATGTGAATGAAGGGGATGGTGGAGATTACCGCTGTACAGCTGAAAACAGCCTGGGCACTGCTCACCACATCATCAAGGTCAATGTCAAAGGTACACAACTCAGAAATCTATACCAGAAATAAAGTCATGTCTCCCTTATATTTGTACCTTTAAGGTTAAAATCTGTGTTGACATTCTCTCTAAATCGTGCTCGGTTTTCTCTTTTCTTTTTTTTTTTTTCCATCACAGCGGCTCCTTTCTGGGTCAGCGCTCCTAGGAACCTGATCCTCGCCCCCAATGAGACAGGCATCCTGACATGTCGGGTCAGCGGAGAACCCAAACCAAAGATCACCTGGTTTGTCAATGGAGTGTCCATAGAGAGTAAGTAAATAGAATAGAATAGAAATAGAATAGAAAATACTTTATCCCCAAAAGGAAATTCAGGAGTCAGAGCAGCAATCAAGAAAAACAAAAGTAAGAAAGTGTATCGAAATTGCAAAAAGGTCCACAAGAAAATATATGACAACATCCCGTCCACCACTCTCCAGCCCAGCCAGTCTCCACCTCCACAGGGTCCAGGACTGAGCCTCCCCAGCAGTCTGTTCAGTCTCTGTCTCCTGGATCCTGTCTGCCCACAGCAGGCGAAGCTCCTCCAATGTGGCGTCAGCGTCCGATTTCAGCTCCGTCAGCCACGTCCGTGAACAGCACGATGCCACTCTGCCCTCCAGCAGCCCCTCTGCTGCTGGGCTAGCACGGCTAGCTCGTCCATCCCACAGGAGATAGTTCCCATGTTCCCAACAACGATGGATGGAAGGACAGGTCCACGTCATCACCTCCCAGCTCCTCACCTTGAGGGAAATCATCAAGCCTTACACTAGTTAGCATTGACATGCTACAGGCTGCTAACAGCTAATTTCACATGTAAACAATGCAGCCATGGTTACATGTAATAATAATAATAATAATAATAACTTTATTTATATAGCACCTTTTAAAAACACAAGTTTACAAAGTGCTTTAACATAAACATAAACGTAAGCACACACACAAAAAAATAAAATAAAATAAAATAAAATAAAAATAAATAAATAAAGCCAAGCACAAAAACAAAACACACAGTTCAAGACGCACTTGTGGAGAAAGACATCATGTATGAGGGCAACAGGAAGCATAGTCAGGGACCCAGACTATACAGGAACCATACAACGTAAAATGAGACCATGAGGACTGGGATAAAAGCTAAAACATAAACTCAGTGAGATAAAGGAGGAAAAGGCAATGTAAAGTGCAATAAAAGACAGTTACAAACATCAAATATAAATATAAAAAAAAAAAATGAAAGATAAATATAAACAGAATAATGATGTTAGATAAACGAAAAATAAGAATAAATAAATAAATAAATAAATAAGTAAGAGAGCAAAAAATGAAAGAATGAAAGAATGAAGAATGAAAGACGAAAGACGGCATCACATAAAAGCCAGCCTATAAAAGTGGGTTTTTAAAAGTGATTTAAAAGAACCAACAGACTCTGCATGCCTTATCTCCTCTGGCAGGTCGTTCCAAAGTCGAGGAGCTCTGACAGAGAAAGCTCTGTCACCTTTAGTTTTGAGCCTCGACTTTGGAACGACCAGGAGACCTTCGCCAGAGGATCTGAGGCTGCGAGCTGGCTCATATTTAATTAAAAGCTCAGAAATGTAAGTAGGAGCACGTCCTGTGAGAGCTTTAAAAGTGATCAATAAAATCTTAAAATCAATTCTAAAACTGACAGGAAGCCAGTGGAGGGAGGCTAAAACTGGTGTGATGTGATGCCGTCTATTAAAACCAGTTAAAAGCCTAGCTGCTGCATTCTGTACTAGTTGGAGGCGAGAGAGAGATTTTTTGTTTAAGCCAGGTAGGAGGGAGTTACAGTAGTCCAGTCTGGAAAAAATGAAGGCATGAATTACTTTCTCAAGATCTGGAGGGGTGAGTATTTGTTTGATTTTTGAAATGGAGCGCAGATGGAAGAAACAAGACTGGGTGATTTTATTGATGTGGGTGGAGAAGGTGAGTTCGGAGTCAAAGATGACTCCTAGATTTCTGGCTGAAGGTTTAATGTTTAATGAGAGTGGACTGAGAGAGGACTGTATCAGGGGGGAATTTGGTATGTTACAGAGAATTATTTCGGATTTTGAGTTGTTTAGTTGAAGAAAATTTTCTGCCATCCAACAATTGATATCATTGAGACAGTTCATGACAGCAGCTAGGCCCTGTGTGTCCTCAGGTCTCAGGGGAAGGTATATCTGTGTGTCGTCCGCATAGCAGTGAAAGGAGACCTGGTGGCGCTGAATTAGATGGCCAAGGGGCAGCATATAAATAGAAAATAAAATTGGACCTAAAACTGAACCTTGTGGTACACCACAGACAATGGTGGAAGTAGAGGAGCTGTGATTGCCTATGGTGACCGCAAAGGTTCGCTCTAAAAGATAAGACTGAAACCAGCTAAGTGCAGTGTCCTTGATACCCACCCAGTTTTTGAGTCGTTTAATTAAAATAGCGTGGTCAACTGTGTCAAAAGCTGCACTGAGATCTAAAAGGATTAAAATTGAGCCCTCCCCTCTGTCTGCTGCTAAAAGAAGATCATTGGTCACTCTGAGGAGGGCTGTCTCAGTGCTGTGACCTGTTCTAAAACCAGACTGGAATTTCTCAAAGAGGTTGTTTTCAGACATAAAACTTAAAAGCTGTGAAGAAACCACCTTCTCTAAAAGTTTGGATAAAAATGGAAGTTTTGAAATCGGTCTAAAATTGTTAAAATCAGTGGGATCAAGGTTTGGTTTCTTTAAAAGGGGTTGGACGACAGCGTGTTTGAAAGCAGAGGGAAATACTCCCTCTGACAAAGAACTATTAATGATAGATAAAATACTGGGTCCAACCGTTTTAAAAACCTCTTTGAGAAATCTGGTGGGGATAAAATCAAGACTGCACGTAGCTGGTTTCATATGGGCTAAAATATCTGATAAAAAGGGTAAGGACACCGGCTCAAAACTGCTAAAATACTGAAGAACTATCCTGCTTATGGCTAACGGGAGATCAGGAGGAGAGATCTGTTGCCGAATGTCCATTACCCTGTTCGTAAAATGAGTTAAAAACTTCTCACACGTGTCCTGAGAAGCGTCAGTAAAATAAGAGGGGGAGGGGTTAGTGAGGGAATCTAAAACCTTAAATAAAACTCTGGGGTTAGAATGATTGACTAAAATCAAATTAGAATAAAATGCTGCCCTTGCATCTTTAACAGCCCTCTGGTAGTTTTTCATGGATTCTTTCCAGATGTTGTGAAAAACCACCAGCCCAGTCTTTTTCCATTTTCGTTCGTTTTTTCTACATAATCTCTTTAAAAAATGTGTGGACTCTGTAAGCCAAGGCTGGGGCTCTTTATTAGAGCTTTTTGCCTTTAGAGGAGCTACAGAGTCCAGGATGGTTCCACAAGTGCTGTTAAAAAGAGAGACAAGCTCTTCTGTGTTAAAAACAGGATTGAGATCTGGGTTGAAGGCTGTTAAAGATGCAGAAATGAAAAGCTCCGAAAACTTGCTAGCAGACATTGAATTGAAAACCCTTCGAAAAACTGGAGTATGATCGGTAAAAGAAGGCTGGGATAAAACCACAGAGAATAAAACCAGTTTGTGGTCTGACACACAGATATCCTTAGTTAAAAACCCAACAGGACTAAGTCCAGAAGATAAAACCAAATCTAGGCAATGTCCCTTTACATGGGTTGGTTCCTGTATTGCCTGGGTTAGATTAAAAGAGTCCAGAGTTTCAATAAAATCAGCGGTCATTGGATGAGAGGGACAACAAACGTGTACATTAAAATCCCCTACAATAAGAATTTTATCAAATTTACACATAATAAGGGATAAAAACTCTGAAAACTCTTGAATAAAAACAGTGTTGGGTTTTGGAGGTCTATAGATGACTAAAATCAGGACAGGGTCTTTCAATTGAACAATAACAGCAAGGTGCTCAAACGAACTGAAGGTACTGAGGGTGATGGGGGTGCATTTAAAATCCTTCTTGTATATGACAGCCACCCCCCCTCCCCGACCTGACAGCCGGGGTTGATGGAGGTGAGTAAAACCAGGGGGGGTAGCTTCAATGAGAGAGGTGTAACTGTCCGGAGTGAGCCAAGTTTCTGTTAAAATAAAAAAGTCCAAGCAGTTTTGGGAAATAAAATCATGACATAAAAATGTTTTGTTATTGAGTGACCTGATGTTTAAAAGTCCACAGTTTGCAGGTTTGCTGTTAAAAGCAGGGCGGGGTAGCTGTGGAAGCAGGGGAACGAGGATGAGGTTTGAGGGGATACAGTTCCTGACAGGGTGGAGGTGAGGACGAGAGGAGGTGATGTGAACAGGAATTAAAGAACTGCTGATGTAACCAAACTTAGGGAGCAGGGGAAAAGGGGGATTGGCAGGTGAGTGGGCGGGGATTATTGGTGTGCTTTGTGATGAACAGGTGATACTGAGCGGAGGGGAGGGGGTGACCTGTTTGTGGGAGGATGAGCTGCTGAGAGCAGACTGTCAAACCGGTGAGGAGTGGATTTTGTACTGGAGATTGTGCGAAAGCATTTGGCTACCCCGCCTGTTGGGATGGATCCCATCATGTCTAAAAAGGGATGCTCGGTCCCAGAAGAGATCAAAATTGTCAATAAAATAAAAGTTGAGGGTGGGGCAGGTGAGTTGAAGCCAGGTGTGGAGGCTGAGTAGCCTGCTAAAACGTTCTGCTCCACGACCAAGTGTGGGGATCGGGCCAGAGATAAAAACTGTCTTTCCAGTGTCCTTGAGAACGTTAAAAAGCAAGTTAAAATCACACTTTGTGACTTCGGACTGCTTTTTGGAGGTGTCATTAGAGCCGACGTGCACCACGATCTTCGAGACAGAGGAGGGGAGGGAGGGGAGTAAATGGAGGAGTTTGTCCAGAATAACGGGAACGGTGGCACCAGGAAAAGAGTGAGTAATGGCGTTAAAAAACCTGATGTACCTGGTTATGGAGTCTCCGATGATCAACGTGGTGGGGGGGAGAAGAGGAGGAGGAGAAGAGCGCAATGAAGAGAGCTCGGTGATGCCTTCAGAGATCGGGTGTTTCACATGTGCGAAGGTTGACGCCGACGTACCAGGTGGAGTGAGGGTGTTTGAAGACGGGGGGAGCACCCCCGAGCGTCTGGAAACGGCCTCCTTAAGCAGCCGGCGGCGCTGCATCCCGGTCGAGGAGCGTGGCGCAGCCTGGCTCGAGGTGGCCATCCGCGGAGCCGACGCAGCAGAGGAGGGAGCCGCCTCCACTTGTGCTGATTCTGACGGGGATGGAGGAGCCCGTGCAGGGGCAGGATCAGCGGCGCGGACTTGAGCCCCATCTTTCAGGGCCGAGAAGCGGTTGGAAAGGGAGAGGCGAGGTGGTGAAGGCGCTCCCCCCACCGCGATGGTCCTCCGTCCGCGTTGCACAACCTCAGACCAGGCTTGGTGCCCCTGCGGCTTCGGTGTAGAGCAGTGGGCAGGGTGCGATGGGAATCCCCCTTCCATGACAGCATGGAGTCCTCCGGCGGCCTCAGACCCTGACTGACCCCGTCCGTGTTGGGAGAGGTGGTGTAGCAGCCTGCCGGCTCCGCGCAGTGCCGCGGCGCGGGGGAGCGGATTGATCGTGCCGGGCCCTCGGCCGGCTCGTTGGCGGAGGAGTGCAGGGAGACTACCCAGGGTAGCGTGGCAGCGGAGGCCGAGACCAGCTGAGGAGCCAGAGCTGAGGGCGACAGGCCGGAGATCCTGGAGGCCTGCATAAGTGAAATGTGTTTTGCCTGAGCCGAGGCTATGGATATAAAGCCCTCCAGCAGCTTGTCCTTTTCCCGGACATCCTTTTGCAAACGGGAGAGTTTTTCTTCCAGCCGTGAGTTTTCTCTTTTGCATTCCACACACACAGCCATTTAGAGATTTTAAAAGCTTTTAGACCCACTCTTCCGGGTCTTGTTGGCGCCGAGGAGACGAGCCGCAGAAATTATGTACTAAAATCAGCCGAAATGATTGTTCTTGTGGCTGAGAACTGAGGCCCAGTTTAAAATGTATCAATCCAGCTAAAAGGTTAAAACAAGGTTAAACAAAAAACTATAAAAACTCGTTAAAAGTCTAGCTTTCCAGGAGAACATCTGGCGGGAGGAACAGACGCTAACGCATGCGCACATGCTGTAGGATCTCCAGACAAACACAGGAGAAAAGTAGTACAAATATCACTGAAGTCACAAAAAGTTTGGTGTCCATGACCAACAATGAGCCATACAAAGTGATGATCCACTCCAAATACAAAGATGACGAAAAAGAGACAGAAAAATTACAAGAAACGGACAAAGAAGAGAGAGCTGCTGCAACAGGCAGCTACTTTGGCGGCGCCTAGCAACGAAAATATCCAGAACTTTGTGATGATGTCAATTTTTACGAAGACAAAATAAAAACTAAAGCTACAGCTGTTTATGTTCTTACAAAAAGAGATGTGAAAACAGCACACCTAACCCACAAGAAATACAGTAAAATAAATTTTTTTAAAAAAGTAAAGTAAAGTGATTAAACCGAGTCCCAACTCTCCAAACCAAGGCTCAGCTGTGCAGCTGATGCTTTTTCTCTGTGTCTTGTGTTGTAATAGATGCACCGGAGGATCACAGTCGAAAAGTGGAGGGCGACACAGTGATTCTCAGCAATGTCCAATCAGGGTCCAGTGCTGTCTACCAGTGCAATGCATCCAATGAGTTTGGTTACCTGTTGGCAAATGCTTTCGTCAACGTTCTTGGTGAGTCAAATCTGTCTTCAGCCTAAAATTCTTTCACTTGAAAGAGTCAAAGAAAAGTCTGGAAACGTGGACCAGCCGTGTAATGTTGTGTTTCCTCCCCACAGCTGAGCCACCAAGAGTGCTCACCCCCCCCAACAGAGTGTACCAGGTCATCACCAACAACCCTGCATTACTGCACTGTGCCTCCTTCGGCTCGCCAATACCAATCATCACATGGTGAGACTCAGGTTTTCAGAGCTGTCTTGCACCATGTTGAATAAAAATGTTGGCATGTTAAGAGTTATAAGGGGAATTTCATTGAAACTGTGCAAACAAATCTTAAGTTGAAAAGTTGAAAAATAAGTTGCTCATTTTCTTTTTAAGACCATTACACCTTTAGCAAGAGCCAAAGTCTGATCAGTGCATCAAATAACAGATGCATGTTGTTGCCATCCAGGTTCAAAGACAGCCAGACCAGCATTAAGAATGGCGACCCCTATGTGATCCATGAGAACGGCACATTAGAGATCCACGTGGCCCAGCCTCTAAACAGTGGAAAGTACACCTGCATAGCCACCAACAACCTAGGAATCAAGGAGAACCATGTGTTTCTGGAGGTTAAAGGTCAGACTAGAGTAAACTCAACTCTTGTTTCCAAGACAAGCAGCTCATTTTCAGTCTGGCTTTTAGCTGCTGTTTTTTCAGTTGCATTATCTATTTTTTATCTAGTAGCACATTTACTGAATTTAAGTTTTAGTCTTTCTTAATGGCCCACATGCTGTCTTGCTTTAGTTGTATTAGATGGAGATTTTAACACATTTCTTTTTAAATAGTTCATTTTTTTTATTAAACTTTTATCTTAGGCTCTTTTTTGGTCTTGTGTTTCTGTTTTAATGTTTAATATTAAATGTGACCGCCAGTCTGTCCTTGGTCCTTGTTTCAAATGATTCTTTTATTTTGAAAGTATTCTTGAACTGTATGAACTAGGTCTTGTTGGTTGTTAACTAATGTTATTGTAATTTTATTTCATTAACATTATTTTACTTAACACTGACATCCTTTGTCCTCTTCCAGAGCCAACCCGTATCCTGAAGCAACCGGAGTACAAAGTGGTGCAGAGAGGTATGAGTGCCACATTTGAGTGTAAAGTTAAACATGATCCCTCTCTCCAACCAATCATGACCTGGCTCAAAGACAGTGGAGAGCTGCCTGATGATGAGAGGTACAGCACTTATTATACACTCTTACGAAAATGCACCTGTTGAACTCTGGGGTGTGTAAATTCAGCGTTGTTCTTTGGAACTCTGTCAGGTTTGAAGTGGGCATGGACAGTCTAACTATCAGAGGTGTAACAGATGGAGATGAAGGAACCTACACGTGCATCATGAACACATCTCTAGACCAGGACTCAGCCAGTGCTATGCTGACGGTCGTAGGTATGTTCATAGATCATCATTTTTGTTTCATTTGGTTCCATTTCAAAATTTAAAAAGAAGCAAAATAATCAGAAAGGTAAAGGTTAAAATGGAGGACAACCGTGATGCTTTTCTTTTTTTACATTAAGATTATTTCTGTGCAGTGAGGAGTGTGGAGGATAGCAGCTGTTTGACATTTATACCCACAATACATTTTTTTTTATCCCTTTACACATTCCCAGATGAGTCGATGAGTCCTTTTGTTTTCATGAAAGGGCAACAATACCTTTAGACCACTAAATCTCAAGCACACCTTTGACCTTGTCAGGTGTCACCTGACCACTGTATTTTCCACCTTTTCTGACATTTCTCTCTTTCACTAACATCTAATCTTTTCCTCAATCTTTGATTCTCACGGCCACAGAGGCGACTCCTACTCCAGCTATCATCTACGGTAAACTATGTCTACAAATCAGGATTTTATAGCTCTCCAAACTTTTTCTTTTTTAACCAAGTTGCTTCCTTTTTACCAGTTGGTGTTTGAGATTTGTTTTCATTTTATATGTCACACCTTCATTTTCTTTTTAAATGTTCACTTTTCATATCAAGACCCTTATCTGTTATGTTATTTGTATGTGTTTCTTAATATACATCTTATCATTTGAAAACAACCTCTTGCATGCCCTTGAATTTGGCACAGGTGTTTTCATCTGACCTGACCTGACCAGTTGAACCAGAGGTATCCCAAGAAGCTGGCTTAGCTCAAGGCCTGGCTAGCCTCGCTAACTTTAGTGAGAGTTCAGTTCACAAGGCTTAGGGCTTGCGTGGATGGGTAACCATAGTGAATCAGCCAGCGCGACAAGCCTGGTCCCAGGCAGGCTTACAGTCAAGCTTATCTTGCTGTTTCATCAACACACACACACACATATATGTGTGTGTATATATATATATATATATATATATATATATATATATATATATATATATATATATATATATACGCACACACACACACACACACACACACACACACACACACACATATATATATATATATATATATATATATATATATATATATATATATATATATACGCACACACACACACACACACACACACACACACACACACACACATATATATATATATATATATATATATATATATATATATATATATATATATATATATATATATATATATATATATATATATATAAATATGTATGTATATATATATATATAAATATATATATATATATATATATATATATATATATATATATATATATATATATATATATATATATATATATATATATCAGCATGGTATTCTTGAACCAGCAGTGTCTCTAGCTGTATGAATTGCAACCGTGTTACCATTTTATGTAATTTCGCCCTAGTAGTCATCATACAACTCCATGAGGAGTTGTTTCTCTGCTGAGGGAAACATCTCTGCTCTTGGTTTTGACATGATTTCCTCATTTTGACAATCGACACATTGGGGATTTATTTATTCCATGGACACACGCTTAGCCGCAGCTTGGATCAGCCTGGCTTGAATAAGCATCTCTGATAATCAGCTGAGCCTCGTTAGTGGAACGAGTTGTAGCTTAGGTTAAAGTAGCCGCTTATTCAAGCCATGCTTACCTGCGATAGCCCGGCCATTTTTAGCCAGCTTCGTGGGATACCCTCCTGGTTTCAGCTGTTTGTGACCATGTGACCATACAAAATATTTTAACTCTATGTGAAACGTAACTTTTTCAATGTGACTGAGTATAAAACCGCAAACTAATTGCCTCTTTATCATTCATTCGTGTAATCAATAAAGTTTATCAACAGTATTTTCTGTTAAAGTTATTTGGGAGGACTGGCTGCAGACTTCATGTTTTCCTACAGAGACAGTCTTAAAGTCTTTGTTGTGTTTGCAGAAAAACCTGACCCCCCATCTGACCTGGAGCTGACAGACCAGGCAGATAGGACCGTTCAGCTCACCTGGATCCCAGGAGATGAACACAACAGTCCCACCCAGAGTATGAAATGCTTAAGTTCCAGCTCACTCATAACAAAAAACAACCACTTCATTGAAAATGTTAGAATCCTGAATCTGCTTTCCCTCCTCAGAATTTCTGATCCAGTACGAAGATCTGCTCCACCAGCCCGGTGTCTGGGTAAACCTCACAGAGGTTTCTGGTACGAGCACCACAGCACAGTTGAACCTCTCTCCATATGTCTACTACTCCTTCAGAGTCCTGGCTTCAAATCATGTTGGCACCAGTGAACCCAGCCAGCCCTCCAGCCAGTACAGGACCAACCCTGCAGGCGAGAATCAACCCAACATAATCCAATGTAGTCCAAATTTAAAAACATACTCACAAGTGGAATTATAATGTTTTGGGTTTTTTTTCAGCCCCTGATGAAAATCCGTCAAATGTTCAGGGAGCAGGAACAGAGCCTGGAAACATAGTCATCTCCTGGACAGTAAGATAGATCTCAGTTCTATTAAAGCTTTACACATACTTATTTTCTTTCAAGATGTTTACAATAGGTTAGTTTGTTTCTAAAATGAGAATTCATTCACAGCCGCTGACAGGATTTCAGTCCAACGGGCCAAGTCTGGAGTACAGAGTTCAGTGGAGACAGAAGGACGTGGATGAGGAATGGTCCTCAAAAACTGTTGCCAATGTTTCCCGGTTTGTGGTGACTGGAACTCCAACCTACGCACTGTATGAGATCAAAGTTCAAGCCCTGAATGATTATGGCAGTGGGCCTGAGCCTGGGGTGGTGATTGGATACTCTGGAGAGGACTGTGAGTCAACTGATTGTGAACATTTGTTATAGTTTTAGCATTTGCAATGTCCTGATTGGTCAAAACCATGGTTCACAAGGAGTTCCTGTTCACTGTTTCAGGACAGATGTGATTCTACAGACCTGATCAAAATCTTAAGACCAAATCTTAAGATTTTGATCAGGTCTGTACTTCTGGTCCTGAGGTGAGTCTGAGCTTTCTCTGCCTCTTCTCTGCAGTGCCTCTGACTGCTCCTGACAGTGTCCAGGTCATGGTTCACAACAGCACACTAGCAGAGGTTCACTGGGAGCCCGTACCTTTACCTTCTGTAAGAGGAAAACTTCAGGGATACAAGGTACCTGATGAAAACTTCTGCAGCATTATGATACTAAGACTTTTAAAATCTGTCACTTGGAGCTTCTTGTTTTGTAAGCTCATCAAAGAATTTTTACATTGGGGATCAATAAAAGGATTTTCTATTCTATTCTATTCTATTCTATTCTATTCTATTCTATTCTATTCTATTCTATTCTATTCCATATTATGTTCTCTTGTGTGCTCCCTTCAGGTGTACTACCATCGTGAGCGGGGCTTGCATGAGCCAGAGGGGGAGACAAAGCAGCAGGAGGAGCAGGTTTTGATATTCAGTGGGAATCGTAGTGAGGGACGTCTGCCAGGCCTCCAGCCTTACAGCATCTACAACCTCTCCATCAAGGTCTTTAACAGCAAGGGGGAGGGACCTCCAAGTCCCAGCAAGAAATTTGAGACACCAGAGGGAGGTGTGTACAGATAATTATGTTGTTGTCAATGCATTATGCATAGAATTAAGGAGGGGTCTTGCAGAATTTTTTTCCTGCATAAAGCTTTGCACTTCTTTAATTTTTAAGGAGTACTTGTGTCATGATTTGTTTAGCCAGCTGGGTTTTTTCTTGAACCCAAAAGGTGAGGCTGAGGCAGAAGCAGTTTTAAGGGTTTTTATTGAGAGCTTGGATGTGGATGACAGGTGATGAGAGAGAGTGGCTGTGGGGTGCGCTGCTGCAGGAGTGTTCTTGTAGAGGAAAAAAAGGGAAAAACACACACATGTAAGTACTAGAGAAAAACACCAAGCGAACATGCACAAAATACTCAAGGGATACTTAGTCGGCCTGATTACCACTGTGGGAGCTGGAATCTACTGGCGCTGGTCCTTCCTTCCAGCAGAGCTTGAGAGCCGGCGCTCCTGATGACACCACTCGTTGCAGGTGCGCAGAATGCAGCAGCGGGAACCTCTGAGCCCCTCCCCAGAGAGGGGAGGAGAGAGAGTGAGCATCCTCAGCCCTTCATAAGCAAACAGTTCTCACAATAGCCTGAAACTGACCAGGATCTTTTAAACTTCAGCTGAATGTTGTGGGCCACAGTTTTCCTGCACTGTTGTCTCCCCTCCACTGAAGTTTTTTTGAGATGAGATTTTATGCAGTGATTTTCGACAAGTTTTTCTTCTTTTTATTTCTTCTTCATGAATCAATTAAGAGGGAGACATCTGCCAGTTGTTCCTTATAGATAATAATAAACACCATCAAATGCCCACTGACACCGAGCTCATGTGAGACTTAAAGAAAAGTGGAGAAAATTCATAAATGCCCAAAATGTAATATTAATGAGAGTGTACCATGCTATTTTTAGTCTTTATTCTGTCCCTCTGGTACCCCTGAAGTATTTACCTGATTTACAGCTCAAATCTATCAATCTATCAACAATCTATTCTTCTCCCTCTGGAGTTTCAGAACTTTTTGTTTTAGCTGCTGTCTCTTGTAGGGCGTATTCAGACCTGGACTGTTTGGTCCACTTTAAATGGACCAGGGTTCATTTCCCACGCTGGTGTGGACTTTTCATGCAGGTGTGAATAGACACAAACCAACTCTGGTGTGGACCAAAAAATCAGACTAAGACCCACTTTTTGAGGTGGTCTCAGTGCAGGTCTGAATACCAACCAAGGTCCATCCGAACTAACTACAGGATACATGCGCCTTTTGGGCCTATAAAGCCACCGTAACCTAACCGTCTTTGGTTCATACCTGATCCTCCGTCTTCTGTTTAGCCACGCTGTTGCTGGCATGTTGTGGGTCAGGACACGCAGAGCATAGCGTCTCCTTGCTGCGTGCATTCATCTTCGCTGTTCCTAAATTGTAAACGGTGTTGTTAAGCCTGCTTTGAAGGAGCTGCTCTTGAAACTGAAAATGATTTAGCAGCTCTAATAAGGGCACAGACACACGTTTACCTCCATTTCCAGGTCTGTACTCTGTGTAGTACTCTAGTGTGCCGCCTTTGTCAGTGCTGTCCAATGAGAGCACCGATCGTCACACACGTGGATGTGTTTACAGAATATAGTCCACTTGCAAAAAGTACAATCTGAATACGAACCGCACCAAATGAAAAAAATAAAGTCCGCTTTTGGTCCGGACCAAACAAGTGGACCAAAGGACTTTTCTGGTCTGAATACAGCCTAAGATTCTGTGCTCCACCTACCCCCTTACCTCTGGCTGGCCAGCCCTTTGGAAGCCTGTCGAGTACAGACCTTGGTGTTTGAGGCCAGTTTGGAGAACCTTATGTGATGACCTCATCATTTCAGCAAGTCTCCTACAGATCTCATAAAGATCTGGAGCTTTTTTAGAACAGAGCATTTTGATCAGTTAACAGTCAGATTGAGGGATTTCTACAACATAAAAATATGTAGAGGTTTGAAAATCTGCACCTTTAGTCTGAGCATTCAGAATTTCTCCTTTCTATCTGTGTTAACATATCATTGAATATGGTTTCAGTTCCAGGACCTCCTTCTTTCCTAAATGTTGTAAACCCCAGTTTGGACTCACTCACATTGGAATGGGGCCCCCCAGAAAAGAACAATGGGCGCCTCGCTGGATACACACTGAAATACCAACCAGGTAGACTTCCTACCAGCCTGTATGTTTTCCCGTCTCCCTTCTTCATGATAATCTTCACCATGATCCTCCCTTGTTTCTCCTTAGTCAACAACAGCAGTGAACTGGGTCCACTCAAAGTCATGACGCTCCTTGCCAATGAGACCACCATCACTCTGAGCAGCCTGAACTCCAGCATGCTCTACAAGTTTTACCTGAGTGCAAAGACGATTAAGGGCTCAGGGCCGATCATCACAGAAGAGGCCTTCACAGTCATGGACTCCGGTGAGATTTTTAGTTTCCTTCACAGTGAGTTGCATTCTCTTTAGAAGGACAGTTTCATCAGGTCTAACTACCTTATACTTCGCTCTTTCTTTCCTCTCATCCTTGTCTTCTCCTTCAAAAGCTCATACTCAGCCTACTGTAGTGGCAGGCAAAGGTAACCTGAGTTGCCACTGGAAGCAGCTGCATGTTTATTAAATGTTAAAAGCAAAAAAAGCTTAGCAGCAGGAGTTCATTTCACCAGTTATCCTTGCATGTTACTGAGTTAGCATGTGTAAGATTTATACTGGATTCATACGATTTTTTTAAAAGATTTTTTATAAGATATTTTAAGGTTTATATTTTCACCCTATTCTCATAAAGCAGTTTTATTTAAAGCAACTTGCATGACACTTGAGCATTTTCAGTTGGGACACATTTTATAAACCTGCAGTAGAAATGAATGCAACAAAGAACATGATTCAGTAATATGCATGCTGCTCTGCTCAGCATGTGGCTCGTTTATTCCTATGTAATTCTCTTTCTTTGCAATTTATTACTGCACAGGGTTTGCGTGTTGTCTCACTCTTCTTCATGTTCTTTCAGGCCTCACAGTGCCCCCACTCTCAACCTCCCCCATCACTCAGTCCCTGCATCCTCCTCTTCACAAGGGTACAAGCACTCCCTGTGTCGCCTTCTATTTTCCCCAGTATTTTATGATCCATAATCTTTGTGCTAAAAATGGTCCATCTTGGTCTGAAAATATAGATCTATTAGCAGAAACATAAGGTGTCACATTTTGAAAGTTGTCTTTTTTGGGGGCCCAACAGCAGCACTTGCTGGGGGGCCCAAATATACTGATTGGGGAACACTGCATCTCAATGAACCATGGAATGAGACTTCTAGCAGGCATAATAATTTCTTTGGGTGTTTTTGTTTTTGGTTACGGTCAAGGATTTTCATTTTGGTGCATCCCAAAAAACTATCTTAATCATATAGAAAAAAATTTACTAAAACTTTTTTTCCTTTAAAGGGACAGTGAGGAGTTTGAAAGGGATCTTGAAAAAGTCTCCCCTCTAGATATATGCCTGATCGTAATCCCACGTTAAAATGAGATCATCAGTGCCAATATTGCTGGTTACAGGTTATTTTGAATTTCTACATTTTAGCTTCCAGGTCAGGCCGACCAGAACTGGGTTAACTTCTTAAGACCCAGCGTCCATATGTGGACATTACACTTCTGCCTCTCCGACTCATGATACTTCATTTTTTTATACTTTGACCTATCAGCCACATTAAGGGACACTACCCACATCATATTTTGAGGAAACCACATTACACCCATTTTAGTGAAGAAAACAACATAGTTAAGTGCAATAACGCCACTAATAAACACATTATAGGGAACTTATAACACAAATAATCAAACCTCTCGTACAAAGACAAAGTTTGGTGATTGTACTTATGAGGTCTTACTTATCCAAAAAAGCAAGGTAAACTAAAAAATGCAGACCAGACAGAAGCTCGGGTCTTAAGAGGTTAATTTATGGCACATCTAGGTCTGTATGATAACGGCGAGGTTAAGCAGTGAGAAGAGATAAAACACAGTTATCTGTGTTTTTCTCTGCTGAAAATGAATTCTGTGATTAATTTTGTAGTGATGGTGGACACTGTAGTCTCACTATCAGACAGAAAAAAGGACAGAAGAGCATTAGAAAGCTTCCAACCCACATTCAGCAGTTATTCTGCAGTGGTCTGTACAAACTTGAAAGTCTATGAATAAAATGAAGAGCCAGGTTACATTAGCTTTGCTTGGTAGATGACTGGAAGGACATAACCAGGATTGTATCCAGTACAAAATTTGTCTTGAACAAAGGAAATTTGTTCCAAACAAAGACACACCTTGCTAAAAGTAATTTACAACAGTGTGCCAGAAGGTGGCAAGGGAGTGCAATTACAAGATCCTCCTTATAACATCTCTTAGTGAGTGCAAAACCCTTTCAAATACATGAACCATGATATTCTTAGTGTTATACTTCAAACTACTATAAGTTAATGCAAAATCTATGACAGATATTTTTGGACTCTGATTTTTCCTCAAAGATTGCTTTTCTGAATGATCTAACCTGTAATGAAGCTACTCAGCTCTTAAAAATAAAATCACAGCTAAGAAACATCTGACTTTAAAGAAGTGCTGCAGTATACAATACAAGTCCTTGATTTCTTCTCTCCTTCGTATTCAGCACCCCCGGTTGGTCCTGCGTTTGGCACAGTGAACATGTCTGTATCGGAGGAGGGTGCGGTGATCAGTTGGGATTACTTTGGACAACATAAGAATTTTTATGTGGAGTATAGTGTAGAAAACAGTAAGGCTTTAATTTGTATCTAACACCATCACTCATACAGATATTCTCCCAAAGGACTCTGTTTTTTCTAACCCCTCTCCATCCACCACACCTGTTCCAGGTAAAGAGGACTGGAAAAAGGAGTTGGTAAATGGATCACACTGGCATATGATAAAAGGTTTGAAGCCAGGGACGTTGTATAAGGTGCGAGTAGTAGCTAGAGACCCGGCTGACCCGACGGTCCACAAGACAAATGAGGTGTTGGTAACAGTGCCAGGTGAGGCAGCATGCCTCAGGATGGATGTCTTTCTTTTATTTGTCGCCTTGTTTTCTCATCCTTGTTCTCTTAGTGCACATCACCAACTAGATCCAGACTTGACATAGTGAAAATCCTGGTTTGTGTGCAGGCTTTGGTCTGATGCATGACAATAACACCATGAGTGTGGGTTAAATCATTGATAATCCATGTAGATGATTAATCTGAGGCCCATTGTTCCTGTGCTGACTTTTGATTTCCTGTCCTTTTGTCCCTCACAGCACCAATCAACATCATTTAACCTTTTTTTAAAAAAATCATTCCTCTGTTTACAGCATGTTAGAACCGTGAAATTTTGCATGGCAATCCCTGGATTGAGATTCATTAAAAGTTAGACTCACTTCTTGTTTTTTTAGCCGTACCCAGCCGGCAGGTGGACATAGCCACCCAGGGCTGGTTTATCGGGCTGATGTGTGCCATTGCTCTCCTCATCCTGGTCCTTCTCATAGTGTGCTTCATCAAGAGGAACAAAGGTGGCAAATATCCAGGTAATTCAGATATGAATGCTGCATACTGTCTTTTTTGTAATGCATCACTGGAAGATTGAGCAAAAATATTGTGTAATCTCTAGTGAAAGAGAAAGAAGACGCTCATCAAGACCCAGAAATCCAGCCAATGAAGGAGGATGATGGGACATTTGGAGAATACAGGTGAGGCTTGTTTTAAAGTGAGGACTGCATCAGAATTATTTTCTCCGCTGTGTCCTGGCTTCACTGTTTGTATATAGAACATTTGATGAGGCTGCAGAGACCAAACAATCCATAGAGGCAAGACCAAACAAGCCTCTCCCTTGAGTTTAATCACCACATGCCCTACACCTAATCCACATCAGATTAATAGAGTTTAAAAAGTGTCAATATTAACATGTATGCTTGTCTCAGGCTTAGATAAATGTGTCTTAACTGCTCTAGAAACAACTAAAACAAGTCCTAAAGTTAGTTCATTACATTTTTCATATAAGCTAACATATAGCCTCTTTTCTCTGAACTAGGGCTCTAAGGGCCTCAAGGAATCTAGGCTTAACAGTTAGCTTTAGCATCACCTCAATGTCAGTGCTCTCCTCTCTACCTAAGGAAAAGATTAAAAGAGAAATAAAGAAAAGTAAGAAAAAGGATTATAAGGAGGAGGAGGAAGTAGGAGAGAAAAGGAGATAAGGATTTTTCTCACACTCCTGTCTCAGGCTCCAACTGACTTTAAAGAGGGGGGGCGCTGCTTTTTTTCAGCCTTCATTTTGTCTCTGTGGGGCTCCTATAACGACTTTAAATGTTTTAAAGCTCAAAATAATCCCTATTTCTCTTTCACTATTGTTTTAGGAAACCCTTATTTCAGCCTCAGTCAGAAACACTTCATATTAGCTACTGTCTCTTTCAGAGTCCCCGCTCCACAAGCCCCCTTCCCCTTTGCCTCTGATTGGCCAGCCCTCTGGAGACCTGTTCAAGGATTCCTTCAGCATATGAACATAGAATAGAACTTTATTTGTCATTGCAACAAGTGCAATGAAATTGCACACGAAGAATTGAACATGTAGCACTTTCTAAAAGTACTCTTTGTTACTCTAAATCACAGGTGTCAAAGTCGTGCCATGGAGGGCCGAGGGGCTGCAGGTTTTCTTTACAACCAAAAACTCCACCAGCTGATTTCACTTTAGATTAGATTAGTCCCTGCTCTCTGCTTGAATGTGAGGTAATCAGTGAAATCAGCTGGTGGAGTTTTTGGTGGCAACGAAAACCTGCAGCCTCTCGGCCCTCCATGGCACGACTTTGACATCCCTGCTCTAAATCCATGTTTAAAATGAGAAAGCAGAATACCCTCTCTGTAAATCTCCTCATCCAGTTCCTCAGATTTACCTGTAAATGCAGTAGTTGCTTTAAATGAATGATTATGTGTTGGTGTGGATGTGATGTTATTGTCGTGCTCTAATTGTGGCCACATATGCATGCTTTGTTTTGTCTGTGTTAAAAAAAGAAAAGAGCAGACACTCAGTGTGGCTTGTGAATTGCTTTTCATGTGTGCTTCCATTCTTATCTTTGTTTGGCTTGTTCAGGTCTATAGAGAGGTAAGACGAGATGGTAAAATCCAGCATGCCTGTAAGCAATGACTCTGACTTCAGCTGAACAAAAAGCAAGAAGACATAGACCATACCATAACAGCAAATACAGTGAAGCAAAAAAGTAGTCAGCCACTGATTTTACAAGCTCTCCAACTTAGAAAGATAAGAGGTCTGTAATTTTCATCTACGAGAGACTTAATGAGAAAAAAAAACATGAAATCACATTGAAGCATTTTCATAGAATTTATTTGTAAATTAGGGTGGAAAATATGTACTTGGTCACCCTCAAACAAGCAAGATTCCTGGCTTTCACAGACCTGTAACTTCTTCTTTAAAGCTCTTCTGTCCTCCACTCATTACCTCTATTAATGGCACCTGTTTGAACTCATTATCTGTATAAAAGACACCTGTCCACAGCCTCAAACAGTAAGACTGTATTCAGACCAGAGCCCTGTTCTACGATGCAGGATTACTGCCTAGCGAGGTAGCTTTGAGGATAGGTTTCGGATTCCCTGTTCTACGACACAGGATCACTCCTCAGCGAGGCGAGTCTCCATGGCAACGTACGCTGAACGGCTAACCTGCTCCGGGGCAGGTTAGGTTCCAGATTGAACTCGCAGACTATTAAAACCCCGCCCACTGACCAATGAGCCCTCAAGAAAAAATGGCTTGTCCGTTCTTAGAGGATCCCGTGTACATCGGAGCCCGACCCACTCTCTTTTTCGGATGACCACCTCTATGAAAGTTACCAGTTTTCCAGGGAGGGGTTGGTAGTACATGACACTTTCTACAGGTAGTTGAAGAACTGTCATTGCCGTAATAAGATCTTCAATGCCAACACTTCTGTTCCATGACAATATTTTCTTGCCCATATTAAAATCGTGACAGGAATTCATGTAGGGCTCATGTGGGCTACATATCACACAAAAAATATAAACACAATAGGAATGAACTAATGAATAAATTCATGTAAGAGCTAAACTAGATATGTTGCATGTTACAGTAAAAGTGCATGGTGAACAGTGCTATTTCAGGATGATAATGGCACAAAATATTTTATTTGCACTACACCACTACACTTACGCATTTAGACCGTCGGCAATTTTCTGCTAGCACTCCTTCCGTGCTTTAGCAGCAGCGACGGTGTTGCTTTTAACGTTAATTACATGTTTCAGCTCGTCATACTTCCTCATGATCACCTCCTGCTCCTCCTGTGTGAAGTATGCGCTCCTTCTCTCTCCGGCCTGCTCTGACGCTCCAGACTGCTCCATGTTCGGGATTGGTCAGATGCAGTGGGCTCTGCCTTATATGTGTGCACGCGCTCATTGCCTAGCTGGATCCACTTATGAGGTTGATAACCAGCGTCGTAAAACCGTGTAGCGAGACCGCCGGCTACCGCGCTCAGTTCAGCGTGGTAGCTCCAAGGCTATCTCGCTAGACTGAACTTGCTTCGTAGAACAGGGCCCAGAAAAGTCCTTTGGTCCACTCGTTGGTCCGGACCAAAGCGGACTTTATTTTTTTTGTTTGGTGCAGTTCGTATTCAGATTGTACTTTTTGCAAGTGGACTATGTTCTGTAAACACATCCACGTGTGTGGCGATCAGTGCTCTCATTGGACAGCACTGACAAAGGCGGCACACAGAGTACAGACCTGGAAATGGAGGTAAACGTGTGTTTGTGCTCTTATTAGAGGCCGCTGGCTACTGCGCTTAGTTCAGTGAGGTAGCTCCAAGGCTATCTCGCTAGGCTGAACTTGCTACGTAGAACAGGGCCCTGGATGACAATTGTAGACTTGCACCAGGCTAGGAAGAGTGAATCTACAATTGTCAAGCAGGTTGGTGTGAATAAATCAACTTAGGGAGCAAGTGGAAGAAAATGGAAGACACACAAGACCATTGATAATCTCCTTCAATCTGGGGCCTCACACAAGATCTCATCCTGTGAGGTCCAAATGATCACGAGAATGGTGAGCAAAAATCCCAGAACTACACGGAGGAACCTGATGAATGACTGGCAGAGAGCTGAGACATAAGTAACCAAATACCATCATTAACACTACACTGAAGGGGACTCAAATCCTGCAGCACCAGGCATGTCCCCCTGCTTAAACCAGTACATGTCCAGGCCTGTCTAAAGTTTGCCAGAGAGCACATGGTTAATCTAGAATAGGATTGGGAGAATATCATGTGGTCAGATGAAACCAAAATAGAACTTTTTGGTAAAAACTCAACTCATCGTGTTTGAAGAAGGAAGAATGCTGGGTTACATCCCAAGAACACCATACCTACTGTGAAGCATGAGGGTAGAAACCTCATGTTTTAGGGCTTTTTTTCTGCAAAGGGGACAGAACAACTGATTTGTGCTAAGGGAAAACTGAACGGGCCATGTATGATGAGACTTTCAGCCAAAATCTCCTTCCATCAGTGAACGCAATGAAGATGGAGCATGGCTGGTTCTTCCAGCATGACAATGATCGCAAACACACCGCTCATGCAATGAAGGAGTGGCTCTGTAAAAGCATTTCAAGGCTTCGGAGTGGCCTTGCCAGTCTCAAGACCTTGACCCCACAGAAAACTTGTGAAGGGAGTTGAAAGTCTGTGTTGCCCAGCAACAGCCTCAAAACATCACTGCTGTAGAGGAGAGCTGCATGGAGGAATGGGTCAAAATACCAGCTAGTGTGTGAAAACCTGGTGAAGACTTACAGGAAACGTTTGACCTCTATCATTGCCAACAAAGGTTATATTACAACGTACCGAGTTGAACTTTTGTTATTGACCAAATACTTACTTTTCACAATAATTTACAAATAAATTTCTTAAAAATCCTACAATTTGATTTCCTGGATATTTTTTCTCATTTTGTCTCTCATAGTTGAAGTGTACCTCTGATGAAAATTACAGACCTCTCTCATCTTTCTAAGTAGAACTTGCAAAATCAGTGGCAGACAATACTTTTTTTGCCCCACTGTACAACATCAGAGACTAATACTAGCCCTGATTTAAAACGTCTTCTCATTTCTATCTGTTTAATTTCTTTTAACGCAACTGCACTGAGCCTGGAAATAGTTACTGTTCTGTAATATTCTGATTGTAGAGCTTGCATAGTGTTGATTTAAACAGGAATTTCTTTCAGATTTATCATACAAACTAATCAAAGACAGCTGACTTTATCTGATGGGAAAAGGTGCATTTTGATCATGCATGTAATCAGAAAGCATTTTGGATAATATAATTGTAAAATTTTTGTATTTTAAGGTGAGTATTGCAAGACTGAACAGCACGCATTGGCAGAACTTCTCTCGCAGCAGTCACTAACCCTTAATGCAAACAGCACCATGTTTAAAACAGAACTGATACCTCAACAGTTTTACACATTGTTAATAGCTGTTACTGAGTTGCTCCACTGTACAATAAGCATGAAGTACCTTTTTTTTTTTTTTTTTTTTTTTTCAAGCGGAAAAGTCTGTCACTCACATTTTAAAATTTCTGACTGCACAGAGATGCTCAGACAAACAGGAGCTCATAGTGTCTGGAGTACAAATATACTGGCACTTATATGATTCATCACTCAAAGATCACCAGTATGACTTTTTTCTGCCGCAAAATTGGGGCCACGCAGAAGTAAACTTGTAAACAGTGTAAACAGCTTCTTCTACTCTAGTTTAGTACTGTAGTAGATGTGGGTTTGTAATACGCTGCCCCCTGCAGTTTGGTAACGGCCGCCAACAGAGGCTGTACAGCGTGTTAAAAAGTTGAAAATCCACAAACATTCTCTTATGATTAATAGTAACACAAAATTATTATTATATTATTAGTATTATTTTTACTTTTATTTGATTTATAAAGGGACCATGTACAATATTCGACATAAATGTTACCATTTGATGCATTGTACCAGAGTTAGCTTGGAGCTAGTTTACATCTGCAGTCCCTTGGCAGGTCCCAATTAAAACATCACATTGTAGTAAAAACTCACACGCTTACACACACACACCCACACACACACATCGTGCACACACACACACACCCACACACATACACACACACATACATGCATGCAGCATGCACACACACACACACACACCCATACACATTCATAAAGGCTGGAGTGTTGCTAAACAGCAAGACCATGGCTGCAAACTTGGCCTGTCTTGGCTGCTTTGTAGATAACTGAGGATTTGGTGGAGATTGCTCTATGATAACTGCCACCTTCATTTGACCTGACTCAGAAGACAGTTTGTTATTGCAGAAGCATTGACTCTGTTGTTGTATTTACTAATTTAAAGCAACATGATTTTTTATAATGCAGAGTCCTCCTGCTGTACTTTTTAAACATATCCCTGTGTGTATTTGGAAATATCTTCAAGTTCACTTCACCATTGACACTTTTTTAGCACAGACTTTCTTCGGCTTTTGTTTAAGGAAAGTGGCTTCATGGATGTTGTTCGGTGGAAAAGTAAAAAGTTCATGTTAAACCCTTGAGAGTAATCTTCCTACTTCTGATTAACACAAGGGTTTCTGACCCCTGCAAAAACAAAACACAGAGTGTGAAATATGTTCTCAGAATTTATCTTCTCCACTTTGTAGTGACACAGAGGACCACAAGCCGTTAAAGGGCAGTCGGACGCCGTCCAACGGGACAGTGCGGCGTGATGAGAGTGATGACAGCCTGGTGGACTACGGGGAGGGTGGAGATGGACAGTTTAATGAAGACGGCTCCTTCATCGGCCAGTACAGCGGAAAGAAAGAAAAAGACACACACGAAGGTAACGAGAGCTCGGAGGCCCCATCGCCCGTCAACGCCATGAACTCGTTTGTCTAACCACAAGCGGAGGCCTGGCTGCAACGGTTACTATGTCCACTCTTTGTCACCCTGGCAAATGTGACCATGGGCGCCGCCGGTGGTGACAGTTGCTAAGGTGACAGTAGATGTGGATGCCTTCCTCTAACCATGGTGGCTGTCACTCTATCTGCTGACACACCCTCATCTTCAGCCCCCTGTCACACTGTGACCCCTGATCCACACACTCTACGTGACAAAACACACCCCCCATGACCATTAAAAGAAGGCAAGAGATGAGGAATGTGAAGACTCTGAGAAAAGAGAAAGGAAGCAATACAGAAGGAGCTCAAGGAATGTACCAGAAAGAGTTTTAGCGCTCAGACTAAGAAGTTTGGCCAAGCGTGTGTGTGTTAGTGCTATATGATCGTTACAAACATCCTACAACTTGTATCCACACGTATATTTTACCTGAGTGCAGTACACCACCCACAGGCAGGCCAATAATCATCAAAAACACTCATCTGCATGGAAAATTTCATGATCCTATTATGCATTTGATCATCCTCGTGTAAGTTGTTGCAGAGGTGAGCTGTGTGTTGGGATTGTATATGGTGCACGCCTGGATATGCCTCTTGGTTTTGTTTTTATTTTTTCTACTTTAAGTGTTCGATGGTGTTTGATATTAAGAGAAAAATTGCAGCAGTGTCTTTATGAACATGGCTGACACAAAGTAGAAGCTAGCACTTGTCTGTTACAGAAGGATGAACTGTTTCTACATATGTCATAGAGTAAGACAAGATCTATGTCCTGAGGTCAGGGATGTCTTTGGAAGTCTTTGAAAACCTGGACACAAACACTTTGAGTCACTCCTTCTCACGCCAGCCAGCCAGCCAGCCAGCAAGCCAGCCAGAACTCCCCAATCTACTCCAGTCACCCTTTTTTGGTTTCCTCAAGCTCAGTCTGTCATTTTCTTTAACAATTTGTTCCTTCAAACCAACCCTAGGCCTGTTCTTCTTGAGCACTAACCAAACACATGTGATTGATCTGTTCTCACTGTCAATTGCTTTCAAGAGCCACTGTGCAAGGTTTTCCTCCACTAATAGTATTATAATAAGTTAAAGCTACCTTAAGAATGTCCTATACTACATTTCCACTTGTCTGCTCTTTAGTTGTGCAGGGGAGAGAAGAGATTATATGATTAAGAACCTGTCAGCATGATTTTTAGTGCCTTTGCAGAGAACAGTGACTCAGATTCATGCAAATACGTCCCTTCTTAAACACAGCTTGGAAGGGTTCGGTTGATGTTCATTAAGTCATATTAAAAATCAAGACAATTTAATGCAGTTTTGCTTTAGTTTAAGCTAGTCATAGCTAACACTGTCGTTTCTGACTCCACTTATCTCTTAAGTCTTAAAAAATGCTGAAAATTAGTCACTAACATAAAAACGAGCATTTCACAGTAGAGCATTTCAAGCAAGGGGTACTTTTCAGTTTCAGTGTTGTGAACTTGTTGACAATCATACACTCACGCATGAGCAGGCATAAAATCAGAAAAGCAAATCACATCATTCACTGGGAATTCAAGACAGAGGAAATGTGACGGAAACCTGACCGCAGCCTGAACAGCTCAGGAGATGTCAAACTCATTCATGTAGAGGAGGAGCCGCTGCTCAGCAGCACCACCTACTGCCAACCTGCTCACAGGTAACTGCCAAAAGGAACCAGACTCACCATCTGGCACAGACCACTATCAGGGCGGGACTTCCTGTTTCAGGTAGCACTTAAAAATCAAGGGGTAGTAAACCTGCGTCATGATACTGAATGTGGAAACAAGTGTTATCTGTTACTGTGAATGAAAATATAAACGGTGAACACACTGGTGACTTTTGGTTTATGCATTTAACCTTCTGTCAGTGTTTGTCACTAGGGCAGCACTTGGCGAGTTTTCTTTTTCTGTAAACGAATGAAGCTTGTGTGTGAATGTTTGGGTGCATAAGCGCATGTGTGAGTGTGTGTGTGTGTGTGTGTGTGTGTGTGTGTGGCGCACATGCATGCTCCCACATTACAGCGTGCGTGGTGTAAACTTTTGCTTTTCATGGATAACAGTCTGATTCTGATGTGTCCAGCAATCCACTCCTACTCCCAACCAGACATTTTTTTTTCAGGAAACATTTCCACATCTTACTTTTATCATAACTTGCATCAAGTTTTCAGGTTTGCGATGCGTCAGCTTTCCACATGTAGATGTTTTTGTTGTATTTTGTAAATAATGGCTTGAATGGAACGTAGTTTGTTGAGGTCAGAGGTGAGAGCTCGGCCTCAATCCACCCTGCTGCTTTATGGGTTGAAGGGTAAAAGATGGTGTTGCGTGAAATGAAACTATTTACAGTTTTTTCACTTTCATTTGCAGTGGAAACTTCCCTTTTTTTCATTTTTTGAACTAAGGTGAATTTGCAAATGTTTAGCCTATCAGGTATCAAGGAAATTATTGAACTTGTGACTGAGCTCTTGTGACACCTGTAATGTTTCTGTCTTTGACAGTTCACGCACCTTTTCTGTATTTCTTTTTTTTATGAAGAGCTGCACACTTAAACTGGATGTACCATTTCAAACACATCTTGAGTCCAGTTTGAAACCACACCTTGTCTGTGAGCACAGCTTGCAGAAATGTAGTCATAAACTCGATATAATATGAAACTGTGACATCGTTTTTAGGAGTGTGCATCCAGAAACTAAAGGAAGCTGTAGTTCGGAGCACACAGAAAGAAGACTGGCCCGGGCCGTTACACAGACTGACCACCTGGAGTGTGAACACCCTGGAGACAATGTTGACTGGTGAACATACAGTATATTATATAATATAATATGGCTTTCTGGTTAATGTTGAAGTTATGAGGAGCATGAACAGCTGTCAAAAAGGTTTACTCTACAGTATGATATTGCAAAATATTTTGTATTTCAAATGAAGTTTAAAAAAATTAAATAAATGTTGGTTTCTGGATTTCAAACTGGTCATGTTTCTTCTGTTTGCATGTATGTTCAGTTGATCATGTAAGAGTCTTTCATTTGTTAAACAACCCACAGAGATCAACCCTCAGTGCTTTTTCGGCTTCCAGAGCAGCAGATCCCTCTTTATTCATCAATGTCACATATGGGCTCTCTGCATCACTTAAAATTGATTTCTGCCAAGGCAATTGTATTTTGACATCCTTCAAATCTTTGCTTCCAACTTAGCATGGAAACACAACAATGTATGTCCTCAACAGACCACCACAAGCTGTTGACCAAGAAAACCATGCCTTTCAAGTAAGATGGGAAACAGATCACCTCTTCAACGAATTCAAAGGCAAACCAATGTGTTTAGTGCAGGGGTCACCAACGTGGTGCCCTCAAGACCCACTTAGGGTGCCCGCAAAGTGTGTTCCACCACTGCCACAACAGCACTGGCCACAATGGAGCTCCTTCCCAACACCATTGTTCTGTAAATCATTAATAATAATTGTAAAATAATTAACATTGACCTGCGAGCAGTCTCTTCACATGGTATTACTTCTTCTATGATTAATGTTATTAGAAAGTGGTCTGCGCAGTTTTGTTCAGAAAGTGATTGTCAGACAAGTAGCCCTTTGTGCCACTCATTTCCCATGAGGTAGCACTCAGTTTAAAAAAGGTTGGGGACTCCTGGTTTAGAATAGAATAGGATAGAATAGAATAGAATAGAAAATACTTTATTTATTCCCAGGGGAATAAATAAAGTATTTCTCCAGCCCAGCCAGTCTCCACCTCCACAGGGTCCAGGACTGAGCCTCCCCAGCAGTCTGTTCAGTCTCTGTCTCCTGGATCCTGTCTGCCCACAGCAGGCGAAGCTCCTCCAATGTGGGGCCGGCGTCCGATGTCAGCTCCGTCGGCCACGTCCGTGAACAGCACGATGCCGCTGGGCTAGCACGGCTAGCTTGTCCATCCCACCGGAGACAGAGCCCACGTTCCCAACAACGATGGATGGAAGGACAGGTCCACCCGAGAACCAACACGTCATCCTCATCTCCTCCTCCTCACCTCGAGGGAAATCATCAAGCCTTACACTAGTTAGCATTGACATGCTACAGGCTGCTAACAGCTAATTTCTCATGTAAACAATGCAGCCATGGTTACATGTAGGATCTCCAGACAATCACAGGAGAAAAGTAGTAAAAATGTCACTGAAGCCACAAAAAGTCTGGTGTCCATGACCAACAATGAACCATACAAAGTGATGATCCACTCCAAATACAAAGATGACGAAAAAGAGACGAAAAAAATGACAAGAAATGGACAAAGAAGAGAAAGCTGCTGCAACAGGCAGTTACTTGGGCAGCGCCTAGCAACGAAAAGGTGTCTCGAAACAAAATTAGCCATGAAAGATTTCAACTTAAGACTCCACAATTACACTATGCAAAAAGACAAATACGAAAAAATACACTGGAGCCGCCAGGGCCGCTATCATTGCTGACCTCAAAGGAAAAGTACATCGACAGCAGAGCCCTTTCACCAAAACCACAACTGTACAGGAGTCAGCTCTCAAGGCATCTTATGCTGTTTCCCTTGAGCTTGCTAAAGCAAAGAAACCCCTGTTCCATGACGAGATGGTGAAGCGGTGTGCATTAGAGATGGCTAAATTGTTTGGAGATGACAATATGGCCAAAAACTTTGAAACAGCCTCTCTGTCTCGTTGCACAGTGACACAAAGAATTTTCGACAATCCAAATCATGTTGAGGAAAAGCTAGAAGACGTGATGCTGAACTGCAAATATTTCTCCCTGGAGCTGGATGAGAGTACAGATTTGACAGATGTATGCCAGCTACTCATTTTCACATGAACCGTTGACAGTTTATTTCAAGTGCACTAGGGATTACTGTAACTGGTGTCTTTGCATGATACCACAAAGGGCACGGATATTTCCAACGCTGTAAAAACTGGAGTAAGTGAACACGGGAGCCTTGACAAACTTTCAGCCGTTGTGACCGACGGCGCTCCGTCCATGCAAGGAAGATGCAGCAGATTCGATTCACTGGGCTCCTCCACCAGAGCAGAGTCGACTGTCCCATTCTGCACTGTATCATACATCAGGTGAGTAACTATTTAAGAAATTTATGAGGGTGCACACCACTTTTGTAGTCAGCATATAAATGATTTATTTTTATTTTTTAAATTTTAATATACAGGAAAAGACAATTAACGTCAGTCACGTCACGGATTTAGTGAGTAAAGTTATAAACTCATGCGGGGGTCAACAGGGCTCTCGGTCACAGGAAATTTGTTGCTTTTTTGGAAGAAGTCAATGCTGTCTATGGAGATTTGCAGATGCACACTGATATCAGATGGATGAGCCGCGGAAAGTGTTTGGATATTTTTTTTTTTTTGGTGCTGCGCAATGAACTGCCTGTGTTTTTGGAGGACTCCCTTCGCTGTGATCAGTGGCGTGGCGTGGGGATTTTTTTTTTAAGGAAGCCAAGTGAGACAAAGCCTCTAATCTGTATGTTTTTTATAGAGTGGGGTATGGAGAGAGAAATTTGTTTCTTAAGTATTTAATCAAAAAGAATAGATTTGAAACCAAAAAAGAGATTTGTCAGCAGAAGAGAATAAGTGAGAAATGAAAAAAAAATTGAGATCAAAAGACAACAGGTTGCAAATAAAAAAAAAAAGGTGAGATCAAAATAAAACAGGTTGCAATACACAGAGAACATATTTCTTTCCATTTTGCTTATAAATCAGTCCTCTTTGCTTTCAAGTTGAAAACCTTCTCTTGAAAATCAGTCCTCTTTGTTTGCAAATTCCAAAGTTTTGCTTGTGAATTCTACTGCACTTAATGGGCGGGGCCTACGCTGGTGGATGAGAGAATAGTTTCTATTGGTTTGTTTGACCTGGCTTTACCGAGTGCAGGCACCAGCTACCACTTCTCTCTTACACAACTACTGGAGGTAAGTTGATAGCCTCTGGCTACAGTCCACAGTACACTCACAACAACAACAACAACAACAACAACAACAACAACAACAACAATACAATATAATGAATTATAATGCCCTACTGCTGCAAGCACGCTAATTAGCATAGTTGTCTCTGCTAGTCTTGGCCTGAGCACAGTAACGTTAGCTAAGATATTGAGTGAAAAACATTTTTTTTACCACGGTACAGGCGGTGTCATGGTTCCTACACAACAGTTCAGGGTTTCCCCCAGTGCATTATAAGCCTGACGGGCTGACAGGCTTTACCCGTTCCTTTTATTTGTTATTTTTTATTTGTTTTATTGTGATGCACTACGTTTTCTTCTGTTTCGGGTTTCTACACTTGCTGTAACAAATTATACTATAAATCTGAAAGACAAAGGGGTAGGACTAAAAAAGTTTCTGACTTCATCCTACACCCTTTTGAACAAGGTATAAAGATCTATGTTATTAGAGCTGTTTCTTTAATAGTTTTTTTTTTTTTTTTTTACTTCTGCTTAAACACATTGTGCATCTTATTTATCTCTGTTCTGTTTTATTGTTTTGTGATGATGTGTCTTAAACCTGTTCGAATAAACAAACAAAAATGAAATGGAAATGAAAAAATGAAATATATATATACCAGTCTTTGAAAACTTGCTGTATCATGATAGCTTGACACACAGGAAGGAACCCATATGTAAACAGTTTTATCTTGATGAGGCAGCTTCATCCCCGCCCTGATTTACAGATTCACACCCACGGTGCTTAAAGCCTGAAAAAAGACCAAAATACAAGTTTTCACACAGACAAACAGAGTTCTGACTCGGGGGTGTCTGAGCATGAAACTCAACAAACAGACAGTAAGTCAGAGGGTGCAGAGTGTTGTAGAATAAAATGGCTCGAACACATGGTGATGATGAGGACACACTGACCGGGTGAGTTCCGCTTGTTTTAGATTATAATCCTATACCAAAAAACTTTCAGCTTTTTCTATCATCTTTGATTTCCTTAAATTCGATAGCATGGACTCTGTGGAGACTTTTCATGTCCCTTCACTGACTCTCCGCGGCCTCTCCATGGACACCCGAGGAGCGCACTACAGGGATGCACTTCGGTTCGGGCTGTCTCTCCGCCTTGACACTGCATACATCGACAACATGCATGGCCAGAGGATGCCCTATAGACAGCTGACATATTTCCCCTTCCACGGCCCTCTTGGTGTTTGTGAATACACCTTCGAGCCCGCGTTCATCCGTAAAAGGAACGAAAGAGAGCGGCACCGAGTGCGCTGCGTAAACGAGGGTTACGCTCGGCTCAGAGAGCACCTGCCGCTGGAGTTTGCGGACAAACGGCTTAGCAAAGTGGAGACTCTGAGGGCTGCTATTGACTACATAAAACATCTGAATAACCTGCTTGATGTAAATGTGTCCGGGATGGAGGTGACGCTTGGCGCCGCGCGTCTGTTCGCGCAGCAGCCGCAGAAGACAGAGTGCGGCGGGGACGGAAAATGAAAAAGTCACTGCACCGACTTTGGGAAAATTGTAGACAAGGTTAGTTTCTCTTACTCTGACTATGCCTGTCTGTCATCTGCACTACATTTTATACTGAAATGTAAAACGTCCCAAAATGATTAAATTTCCTCTGTAAGATTTTTACTGCATTAAAAAAGATCTGGGAGTGAAATGTTAAACTACCAAAGTGAAATCATTTAAATGAGAAGTGGATGAAGACTGAATGTAGTCTAATGGTTTGATTATTCTGATGTAAATATTTCATATTTTCACTGGAAATAACAGATTTTTCCTGATGTAATCCAGCAAAAAGCTTCCATTGATGTTCAAGGTTTACTGCAAAATGTTCTCAAGAGTCTTTTTCACAAGGATAATTTACAAACCATGTCACAGAGTTATAGGCATTATAGGCATTTGGCCTATCTTACTGAATGAGTCAGAATTTAAAAACAGCCCCTTCCAAAACCTTGGATATGATCAGAATAATGTTTTTTTTCTTTTTTCTGTATATAAAATTTATTCATATGTGTCCCAAAAATGGTTTTTACTTTGGTCAAATATTTCTAAGGCAGTAAAGGACAGTGTAAAGTGTATGGTCTACAGTGTTGAGTGATTATTGATGTTCAGACATCTTTTTCTTTCAAAAATCTGCACATCTGGTGACATCTGTATGCCATCCACATTTTCTGTATATTTGTTTTAGATTTGTTTTAGTGCATTTCTGTTCATCTGTGTTATAACTAAATGTTTAAACTACTACCACCAAGGACATCAGATTAAAATCAGATCAGATTGCTTCTGATGGCATGTTTTTTTTTTTTTTATCTGATCTTTTTTTCTTCACGAGTAGAGACTCATTTATGTAAAGATTCAATAACTGTGGCTCAGTGGGTTGTTTCCCATTTAGGAGGTTAGTGGTTTGACCAGAAGTACCACTTCTGATTTTATGACAGTGTGAGAGAAAATACCTGAATACCACCTGGAGCTCATAGGAATGGTGCTCTCAAACTGATTTTTATAGAACTAGTTAGAATAAATGAATAAATAATACATATATCTGTGCGTTCTGAATAATATTTTAGGTTGCATGAAAGAAAACAGATCAGCAGAGTTCTTAACAGAAAAGCTTCCTTAATCACCAAGCATCATTTTTTCAACATGGAAGAAGCTCAACACTTTACATGAATTGCCTGATGCTGATTATTGTTTTAAAGATTTGATAGATGACTTTTAAAGCTTCCAATGGACTTCTTCTAAACTAATAAGACCTTCTGACTTTCTGAGAGCAGGCTGAGGCACAAAGGAGGCGTTGATGCACTAACTTGTGTTATTTCACAAATTAGTCTCTCAGCCTGTATGGAATATCTCAGATTGTCTTTGATACTTTGGAAACATTAAAAATCTTGTCTTTATGCTTTTTAACCCGTGTTCATTTGTTCTATTGATATTCAATTGTGAACCAAAAAACAAAACATCGAGAAACGGTTCTTTTTCTGTTTTTTCCTTCCAAAATGAAAACAAATGAAAATCTTTTTATTTTTCAATATTCCATTTGATAACATAGATAAAGGGAAATGAATTCACAGGGTGATTTCGATTTTATTGTTTCAATTCCCCAGTCATGGTGACCCGGAAGTTGTTGCTTCTTTGTCAACAGATTGTAGATAATGGGGTGCGTCTCAAAGTGATAATTGTTCTCGGAGGAGAAAGGAGAGGATAGAAAAGACTGATCAGAGAAGCTATGATCAGGGAAACATGAGAGCTGGCTGAAAATACTGTACACAACCATCATGAAATCAATATAACAGAGGATTAATACTGAAAACCAAGATCTAATGAATAATATCTTCCTGAGAAACAATAAACTGGGGTTGAGGAAAAGATCACAGGGAACAGCCAGGCAGGGCCAGTGGAGGTGGATTACCAGGGAGAGGCAGCAGGCCTTGATTGTGGTCTCCAAGGCTTTCACACACTCTCTTGTCATGCTTTTGAAACCACAGCTCTTTTTTTTTTCAGATGCTCTTTTGGGCTTCCCGTCTCAAAATGAGCAGGTTCTCCACTCTGCCTGCACAGTCACGCTCGTCAGCCCCTCAGCTTGTCAAAATTGTCCACAACCAGACTCCGGCGTTCACGAGGCGCGTTACAGGCGTGAGGCGCATTTAAATTCATAGGTTCGCATCCGGTTTGGCCATGGCATAAAACACACAATCGAATGCTTCATGAACAGTTTGTAACCCTTGGGCAAGCACATAGATTTTTGGGAAAATTACTTCTTTGCTATTTTCTTATGTATCTAGGCTTTAAAAACCACACTTCAAGATTTTTTTTCTCCTAAATATGATCCTCATTTTCAAATTTACACTCTATTTCTTCCGGGATATGTTGTGTGTTAAAGGGTATATACTATACTTTACTATACTATACGATACTTCTATATATCAAAATTATCAACACCATCAATCAAAATAAACAGTGAAAGGGAAATGGCCACCTACTGCATAAAAACTCCTTTATTAGGGATGTCTTGTTTATTGGCTCTCATTTTCATGTATTTCTATGTAATAATTCAAAATCAGTGTTGCTCCCAAATTGAACAGGTTGATACCCTAGACGTGTGATTGACTTTGAGTTATATTGGGACAATTACACAATTATTTGTTCCATACATTTCTTGAGCAGTATATATATATATATATATATATATATATATATATATATATATATATATATATATATATATATATATATATATAAATTGATGTAGGAGACAACTCCTGCCCCCCACATCAAGAGGCCACAAAAAAAACAGCCAAGATTAGCTCAGCACAGGCAGCCAACCACCCTGTGAGCTTTGTTAAGGGGTGTGTACCATAAGTTTTCATTCTACCAAAACTGTCTCTTTTTTTCCAGTTGTTGATATAAGTTTGTTGCAGGTTTTTGTAGGACTGCAAAAAACTTATCTGGTATGTTTCTATGAATCTGTTTCATTCAAACTGCAGGAAGGAGCCAGCCTCACTACACTTTTGGATAAAGTTGATGCAAGTCAGCCCTCCCTTCTCTGCATCAGTAAAGAAGAAAATCCAGAGGTTCTTTATTGCTCTTGACAAAAAAGCAACCCAGTGCAATGCTCAGACATCAGTTGCTGCATGAATTGATGAGCCTTTGAACCTTTGATAAATAATATTCTGATGAAAATAAAAGCATACATTGTTACATATTGTAACACAAGAATGTGTTTTAAATTACATTGTGATGCACATGTTTAAAAATCATTGGTTTTCTAACTTCTACAGAGTTAATCTGAGTATCTTGATTTTGCTGTGTAGGCTGGCTGCCATCATGGAATTTGATAGAAATTCATCAATATAGTTTGGAATGCTGGCATGAAGACACAATTGAATGAATGATACAGGGGCTGCACGGTGGCACAACGGTTAGCAAGAAGGTCACCAGTTCGATTCCCAGCTTGGCCGGTGGGCCTTTCTGTGTGGAGTTTGCATGTTCTCCCTCTGCATGCGTGGGTTCCCTCCGGGTCCTTCAGTTTCCTCCCACAGTCCAAAAACATGCTCACCAGGCTAATTGATCACCCTAAAATTGTCCGTTGGTGTGAGCGTGTGTGAATGGCTGACTGTCTCTGTGTCAGCCCTGCAATTGACTGGAGACCAGTCCAGGGTGTACCCCGCCTCTCGCCCAATGACAGCTGGGATAGGCTCCAGCTACCCTCGACCCTGAACAGGATAAGTGGTTCGAAAATGAATGAATGATACAGGGATGCCTTTTTAATTATCATATTGATTCTGTCCCTCTGCTGATGCCTACCACATTTTTATCGCATGGCTCTGAAAAAAGAAACACTCTCAGTCCTCTGACCCGATGGATTGAGAAAGTTTTGTTTTTAAAAAAGAAACGAAGATGATCCTCTTGTTTCATTTAAAGCTATTTGGCTGTGAACACTATGATAAAGCCTAGAGTGTCGTTCTGCGGAGATTATAACTCTCTGTTTTCAGTTACCTGAGGGCTTCTCAAAGACCACCTGTCTTAGGAAGTTATTTTTCCTTCCTTCATGAAGGGCTCAGCCTCCCTTGAACACCCCTCTTCCTCCTCCTCCTCCTCCATCTCCTCTGAACCCTGTTTCTGTGTTTGCACGCCCCACCTCCTCTGCTGACCTGCACGGAAACAGCCTGACTGATATCCAGTCATACCAAGAATACAGACCAGAGGAGACCAAAGCAAACCTGATATTGTAAAAAGAGTAAAGAGACTGTGGAGAGCAGCTGAGTGCCGCCTCAGTCGACCATGCTGGTATGGAAGAATGGCTTTGACAGCCACAGAGCATCACACGCTCATATAACAGCAGGCATTTGGCTGTGCAGTTTGTGGATTAGAGATGATAATTAGCCGGATGCTGGTACCTGGGGCTGATGGTTCAGTGGCTCTGTAAAGATAGAGAACATGAAACTACTTAAAGAAAAACATCCTCCATAATGGATGTTTTCTTTTCTCATGCACACAGACTGATTCCTATCTGATCCCTGCACAGATTTCATGCAGGGAGTCTTCTGCTTACTGGAAAAGCTGCTGCAGAAGTAGGGATGGAATCTGTCTTGAATACAGAAAAGAACTTGACAGTTTTTTATTAGTCTGATAGATATTTCTGGATTGCATCATTCAAAGAAAAATTAGAATCTCAGCTCTGCTTTAAACTCTGGAAAAACATGCAGTTGGATGTGGAGGTAAAATTTGTTTCAGGATGATATTTTGTTTTTGCAGATATAATCTGTATAAATTTTGTAAATGTAGTTCTCTCCATGTATGGCAAGTGCAATTTAAAAAAATAACATATCCTGCAAACATGTAAGATGACTTGATGTTATAAAGTTTATCAGCTGTAGTGAGATCAGCGGAGGACCACCAGGAGAGGCTGCAGGGACGTGTCAGGACAGAGAGAGCCCACATTCAGGGCTGGAAACAGAATGACTGTCAGTAACACATTATGATGGTGGAGTGTCTTCTGCATACAGGAGAATCTATCTATCTATCTATCTATCTATCTATCTATCTATCTATCTATCTATCTATCTATCTATCTATCTATATTACATTAATTCACACATACATACATACATACATACATACATACACATGGTGGTAACAGTAATGTGGAGACAATGCTGTGCTATGAAACATTTTGTAATATAATGACATTTTCTGAACTGGTGGTGTTTATATCTACTGAAATAACTTACTACAAGTCGCATTTTAGCAACTTGGGGAACAGTCTCTGACTGATATGCAAACATTTTTATTGATATATACAAACAGTAAATCACTTTGAAAAATTTAGGTCCAAAGTTAAAGCATGAAATCAGAGGAGTGGGTGTGTCTTGTTACATTACCAGAAAACCGAACAACCTGTCAGACAAGTATCTGAGGGAGGTGAAAAAACAAATCTGATGGACAGTTTCTACAAGGCTTCTGTAAAACTGGTCTGCAAAAACACACAGAAGCAGAATGCATGTTCACAGGGATTTATTTATCTAAATACATATTTACAATCTGAATAAAGTTCACATGTACAGAGCATGTGTTGATCTGTACCTATAGAAAAGCATCAGTGTGTCTGTAAGTCCCTGAGCTGCTCCAGAAGAGTGTCTTTCTCCAGCTCTAACAGAGCGATCTGACGGTTCTTGTTGCTCACTTCCTGTCATATGATACAGTATAAACAACTGTAAATAAGAAGTTTGAAACTGGAGGAAATGACATGTTATCACTGAACTTTGCTTATTTATTACCTTTGTTAGTACTGTGTTGTGCCACCGGAGGTCGCTCTCTGCCACTGCGTCAGTCAGAGAGGGGTTGCTACAGGTGACATTAGGCTCACTCATCACAGTGCCCAGAGAGCCATTTACCCGCTGAATACAGGACCTGAGGAAGCAGGACTGAGCCTGAGGACACAGAGAGGAGAGGTGTTACAGACGGCTGGCTCTTAAAGACCCTTAAAAAGAGGTAAAAGGTCAAACCATAGACTGTACAAAACATGGACATAGACTCCCTGACGTCACCCGTCTGTTTCTGAAATGGAAAATGAAGCACATTGGCTATAGCGGCCATACTGGTAGTGGCAAGGGCTTTGCCTACAGCTATGGGGAGCCTATCAGTCACATGACCTGAGCTGTGCCTCTGATTGGGCGAGCTCAAGGTCTTCAGAGGATACTCTGAACTGCTGAGTTAGAAAAAAAATTCAGCCCCTGTACAGTGTGTGCTGATAGTTAAATTAGCAATTCAGACAGTAGACGTTTTTGAACCAGTCTGTTAATAGGGTAATTTCTTCTTTAAAAACTGCTTTCTTGGCTTGGTTTTTATGTGACTTCCTGTACCCCTGGAGCCAGCCTCAAGCGGACACTCGAGAAACAGCAGATTTTAGCACTTCCGCATTGTCTCATATTCTTAGACCGGAGGATGCCGCTTGGGTCATACCCAGTCCTCAGTGTACCTCTCTTGATCCCTCCTTGCTGAGTCCGACCCCACTCGTGGGCTTGATCTTGTCCTGTCTGGATCTGTTCTTCTCCAGCTGCTGCAGGTACCAGAGATGAGCCTTCTCCAGGACCTCCAGACCCGAGCACAGGGCGTCTTTCTCCCTCTCCAGATCCTTCAGACGCTTAATCTGTTAAGAGAGACACTCAGCTGGGTCAGATTTCCAGGCAGGACAACAAACATAACTGTCACTGACTTTTTCAGCATGCCATACTCCAAAGATTTTGTGCAGTGGTTAAGGGATAAAATACTTTTCATATTGCAGTGAGGAAAACCTGATAACACGCCCATCTGTTAGAGAAGTTGTGCTGAAGTGTTTTAGTCTGTTACTTTAGTAGAGAAAATATAACAAAAAGTCCATGGAGGGCCCTCCATATGGAGAAAATGGGATAAAGTGCTCTTCTGGGTATTTTCCATTGCTAAAACCTTGCATGGTCTCATTTCAGAACCCTTTTAGTAGAGAAAACATGAACACATGAAAGATTCCTCAGAGGCCCTCAGGGTGGTAAAAGTGTGCGATTTCAGTAGATTAACTCTGGGTAGTAAATCAGGATTTCTTCTATTGGAGAAAACATGATAAAATGCGAAGGGGCCTTCAGGATTTCTACAAGTGGAGAAAATGTGAGGAAAAGTTCTTGAGGGAGATGAACGTCAAAGCTTTAAAGCTTTACAAGGAAAGAAAATGTGATAAAGTGCTTTCATTATTCTTACAGATAGTACTTTTTAGATTTCTTTTTGTTGAGAAAACCAGGTGGAGTCTTTTAGGGGTTCTCCCATTATTATTTATAGTATTTTTCACTACTAAAACTTCAACAAGTGTCCTTTTAGGGTTTCTTCTAAAGGAGAAAACATGAAAACATGTTGTAAGTTAGTTCAGTGAAGCAGTGATATGTAGGCCTCTATTTTAGTAGACCAGGCGCAAGCGCAGACGCACCTGCCCTGCGCCGGCCTTTGCCGCGCGGACAGGGCGTGACCGGTGCACTTTGCAAGTTTCCTGCAGTGCCAAGAGAGGCGCAGTCAAGGCACAGAGGAGTGCTGAGGTGCGCGTCCACGCCTCCCTCCACGCAAATGGCAGAGAGGGAGGAGAAAAGCCGTGAGTGGGTTTAACACAGCCGAGCGCTGTTTTCACCAGTCAAATGAGCGCCTCTCCTCGCCTTTAAACGCGCTGCGGCCGTGGAGCAGCGTTTAATTGGTCTGAGTGATCCCCAGCACCGCAGAAACAGTGTGCTGGAAAGACCCGGTAGCGGAGACGATCAGAGCCGCTGTCCCTGCAGCAGGAGAATGGACAGCGGGGCGCATCAGAGGACACGAAGCGCGTCACCGTGTGGGCCAGCTCCCGGGACAGATGTAATCTGTCCCTTTGTCATTAATAGGAGTACAAAATGAAGAGACAGTTACACAGCTGGCTTATCCATTCAGAATACTTTTGATCCACCTGCACTCCTGGTTTGTCATCGCCAAATAGCAGAACCTTTGGTGATGTACTGTAGACCAGTGTAACCCAACCCTGGTCCTGGAGGACCCCTGCCCTGCATGCTTTAGATGTTACCCCACTCCAGCACACCTGATTCAAATGAATGGCTCGTTATCAGGCTCGTTATCAGGCTCGAGCAGAGCTTGATGACGAGCTGTTTGTTAACATAAAAAACAAGAATGTGTGAAGCGGACATACAGGCACCAGGGGAGAGTACGGCAGCATCCCACAGTCCAGCGTCACCCATATTAAGAAAATCATCACTGTTCTGCAGAAAGGTGCAATAACCAAGGTAGGCCAGAGAGAACAGCACATTGGCTATTATTAAGCATATTTCCTTGTTCCCAAAATTGATGGAGGGCTTCGTCCCATTCTAGACTTCAGATGCCTTAATGCATACATGAAGGTCTTGCCCTTTAAAATGCTGCATACAAAAAGCATACTAGTCAGTGAAACCAGGGGAGTGGTTCACCACAATAGGCCTCAAGAATGCTTACTTCCACGTCCCCATTTGTCGGAGCCATTGGTAGTTTCTCTGTTTTGCCTTACAGGGGCAGGCTTACGAGTCCAAAGTCCTTCCATTTGGCCTCTCCCTGCCCCCAAGAGTTTTCATATGTGTGTAGCAGGCGCCCTGGGGCCACTTCAGAGGGCAGGGTTAAAGATAATGTCACACTTGGAGGACTGGTTAGTATGCGCCCCATCCCACAATCAGGCTATACAGGACACAGAGACTGTTTTGGCCCACATTCAGTCCCTCAGCTTCAGAGTCAACTTCAAGAAGAGCAACATCAAGCCACGACAGGAGACTATCTTTTTGAGATTGTGCCTGAACTCTGCCACAATGAGGGCATGTCTTGCCAAGAGGGTGGCGAATATTGCAAGGCCCAGTTGCATTTTTCACCTAGGCAAACGCCTAGCACAAATTCATTTCCAGAGACTGCTTGGGTTAATCTCAGCCACAGTTGTGGTGCTTCCACTGGGGCTTCTCAAGGCTCAACCCCTTCAGTGGTGGCTGAATGCCCTGAAAGTCCACCGACTCCCTTCTCTCTCTGTGTTTCTTCTGTTCTGTGTCGGTTTATTGTTGCTGTCTGCTGTCATGTCCTCATGCTTTCTGTGCCTCTTCGTGCTTCTTGGTTTTCTTGTGAGTTTTAACAATGTTTTGGTTTGTTTCTTTGTTAGAGTTTTGGGGTTTGACTTTTAGGATTTTTGAGTTAAGTTAAAAAAAAACCTTTTTGTTTTATCTGCATTTGAGACCTCCTTTTTTTTTGTTTCCAATGTTCCCTGGATTCCTGACAGGCTGCTTATAGGCAAGTGCTCAAGGATGGGTTGTTGAAATGTTGTTTTGTCCTGCAATGTCTGTTCATTTAATCATTTTCAATCTGATTGCAGCAAACTGGTTGCAAGCTAGTGGGAGAGCTATAGCTTGAAGACACATGCTTCTGACACAAACGTTAAGGTTATATGTGTTGCATGAATGTGGATGCAGAGAGGTGGTGTTAGCTTTTATTTCCTTCATCTTTCTTTTTAATATAAAGCACTTAGTGTTTAATGAAATGTACGAAAGGTTCTACTCAAATGACTAGTTTAAGTTTAGGGTAAAGTTTAAAGTATTCTCACTGAATTTTGTTGATTTTGAGGACAACTTATTGAACAAGTGATTTTCAGATCTGCACCGAAAAAAAAAAAAAATATATATATATATATACACACACACACACATATATATATATATATATATATATATATATATATATATATATATATATATATATATATATTTATATATATATATATATATATATATATATATATAAATATATATATATATATATATATATATATATATATATATATATATATATATATATATATATATATATATATATACAAGAACCAAATTCAGGTGTAACATATCCCAAAGCACAAGGCAAAGTTCGTGTAGACGAGCAGCCAAAACTCAACAAAATGTTTGCATTTCATCCTAAAACTGTTGTTGTGTAGTGTAGGTTTAGGGGCTGTTTACACGACAACAGTTTTAGGGCAAAACGCAAACGTTTTGTTGCGTTTCAGCCTCACACAGAAACAGCATTTCAACCAACCTAAAATGCAAACTTTTGAAAACGGTCTCCAGAGTGGGATTTTTCTGAAACACTGCCAACACCGTCGCCATGTAAACAGTAAGTCAGCGTTTTCAGTGGAAACACTGAAGTCACACTCGGCTTCGCCCAAGCGCATACAACAGGACAACAGAACCGTTACAATAGCTGCGTTTCCACCAAGCAGTACAGGTCGGTTCAGTACGGTTTGGGACGGTTTGGGACAGTAAAGTCTCATCCCGTTTGCGTTTCCACAGCAAACTGTGCCCTCTCATGGTGGGCGGCGTGTAAGCCGGATGCCGGAAGCCACAGCTGGTAAACAATAGCGCGACGCCGTAGCAGCTTACCCCGCTATTAAATCCAACAAAGAAGAAAACGCGACACAGTAAACAAAGAGCACGGATGGAAGACATGCAGCATTTCGTCCTCTGTGATTTTCATGTAACTCTCTGTTACAAAGTGCAATCAAGCTTCATTTCAGAGAAGTCTGTGAGCCGCCAGGAGACATGCAGCCGCTGTCGGGGTAAGTGACAATTCTTCTGACCAATCAACCATCTGCAGTGTGTTGCTCCACCTCCCGAGAGCAGATCGGTTCAGTCTGGCACCCATACGAAAGGGTCCCAAAAAAGTGGGACGGCTCGTCTCAGTTTTTAGGGATCCGTCCCGGGATGAGTCTGTGGAAACACCACTAAAAGCGCACCGTACCGAGACGAACCGACCCGGACTGCTTGGTGGAAACGCGGCTAATCAGCGAATTACCATGTTGTGCTTGTGCTGCTCAAACTGCTGAATTTGCTGACTGTCTTTTAACAAAATGAGCATCTGTTGATCCTCTTCTGCCCTTAGTATTCCCAAAAGCAGCTTCTGGAAAAGACAGTTGTGGCGCCCACTATCGGCCTGGCATGCTTACTACAGCGTTTTTAGTCCTTCAGCGTTTCTGTGGAAACGCAGATTTTTTTCACTAGGTTTCAGTGTATTCAGATGAAACGTTGTCGTGTAAACGGGGCCATAATGTATGTCGAACAGCTCTGGAAAGGCAGCCTGCAGCCTGATGTAAAGCAGGGTGAATTTACATTGCTGCCTGTTGTCTTCCAGAGGCCCCAAAGCTTTGTTTACAGCAGCAGAGCCGATCTACAGAGCAGCAGGAGGCCTTTAGACCTATTGTATGCCCCTAGCTGGAATACATGCAGTTTAAAAGGGCTTACACAGAGCTATCATCAGGTCAGGATTCAGGTGGCTGGTACGACATGCCTCATGTAACATTTCAACCCAAGAGAAATCTTTGATCCTAAGCACTGCTCTCTTATGTAATAATAAACTTACAGTTAAGGGAGAACCATAAACTGGAAGCTGTGAGGAGCAGACCTAATGTGGCAATGACACACTGGGATGATGCATCCAGTTTTTTTTAGAAGTCACATTTAAACCATTAAACTTAGTGTTAAAATGATGTTTCGCTTTAACAATGGATTACAAGGATTTACATCTTAAAGTGTCTCTCCTTTATCAAACAGGATTTTTATCCCTTTAGAACAGCAAACAGCAAACACAGTCACAGTCATGTTCATGATCCTGAAATAGACCACAGAGGACAGCAGGGCTTAAATTCAGGTTATAGATCACACCCAGTGTGTGTGAGAACAGTCAGAGGACAGATTTACACTGACATTCACTCACTGTGCTCAGGTACAGGTGAACCACACACAGCAGCTGATTAAATCATAACCTCTGGGGAAGCACACTCACTCACAAGTTACTGTTTAAGATCACACACTCCTTTTAGCACACACACACACACACACACACACACTTACACACGCACCCATAGGTAGAAGTGCAGAGCGTCCAGGCTGCACAGACTGCTCCTGAGTGGGATGATAACCACGGTGTAAGAGCTGGAGCAGCGACAGGCCATGGAGAGGAGATCAGTCTCTGACAGGTACCACTGCCCCATCCAGCTGGGCGCATGGCAGACCACAAAACACAGCTCCACACAGCTGGGCAAGAGACTCTCTATAACAGCAGAGAGAGAGAGAGAGAGAGGGAGAGAGGGGGGAGGAGGAGCAGCATGATTCACAGGCACAGACAGCATGGTGCCCCCAGGGCGAGGCAATGAAAAATTCCACTTGTCAACGCCATAGCTGGTTAATTGACATCCAGTGACAAAGAGAGAACAGAGAGAAAGAGCGAACATGGCAGAACAGGATGAAATACGAAGAGAAGCAGAAAGCAAGGAAAAACAAAATAATGGATCAATTCTCTTAAAGCTACACCTGCACAATACTTTATCAGGTTCATTCTCTGAAATACTTTACGTAAAGGATCAACATCTATACGCCAATGAGGCACATTCTGCAGAGAAGAGTTTAATTCTACAGGTTACAACCACCTGCAGAACTACAGTGAATCTTCCTCCACTAGATATTCTGTGCATGTCTTAAAAGTATGACATACACTGAAAAAAGTCAACATGAAGCAATTTTTTTGCCTTATTTCTAGTAAAAAAAAAAAAAAGTCTAAAATTTATACATTTAAGTGCTGTAAAGATTACTTCAATGACCAAACTCTCTTTTGTAACAGGCAGAAACTGTCTGCTGTAGCTGGATGTCAGAGAAGAGATTTGAGTAGAAATATGGGTGAGATCAGGACTCAGCTCCTGTGTGATCACCTTTTATATCTTCTTTATGAGACATAAGAGATGTAAAAGTCCTGCTCTTACACGCTCTAACAGAGATTTTCTGCTCAAAGGGTTGTCAGGTTTTCTCAGAATCCTGCAGTCCTGTGTGTTAGGTGGAAGCTTACCATTCCTTTGAGGGAAGGCGCTGCAGATTGAAAACAGAGTGCTCGTGATAATGTTTTTGCCTTGTCCCAACATGTTCCCAGGAATGTGACAGAACCTGGGGACAAGCTGAGCCAGCTCGAAGGTATGGAGTGTGTGCCAGTGGAATTTACAGCAGTTATTACAAACAGGCAGAGCATTTAGTTCAGTCCTGTTTTCATATAAGGGTGGGAAGGGAGAGGAGTTGCACTAAGATCATGACCATCAGCTGTTCAGAGGGTCGATTTCTCTGCAAACAATAGACGCACGTGGTCCAGTGAGCACCTCAGGCTAAACTGACAGAGGAAGTGGATGGATTGAATCCACTTTAACAGCAGTACAGATTTGTGAGGTTGTGTTATGGTGAGCAGAGGAAATTAACCATGCTCTTTTTTTGTTTTTTTACTGTACTTACCACCAAAGCAACTGATGTAAGATCAAAGAGCATAATTAATTAAGATTATCCATAAGTTAACGTTCCACCATCACTCCCAAATCTGAATGGCTGCAGGTACCACCTTAAACTTCTGCATTTTGGTTTGATTTTTATCTTGTCAAATGTGAGACTTGAGTTAAAAATAACTATGTGATCTGTTTGTAACAGTGTAACAGAGGAGTTTTCAGTCTCTGTTACTACTGGAGCAGATAGCTGGGGATTGAGTCAGCTAATGTTACAGCTGTTTTTTATTGCACACATAGTCAGGGCCACTAAGTTCAGCCAGATGAGTTTGTAGGATGAAGACAGAGATTTGTAAAACTATACATTTTTAGAAACCTTATAATGCAACAAATCAGAAAACCAATGTTGCTATTTTTTTCCGAGGTTGTTATAGCAGCCATCTTGGAGCTTTAAAAATGGCTTCTTTCAAAAACGAATTTCTCCATATCTTACCTCCTAGATGACCTAAATTCATGATTTCAATGGTTGAATCTACATTTTTGGGGCCAAGGAATCCAATGGAGCTGACTACACTGTAAATAAGACATGTATGGGTGGGTATTTTGCATTTTAATCATGTCTTTGAGTGTTTTACATCATAAAATAGCTGGCTGTTTTGATTGAAACATGCCTGGCTTTTTTTCTTGCATTTTGTAAAATGGTCCCCCCAACAAAATAAAAAGGTCCCTATAGAGGCGTAAATTTTCAGTTCACTTGATATGATACCTTCAAAAACTGTGAGCACAAATAATCTGATGCATGTAGTAATAGTTTTGACACTGCAATTGATGTAAAGGAAAGAGAATAGAGGTGTGGTAGTGTGATAGAAAAAATGTGATCTCTCTACTTAAACTTCAGAGCTTATGATTAATACAGAATAGATCGTTAATTTAGACACCAAGAACAAGAGCACCAATCACAAAAAATCTTTGCTTCCCATAACCATAACATCACACAGTGTTGCATAGAATTGGCATAATGAAGGAATCAAGTCATCATAACAATACCTTATATCCTAATTGAATGTTGATTTGCCGTTCAACTCTTGTGTTACCCTAATTCAAGATTCCACTGGCTTCTACATTTTTGGCTGAGAAAAAAACAAATGGTGCCAATACATCTCGGATGAATCCAGGTAATTTGCTTTATCAGTGTAATGTTGATGCTTGGCCTTACATGGCCCCCTTTAAATTCTTGATTAAAGGACCCTCAAAGTTGATGGATGGGCAGGTTGTCTTTTGAGAGTTGTCTTTTGTAAGATGTGATAAAGAGTGTTAGTGAAATATTACATTGTTTGGACGACAGACATATCCAAATGACCATAAAATACCATTTTATCATGTAAAGATGCAAAATACACAACCATACATGCCTCAATCATAAGGAAGGTCAGCTTCATTGAATTCCTTGCCCCCAAAAATGTAGATTCAACCATTGAAACCATGAATTTAGGTCATACGGGAGACGAGAAACGACAATATGGAAAAACTTGTTTTTGAAAGAGGCCATATTTAAAGATCCAAGATGGCTGCCTCTGAAAAAAATGGCAACATTGGTTTTCTGATTTGTTATGTCATAAGATTTCTGAACATATATAGTTTTACAAATCTCCGTCTACATCCTACATATTGACCTAAGCAACCTGACTAAGGACCCCCTCGAAAATGAGATGATGCATTATCCTTGAAAATAAACAATAAGACATTAATCCTGCTTCGTGATAAAGGCCCCTGTTGTTAATTTTTGCTCACAAAAGGCATCACAATATCACATCTGAAATATTAAGTCCCACTTGTCAAATCCAGACTTTAAAGAGCTTTACTGAGGTCTCCCAACAGTCACCTCTACATTACAACAAAAGCCTTTAGTGTTCGCACTATGGTGTACACGAAGATGACATGCCTCTACCTTTTTGCCGCAAAATGCAGCTGAGTGTCATCACAGTGTTTCAGGGATCAAGCTGCAGGATCTGCAGATTGTCACGCCTCCTCTGCAGACCAAGAAACAAGTTTTGCCCAATAATAAAACAACGACGACTTATCAGATCAGATCAGTCCGCAGATTCTTGCTGTGAGTCATGGAGAGTTCAATGACTGTTGTGTTTCTGTCAGTTATGTTTTCTTCCTCCCCCCTCCTCCACAACTCTGCAAATCCTTCAATGAATACTGCTGTCTACATTTGTCAACAATAGTTCTGCAGTGACCTCCTCTCCTTTGAGCATTTTTTGCCGAAACAAGGGACACTTGTTTTTATTTCTGCTCCAAGAAACAACAATTTATAATAAAAATAATACATACTAAAAAAAAACAAAAAAAAAACAGGTGATGTTGTGGAGTGTTGTGGGGTTGCTGCACACAGCACACAAACATTATCAATTTTTCATAATTTTCCTTTCCTCCAATGAGCAAATGAAGCTAAATGTAATTCAAATGTCCCTCAAATTCATGTACTTTTTGCTAATTAGATTTCCACCCGACAGGAACTTGAGTCCGATTGTGGCTTTACTTTGACATTGCACATATTCAGACAATGATCCTGGTATGAACACAACATTCTAGAGGAGAGGCAGCATGTTAAACTTCTCACAGCAGAGTCAGGGGTCAAAATATACATGTTCTCATCTGCATATTTTTTAAATCTATTTTTGAAACCACATCACTGCTCCATCCTGAAACTTTTCTCTAAGTCTCACAGCTTCTCCTTCTTCTGCAGCATCAGCCTGATGAAACCAATTAGTTCCAGGTGCTTAAAACTCACCTTTGGCTTCTGCTCCAGGAGCAGTTGTGCAGTTCAGTGTTACAAAGATCAAAACACCACATTACCCAAAGAAAAAAGAATTGGCTCTCCTGTGACAAGAAAATGATTTTCTGGATCTGGAAAAGATAAAAACAGGCTGGACTAACACAAGTGGAATTAACTCATCACTCAAAATGGAGCCGACAAAATCTTCAGCAGCATGTCCACTCTGGGCTTCCATACAAACTGCATCTATTGATTGAACACCGAAGGTCCTCTGGCCAAACAAAGGTAGTTTTTTAACATCACGTGTTGAATCCAGCATGTGATATATCTGTCCCTAAGTCAAGACTCTCTTCAAGCTCCGAGGGATCTCCTGCAAAACCCATGACCCCTCATGATATTGTGCCCTCATCAAGCCACAATTCAAGGTGAACCAGTAGAGCAGGTACAGGACAGTTTGCTGAATTTCTTCTATAACACCCAGGAGATCCTCAGAAAAAGCCAGCAGAGATGACACCTCCTGAGGAAACTCAATCCCTTTGGAGTAAGCCAGAACATTCTCAGGACATTGTACTACTCCTTTATACAGAGTATCCTCACCTTCTCTATCACAAGCTGGTTTATTTTTAATCAGCCCTCAGGAAGCTGTCAGCAGAAAACTGTGACTGTCAGCCATAAAATAACTGGGTCATCCCCATGATCTCTGTTGGCTATCTATGAACAGCTTACATGTAGGTTAGCAGGAAACATTGTTCAGGGCTCCTGACATGTGCTGTTCACCAAGTCTGAGTGGCTTTCATCAGGCTGTCAGCTTCTCTGCCTAGCCTGCAGAGCTTGAAGAAGAAACCTTAGGGATTATTCTTACCCCTTCTTACCCAAATTATGAAACTTTCACTTGAGATAAACCCAACTAGCCACAAAATTCAGTCAGCTGTAAAAATTTATGAATCCAGTATTAGCGCAAAAAGATATGCTCCATAGCACCCCTGAGTGGCCTAAAACTGCAGCCCCTCGGGCTACTTTGAGCTAGAGCCCTGAATTTTTGCCGGCGTTACTATCATGCCCAGACCTACAAAAAAGTCTCTTATGTCCATGGTGAATTCCAAACAGGGAGTTTGTGATTTGGACTTAAACATCGGATTTTGAAATTTATATTTGAACAAGTCCGAGGTGTTAGATCAGATCAACTCCAAACTTGGCTTGTGTATCCTACACACATTGATAATTCAAAGTTATCAAAACATTTATAGAATCTCAATGGGCGTGGCCAGGACAAGGGCTAAAAGTTTGGCATTTTTTAAACTATGTCTGATCTTTACGAAAATGGACGCACGTGTTAAGTGTTACGGCCTGGACACAGCCATGTCATTATTTTCAACAGAAAGAACAGTGCACCCAAATGGCAACAGGAAGAATTACAGTTACAGGATATGTATTTTTATCAACCACTCGCAGGTTTTCAATCTAATCAACTCTAAACTTGGCTTGTTTATACTACACACATTGATGATGAAAAGTTATTGCAAGATTTTTTGTAACTCAATGGGTGTGGCCACAAATGACAGCAAGATTTGACCATTTCAGACGCTTAATGAAAACCTTACTATGTTGGATCAGGACCAAAATGCACTGTTCACTATCACAGCCCGAGTGCGTTTCTATCACTGATTTTGCAAACATTGCTCCATAGTGCCACCTAGAGGCTCAAAATTGCAGGACTTCCGACTTTGAGCTAAAGCCCTGAAATTTTTTGCCCATAACTATCATGCCTAGAACTACAAAAAAGTCTCTGAAGACCATTGTGAGTTCTTAACAGGAAGTTAAAAATTGGGATTTTAACATTGGATTTTGACGATTTATAGTCTATGTATTTTGTTGAACTAGTTCTGGGTTTTCCATCTTATCAACTCCAAACTTGGCTTGTATATCCTATACACATTCACTATGAAAATGTATTATAGATTTTTTTGTAACTCACTGGGTGTGACCATGAAACACCGCCAAAGTTGACCATTTCTTCAGCATCAGGAAAACCTCAATAGCTCTCTTGTATTATGTTGTATCAGGACCAAGATACGCACACTTGTTAAGTGTGTCATCCTGAACATATCTATATGCCTGTTTCAGCTCAAGGTACAGCGCCCCTTACTGTCAACAGGAAGTAATATACTTTTATCTGTCATTTAAAACTCCTCTGTTTCTTTGGATTTGCTCTTCATTTGTGCTCACAAATGTTTTTCAAGCCTCGACAAAGCATCACGTATTACATCATGTTCAATAGTTAAAGGGTGTCTGATATCTAGCCATGAACCAGGAAGTCATTGTAACTCCTTGGTATGAGGTCAAAGTTCATGTATGCTCGCTGCAGGGACTACACCTCTTCCACTAATGTAGCTTTTGGCAGAGGCAGATTTTTCTGTGCATGTGGCAGCAAGGACATGCCTGGACGGGGGCAAGTGGGGCGAGGGCCCACTAATTGCTGCTCCCTGCTTTAATTAGGACCCCAGCCCGAGAATCGAGGCAAAGGCCCTCTTGAAACCTGATCAATTAATCTTACCCCTTGGATCAATCATCCAGCCATTGCCGCTTTGTCCTGAAGTGTTATTCATTGCAGGAGCTCCGAATGATTGAGCCCACACAGACTTAATGTCTCCCAGTGCTCGTAGTTTTCCCACTGTCTCTTCTTCAAATGCTTGCGCCCTCATGAACGCCTGGCAGCCGCGAAACCAGCCCAGCAAGGTCGAGTGTCTGCCATGGGATGTAAAGACCCTGGGTGCCCTTAATCAGAATTGGATACTGCCCGTCTGTGTATCTGTCTGGTGGGTGTATGTTTGGTCTGTATCTAAGATCATACTGTCTCTGCATTTTAGCTTGGGGGTGTACACCCGCAGTCTGAGTCGGTGTCCCTTCTCTTCTTTTGGTTTCTCCCCTGTCGCTGGTTCCTTAACTGTGTGGTCATACTGTTCATCTATAGCTCCCTAAATATGTTGGATCTCTGTTCTGTTCGTTTCTCATTCACAATCTGTTCCCACACCCTCTAGATCTAACAACAGCATCATTGATGCTGACTGGCTGCCGTCGTAGTCTGCGTAGCAGTCTAGAACAGCTTGTTGTCCCTGTGGACTTGCTTTCAGTGTGGTGCTGCAATGTTTTGGAACTAAGTCGTGCGCCTGCTCGCCCTGTGGGGATGTCTGAGCTGGCTGTGGGGTAACACTGTGTCCAGAAGCCTGGGTCTCAGCTTGAGACTGCTGTTTTTGAGTTTGGGTTTGCAGTGGGGGCTGCTGTGGGGTGAACGGTTGGGAATACCCACACTGACCGTGTACTCTGGAGGGTCATTTGCAACCTGTGTCGCAGAACTCTGCCTTTGTCCTCCAAAACTGTCAATGACTCACTGTTCACTATATCGCAACCTCCTTTAATGTTGAATGACCCTGTGATCACTGGGTATAATCCACTGATGGTTGTTGCATTGGTTTGTTCGCTCTTTTTCTCTTCACTTGCTGACTCGCTCATCGGAAATTTCATTTTCCTTGCATTGTTTTGTTTGCTTCTCTGCAGCTCAGCAAGACCTTCTCTTATCATCTTCCTGTGACATTGGCCTTCTTCTTTGAACAAGTTGATGATCTTGAGCTCCAACTCCTTCTGCTTCAGACTGTTTATTGTCTTAAATGTTGGTTTGTGATCTTTTATGTGACATTCCGTATCCCCACACACTCCCACATCAAAAGTGCCTTCTTCTGGCCACACAGGATCTAATCCTTTGTGCTACTTGTGCCACTTGTCTGAAAACTTCTGAATGTCTTTCATTAACTCTGGGTGTTTGCAGCTAATAATAGCTACACACACAATATCAAGGTCCATCCTACAACACTTCTATAACTCCAAATCCCAGCTACTGCAATCACACCACCCTCTATATATGCATGATAATATTATTCATATTCATTCTTACATTTCATCCCAACTTTCACATACATGATCTCAGTCCTACTCTGGACTTATCTTCAGGTGCATCATGGTGATACAACAGTGCCACCTATTGGAGGCAACTAATTTTTACTGCCTTAACAATTACCATGTATGCTTGATGTAGGGACCAAACCTCATGCATACACATGGCTTTTGGCTGAGCCACATTTTGCTGCCCATGTGGTGGCCAGGACATGCTCCAATGGGCACATGTGGGGCGAGGGCCTGCTTATTGCTGCTTACAGCTTTAATTTTATTTTTTATTCAAGCAATTGTTTTTACTTTTACTTTTTCAGTCTTCTTGGAGGTAGGACCTTAGAATTTTCAAAGTAGACTTGAATTTAATGTGCAATGTGGTCTCCCTGTTTGTGCTGTTTGTTCTTATTTGTTGACGGCTCTATGCACCTTAATTTCCCTTCAAGGATAAATAAAGTTTCTTTCAATGCAATTCAATACAGTTCCATTCAGTCAATTCAAGTCAATGATGTTTGCCTGCTTTCACTCTGATTGGGCCTCATTCACTAATAAATGTGTAGGAAAGTTCTCACTCTGCGTACAATCTCAGTGTTTTCTCTATTTGGCAGGCTTTTAAGAACATGCATGAGCTTACACACACACACACACACACACACACACACACACACACACACACACACACACACACACACACACACACACACACACACACACTATAGTAACCCACATTTCAGTCACTACACTGTCACTTAGGATGGCCCTCTTGTTGCTTCCTCTGTTACTCTCTCACACACAAATGCTTCCACACACACTCATTCTGCCATCTTGCTGTCACTGAGACTTTCAAATGTGGTTTCAGCGTAACTTGGTCAGATAATCACACACTGAGGACCATGTACAGAAAATAAAGGACATTAAGTTAACCCTTTTTTATCTTCTTTGAAACATAGAATAATGAGGAACAATCAGTCAGGTTTTTAAGGGACATATTTGGACATTCAAGCGGCTTCTATCCAATCCACACCAGCTCAGAGATTCAGAGTTGCAACTTGAGGACGTACATTCCATTTAGCATGTAACAGCCATTTTCATGTGACAGGAGATTTACAGGAGATTTACAGGAGATGTGACAGGAGATTTAAGTTCATGTGTTGTCCACTAGGTGTCACCTTTGTTTTTTTTTTTTTATATAAATGGGTACTTAGGTAGGAACCTTTCTACAGGTGTCAGGTGTTGCTAGAGGGGGAGCACTAATAGTTCTTTGACCGCAATGCCAGCACACCGTGTCAGTCTGTGTCAGATAATAGATATCCATGATCTGAACGGAAATGGTTGGATGTTGTATTCTTCACGACACAAGTCAGGAAGACGCACAGCAAGCGAGTCAAGTAGGTTTTATCCCGTCCAGTAACATGCGGTGAGGTCCATGACGAGGGAGGCAGGCACCTAGCTAAAGTTGAAATTTCCATATGTGTGTGTTATATTATATACGGTACACTGCTCACATTTGCTAATACAAACTGTTACTGGCCAGCCCTGCCCCTTTAACGCGGTGACAGTCTGTGCTGTGTGTGTGTGCGTGTGTGTGTGTGTGTGTGTGTGTGTGTGTGTGTGTGTGTGTGTGTGTGTGTGTGTGTGTGTGTGACATAGAGGAAGGAGAGATGGTCTGAGTGCATGCATGGCGTGTGTGGGGCGGGAGTACATTATGTTGGTCTTTGTTTCCTCAATAAATGTACGGTTGTGCACAAGGTGCACCTTTTTTCCTCCTCTTTAGTCTTTTTCCTCACTTTGGCCCGGACTCCTAGAACCCGGTTACACTGGCCAATCGTGCCGTGCCTAAGCACGCTTCAGCCCTAAAGCACGTTTGGAAAGGCCAGTGTGACCGCAACTGTGCCGTGCTCAAGCACGATTCACTTCCATGCTTTGGCACGCTTCGAAGAGGTGGGCTTCTGCACGATTTACTTCATGCAGGAGCACAAGCACGTGGACAGCACGTGCGATCCATACGTATGATCACCGCGAGGGCATCTTGACGGTCATTTTAAACAAAAGGGGGGTGTTAGAGGGCTGTGTCAGGCAAAAACGACTCACTATAAGTCCAAAAGTCTCTAAAGTTGTAGCAGTGCTCTCTGTGTCTCATTGTGCTGACTCTGATGAGATCGTGCTTCATGTAAACAGACGCTTTACGATGACGTAGGCGGGCTATGCGCGTGTGTGATACCGGCTAAAGTCTGGTTGACGTAGGGGTAGTGTGACCACTGGCCGTACTCTCCAGCTGGGGAACAGAGCTGCGGGGGGGCAATCGTGCTTAAGCACGGCACGGTTCGGATGGCCAGTGTGACCGCGCTCCAAGACACTGGTTACCAGCAACGAGCCAAGTAAATAAATGTTTATCACCTTTTCCATCTACAGTTCAGAGACAGACTGAAGTCCCGGAGTTAACAAGACGAAATACCAATTAAAACCCGAAACATACGTTCACCTGCATTTCTACAGGATTTAAATCACAGGAGCAAGAGCAAAATACGAACAAAAATAACCCATATCTCAACAACACAAGAACACAGGCCAGACACCTCCAGTATACTCTATTAAACGTCTGCACTAACAAACTATCACGAGACCTTAAAGAGAGTGTGGTATTACAACCTGCAGAGGCAGAGAAGCGCTGTGCCTCATCGATGCCCAAATTAATCAGTGTGACACCTTAGTACGCATGCGCCAACCTACAAAACGTTGTGATTTCAAGTAAACAGTCTCTGCCTATGACGCACATTACAAGCATGAAGCCAGCGCGAAACGCTGTCCGTCCCCTCTGTTAGCCTCCCTCTTATTGACAAATCAGCAATTTCCTTTTTTATTTTTTTAATTATGACAAATTGTCGACGAACAACTGAAAAAAAAATTAAATTATATTAACTTTTTTTTTTTCTTGTTAGCTTAGGGGAGTCACTGACTCCCCTGCCTCCCCTGACCGCACACCACTGATCCCGTCCATGCAGCCCCTCAGTGGCTTTAAGTATAAGGCTTAGTAGCTACAAAACATATTTTTCCAAATACTGCAGAAATTTTCCCAGTTCTCTTTTTACCTTCTCTTGTGCGTCTCTCAGTGCTTTTAGTAGCAATGAAGAAGACTTTTGATCTTGTGTACAGAGCATCACAGCAGATAATCCTCATCCTCTCACAGGGAGGCGCTACAGTCCATCTGACTACTTAAAACGTGTCAAAGAAGTCATTTATCTTGAATACTTTAACCATCCTGAACCTTTTATTAAGTGAGATCTAAACCCTGACAGGGTGTGAGCTGTTTGTTATCCTGACTGTGTCAATGATTATGCAGACATTATGAATCTAAACAGACACATTTCTGGTCATTAAAGACTTTTTCTATTCTTATTCTGTTAAAATGAAACCTCCTCCTAAAGCCACTTAGTGGCATAAGTTAAACTGTTTAGTCATGCATGCATATCCAATCTGATCATCACAGGTACTGCACAGATTAAATTGAATATTATATTGCGATTATGGGCATTTTTCTCTCTTCCTTTCCTTCATTAACTGCTCATCCAGGCTCATCCACTCACCAATAACCCCCCTCCCCAGCCCTCCTCCTCTTTCTCTAATGCACGCACATTTCTGTCACACTCATCACGCAAAACCTCAGTGTTGCACAGCCAAGATGCAAACCAGACGTTCCCCCAGATGCACAGAAGTAAAACACATCAGCTGAAGCGCAGCACCATTTTACCTCAGCTTCACAGAGCAGGAGCAGATACAGGGTCATCAGTGAGGGCCTTTTTTGGGGGGGGGGAGTTACTGAAATAACTGTTTTCTGCTGCTTTTTTGCACTTTCATCTTATTTCATCCTATTTTTGAAACTGTTATGAGATGATTTCTAGGCTTGGACTTTGATCGAGCCTTTGAGGTTCCTTTAGGGGCCCACTAGGATGTATGAAGAGACATAAACAAAGGATCACTTTACACCAACTCAGTCCCACCCTCCAGCCCGCCCCTTGGTTTCATTCCCACGCCCAAACACACTTTAAAAAACAATATTTCACTCAGCTCCATGCTTCCCTTCAAAGCTTTAGCTGCTTAATACTTTATGATAAACAATAAATGCTTCACACACACACATAATAAGGACAGCACAGTTCACAGAAAAATAAATGGAAGACCCCGATCACAGAGTTGAGACCCCGATCATTATGCGTGTTGTTACACATGAATAGTGCTGGTCTCAGGGCCCCCTAAGGACCCCAAGAACACACACTCTGAGTCGGGGTCTCCTCTCACATCTTGGAGTAAACCCATTCACCCTGAAACAGCCGGCTCCCAAGTGAACCCATGACAATATCCAGCTGCCAGAGAGCGGCCTTGCACGCCGCACAACCCTAGCTTCTACTCCTTTCCACACAAACACTCACACACTCTCACGCACACACACACACACACACATAATCTACTGCTCACTTCCCGCCAAACCCCACCTGTGGCCTCCCAAGCTGGAAGAATGCTCCTATGGAAACTCCTCTGTTTTACATGTAGAATACTTACACTTTTGTGTGTGTATTTTTAATTTTCAAGTTAATAGTTAATTTTGTAAGGCAACAAACTTCCGCAAAATTTTGAGTTAGGCTCTCAAATTAAAGTTTTGAGTGTTGCTTTTGAGTTCCCGTAACTTTTCTTATCAGTGTTCACTCAATTTGAAGTTGCACTAACTCGTATTTTTCCCTTATAATAATTTAAAACCTTAACTTCAATTAACTAACCCTAAGTTGTAGTTACTTGTACTTCCACATTGTACTAAATACTTAATACATTTTACTTCTATCAACTGACTGAAAGTTTTAATAACTTATAAATTCACATTATAATAACTTAAGACTATTAGTTCAAATTTCTTACTGTACATTGCTGTACATTCCCTATAAAAATGCAACACATACATCCCAAATATTTGTTTTATTTGAAGTGTACAGGCAGCTCAAACAGGGGACTGATGGCTGTTGGCAGGTCAGGACGATCTGGAAGGACAACGGCTTCTTTCACTGCAATGATACTCAGACACTCTCATTAGCTGCAGTTTTCTCATCCTTCAGAGAGGACATCCACAGTGGAACTTGTGATTCTCTTCTGGGTCAGTGGCCTTGTGATGACAGACAGAAAAAAAACATATATTAAACAGTTTATTCAGTAGAGGCAGCAGGTCACACAGACCAGACTGCAGTCTGCTGTCAGAGCTGCAAGCTCTGACCATAGGCTGTAAAAAAAAAAAAGGACGTCATCTCGCTCGGCTCCAAGTGAGGTCTCCACAAAAACTGCTCCCCCTGGTGGCTGGCTGCTGTATAGGTCAAAAAATCCTGCTCCCCAGCCATTCCAGATTGGCTGTGGTCAATTTTAAAAAATTAATACACCTCATAGAAATGTTTCTCACATCTAGTTGTTGAGGTTTTGAAGATATTATTGGGCTGCCTCATATCCTTTACCTGCTGTGAGCAGACAGGATCCAGGAGACAGAGAAGGAGCATGACTGAAGAAGCTCAGTCCTGGACCCTGTGGAGGTGGAGACTGGCTGAACTGGACAATGATGGACAAACTGTCATCATCTATTTTATTATGGAGCTTTTTGCACTTTTTATACACCTTCTCAATTTTGTTTTCTGGATTGCTGCTGTGACTTCAATTTCGTTGTACTTATTACAATGACAATAAAGTTCTATTCTTATATCCAGGTCCTCTTTTCTCCATGAAGTTGTGTTTTCATTAGTTATTAGAGGTTAAGAATGAGGATTTACGTTTTAGGCTTTATTGACAGCTGCTGTTCTTGTGTACTTTTTTCATAGGTTGTAAAATATGTCAGAAGGGAGAGCAAAGACGAGATTAGACTCTCAAAAGAAAAAAAATAATTGTTTTTTTCGTCACCTTGGTCCACTCGGATTCTTTCTGAGTCCCGCAGAGCCACACTGACCACTCTGTATACAGTCAATGACTCTGATCCATATTATGTCAGATCAAACTGCAAACATGCTTCTGTATTGTCCTGAACATGCAGATGTTAAATTTGTCTAAGTGTCATCAGTACAACAGAGACATGTTGCTGCATGTTGTGAAACAAAGACATGAAAAGCCAGTTGATGTTCTGACTACAGTTTTAAGTTAGCATTGAGATCTAAAGTTCATCATCTCAGGCCCTGTTGACACAAACACGTTTTATCTGAAAACGCTAAAACGCAGTGAAAAACGATCTGCATTTACACATAAATTCTGAGGGACTGAAAACACTGAAGCAAGCATGCCAGACATGTAGTTGGTGCCATAACTGTCTTGTCCAGAAGCTGCTTTCAGTAGATCCCCATTGAAGTAGAGTTGGGCCGATCATCTGGTGCATTAGCAAATACCAAGTGCAGAAGTGGAGCAACAAATGCACATTTTGATTCAACAAGCACAACACAGTAGTCTGCGACGACCGAAACAATGGTACTGTTGTGTTGTATGCGCTTGCATATCCACTGAAAATGCCGGCTTACTGTTTACATGGCAACAGTATCAGCAGCATTTCAGAAAAGTTCCTTTTGGAGGCCGTAATGCAACAATACTTTTGCGTTTCACCCTGAAACCATTGTTATGGTCTCATCTGGTCTCTGATCTGAGCTGCTGTTAACTTGGGATTGCTGAGAATTGTGACTCGGGTTAACTTATCCTCAGAAGCAGAAGTGACTCTCTCCAGTTTCGTAGTAGAGCTTGATAGTTTTTGTGACTCCATTTGGGGACACATTTAAAGTTTTTGCAATTTTCTGAACTGACTGAACTTTATTTCTTAAAGTATTGATGGCCAACTTTTGGCCTGTATTGTACATCCTCTGTGTATGAAACAATGTACGTGTGCATGGGTGCAGATTTCAGAGTAAAGAATATGCTGCTTCAAAGTGATAAACTTCAGAAGTAAATCTACAGAAATTAGCCCGTTTTTCATCTCAGCCACTGTTAGTAGACAGCTCTGGCGACCTTTGTGATAGATACTTCTTAAAGCTCTTTCCTGTTCATAATTTTTAGTCATAAAGTGAAGTGCACCTTTTTTGAGTTTCTTGCGGTAAATCTTGTTGCTGTTGCTCTGTGGAAAACTTATCTACATTTTCCTCCAAAAGGCCAAAGGAAAATGAACCCCCCCGCCCACCCCCCACCCCGTCTTTGGTATCAAAGATGCACTGAACATGCAATGAAGTGCAGGCACCTGGAGCACATTTAGCAGCAAACTTTAAAAACAAAATATTCAAGGTGTCTTAGGATAGGATATCTTACACAAGCTGTGAAATGATGGTTTCAGTTCCAAAATGAGGAGTCAAAGCGGTGACTTTAATGCCATTCATGTCTTCTCACTTGACCAAATATTTTTTTTAACATCCTCCAATAAAAATAAGGCTATGTCAAGGTCATGGAGTTTCAAAAAGATAAACAATGTAACACAAAATTGAAGCCAGACAATTTAACCCGCTTTACCACAAAGTGGTCCAGTATGGAACAGTGCAGTTTGGTTTGGGTTGGGGATTTCGGAAGCTTGATCCTGTTTGTGTTTCCACAGCCAACTGTGCCCTTTTGGTAGGCGGCATGTAAGCCAGATGCAGATAGCTGTGTCAGCTATGTAATAGCATGATGGCAGCACAACACAATGCACCCGGCTAATAAATCCAACAAAGAGGAAAAACTCAACAAATCGCTCATTTGGGCTATATTTTTTCATCCATCGCCAGTGTTATCATAAAGTCAGCTCGTCTGCCGTCTTCAGGTGGGTCAGCTGACCCAGAGCTGACCTGGTAAACAAACGTTTGACGGTTGTCCTTACCGGTTTGAGCCTGAGTACACGGACGAGGAGCTCCATGAAAGAAGGATGCAGAGGGAGAGAGACGAAGAGCTGGCTCGAGAACAACAAACAGGAACACGTCCACGACTCAATGCAAACTGGTCGTGCTTGTGGACAGTGTTCGCCTATGGCAACAGAGGAGGAGTGTGTTTGTGATAACGACAAAAAATATAGCCCAAATGAGCGATTTTGCAGAGAATATGTCCCTCGCTGAAGCTCCCTTGCCGTGGCCCCCGCTAAGTGCGGCTAAAATCAGCTGGATCTAAATAACTTCTGAAGGACTCCGAGCTGCACGATGTTTGTCTGAGTGAGTATATGAGCATGCACACACCTATAAATAAGGTCCAGGTGTCAAAAAACCAGAGTTGCCCTTTAAGTGTAAACAGAGGTCATTATCATTTAAAAAGGTTGTAAATCTAGTTCAAGTAAATTTCAGCATTTTTTTGTCTGCTTTCATCATATTAAACATAATTATCCAACAACAAAATGCTGAGTGGCTAGTAACTTTAGAAAACCACTGGCCACAATGGCTGGTGAGCAAAAATGTTAATGTCAAGCCCTGTTCATAATATATGAAAAGATGCCTGAACCTCAAGAGGACCCACTCACATGGTGGGGAAAACATGACAAAATGTTACCTGACCTTGCCTACTTTGCTAAAAAGTATTTGTGTGTCTCAGCTTCAAGTGTGGCTTCAGAGCGTGTATTTAGTGCATCTGGACTTATTTGCAGTCCACGAACAGCACGACTTACAGAGGAGCACACTGACATGTTGGTGTTCCTCTCACAAAATCTGAAGTGAGAGGAATCTTGTTCCTCTTTTGAAATGCATTAGATTGCTTAACACTTTGCCCCTACCCCAATTGCAGAAAAGTTGCTAAACAAAAAAGAATTATTGCATTGCATTGTTTTTTATTCCCTACCTCCAAATACAGTTAAGTGACTTTTGAATGTGTGACAAATATCAGAGGCCTCTAAATAAGTGCCCTACCTCAGTACAATTGCACTGTATTTATTTTCAATTGCTTTAAAATGCCTTTAAATAGTCTGACTCTGAGGCCTTAGTTTGAATAAGTGCACTGCACATATCTTTATTTTCAATTGCATTTAAGTTACTTTTGAATGTTTGACAAATATCAGAGGCCTTTAAATAAGTGCCCTACCTCAGTACAATTGCACTGTTTTTTGTTATTTCAGTTGCAGCTAAGTAAATGTGTTCTGTACTGTTCTGTACTGTTCGTTAAATAAAAAGAGACGTTTTTGCACTGAAAATCCCTGTGGTTATGTGGTATCCAAAATCGTATTGAAAATCAATATTTTACAAAATATCGTATTGAAGTTAGAAATCCAGTATCGTGACAAGCCTACCCCACTCTATTCAAATCTGCAGCTGTCATTCCTATCTTGAAAAAACCTGGTTCAGACCCCAAAGACTTCAATAACCTCTGCCTGATTTCTCACCTTCCTTTCATCTCCAGAATTCTTGAAAAAAACTGTTGCTTCTCAACTCCACTTCCAGTCTTTTCTTAGAGTCAACATTTGTGAAGGCTGATAAAAGTTTTATGTTGCTGCAGTTAAACGGATTATAACTTCTCTTCAGGGCCAAACGTTCACAACCAGGTCAGAAAGTCAAAGTGTTACTGACACAGTTTGTTCCACTTCCTCTCTGCAGCTCATGAACATGTCTTAAACTTCTGCGAGTTTTCTTCCTCTTCTTGGAGCTTCGTGTAGGCCTATATGTTTTTTTCGGAATGATGGAGCTTGAGAGGCTCAAAGAGCTGTTTGTCCGAGTCACGTTGCAGCTCAACGTGACTGCAGAGTGCGGGCTGTGGGCCAAAACAAAACGTGATGCAAGCACAACACGAGAATGTGTGTCACATTTGCGGGAGAGGGGAAATGGCCGCCATCACCAAGGTATTTGACCTACTTCTGTAGTCTGAAGGAGAGGGGAGGCAGAGGGGCGCTGCAGCAGCACTGACAGCAGAGCAACGGAGCAGGAGCGCAAAGGCTGACACGGAGAGAGAGAGAGAGAGAGAAAGAGACTTTAGCAACGTGTGTATCTGGTGAGTAACATTTTTAATTATTGTTAACACTTTTGTAAAACCTGAATAGAATTATCAGATTGTTGTCATCTTCCGGCTGCGCTCCAACAATAACTGTACCGACCGTACCACGTGACTCCTTCACGCACCCCCCGGTCCTTCACAAACAAGTCGCTGATAAGAGGACGAGAAAAATCCTTGAGTGGGTTGTGACTGTGTGTATTATGTCGACGTGACCGTGTTTGTGTCCACGGGTCTGTCAGGAGTCACTCATCTGAGCGGAGTGTGTGAACAGCAGAGAAATCTGCTCCTGGAGAAACTTTGCAGGATCGACGCTGATGGTAAGACGAAAAAGACTACTTGACCTGTCATATCGTGACATAACAAAAGAGCAGCTTGCATTTTTAATTCCTCTTCGGTGTCGTGTTTTAGTTAAGTATTGTGCCTGGTGGATTTGAGATGAAGTTTGGGAACTTTACGAAGTTTTGGTTGGCCATTAAATGCGCAAATTTAGTTTTCCCTGTGCAGAGTCGTATCTTCTTTTCAAGAGTACTTATTTTCTGTGTTTAGTAAATGCTACAAAGTGGTTGTTTTGTGTTTATATAATGTGTGTCGTGGTTCGACAAGATGCAGATCGTTTTGTGCATCTCATTGACCCACATTCACCGCAGCAGAGCTGCGTCACAAAGTTTCTCTTCAAAACTTTACGCACTTTGCGTAAAGTCAGTTCCTGCGAGTTTTATCGTGATGTTTAATCCTTGTAAACGGTTATTTTTCTCATGCATGTTAATTGTCAGGCTTTAATGAAGAGTTTGAGTTGGATTTGAAGGAGCTCCTGTGTGTTTTTCTGCATGTATGGAAACATGATCCACAAACCACGCCCACGCTCCTCGACGAAAACAACTTTCACTGAGAGGGATGGCGCTGCTGGAAAAAAAAGCAGTTATGGTTCTGACTTGCTCTGGCCAACTTTTTCCCGGTTTTTAAGGAGGAACCATTTGAAAGGAAGTGGGGTGCAGCCTGGATGTGTTATTGAAAGTGATCAGCGCAAAGTGCGCACGAAGGGGGAGAGTGAAGCTTTGCAGCCTGCTGTGGTTTGAGATTTTACAGTTTACATGAGCACCCAGGGATCGTAAAATGGCTGGTTCTCTCGTCAAAGTATTCTTTTTAGTATTTTTTACACGCAGGTGACATAATGCTACCTCAGACCCCTCCCCTCCCGTTTGCCCTTCATGGTGTTTTTTGTTTTTTAATCTGTACTTTACAACTTTTTTGGGTTAATTTCACCTATTCCTGCAGAATTACTGATAACACATTTTTTTGCTAAAAATCACAACGTATCTGGAGATTCTACTTTATAATTTGCAGGCTTACCCTTACGTTAATGTGTTTATAGGCTGTTAGTTAACAGGAAGTGATGGAGTTTTGGTAAAAATGTGATCATTTCTTGGAAACTGTCTCATAAAGTGAAGGTTTGGACAGGATGTATTAACCCTTCACAGGCCCCTCCACCCTCTGGCTCCTCTTGTATTCATGCTTTTTTCTTTCTTTGAAAATTTTGTAAAAAAAAAATATCACCAGAAATGTTTAATGAGTTATAATCGTTTCAGAGTGTTAATGTGTGTAAATCATGCACTGATTTAATTTCTGATGGCTTTAAGTGATTGACAATTATCAGGATGTAAACTTGTTCATAATTCTGTTGCCAGAAACTTTATTCAGGTCTGACAGTCAGACCTTGAGCAGTATCAGTAGTAAACTGCTATTACCATCTTTTACAGCTGTCACTCAGCTGATAAAGCATTAGGTACACAGTTTAAGGCCCCGTTTACACGACAATGTTTTATCTGAAAACGCCAAAGCAGTGAAAAAAATCTGCGTTTACAAGGAAACGCAAAGGGACTGAAAACACTGTAGTAAGCATGCCAGGCCTATAGGTGGTGCTACAACTATCTTGTCAAGAGGCCGCTTTGGGGAGATCTCCACTGAAGCAGAGTTAAGCTGAGCATCTGGTGAATTGGGGCATACTAAGGGGCCATTTACACCTCAAGGGTTTTAGGGTGAAATGCAAAAGTTTCAGCCTCGTGTTTACACGGAAACAGCGTTTCAGCCGACCTAGAAGGCAAACTTTTGAAAACGGCTGCCAGAGTGGGATTCTTCTGAAACGCTCTAGACACCGTTGCCGTGTAAACAGTAAGCCGCCGTTTTCAGTGGAAACGTTGACGTCACACTCCGCCTCGCATGCGCATACAAACAGGACGAGGCTGATATGCTACAAAACTGTTTGCGTTTCACCCTAAAACCGTTGTGTAAACGGCCCCTCAGTAAGAGTCAAACAGAGGCTCATAGAGCCAGTGGTGGGTGTGGTTATCCACCACCCACAAATCAAATTCAACATGTAGAACACATTGAAGGTCTGTTTGCCATCAGATTAGGCTGCAGCCATATTTCAGATTATGGTTCCCAGCTCTCCTGCCTGAGCTGAACACAGTTTATAGCTGCTGTGTTTAGTGATAAATTTCTTCATTTCCTTTTGACCTCCAATGCTAACCTTTGACAGGCCGACACCGAAGCAGGTGGAGAGTTAGGTTCACCCAGACACACTGTGTGTGTGTGTGTGTGTGTGTGTGTGTGTGTGTGTGTGTGTGTTTTTGGAGATTTATTTGGTGCTGGTGGAGTTGCCTGTTGCAATTATTACTCAGTGGGTTAAGGCACATGTGTTCAATCACATAAAGGAGGGCAGGTCTGCTGGTACATGTTGGGGGTCATATGTTCGTTAGTAATCACACCTCCCTGAAGTTCTGCAGGCCTCACAGTCAGCCTCTAATCTTTGTCTAATGCCTTGTTCTCCCCTAGGGACGGAGCGATGGCGTCTCCTTCAACATCCACAGCAGAACAGGCTGCAGAGTCCAACATGGAGCTGTCACGCCTGAAAGGTATTGAGGCCCTCAACCTCAAGGTGGGGCCAGTGAGGAGGAACCTCTTCGGTCCTGTTGACCACCAGCAGCTGCGAGTCGACTTCCAGAGGCTCCTCTGCATGAGCGTGGAGGTTGCCAATAAGCGCTGGAACTTTGATTTCCAGGGTGAAGTGCCTGGGAAGGGATCCAGCATGGAGTGGGAGGAGCTTAAGTGCCAGGATGTGCCTGCATTTTATCGCAGCTGCATGGTCAAACCTATGACACATCCACTGAAGAGGCATATGTTGCCCTCATTGAGGGAGGGGTCCTCAGGGTCCAGCAGCTCTTCAGGGTCTGGGGATGAGTGTCTCGATGTGAGCCCTAGTAGGTGCTACAGGATCAAGCTGCATGGAAAACGCAAACAGTTGTCGATCAAAGGTTAGTCTGACGAATATCTTAAGTTCTTGGTGTTGATGTTTAGAAAGTCTTCTTATAGAGCCATTAAGTAAATGTGTCATAACACGCCAGCTGCTATTACTGGTTTAACCCTTGGTGACATCATGTTGGTGATGACCTTCAAGTCTTATTGCACAAAAATTGCAGACAGCCTGACCGTGTTTTCTTCATGCTGTGATATTCTTCTGAGGTTGTCCTTTTTTCTCTCCAGACTTCTTTAAGGTGAAGAAGAGGCGGCTCTTGTATTACAAGGCTCCATCTCGGCAGTAGAAAAGAAGAACTACAACCAGAGCCTTCATGGTGTCACCTCACACCGATATCTTTCATATCAGATGTATATATGTAGCATTTTTGAATGGACTGTCCAAAGGCTCGCTCAGCATGGGCTTGAAAAGTCTTCTCACTTTCACAAATGTTTATTTTCAGCACAAGGAAGCTACAGTAGTCCAGACTCATTCATAAACAGTTCCTCAAATAATTCCTTCAGACATGCTCTGCACGCTTTTTACTGTAACCCTCAGCTTCTGAATGAACTGTGAAATCACATTGAATGCACTCTTAATGGGCAGAGAGCCGACTCCAGTTTTACAGATTTCCTCTGATTGTATTTGACTTCAGCTGTTCATCTTTCGTCACCCTTATGCTAAAAGTCCTCTGAGGTTATTTTAGCTAAATGAGTCACAAACACTTGGCTTGGGGTCAAAACCTCAAACAGAGTGTAAAATCTGGCGGTCATGATTGACACAGGGTTAAAGGTCAGTGGTGGAGGCTCAGAGAAGATAATGACTTTTAAACCTTGAGAAATAATAACAATAGTGTTTCTTATTTGAGTATTTATTTATTATTCATTTATTATTCATGATCACGTCACATAAAGAATAATAATTTCTAAAAGAAAAAAATGAACAAGCAATGCATCAAACAAAGTGAAATAAGGTGTTGGGGGAAACTTGTGCCATTGCCCTTTATCATGTTAGACTTAAAATCTTCATGACCCGTAAATGCTCCACTGTTGTCATCACAACAGTGCAAAAAAAAACCCCCACACACATACCAACTTCTTCCTCTTTTTGCTTTTTGTTTTCTGCATGTTGTTTTCAACCTCATGCTTGTATTAATGTAGCATTTCTTTTGTGTTCTCTCCTCCATGAAGGGAATCTTTCCTTTATCACTCGCCTGCAGCTCAGAGGACTCGAGCTTTTTGGTCTCACTCGGGATGACTTTAGATTTTCTAAATCAAGAGCAGAGTGGCTTTACCTCTTTGTCACTGTGCATCGTGTACATGTGCATCAAAGTGTTTGTGTATGAAAGAAAGAGTCAAGTTGTTAAAGTTGTGGCAGTTGAACCAAAGAGAAGTTGCTGTGCAGATTAGACTCACAGTGGTTGCCTTTTATTTGAGTTTTCAGCTGTGGGTCATAAAATGAACCTATAGGAAATCTAACTCCTTCATGGATGAAAGCCATAATCTGTGTTAATCCACTGTTGCTACCTCACCAATCTAAACAAGAAAACAACACGTGATGCCGGGTGGGTTTTTGTGAAAAGAGGCAGAGGACTGATGGTGTCAGTTCAGCAGCCTGACTTTGGTTTGGGTAAAACAGTCAGTGTGTCAGAGAGGAGGAAACTTCACTCCCCACAGGGCCAAGAGAGAGAGGGAGGGAGGGGGTCTCTGCTTCCCAGAGCAGGGAAATGAGGAAGAGGTGGAGGATGAGGACACTGGGAAAAAATTTTCTGGGCAAACACTGAAAGAAGTCATCTCTGAATGAAAGGATTTCACCAAACAGATGAGTGGTCTGAGACTCAGACACGCTTTTGTCCCCCTCCTTGAAAGCCTCTCAGCCTCTTTTTCACCAACAAACCACCCCAGTCTGTGTGCGGTCTTAGCGCTGTTCTTCATGATCACGTTAACACAAAGCTAGAAAGGCCAACATCCTGATTGAAAACCTTTCTGTGTGTGTGTGTGTGTGTGTGTGTGTGTGTGTGTGTGTGTGTGTATGTGTGTGTGTGTGTGTGTGTGTGTGTGTGTGTGAGTGTGTGTGTATGTGTGTGTGTGTCATCTTTCCAGCCTGCCAACAGGAAACTTTAAAAGCCTGTATTAACTTATTTCTTGTTTGTATCATTTTTATATGTGGGGATTTTATTATTAATTCCCTTTATTTGCAACAAATAACTAATTATTCCTGAAACTATATCTTTGCACTACTTTAAACATTGTTGACAAGATAACTATTTTTGTAAAGAACTTACAAAATTAAAGAAAAAAAACAACAACAAAAAACCCATCGCACACAAACAATGTATTTGTTGACATTTTGAATTATTTCCATTTTTTAATGCAGATTTTTCTCGAATTTTAACTTCTTTAAATTCATTTTTAGTCAACATAGGACACAATAAGGAAATGGAAATAAAATATGTCAAGACTTTCCTCTCTGCGCTCCCAAGCAATCTTTGCTTCCTGGTTCAGCTATTACAACTATATCGATGTGTAGCGTTTGCTTATTGACCTGTTCATGCATGAATGTTTTATAACCTTTGTTTTATAATTTAGTATTCATGCATCATGTAAGAAGTGTATTCACACTGAATCAGAATGTTTTTCTTTTTGTATAAACACATGATTTGTGGGTTGTTTTGGTATACTGTTGTCTTTCAGTTTGTTGATTTGTGGCTCCAAAATATAAAGTGTTCATCAGAGCAATACAAAACATGAAACACTGGTCTCATGATATTTTCATTTTATTTTTACTATTATTATTATTACTGAACCCTGAAACAACAGAGGCAGACATTTCTACCCTAAGGAGCAGCACTCTCTGGTTGTCATCACGTTGCATTAAAACCAGACAGTTTTGGATGTTTTAATAACTGTTTCATGTGGTTTCAATTCAGCTAATGAAAGTTATGGCCAACAACCTTTTTTCTTTTGATGCCAATGAAAAAATAAAACATTTCATTGATAATAAAAACTCTGATAAACGGAAGTTTACTGTTTTTGTTTGTGAATGAGACAAAAATATTTGCAGGAAAAGGTCATAATTAAAATCCTTGATATGTTTCCCATTGTGTATGTAATCTGTCAAAATAACATCACTGCATTCCTGCATCGAGCTTGCTGAGTTAGCTGATAGCTTGGTCACTTACCTGCAACAGATGTACTGTTGGTGCGTGTCCATACAGCAAATAGGCCACAGATTAAACATACTTTGACTGCTTCCAGCCTGGTTCTGGTCAGAGCAGGGGGTATTCCATGAAGCAGGCTTAGCTCAAAGACTGGCTTGTTTCGGTTAGCCTCCCCAACTTTGGTAAGAGTTCGGTTCCACAAACGAGGCCTAAGGGATAGCGCAGCCTAGTAACCATGGTAAATTAGCCAGCATAACAAGCCTGGTCCCGGGCAGGCCAAGCTTCCCTTAGCTGTGTCTCAGAGAAGGACAGACGGGCTTCTGAAAGACGCCTTGGGAGCTGCATGTCTCTCATTAAATTCATCTAGAACGGTAATGAATGATGTTCTTAAACATAAATAGAGACCTTTTGGTAACTTTTTCGAAATATTAAAGAATTTGAACACTTTCTGCAACCTGAACACCGATCTGTGATCCAGTGGCGAACCGTGAGTACTACAGCAAAAAAAAAAAAAAAAAAAAACATTTTCATTGAATAAATAAAATAAAAATAAAAGAGGCTTTACATAAAACAATGACTACAATTATTGAGTGAGTTTACAAAAATTACCGAAATAACCTAAAATGATGAAGAAAATGTCTTTAGTTTTTATCTTTGTCAATCTGTGTCATACATAAACTTGTTACTTTTACCCATAAAGAGTACTGGCAGGCTGCTGACACTCTTGAATATGGAGGGAGTCTCCCATTTTTTAAACCCCTTCTCTGGCTGCTCTCCTGGCTTGTGATTTCTCCTGATTGTCCCCCAACTTTAAGTATGCTCCTGTGATTGCTAATATTTTTTGAAAGTCAATCAAGTGATCGACCATTTGAATAAATTTAAGGAGAAACCATTTGGACTAAGAGTAAAGATTAAGTGTTAATCAACATCTTTATCAATATCTGACCAAATAAACACTGGTCTCATGAAGCTCTTAGGCCCCGTTTACATGACAACGTTTCATCTGAAAAGGCTGAAACGCAGTGAAAACGCAGAGAAAAATATCTGCACTTACACAGAAACGCAGAGGGGCGGAAAACTCTGTAGTAAGCATTCCAGGCCTACAGGTGGTACTGTAACTGTTTTGTCCAGAAGCAGCTTTTGGGAGATCTCCACCAAAGTAGAGTTGAGCCGATCATCTGGGGAGTATTCCAGGTAGATGGTTTAGCAAACCCTGAGTCTAATCGTGAGCTCGAGGTTGATTTACACTGAGATGGGAAATTCTGAGTCTCTGGTTCCAGAACAGCTGATATGAATTAGGTCAATCCACTCTGAGTGGGTTCACCTTGAGTTTAGCGCGTGCACAACCAGTACAAAAAGCCATCATCAATGGAGCACTGATACATTGATCCACTTTCGTAAGCATGGAAAAGAAAACTCGCTCTGTGTACTTTACGCCAATTGAATTAGAGGATTTAATGACTTCATATGATGACTACAAATCTGTGTTCATGAAAAAGAGAAACACCGCAGTGGCAGCAAAGGAAAGAGAAGCTGCATGAGAGAAAATTGCTCACAGGGTGAATGCATAATGCAGAATGCACTCATCCATTTTTGAAAGATTGAACTGCAAATTATAGCACACTTGCTGGAAAAGTGGTTGTGAATTATACTTACTTTCATATAGGTGCAATACCATAGGTGTGAGAAGAACATGGCAGTAACTAAAAAAGAAATCTAAGAATTTAATCCAGACAGGTTGGGCACGTTTACTTCACAATAATTGTGCGCTTCCCAAGTTTTATTTATATTTGATTTTTGGTAACATCTGAGTTGTGCCCAGCTAATAGAAATAGGGCAGAAGCCCGTAAAACGGAAGGAGGGCAACCCCCTGCACCTCTGACCGAGGCGGAAGAGCTGGCCCTGAGCCAGACGTCTGGGCAGCCCATTGCTGATGGCATCCCTGGGGGGATAAGTTCATCAAACACTTCCTCACAGGGAAATGAATGTATAAATGTCTCTACGTGAAATGTAAATTTCATTGCATTTGATTTCTCTCACCCTCTCACTTCCTACATTTATATATCAAACCATACCCATGGTGAAGTAAGTGATTAGATGATTAGATTCAAAATGACCCTGGGATAGGATGTGACCTACTACTCGTTACCCCCCACCCCGTACAGTTGTAGATGGTGTTCTGACTCTGGCTGAGAACTCCGGCCACCACCAGTCAACCTGCGCCTGCATTCGTAAGTACTCAGTACTCATATCTTACATCAATACAAGTTTAAAGATAATCTATGCTCTATATGTAAAGCATCTGAGTGTTATTAAAATGGGTGTATAAATAAAATGAATCATTATAACTAAACAGAGTGCTCTTCACAGCAGGAAGAAGCAATTAATAATGAGGATAATGAGGATGATAAGGATGTTGATGAAGAAACCTTGTCTGCTGCCACAGAGATGAATGGAGACAGGCCCACAGAGGTATACAGTAGATGTTGATTGTAAAGCAGATTTCTACCAAATCACATTTCTTCATATCTTTGTGTGGAGTGTGACATTTATGAATGGAGACGTAACTTTCACATTGTTTGAAATCTTTTTCAATAGAACATGGCTGGTCATAACCAATGGGAAGAAGGTCCATCAACCCTACAGCTTGACACAGTGAGATACTCAGTAAATGCCAGGTTGATTCTGCATGTGGGACTGTGGAATTTCATTGTCACCCCTGTGTTTTAGCAGTTACCAGCCAAGGAACTTTACAGACAGCATCTTATCAGACAAATAAAAAAAGGACAAAGAAATTATGTTCTTGGACCTTCAGATGAAGAAGACTGATTTGGAAATTCAGTTGCTTGAACGCCAGCTGAAGTGGGTGCAATGTTAAAGCAGCAATGTTTTAATTGTTTGCATCAAAGTACCAAGACTGACTGTTGCATTTGTATCTACGGGGGGTAAAGACTGATTGAAAACTGAATTATTTGTGGTAAATTTACATCATATTGAAAGTGGTTTTGGCAAATGATGTTCCTCATGGCCCTTCCATCCTGCACCTCAGCAGGGTAGGTGGGATGGTCATCCTCAGGGTGATTAAATTGTATGGCAGGGGGTTGCTCTCCTCTAATAGTTGCAATATTATGGAGCACAACAAATGCCACTATAATGTCGCATGCTCTCTGTGGCGTGACCCTGAGTTTACGCAGACCCTGGAACTGGGATTTGAGAATGCAAATAGTCATCTCAACCCGGGCTCCAGTCCTGCAGTGGGCCACATTGAAATGCTGTAAGGGGTCAGTAATGAGGGCTGGCATGGATATCCTCGGTCCCCAAGCAAGTGGCCATCAAACTCTCCTGCAATTAATACATCCTTTTGGGTTAGGAGAAAGACATTGAGGAATATATGCACACTTTGGTCTACTTACCACGTGCAAATCTATCACTCAGGCCACACTCACGGTAGATCCATGCATCATGGACAGAGCACGGCCACTTTGCCTCCACATTTGTGATGGTGTGTCCAACATCACATATGATCTTAAATATGCAGAGAATGACATTAAAGTAGCATTGTCATATGAGTTATAGTCCTATCACTTCAAGATGTGAAGTTACAGTACCTGAACATTTATGCTGTGGAATGACTTCTTATTAACATAGTCCCCTTCATTAACTGATGGAGCAGTGATAGGTATTTGAGTACCATCTGTGCAGCCTATTACATTCAGGAGCCTGGCAAAAAGATGGATACATACAGATCTTAATGTGAGGTTGCGTCAGAACATCACTAATATGGGCTAACATTAAATACTGTATAATGTAGAAAAATATAATCTTAATTTAGATAGATTGTCATTAACATACAGTGATTACATGACTTGATGTACCTGTAATCCTGTGGAATCCCTCTTTAATGTTCCTCAGGGTTTTGTGCCCGGGGAACACCACCATCATGGGGAGCAGCTGCTTTAAGGCCAATGCTAGCTTGCGCACTGCCCTACACATAGGGTTGCCAACCGTCCCGTATTACACGGGACGTCCCGTATTTGAGCTAGGAGGCGCATCCCGTACGGTACCGCTCCAACAAAAACTCCCCTGGGAATGAAAGCACATCCAGACAGGGTCTGAAGAGCCTGTCTCCATGCAAAACAGCGCAAATAAATTGTGCCTCAATGTCGATTGGATTCCTTAAGCCATAACTTGCACACGGCAGAAGTGAAGAGGCAGGCCTAACTCTGGGTTTCTTATAGAAAACCTGCTAGGGGGCAGGTTAGCTTCACAGAGTCAATTGCCATGGTGAGTCACTCAGTTTCACTTACCTCTCTTCTTGGAACTGGAAACCCAGAGTTTCCCCGATTTCAGGCGTAACATTCTCAGAGTTTTCACTGAACCTGCTTTCTGGAATTACCCCCCAGGTGTATTGGGGAATACTAAGGAATACTACGTTCAGAAGGGGAGCAACAGATGCACATTTTGTTGAAAGACAGTCAGCAGATTCAGCAGCACAAGCACAACGTGGTAGTATGCAACGATCGTAAAAACGGTACTGTTGTCCTGCTGTATGCGCTCTCGTGAAGCAAAGTGTGACGTCAGTGTTTCCACTGAAAACGCTGGCTTACTGTTTACGTGGTAAATGTGTCGGCAGCGTCTCAGAAAAATCCCACTCTGGAGGCCATTTTCAAAAGTTTGCGTTTTAGGTCGGCTGAAATGCTGTTTCCGTGTGAATGCGAGTCTGAACAAAACTTTTGCGTTTCACCCTAAAACCGTTGTCGTGTAAACGTCCCCTTAATGAATGAAATCTTTGGAGATATTGTGGGTTCCCAGAAGAAGCCTCTAAGCATGTAAAATGTTGTTTGCATTTATTCAAACAAAATCTGCACCAACACAAGTTAAAACTTTTGAACACAGACAAAAAAAAGAAACACAACACGGGTAAAAATCCAACATGAATTGAAATTTACATTCTGTTACAGTTTTCTTGGCAAAGTCAGTTTAAGCTGTGCAGCACATTATGTCAGGAGTCATGTTTTTACAGCTCACTTCAGGAAAGTAACAAATTACAACCTTTTTTTTTATTAACAACTAAATACTTCAGGATGGAAAAGAATAGAATAGAACTTTATTTGTCATTGCAACAAGTGTCACAAAATTGCAAATGGGAACTGGAAATAGAGCAAAGAGCTTAGTAAAGTAAAAACTAACAAAACCATGTCCAGGAAAAACACACAGGATGTCAGTTTCAGTTTTCTGATCAGTAGCAGTTACACAGTTTGTTGCAAAACATCGATTTTCAGCAACGATTCATCGTCAAGATATCCTTATGACTGTGCAAACCTACAAACACAGAGACTTCTTTTCTGCAAACAAGGCATCAGTTTACACTTCAGAAAGAGGACACGTAATTAATCGTAAACCAAGAAGACAACAGCAGATTGTCAGAGTGTGAACATATGATTTATCAGTTAAGACACTTAATGTGAGGTGTAAACAGGAAGTAAAAAGGAATGATGGCACATGTTGAATACGTGATAAAAATCAGTCACAATAAAAATGTTAAACAAAACTGGACAGTAGAGAAACAAAGTGGTTTTCAGGTAAAAGTGATTCATCAAACTCCTTTAACTCAGTCTAATTACAGATCCTACATTACTAAAGTGCAACATTAGCTCATTAGAGTATGGTACATATATACAGGAGCCTAAAAGACCAAAAAGGATGGTGTACTACACTATTATTCACATTCCTACGGTGAACCCAGCCCCTGAATAAACTCAGAGCATGGGATCTTCTTCTTCTCTTTAAGTGAAGAACAATTCAAGTTGGCTGAAAAGCATCTTTAAAAAGGTTTTACATCCATTCAAATCTTCAAATATTTACAGCAGTACATTCTGTGAAAGGCCTTGAGAGGTCTGAACTTACTGACAGTTCCCTTTAAAAGCCAGATTCAGTCAGGCACTATAAAAGCACATTTACAGGTAACAGTTCAGAGAGAGGATAAGACTGAGCACCAACAAACACTAGTGCTTGTGGGAGTGACAGCAGGTTGCTCTGCATTTACAGCTCACCTCGAGCATTCAGATGGAGACAAACATCCTCCACAAAGTTTCTCAATCTAAACCTCAAACGTCAGAGATAAAACAGAAACATCCACAGAGGCAGAGCCCTTCACAGCTGACGACGCAGCTCATGTCTGTCTCTCCACATGGCTCGAACTTCTTTGATGAGTAAGGGAGTGATGAACACAATACTGCCCCCTGTCTGTGAGAAACAAATACAAGAATTAAGGTGTGTTTGTATGATGATTATGCTGCTTCAGGTTTAGACATACTCATGACTCCAACAGATAAAATGTTGGAGATAAAAATGACAAACTAAGACGTTTTGTTGTGACACTGCTGCTGGGAAATAAATAAGAGGAAAATATAAAGAGTAAATAAACTAGTGGTCAGTGGTGTCAGCTGGTCCTGTTGGTCTCAAGGTGGATGAAACTGTCCAAATTGTGGTGATCTGTGTTCTGTGGCTGTGGAGATTTCCTGGCCTCCCCTGTAGAGCTTGGGCAGAGCTCTGTCACTCTTTCCAGCACCAGCCACCTCTATACCAGCACAGCTGTGGCCAGTCAGGCTCATCAGGAGACTGCATATGAGCCCTGCTGAGAGAGGAGGCTGATGCCATAGTATTCCCACTGCTACCGTGGTACATTGGCCTACTTGCAAGCACTTGAGTATTGCTAGTTGCAAGTTTTGGTGTGTTTTGGCTAATTACCTGTGTCCTCTGCCTTTTCCAGTGCCTCCTCAAACCTCCGGCACTGGTTTCAATAAAAACTCCTTAACTGCTCCCCAGCCTCTGTCTGCTCTTGGGTCCAAGCTTTACTATTCAGGGTATATGCTGAAATCCTGAGGTTAACTTCAATACCTTTTTAAGACTTTTTTAAAAACCTTTTAAAAAGTCTGAAGACCCTATCCCGACTTTAAGCTGTTGTCAGCAACGGATCTATGACAGTTGCATTAACATAAATTAGGTAAGCTGAGAAGGAATAAAGCTTGAAAGAATAAATAAAACTAAAGGCAGGTTAATTGACATTCCCATTCCCACAAAAAGTAACAGCTGTTATTTAAGACCAACTTGGAGAAAAACAACAAGAATTGATTTCATCTTTGTCAAAATTCATGGACATGTGCTTCAGATTGTGTTATTTGCTTTCTATCAACACTTCATACAGATGGCTACATAACTACTGTACAAACTGAGTTTGTTGTCACATTAGCCTACAGATATGTTGGGCAGCTAGCGCAATATATAGCCTGTGCCTCACAAAATTACAACTTTGCTTGTTGTCACGTCTCAAACAACAGTGTTATGTAACTGTATTGATAAATACCTTATCTCGTCACGTTGTATCCAGTAAAAAGGTGATTTGAACAAAGAAAGTTCGTTCCAAAACAACTGAGATCAGGGGAAGCTTTCTCTAAATTTTAAGAATCCAAGATCCCAGGTCATCAAAAGTCTGAGAATTTTTTTTAAGGGGGCTTGAGAAACTCTTATGATCTAGAGAGAAATATTTTTGAGATGCTAAAGCTTTTTCTAGATCCTCACGCTGGTCTGTGATGAGTGTGACGAGCAGGATGATCGTCCAATCACCAGGTGTGGTTATTTTTGAAGGTTCAGCCCCTGAAAACATTTTCCAAACAGATGGATTTTTTTCTGTGGCGTATATATGGAACTGTCTGTCTGGCATGTCAGGTTAGTTTGTAACAGTCACAAGGAGGAAAATAAATATTCATGGATACGTTTGGAGTCAAAGCTTGAATACCAATAACATTTAATACCTAATTACATTACAATTTAGAGTTTTTGATACTTTTTAAGGGCCTTAATTTCCCGCAACTGATTTATCAACTTTTAATACTTTTTAAGACCCGCGGACACCCTGCGATTGGTCGCCAGACCGTAACAGAAATAGAATAGAATAGAATAGAATAGAATAGAATAGAATAGAACTTTATTTGTCACTGCAACAAGTGCAACAAAATTGCAAATATCAGATTTTAAGGCATTAGAGGGACCTGGTGCTGACTTTTTGAGCCTTTTATACAACCTTTATGTTAGTGGGCATGTTTTTAGACTAAATCTGAGGGAAATTCTAAGGGGAAGACCGCACACAAGAACGCAACAAAGACGTTAAAAAGACCCAGTTCCTGATATTTGTGAAAACAGTTTGGTCTAAGACTTTTTCAGATTCTTTTGCAAGTTGGTCCATGATCAAGCAGAAATAATTTCCTGTTGCCTCAGGTGTGATGCATTTCAAAGGACTTTCAGGAAGATGTCTTACCATCACAACGAAGAAGTAGAAGACACGCATCCAGCCCAGCTTGCTCTCAATCAGCGACACCAGGTACTGAAGGTCAAACAGAAAGCCCAGAGAAAATTCACATTCATGTAATGCTCGACACTAAAAACAAGTGGCTGGTCATGCACATCTTAATGATAAAACTGCATCAGCAAACATGCAAACAAAGGGCTAGTCTGACAAATAAACTCATATTTGAATCAAACTGGATCTCTATTGTTTCTCTTGGAATAAAAGTCCACGTCTCCTCTATGGAGAGGTTTTCTCTTTCTTTGCTCACCTGTCCTCCTGCAGCTCCGATACTTCCAGTCCCATCCACAATGCCGGTGACTGTTGCAAGCGCCTCTTGACTGCCTCTCAGAGCCTCTTGCCTCCCCAGGTCAGCAGAGATAGCCGAGCTGATCATGTTGGAAGGGCCTCCGATGAAGAAGCCAGTGGTGGCTAAGAGCGCGGCGTTAACCACTTTGCCATCAGGTGAGTCTGAGAGGGATGGTAACAGAGAGAGGATTCCTATAGTGTGGCTAATGCTAAGCTACAAAACCATAGAGATCATAAATGAGGCACAAAAGGATTTCTCAGCTGCACATTATACTCACGGCTGTATCCCACTAAAGCTCCCATGGCCAGAGCCAAACTGACTGCCAACACTGGAGATCTTTTTCCCATGAAGTCAGAAATCAAACCCTGAATTGTCCCACCTGATACAAAAACAAGAAATGACAAGAGAGTCTTCAACATCCAAATCTGAGACATCCTCTTTTACTCTAGGTTTTTATGATTGTAGACTTTGAAATAAACTAGAGACTGTTGAGACTGGAGCTCTCTGCAGCTTGGATCCTGACCAGACCTGGAATAAAAGAGCTCCACCCTCCAGATAAATCTAAAATGAATCAATAAAGGTGTATTTACTTAGATGCCACTTACCGAGGATCCCTCCAACATCGTACCACACTGACAGGCGGTCTGCCTCGGCCTCCTTCCAGCCATAGTTGTTGCTCAGGTAGAAGGGAAGCCAGAAGAAGAAGGAGTAGTTGACCAGCTTCAGACAGGCGTATGCCAGAGAATACTGCAGCATGAACAGATGCGGAGTCAGGCATGTAGAATCCAATTAATCTCTTTGTTGGACCTGGTGTTAACAAAATGTTTCAACTCACTGGCAGAACTCCAGGCAGGCAGAACGCCTGACAGAACCCGATGGCTTTAGGAGGCTCGTCCAGAGGTTCTTCAGGCTGCAGAACTGAATCGTATCCTCTGCTGTACCCCTCTACCTCTTCCTCCTCATCACTCATTAAAGGTCTGTGACTGTCTGTGTCTGTTTCCACCGGGCTGAGTCCAGTCTCTGTCTTCAAACTTAGACCTGACACACACACACACACACACAGGAACACAGAAACACAGGAATACAGCCTTGATTTAGTCAGGAAGTTTGAAAATGAGACTCTAAACTGTTACACTTGACATGAGTTAAAAATAGCCTCTGGTGGAATAAGGTCAGGTCAAAGTAAAAATAGAGTTTGACAGTCTTTCTCCAGTCCTCACCAACTTCTTTAGGGGATGTAAGAAGACCAAAACACACCACCACCCCTCCAGCAAACTGCACCACTGATGTCACCAAGAAGGCATACTGCACACAGCAACACAAAGCACATTCACTCAGCATTAAGAGGTTAAAAATACTGTGCAAAATGAAATAATAGTTAGTGTATTCATTACCTCATATCCATACTTGAGCACACTTGAAGCCAGAAAAGCTCCCAGGATATTTCCAACAGATGCACAAGCACTCCAGAGACCAAACACGAAACCACGACTGAAAACAAGAACAGAAAGAAAATCAGAAATCAAATTTGGGATTTTTTTCTGAAAAATCAACTTCTGATCTCGAAAAGAAGACAGTAGCCACAGTTACATGAGGAGTTTTTTGTCTTTCTGAATGGAATCTGTCCAAATGACTTTTCCGAAAACAATTGTATACATGCAAAGGAATATTCCAATCTCTGGTCTACATGCGCCGCTGTAATCAAGCATAATAGTCAATGGGGCATGCGTACAAAAACGTAAACATCACGAGATTTATCAAAGCTAGAGGACGACAGTTTGTTTATCACGGTGTTGCAATACTCCGTATTGCGAGTTTTTCGTCCATCCAGGCTTGATATTATATTCATTTCTTTCAAAGTTTGGATCAAAAACAAACTTTCCAGCAGTCCAGTGCTGACTGCTCGCCGCCATTTTTAAAGTTGAGGAACGTCTCTAGCTGCGTCTTACGTCATCTATACGTCATATCTGAGCATGCGCTGAAGGAACGCACCCTGACAACTTTCCATTTGAGTGGATACATGATACCTCAATCGGTTTGGGGAAAGGAATATTCCACCCCTTGTGAAATTAGCACTTTTCTTTCAGAATGAGGTGTATACAAAGGTTAGATTCTTTCCGTTTGAGCAAATAAAGCGAATCCAAGCGGAATATTTGGGTCCATGTATACGTGGCCATTGTCTAAGGGGCCGTTTGCACCAAAGCGGTTTACAGGGTGAAACGCAAAAGTTTTGTTGCGTTTCAGCCTCGCGTTTACATGGGAACATTGTTTGCTGAACATTTCATCCGAAAACGCGAAAACGTAGTAAAAAAATCGGAGGGACTGAAAACGCTGTTGTCAGCATGCCAGGCCTGTAGATGGTGCTTTAACTGTCTTGTCAAGAAGCCAATTCAGTTGCAACAGTTTATTGCATCTATAGAAGTAAATTATGTTTCTCAGCAGAGGTCAGGGCAGGGTCTGGGGGGAGGCAGGGTCTGGGGGAGCTTGTTAATCAAAACCACGCTCGTAAACTAGCAGTGCGCTCTTTGGACAAGAGATCAGCATATATATGAGTAGAAGATGTGAGATGACAGAGGCATAAAAAGGTGCTGCAAGTCAAAAAGTTCAGACAGCTCACACTCGAATTCAGGATGTGTCGAGGTAGTTTAGAGGAAAAGAGCGGCGCTATCGTAAGAAAAGATGACGTCGATCGTGGAGAGAAACAAAGGATGGAGCGCCCGAGATGAGCTTGATCAACAAAAAGTACATTTTGTCTGTTTTTTGGATCAAAAACAGAAAGAGAGACATAAAAGAAGAGAGTCCACTCTTAGGTAGTTTTGGTGCCTACATAGACACAGAAAACAATGTTATTTTGTTCTTGATAGATTGTTCAAGATGCTCTGAAAATGGCTCAGCCAATGAGATAATCTTGTGTTCATTTTTATAAAGCGCTAATTTGTGGTGCAATTAATTAATGTAATTAACGCGTTAGAGTGACAGCCCTAGACAGCACAGATACTGAAGTTTTAAAAGCCTCCACAGAACAAGAAGACTTTTATAAACCTGAGAAGCGTTACCCACCCTGTTTTGCCGAACCAGTTCCCCATGACGGCCACCACGCAGGGCCAGACGGCGGACTGCAGCAGGCCATTCAGCACCCACAGGGCACAGTACAAGTAAATGTTGTATATTTTTAGCCATTCAGTGAGTGTGCCAAACATGAACTCCTGCAAACACACACACAAAGAGTCACAACTTTGATCTAGTGGATCGCATTAACTCCACACACAGCAGAATTTGAAGTCTTTGAACTCACCACAGTAGCAGAACCACACAGGCCAAAGCAGAGCACATAGCGCAGGTTGACCCTGTCCCCGATTATTCCACTCAGATACAGACCCTGTGAGGTCACCACATGTTTTAATACTGCATGAGGCATCTCCTCTGAAACAAAACTCAACATGAATAGAAAAGTGACGTCTTGCTACTCACCACCGCGTATGAGAAGAGGAAGAGGGAGTCCAGAGCTCCCAGAAACAGAGTGGCCTGCTTTTCATCCTTGAACAGATGATTGTCTTCCCATGTCTGGAAGAGAAGACAGAATTCTAAAAGAAGAATTCTAAAAAAGCAACTTCCTATGTATCCCAATCCTACACATCCTCAGTTTGATTCCTTGAATACACCTGCTTCACAATTTTGACACAGTTTCTGGGCATTCTGGGTATCTCTTGGAGGGGACTAATGAAGAGTAAGGAAGTAAAAGAGATAAAGAAAAAACATGCAGTAAGTAGACAAGTGTAAGGAGAAATCGATTATTGGCCAGCCGGGCCAGTTATTGCCGCTGGTGTTTGGCATTTTGAGGCATATCGGCATCAGCCGTTTTTAAAAATCCAATAGCTGATAAGAAACCAATTTCAAAACTATGTTGATTTGGCTCCACCGCAGCCGTGCCGATGTCTGCAGTTACTACTTAGGGTGCGTCTCAATGCATTAACTTTATGCCTCCTCCGTCCTATCTCTACGGCACTGGAAGTACTTTCTTAGTCGCCAGTTTGAAGACTGTCCCAAAGCGATAACTGCGCTCAGAGGAGAGAGGAGAGAGGATGGAGGAGACTTATCGGAGGAGCTATGATTGAGGAGACACGAGAGCCGGCTTTGTGGAAGTCTTTTCACTGACAGACACGCCCCCATGTGGAATATCACTCTCTGATTGGACGCTGCAGCAGCTCAGACTTCTCTACATGAAACTTCACAAACACAACAGAGCTTAATGGAAGTTTAATGCACTGAGGATTGTTCAGAATCTGATCATAAATCTGAGTTTAAAGCACAAAACACTGAACACAACCATCATCAAATCAATATAACAGAGGATTAATACAGAAAACTGAAATCTAATAAATAATATCTTCCTGAGACACAATAAGGTGGGTTATATTAATAAGTTTCAGAGTTCACGATCAGATGAGCTCTAGATAAAGGCTAAATACTTCATAAATAATCTCACAATTACACATTTGTGTTCTTTTCTCAGTTGATTTTCTTTTCTTCTCTTTGTATTATTTTCACATGTTTGAAATAAAGCATTCATTCATTCATTCATTCATTCATTCATTCATTCATTCATTCATTCATTCATCAGTATTGGCCCTAACAAAATCCATATTGGTCCATCTCTAGACAAGAGGACCCAACCCATGTATCACAAATTTGCAGGCAGTCTTCAAAGGTGCAGCTGCAGGCTAAGCTCTCTGTATTGTCCTAGATTTGTTTTACTGACTTTCTGTTTAGGTATAACACATCTGATGCGAATCTGCTCCATACCTCGCCTGGAGTGTAAGGCACTGCAGAGCCATTCTTGGGGGACGGTGTCCACTGGGCTGAGATGCTGACTTTCACGTTGCTAAAGGTCTTCCTGGATGCATGCAGCAGCACATAGCTGCAGATAAAGAAGCAAAAAGATCAGCTTCTTCACTCAGGTAGAGGAAATGCAAACAACTTTGACAGAAAGTTCTGTTCCCATTCTGTTATCAAGCCTGTGAAATGACCTGTGTTTATTAAAAATTCCTGAAAAGCTACATCATATGTTCTCTCTCCAGACACAGAAGGTTAATGCCAATGAAGCAGCAGTTTTAAATTATAGGAAGCACCTGAATGCAAAGCCTGTTTTTGCTGAGCAGCAGTCTGCTCTGTGTGCACACGCTCCGCTGCAGACGGCTCTTTGCTTTGCTCATGATAAGAAAGGTCACACAGAGGCAGCAGACATGTAAGTTGATCTGCAGTAATAAAAGATTAAATCTCACTGAAATGTTATAAATAGCCAGAGAATCACCAGGTGGTGATGAATGTGACAATTAGAATCCTGCGCTGCTGAATAAAAGTGTCTCTACCTGTTTCTAAAACCTGTACAGTTTATTTAGTGAATCTGTGGAGCATGCTTCATATAGGAAATCACTACCTACTGTCCCAGGTATCTTGACCACATCTCACCTCACTTAACCTTGCACCCAAGACCTTTCACCTACTTTAACAGATCATTCCTCATACATTTTTGCACCAGCTACATTTTTCTTTGATACAACTCAGTTCTTTCTCAAATGAAGCTCATTCAGTGAGCTGCTAATGGCACTTCAGGAGACTTTTGTTCCTACTCTGCTGACAAACATGTCACTTCTCATGATTTCTGTTATCTTTTTTTTTTTTTTTTTCAAATCAATATACAAAACAGCTTCCTTAAAAAATTAAATGTATCCACAAAAGTCTCCTCTAAGGCAGCAATGGGGTCTACTTTACCTAAAGAAGGTGAGTAGAAAGACAACCAGGTGATGATGGGTGTACTGTGACAGGTAGCCACAGTTAAAGGGAGGCATCACAGGGACAACTGGAGGGAGGAAGAGGAGGAGGTGGGAGAAGAAGTAAGTGGTGGTGGTGGAGGTGGAGGTGGAGGTGGAGGTGGAGGTCTTTAGGAGAACACCAGGGTCTGCTACACACTCCCACTATGCCAGATGGGACGGGTACATCACTGGGACAATGACCACATAGCCTGGAAAGAAGGATTTCAAACTAGTATTAGTACATCACAAGTCTCTGTTAATCAGCCTTTAGATAGAAAGTTTTCCTAGAAATGAACACAAACACAGTGATTTCCACCACCACACACCTCACATTTAAATCTGCCTCTCCGTGTTTCATGAACAAACTTCAACAGTAAAAATTTTTCACAGTGCTCAGAGTTTGACTTCACCCAAAGTTTCAGTGGCCAGACATTGACAAAAACTTTACCTGTCCTTTAAACCAGTCCAGCCACTCCTGGATGATGCCCTCTTTACTACAGGGACTCTTTTGTTTGGAGTTTCCATATCCTTTGGCTAAAACAGGAGTATGAATGGATGCATTTGGTCAGAGAGTTGCTGGGTGTTGTTGGGTGCTTGCAGGTATCAATGGGCCCAGTGTGTGACCGTCCCCGAAACCAGAACACCTCCCCCAGCAGCTAGAGCAATGCAGCATCTCATGATGACAACTCATGGCTCAACAGAGTTAGAACGAAGACCACAGAGATCCCTCCTTACAGTCCTCATACAATCCCAAAACTTGGCATTTGGTGTCTAAAAAGACTATATTAGCATTACATTTCCCTCCAGGAAAGGTTCGCTGAGAGAGCAGGGCTAGAAACTAGAAATTATTTCTTATTATTTTAACTATAATTGTGTGTTAGTTTGCATCTGTCAGAAAATAGAACTGGGATGGGTATATTTTCCTTCCCCAAAATCAAAACCAAATATGTGGAATGCAGAATTTTGTTTTAATGCTCCAAATATCTGAACAAACTTTAAGAAAATGTCTGCTTCTTTTAAATCCAGGCGTTTATTAGATTAAGTCAGCACAGTTTTAATACCTTAACTTCTGCACTTGCATTACAAATTTATTTAAAGGCTACCTTCATTTTTCATTGTTTGAACTTAAACTGTCTGTCTGAACTTAAATATATGTATATATATATATATATATATATATATATATATATATATATATATATATATATATATATATATATATGACTTTACATTTAAGTGAGCGGCTGATTTCATAATCTATTAATGATTTTAATTCGTTCACATGACTGCCTCTCCACCTGGGCTTCCTGGTTACAAACCAAACATCACTGTAGTTATCAAGGTGTATGCAACGTGTCCTAAACCAGGTCACAATAAAACCTGCTCAAGGTGAAAACAAATACTGTTTCTCCTGACAGGAAGACAGAGCTCCATGGTGTCACACTGAGTCTGTGTTCTGTGTTCAACACTATATTGAAATAGTCTATCAGTGATCTGCTGTTCTGTCTATGTGAGCTTGTTTTCGATGCCATGCGGATTCAAAGACTGACAGGTGTGACTGGTCATGGTTCACTGACACAAAATAAAGGGAAAATGTAAACAAGAGGATCATTCTGCCTAAAAGACGCTTTTAATGCCATGCACAGTGAGGCTTTGTGCTGTTCCTCTCATTTTAACGCATTTATTTGTATGTTGACATGACTTATTTAGCATGACCGTAGATGACAGCTCGTGTTTTCTAAACAGCACAGAAACACACTGTAATACTGGGTATACTGCGCAAATTTTAGTCATAATCTTGATGTTTTTAGGAGAGTTTTTGTCAGATTTCCAGCCTATCCGTGCTCCTCTGTAAGAACATAGTTCGTGCTGACAGAGCCGTTATGTACAGAGCTGACAGCTTTATTAACATTAAGCTCTACAAACAGAGAGCAGACTGACAGTTTAAAGCTCTGTGAGGCGAAAAATGCGTGCTTTCTTACCTTTCAGCTTCTGTGTCCGTGGGTAGGTTCGCTTCTTCTGAGGCTGAAAATCTGTTTACTGTGAATCCTGTGTCATCAACCGACCTGCCACCAACAAGAGCACAGCGGAGCGCTGCTGCCCCCAGTAGGACAGGAGTGGAACGACGGTAGGGTGACTGGGGTTTGTGAAAGTTAGCTGTTTGTTTCACCTGTTACTGTGACAGCTGTCATACACCCATACTTGCCAACCTTGAGACCTCAGCTCAGAGTTCTGGAGATTTTTAAAGGGGGGGGGGGGGGGGGGTCATATACAGACAAAACAAGAACAATGAAATACTTGAATTTCACAGAGTTCATTCATTAGACAAAGAAAATAACAGTCCACAATAACAAAGTAAAGTCATATAGCAAATTTAATAGCTGTCCACAGTGCCCATGCAAAAAATGGTAAATAAAAAAAATGTCTTACTTAAATAAATAAAACCAAAAAAGGCATACATTGCATAGATTGGTTGTTAATCTATGCAATGAATGCTCAATAAATAAAAATACAAACAAAAAAGGCATACATTGCATAGATTAACCACCAATCTATGCATATTCCCGTCCCCCTTCGCGCTGTCCCGTTTAAACAGGATTCTCTTTTCCACTCATTCTGGAATTGACACAAGTATTTGGTGGGGTATGTGGGCGCGGCAGTGGTAAACATAGCTGCGCGTGCAAACCAATAATAGGGAAATTACATCACCGGTGTGTAACTCCAATGAAGTCTGAGTGGAAACAATAGGAGTCGAATGAAACGGGCAGCGGAAAATAATGATAATAAGGCAAGATGAGATATCGGTAAAAATCAGTAGAAATCCTGGAGAAATATGACACCGGGAGAAAATCAGGAAGGGGTGATAAAAAAAACGGGAATCTCCTGACCAAAACGGGAGCATTGGCAAGTGTGCATACGCCGACAACCCCATTGGCAGCAGAAAGATACCTTACACTTGCCAAAATTCAGCCCTCTAACTCTCCTGATCAGCATGTAGCTAGGCACCGCCCTTGTGTGGCTGCCACTTGCAGCAGCTCTCTCTTACTTGCCCATTTCTTGTAACCTTTTATCTCTTTTTCGTCATCTTTGCATTTGGAGTGGATCATTACTTTGCATGGTTCATTTGTTGGCCGTGGATACCAAACTGGTTTTGTCTTCAGTGATATTTACTATTTTTGCTCCTGTGTTTGTCTGGAGATCCTACATGTAACCATGGCTGCATTGTTTACATGTGATATAAGCTGTTAGAAGCCTGTAGCATGTCAATGCTAACTAGTGCAAGGCCTGATGATTTCCCACAAGGTGAGCAGGATGAGGTGAGGATGACGTGCTGGTTCTCGGGTGTGAGCTGGGAGGTGACGACGTGGACCTGTCCTTCCATCCATTGTTGTTGGGAACGTGGGATCTATCTCCGGTGGGATGGATGAGCTAGCCGTGCTAGCCCAGCAGCAGAGGGGCTGCCGGAGGGCAGAGTGGCATCGTGCTGTTCATGGACGTTGCTGACGGAGCTGACATCGGACGCCGGTGCCACGTTGGAGGAGCTTCACCTGCTGTGAGCAGACAGGATCCAGGAGACAGAGACTGAACAGACTGCTGAAAAGGCTCAGTCCTGGACCCTGTGGAGGTGGAGACTGGCTGGGCTGGAGAGTGGTGGACAGGCTGTCGTCATCTATTTTCTCGTGGACCTTTTTGCACTTTCTATACACTTTCTTACTTTTGTTTTCTTAAATGCTGCTGTGACTCCTGAATTTCCCCTCGGGGATAAATAAAGTATTTTCTATTCTATTCTATTTCTATTTCTAGTGAGGAAAGAGAAAGAGGGAAAAGTAGAAAAAAGAAAGCAGGAAAGAGAATGGGAGAAAATTGAAAGATAAATACAAAGATGAAGAGACAGAATGTAGGCCAAGGAGAGGGATGAAAAAGAAACAAGGAAGAACCAGAGAAAGACAGAAAAAAGAAAGGAGGAAAGAGAGAAGGAGAGAGAGAGAGAGAAGGAGTGAGAGACAAAGGGAAGGACTTAGAGGGAAAAATAAAAGAAAGGGGGAGAGAGAGAGGAAGTCACATCCTAAGTATGTGGTGAGAGAGACAGTGAAGGAAAGTTGAGGATCAGAGAGGAGACAGTGATAGGAAAGGAGGTAGATGGGAGACCTTGACATCTTTATTTTAACTTATAAAATTAAGATTATTAGTATTTTAAACTGAAGCCAGATCAGAAATCCTGACGCAGACTGTTTAAGACCAGACTCCCAGCTCTCTGCTGTGGATTTAACATTCAGATCAATGGATATGCTCACAGTTCTGGATGCTTTCTGCTTTTATTGTAAACTCATGGAAACTGAGACAAATGGAGGTAAGACACAGATTTAATTTGTTTACTGAATGGTAACCATTTGTTCTAAGAGATGTGCAAATTAGTTTCATTCAGTCAGTTTCCTTTTGGATATCTTAAAGGAAGAGAATAAGAGGTGGTTAGATTCTTATGTTTTGTGAAATTTGTGTACCTCTGCATGTTTTGCTGTCTTTATCACACACACACACACACACACACACACACACACACACACACACACACACACACACACACACACACACACACACACACACACACACACACACACACACACACACATTCTAAACATTTCCCTGCTTATCAGAAGTGTCCTTAAATACTGTGTCCTGTTCCTCATGCACGCTGTCATTGACAGTGTTTAAAAAAGTTGAACACAGCTGGGAAAACACCAGGCACTGTCACAGAGGTTACTGAACTGAGAAACACAGACCTCAGAGATGTGAAAGTATCAGAGTCAGGAGGAAGAGAAATATTTTAACTGCTGAGAGGAACAAAGGCTGGTTTCCTATGTGCAGAAGAGAAGAGTAATTCATGCAGGAGCTACCTGCACTGTGGAGATGTTGATTTGTGTGATGAACTGCTGAGGGGAGTTACACTGGGACACATTTTACTGTAGATTAATGCTCACAAGTCTCCACAGTCTGGGTTCTAGTTGAATATATAACTCACAGCACTGAGAAATGCATCATGAAATCAATGCACATGTGTTTTCGCTCTGTTTCAGGTGTACTGTGATGGCGGCTCCTGAAAAAATGACCAGGCCTGACTGCATCTGCTCCACTGTCAACAGGTTTGTACAGGTTGCACCTCTTCCCAACAGAAAGTGATATTTTCCATGAGAGAAATGATCTGCAGAGTTTCAGAAAGTCAAAAGGTCTGTCAACGTATGGCCTCCCATTTCCTCCAGTTTGTTTATCAAAACATTACAGTTTGATGAAACAGGCCTCTGTCCAAATATGTGTTTATGTCACAAGGGGATGAGAAGAAGATGCTCGGTCAAAGGGTTGTCCTCTGGCATTTACTCACAGGCTGAAGTTTCCCACTGTAACCAAAAAAAGGACAGAGTGTCCCCAAACTGACAGAGACACGGGGTTTACTTGGAAGTTTAAAGATCTTAAAAGAGTCCTACTGAAGAGATGTTGAACATTAAAGTTCCCAGGAGGGATATTAAGCTGCCCCAAAGAGCAATGAACACAAGAGCACATAACAAATTCTTCATTTCGTCAGAGGCATTTAAAAAAAGGTAAAAAACTTGTCCTGTCTAGCATCACAACAACAGAATTATGGTATGGCTGCAATATTGTGCAGAACACATTTACTTTGCCAAGAAGAGCCATTTGTGTATAAGGCTCCCCTTGAGTTTAAGGGATACTTTTAATTAGTGTTTGGTATTTGCTTTTTTTCTGTATATTGCCAAATTTAAAGATCACTGCTTGACTGGACCAGGGTGATAACAGAAGAGAGACAGTGACTGAAGGGAATAGTAGAGAGAGAGGAAAATTGATTTTTTTTTTTAAAAAAAAGGGAGAGAGAAACAACAAAACGGCAGTAGAGAACAACCACAACAAGCACAACTGAGAAAATGAATACAGACAGCAGAACCAAACTGCTGAGCCGTAAAAGAAACAGTATCCTTAGCTCTTTGACACCACAATCACTAGGAGCACCTGTAGAGAAATGAATTTGGGAGATCATGAGCAACAATGAGCACAGCAACAACAATTATAAATATTTATACACAAGTATGTATACACAGACACATACACATACCTACACATGAAGAGGCATGGCTGAGAGTGCAGATTATTCAGGTTTAGTTGTGTTTTGCGTTAAGTGGTCATGGCAAGGAGTGAGAATGCAGATGTAGAACAAGATGCACACTGAGAGAGCCCCCAGGGCTGGGCAGCTAGCAGCCAAGACAGAGCATAGAACCAAGACAGTCCACATGGAGACAGCAACACACCAACCTATTTGGATGCAGAGGGAGGCAAGAGGCAGACCCCCAACATTATGAGCCACAGGAAGCCAGGGGCTGAGGCCCACAGGCCCCGCTAGATGCCAGGCCCCCAATCGTCTATCTATCTATCTATCTATCTATCTATCTATCTATCTATCTATCTATCTATCTATCTGTCTATCTATCTATCTATCTATCTATCTATCTATCTATCTATCTATCTATCTATCTATCTATCTATCTATCTATCTATCTATCTATCTATCTATCTATCTATATATGTATAGGTGATATGTTCTGCTGTGTGTACATTTCATTGACAAAATCTGCGCAAGAATTCCTTCATCTTTTGTTCAGAATCAGCTCCTATCACAGGTAACTGGCTCCACCTCCTTCTCGTTCATCCCCGCAGCGTCTCAGCACTTTAACACAGTCAGAAGCTGACTCTTACTTCAGCAGGGAAGTGTGGAGCACTGTGGAAACTGGAGGGTCATTGGATAAACGCTGGGCTTTGTCCCGCCCATCGGACGCTCAGCATCTCTGGGGGTCTATGAGGCAGTGGGCTGGCCTGGACGCTGGTGTTCTGCATGATGATTGGATGATCTGTCTGGGGCTGAATCCCTTTTTGATTGACAGTGAAATGAGCCAGACAGCGATCTTGAAGTGTAACCCTCAACCGGAGCATCTTCTGAGTTTTACAGTCAGTTTTTCTGGACTGATCTGGAGGCTTTACCAATCCCAAGAAAGTTTACCTTTCTTAAAAAGATGAGCGTTGTGTTTAAAGGTTCTCTCTCTTTTCACCAACAAGCAGCTACAGCTACAGCTGTGGAGCTTCTCACCCTGTCACTCACACTTACAGCCTGCAGGTGTAGAGAGGAGCTTCTCCTGTTCAAAGCGGCTCAAGTCTTAGCAGCTACACAACGGGCCAAGGCTGTTTAAGCAGTCTAGCTCTGCTGGCCATTAAGAGAACACTGGTAAAATCCCTGAAAAAAAAACCCTGTGGTTGGTACAGGGTCACAGATCAATTTCTTGTAAAGGAATGGAGGATAGAATTTACATTAAGATAAATATACAAATTTATGATGTAGGCCGGAAAAAATGAGCTTCCCCTCCCTGACTGATCAGCAGCCACCAAATATATATATATATATATATATATATATATATATATATATATATATATATATATATATATATATATATATAAAGATACCAGCAGTTTTGTGGTAAAAATGCCTTGTTGATGCCAGAGGCCAGAGGAGAATGGCCAGACTGGTTCAAGCTGATGGAAAGGGAACAGTAACTCAAACAAGTGTGTGTGTGTGTGTGTGTGTGTGTGTGTGTGTGTGTGTGTGTGTGTGTGTGTGTGTGTGTGTGTGTGTGTGTGTGTGTGTGTGTGTGTGTGTGTGTACTATTCTAGCTCCAAAGCAATAAGTCACAAACATAGACTGTATAGTGACCCTCTTGTTAGGCTGCAGCTGCAGAACCTGTCTCTGTTAATCTCAGGACATTTTGTGGTAAAGCAAGAGTCTGAATCTCCTGTCACCATGGAGGGCTGGGCGATATGGGTCAAAAGTCATATCCCGATATATTTAGGCTTAATATCGATATACGATATATATCTCGATATTTTTTTCTGCAAATTAAGAGCAAATGCTCAGTCAAAGTCAAAGCCAAATATGACATGTCACAAGTATTTTTATTGAAACTGGCTACTTCAGTGAAAAGTGGCAAAATCAAATGAATAAATAATAAACAGGTTTCTTCAGCTGGTTCATGAAAAAACGCTCAGTTGTTCAAATAATAAAATGTAAACATAAATACTGTGTAACAATAGGAGTACCTTTTTTTGAAATAAAAGCTCTGTAAGGTGCACATTTAAAACAAAAAATAGCCTATAAAATAAAATAGGCCAATCTTTTTCTGAAATAAATCTATTCATGAAAAAAGTACAATAAATTTTTTTTTAGTTTGACAACTATAAATTGCTCATTGAAATCAAATTACTGATTTTCTTCTCCTTTCTAACACCTTCACATATGCAACCAATGAACATTACAAAAGAACAAAATATGACAGCCCCTAGTCGGTTGTTATAGCAACCAGATGCTTTTCTCAGAGCTTCCAGCTTGCAATAGCGTCCTGCAGGGCCTCAGCTATATGTTCATCGGTGTGATCCTGGGGAAAATAACCATGAGGACGCTCATGTACGGCTCACACGTCCTGCTCGACCACAAGTCGCTGGTCAATGCAAAATGGGTCACGTTAGCGAGCTGGTCAGCTAGGCTCTGCCTGACTTCAGTGTTTATTTGTGGCAGCGCCTCTCGTGCGAAGTAGTTGCGGCTGGGAAGCTCATACCTCGGGTCCATAGTTTTCAGTAGCTTTTTGAATCCGACTTGTTCCACAGTTGCAACAGGGACCATATCTTTAGCCATGTGATAGGACACCGCTTTTGTTATAGTACACCACTTGTCACAAAGTGTTTCTGCCCCGCAGCCATTGTTGCTTCCTCCATGCTTACTGAAGAGTGCCGGAGTGTTTCTGCCCCTCCCCCTCCTGTGCATGAAAGAGGAGGGGCGGGGGCGCGCGGAGCAGTACAGAGAGCTCTGGGTCTGCAGCGCAGCGGAGGAAGGATCACAACGGAAGTTTGAACTATATCGATATAAATTATATAGTCTAATTTCATATCACATTTAAACATATATTGATATAATTTTAATATCGATATATCGCCCAGTCCTATCACCATGCCAAAACTGTAAGGGCTAGAACAAAAATGAAAACACCATAAGAACCCCAAGACCCCGAGGAAGCTTTCTGTGTTAGTTTCATATCTTAAAACACAGAAATGTGCCCGTGATGGCAAGAGACAAATGACTTAAATTTGACTGATCTCTGAGAAAACCCCTCAGGAATTAAAATGGAAGTACATTGTGTGCTGGTGCTGACTTTGCCTGACAGTTGGCCATTTTGTGATTAAGTGTTTCATGTTTTTGCTTTAAAAACCACTTTGTCAGAAGCAGGACAAGATCACCTACATTTTGACACATAATATGCCTATGTGGGGCAAAAATTGTGACCAAGAACTCAGTTTGTCCAGAAAATATCCAGGTTTTGTTTCCCCCTCTCCCCACTCTGTCGTTTGAATCTCCCACTCTAAGATGAAACATTCCGTCCAATACACACCAATGTTAAACGTCTCGAAGAGCTGAAATGCATCATGACCTTTGAGGGTCATTGTGAAGGAACTATGAATGCTAGGAAACATTTGAAACCCACTGAATGAAGCCAAAAGATAGCTGAATATTTTGAAGTTTGAATGAAGTTTGTAGCTGAATGTATGACTGAATGAGAAGGGTTTGAATCAGGCTGAAAATATGTCTTGAAGGGAGAAAATTTTGAAAATTCTGCATTCATCCCTATGAGGCCGAGATTGCGTAAATCGTTGAATATCTCTGAAAGTCTTTGTGAAAAGTTTCTGAAAAGTCATAGCGGACTTGTCCTCACTGAGACACACGTTTTGATGTTTGAACAGTGAAAATCAATTGAAGTTTGTAGGAGGAGTAGCGGTCCAAAATAAACGGGCAGAAGAATGAAGAGGAAGAAACAATTTTTTGTCACAGAAGAACATACGCTGTGAATGCATTGCTGCATTCACAGCAATTATTCATACCATTTACAAACTGTCACAGCCTATGTGAATTCATAGTATGATCCAAAGTTCTATACCATTCCAAATAGTCCAAGCTGTTCTAAAGCAACCTCAGTATCTTGATTCATTGGTAATAGCTGTTATAATCAACTCAGCAGGTGAAAAACAGCAGCTCTCTGCAGCTAGTTTGTGGACAGTCATGGCTAAGAAGAAGGAGCTCAGTGTAGACCTGCGGCTGCGCATTGTGTCTGCTCACAAATCAGGAAAGGGCTATAAAGCCATCTCAAATGTTTTGGAGTTTCAGTGGCAACGGTGCAAAGTCTTATTAAAAAACTTAAGACGTTTTGCTACATCTCTAGGATTGGCTGCCACTGTCCTGACGTTGGCTGGGAAGGAGCAGTAATGTAGCAGGTGCTGGTAGGTGGAGGGGTAGTGATGGCTGGGAAGGAGCAGTGATGTAGCAGATGCTGGTGGGTGGGGTACTGATGTTGGCTGGGAGGAAGCAGTGATGTAGCAGGTGCTGGTAGGTGGAGGGGTACTGATGTTGGCTGGGAAGGAGCAGTGATATACTCACTCAGACAAACATCCTGCAGCTCGGAGTCCTTCAGAAGTTGTTAAGATCCAACCGATTTTAGCTGCACATTGTGGGGGCCACGGCAAGGGAGCTTCAGCGCGGGACATAATCTCTGCAAAATCGCTCTTTTCGGCTATATTTTTTCATCCATCGCCAGTGTTATAAAGCCAGCCCGTCTGCCGTCTTCAGGTGAGTCAGCTGACCCAGAGCTGACCTGGTAAACACACGTTTGACGGTTGTCCTTACCGGTTTGAGCCTGAGTACATGGACGAGGAGCTCCATGAAAGAAGGATGCAGAGGGAGAGAGACAAAGAGCTGGCTGGAGAACAACAAACAGGAGCACGTCCACGACTCAATGTGAACTGGTCGTGCTTGTGGACCGTGTTCGCCTATGGCAACAGAAGAGGAGTGTGTTTGTGATAACGATGGATGAAAAAATATAGCTGAAATGAGCGATTTTGCAGATATTATGTCCCGCGCTGAAGCTCCCTTACCGTGGCCCCCGCTAAGTGCGGCTAAAATCAGCTGGATCTAAATAACTTCTGAAGGACTCCGAGCTGCACGATGTTTGTCTGAGTGAGTATATGAGCATGCACACACCTATAAATAAGGTCCAGGGTGTCAAAAAAACGGAGTTGCCCTTTAAATGAGCACAGAGACTTTCCATTTTCAGCAAATGAATGTGAAAACAGCCCCCTGTCAGACTCTGCTCAAACATGATTGTGCAGTATCAGTAATTCTGTGAAAACCTGTAGAAACAAGACAAAAACAATTTTGAGTGGAGAGGGACTTTTAACAGTCAAAGGGGTTATTTTTCTGTCCCACCCTAAGGACATTTTGTTTTTTCTATAGCCAGCAGAAGACCCAACCATCTTCCTCCAGAAAAGAGCTCTATCCAGCCCTCTACTGCTCTTTGATGGGTCAAGCTGTCTGGTCGCAATTGGAACCACTCCCATCACCACATTCACCAAGGAAGAACACGGTGAAGGTCTCCTGTATTTGATGGCGTACTACTTCACAATCCACCTTACATATCCAAGGTGTGTCGCCACCCTCCTCTCTGTCATCCAGACAGAGGTATTACACGACACACTTCATGAGGGAGACAACACTCCCTCATACAAACGAGCCATGTCAGAGTGGAAAAACTTTATTGGGACGTAGAGCCAAGTATTGTTTAAAATGAGTTTCACGTCAGTGTTTCCCTTTGTTTGGTTCATCCAAAATGCTTTTGGATACCTTATGTTTCTCACCTAAAACAACTTCTGTGCCATATTGTTCTGTATGTCAGCACTTAAAAGCTGGGTTTCAGTCACCTTTATCTAAAAGTTTAGATGTTCATGACAGTGAGTTGGGCTTGCAAATATGCAAGTAGTGTGCAAAAGTACCACTTGATGGTGATGTCATGTTATGTTGCATTTTGGTTATTAACTTGCAAAGCTTTCATTGCACTTCAAGTAATGTACGAGTGTAGTTCAAACTCTAGTCAGCAACGTCACCTGGCTTGGCTCTGCTGCATGTATAGGTTGTATGTGTCTCAGTCTTGAAAAACATAATTTTCAAAAAAAATGACCATGCTGGAAAAAGTATGGGAGGTGTTCATACTGCTGGCATGTAAGTGGGCGCTTAGCCTAAAAGCAATAAATAAACAATGATGTTTATAATGTGTGCTGGATTTCATTTTGAGGCTTTCTCATTTTAAGACAGAAAAGCTAACAACTCTTGAATCAAGAACAATACACTTGTCATAAGATCTAGTTTCAAGATTTTTTCACTCAAATTAAGAAAGATACAACATTGAAAGAAGAATTAACACGCTAGTTTTGAGCTTATTTGACTTAATGCAGTCCTCAAAACAAGTGATTTTTTACTTATTTAATGACATTTTAACTTCTCTCAAATCTAGATATTTTATCTTATTTCAAGAAATCTTAGCAAGTGAAATTATCTTACTGCACTGGCAGTAAATTTGAATTGTTTCCAGTATTTATCTACTCATATCAAGTTTTTTGTCTCTTATATTGAGACAGGCGTTTTTTGCAGTGTGGTATTCTTGAACCAGCAGCATATCTGGCTTTATGAATTGCAACCGTGTTACTCTTTTATATGATTTTCCCCCTGTGGTCCCCATACAACTCCGTAAGGAGTTTTTGCTCCGCCAAGGGAAACGTCTTCGCTCTTGTTTCTGACATGATTTCATCGTTTCGACAATCAATAAGTCAGGGCTTTTTACCTACCAGGGACATGTGCTCAGTGCCCCCTGGTGTATAGTAAGCTGGTGAGTTTACTATATAACTTTTCTAAGCTCCATCTGTGACACAAGAGAAAACAACCTAAAATGTAGGACTCCGGAGACAGGCAGGGGGTGCATCCGAATAGTTCTTTTTTCATAAGGAACTTTCCTAACTGAAGAAATGACCCAGAAGCATTTAAGCGTCGGCCATGATAAGTGCTGTTCGAATTCTCCAAAAGTTAAGGAAAGGAGGGTTGTTGCTTCCTTTAATATCTCCTTTAGCTTAAGAAACACCGGACCATCCTTTTCAAAAGGAAAGATGAAGAAACATCCCATAATGCCTTGCGGCATGTGACGTGTATAAATACGGCTCCTGTCAAAAGTTTACGGAAACTTACGATGGAGAAGGGACAGAAATTATTTGAGTACTGTTGCTTTTTTAACATTTACCATCATGTGTCTGCCTGAATGTGTTTATTGTGTTCACGATGTTTGAATGTCAACAAGATTTATAACCCCAAACGTTTGGTTACAACAATGAATCACTAGTGATCGAAGTAAAAACGTTTATTAAAATCAATGAAAGAAGGACAAATGAGGACTTTTACAATATTCAAGTATAATAAATTCAAACAATGTTCATAATGAATCATGTGAATGAAACAGGGGGGATAGTGTTTCTGACAGTCTGCTGTATTATCCACAGTCCTCTTGTGTTATCAGGCTTCAGATCGTCAACATTTATAGATGCTCTCACCGAGCTCACAGCTGTGAGCAGGAAACACACACTGCATGACCAAAGACAAAACACCATCACAGGTAAATCCTCTGATCATGGATTGTTCATGTTAACCAGTGAAGACACGAAACAACCCTGTGAGATAAGGCAGAGGACAAATGCACTTCTTGCAGTTCATATTCGGAACATTGTAGTTCGTCGTGGCTTACCTACGTCACAAGTAATTGTCGTCACATAAATATGACATCAAAGTGAAAGTGCAGTCGAAATCCTCTTTGGCCGCAGTTCGCCTTTCCTCTCATCTTTTCCCCTCCTTCCCTTGACCCTGTGATGTTTTTTTTTCGGGGTTAAGGTAAAGTGGATAGGAAAGGACTTAGGAAGGACTATTCGGATCCACCCAGAGAGTTAAAAAACGGTTTTATCAGTCCAAAAGTCTGTACACAGGCAGGCAAATTCTCATGCAAAGGTTTCTAAAAAACGCTAGGCAGAGACAAGATCAAAAAGGCAGGTGAAGATCAAAAACAAACCCAGACAACAAAAGATAAACAACAAAATAATAAAAACCCTGGACCGCTGACAATAAAGACAAAATGATCTGGCACAGAAGGGAGGTCAGACTGGGTAAAAATACACACAGGAGAGAGGTAAACAAGACGCAGGTGTGACACATTTAGGTAATCAGGGGCGTGGCGACATAAGTGGAGGAAGTCAAAGGACCTGAAACAAGAGACAAGAGTGGATACAAAACAATGAACAAGACAAGATACAAAAGGGAGAAAATAAAACACTTAACCCAGAGATGTGACACCACCCAAATGTTCATACAATTAAACCAAATACAGTGTGCTGCAATAAGAACCACCCATCCAAAGTGACACCTCCTTTTAACTGCAACATGTGAGGTTCAGGGACTACCTCATGAGCCAGATTATTACTCATTTTTAATGCCTTTAAAATGGAAACCCAGTAACTTGTTTTTTCTTTCTACTGTGACTTTTTGAGGTTTAAATTCTTTCAATAATTTGAGTTTCTGCTACAAATAGAAACCATGTTTAGAAATCATTGTTCAGGCACCCATTGGTGGAAGTTCCCGATGAAAAAAATGCAATTATTTTATTTCCACCACAAAAAACTAAGACATGATTTTCAATCCTTTGTGTGTTTTTAGGCTAAAGAAGAGCAGTGTTGTTGAGAGAAGTCTGTACCGTGAAAGAAAAGAGGCCACGCTGAAGCTCCTGTTCACCTAGTTAGACAGCCTGAGCTACCAGAAGAGGGACTCTCCCAGGATGGCGCACAGGTGGCCCATGCTTGACCACAGCAAAGACAGTGCTCTGATAGTTGGGAGCAAGACTTCAAGATCCAATGGATGCAACATCAAGGACAAGATTTCACTGTGGGAGGGGAAAGAGCCCACCCACTCACCCTCTACCTCCAGTGCTGTGAGTCATTGTGGCAACGTGAAATGGACAGAATCACTGATGAACAGTAATAAAACTCAAGACGAGCAGCGTGCAGAAATAGAGAGGGGAGCTGTAAATGAGAAGGAAAATACAGGACGAGAGAGGTCAGGAAGTCATCAGGATTCAAGGCTGTGCTCACCATTAGAAGGAAGGAAACAGCAGAGAGATGGGCTGATCCAGAGAGTAGAGCATGAAGACGTGGAGAAGCAGGATCATGGAAAGGAGAACAAGGAAATACTCGGGCTGATGAAGCCTTGTTTGTCTACGGTTACAGGGCAACACCAGGCATTGAAGAAGAGCAGTGAGAGGAGAAAAGGTGAGCATAACAGCCAGGAGACAAGGGCTGTGTTCAGTCTGTTCAAGAAGCTGGAGGCGATGGGGGAGAACCAGGGGAAGGCCCCCCCAGAGCTTGGAAACTACTTCAGCCCACCGAGTAAAGACAAAACCATCGAGGTGAAGAAGAAAACACCTGAAGTTAAGAGTCAGACTCACAAAGTGAAACCAGAGCTAAAGCAGAACCAGGACAATGTATACACAGAGCCAGGAACTCTGCCTATCAACCCTGTCCCCAAACCCAGACGCACCTTCCAGCATCCCACAAAGACCCCCACAAGGAAGAGTCAAAGACCAGGGAGAGGGCAAAAGAACCTCCCCCCTCTGCCATCCAGCTTATGGAAAGGTTCCTCAAAACCTCTGTCAGGGGTTAACAGGAGAACACGGGGTGAGAGAGCCAGAGACAGCATCAACAGGTAGTAAATTGTGAATTTAAAGGAACAGTCACAAGTGCAGTGCAGTCACAAGTCTATATTATTTTATTAGAATAATAAAGCAGGATGTGGAAAATGCTTTCACTGCTCTTTTCGCCTGGACAGGGAATCTTTTGAATCTGAAGACCTGGGAGGATCAAACAGCTCCCTCTTCTCCCGCTCGCTGTCTCAGGAACATCACTATGAAGACATCCAAGGTCAGAAACCCCCACTGTCAGCCTTTGTTGTTTAAGAGTGTGGCATTTGGAGAACAGATTCCTGCACTCTGATCTATGATATACGGCTAGTTAGTGTAAAAACTGGTTTCTGGTTTCAAAGTGGTTTATGCGTAAGGGACAATGTTTGGGGTTTTGACCGATCAGAATCAAGAATTAAACACAGTCAGGTAACAAGTAGGAGGTATGGTCCAGGTATAGTATCAGGTCAGTTGTTTCGGTCTTTTTTTTATTTTTTATTTTTAACTTAGTTTAAAATAAGATAATCTCAATGTACAGATATAAACATATATAAAAACTAGGGCTGTCAAAATCAATGCATTAATCAGATTAATTCCATCATTGTGATAAATCTGATTAAAGCACAATTAATTCATCTGCTGCATCTGATGATTAAAAACCCCTGAACCCCGAATCCCAGAGCTGGCAACAGATTTTGGGCAGTTTGTCTCAATAGATTTGACTCAAAAAATAAGAAATAAGAAATAAGAAAATAAAAGGAACAGAATAGACAACCAACATAAAATATTCTGTAATATAAAGTATTAAGTTTTCTTTCTGCTAGCACTTTGGCCAATGCGTCACCCAGCTTGCAAAAAAACCACCCCCATGAAATGTCAGGGCCTCTGTCAATTTTTTTTTTATAAAGTAATACCCACAGCATCCGTGTGGTTAATCTGATTAAAAACGTAAATCATTTGACACCTATACAACATTCAAGTCAGTTGAAGTATTTTAATTGATACATTCTTTAGACTTTATTAAGCTAAAGGGAAATGTTTGGTCAATCATGACCAGTCAAAGAGTAGGTGTGATAAACTCAATTCATTTTTATAATCACTCAACAGCACTAATAGAACTTCATACTGAAGTTGTTCTTTGGATCGTTAAACTCTGTGGTTTCATACTTGTAAAAGCTAAATAAACTATTGTGACCGTGCTGAAGTAATCCTCTGGTCTCCCTTCAGACTCATCCAAAGAGAACCCTTATGAGGACGTTGAGCTGGAGAGTCAGTGTTCCCAGCAGTCTGTGCCCTCCTCCCCTGGCACAGACTCTGCTAAGGTTCCCTATCTTCATGCCAAACATGATGCCTCACAGAAATAGCACTGCTAACACTAAGTGAAGTGATTTTAAAGATCATCACTCTGTGCTCAGATTTCACGGCCCAGCTTCTTCAGACAGAACTCAAACAGGAGCTTTAAGCTTCTGGACCTGAAGAGACCCATCCAGTCCACCTGTGGGACCAGCAGCGGGGGTGTTTCATCTCTGCTTCAGGTCAGCCCTCCCTCCACTCCCACTGGGCCTGAAAACACCTCCTGGCTGCCCTGGGATCTGTACAGCCGCACTTGTCACAGGATACCAACGGTGAGTTCTGTACAGGCTTTAGGGAGGAACATGTTATGAAATATTATCCTGATGAATAGAATAGAATAGAATAGAATAGAATAGAATAGAATAGAATATACTTTATTTATCATTGAGAGGAAATTCAGGAGTCACAGCAGAGATACAAGAAAACAAAAGTCAGAAAGTGTATAGTGCAAAAAGGTCCATAAGAAAGTCCATCATTGTCCAGTTCAGCCAGTCTCCACCTCCACAGGGTCCAGGACTGAGCCTCCCCAGAAGTCTGTTCAGTCTCTGTCTCCTGGATCCTGTCTGCTCACAGCAGGCGAAGCTCCTCCAATGTGGTGTTGGTGTCTGGTGTTAGCTCTGTTAGCCATGTCTGTGAATAGCATGATGCTACTCTGCCTTCTCGTATTCCCGTCTGGGTTCGCATGGCTAGCTTGACCATCTTATTGGACATAGATCTTTTATTCTTATAATAGTGGATCGAAGGACAGGTCCATGTTGTCAGTGCTTAGCTCTTTCCTAAGTACCAGCACATCGTCCTCACCTCCTTCTCCTCACATTGTGAGGTAACATCGGGCGTGGACCAATTAGCACTGACATGCTACGGGCTGCCAACAGCTGATTTCACATGTAAACAATGTGGCCATGGTTATATGTAGGATCTCAAGACAAATACTGAAGGAAAAATAGTAAAAATATCACTGAAGACAGAACCAGTTTGGTGTCCATGACCAGCAAATAAACCATACAAAGTAATGACCCACTCCATGCAAAAAATGACCAAAAAATGTGAAAAAATTACAAGAAAGAGAGAGCTGCCACAACAGTCAGCCACTTGAGAGGCATCATAGAAAATAAATAAATAAAATAAAATAAAATAAATAAAAATATATATTTTTGTACATGAATGGTATCGCTGTGCACTGATCGAAAGCTCTTTTTTAACAGCTTGTTCTCAGGATCAACAGCGTATTTGAGTCTCGCATCGGGAAGAAACACCTGAGGAGGATCTATCATTACGCTGAGACAAGCTCTGGGAGAGGTGACGTAGACATTAAACTACACGTAACTATTGAACTTTAAGTTCCCCCTGTGATTGATTTTAGAGATTTGTCTGAACTGAGATAACTTTTGTTTGCAGTAACAGATGACAACAGTGACTCTGAGAGTGAGGTTGAAGAGAGAGTTAAAGGTAAATCACCAAAGATCAGCAGTCTTCTTGTTGGCATCTTTAATTGTTGAAACAACTTTGTTGCATTTCCTTTTCTCTAGCCCACTGTCAGCGACTTGTGTCGGTCAAGTCCATTCTGAGCAAGTCCAGCCAGTCTCAGGTCCACTGTAATGGAACCAGCACCTGGGAGAAACAGCAGCCCCTCAAGCATCAGCTCTTTGAATACTTTCTGGTTGTGTCACTGCAGAAGTCAAAGAGTGGTGGCCACTATCTGCCGGAGGTCACACAGCAGTTCCCCTCAAAGGTCAGGAGCAGAGTTCTTCAGTTAACCGTTTTTTATTGCTGAAAGATGTAAAGAGGACATTCACTTATTTATTCATCTTTCTTAACTAATTTAAAGTGGCTCCCTTTTGGTTTACTATCAGAGTTGAAAAGTGAAAGATTGAATGTTTGAGTGAGAAAAACTTCCTCAACTTCTCTCAACATGTGTGGGGTTCCTCAGGGCTCTGTTCTGGCTCTTTGTCTGTTTGCTCTACATGCTCCCACCAACTTCTGCAACAGCTGTGGGGCTGTGTCCACTGATGGCTTTCTTTTTTTCTTTTTTTGTATTGTTAGCTTTCTGTACAAAGCCAGTGCAGTTTGGCATTAACCAGGTATTATCTATTATTATCTTAGTAAGGCTCATCAGCCTGTGAAAACTGTTGGGAAACAGTTCTGCTTTCTGAGGTCACCAGCACGAGAGTAATGGTTCAGTTTATCTCACGCCTTTGCTGCTTCAAGTTTTACAGTTTGGATGTGTGTTCTGTAAATCCATGAGCTGATCTTCAGTGATCAACTGTTAATCCCAGTGATACCTAAGATTAGAAATCAATGACTTTAAGTCATATGGAGGAAAGTCAGAGCTCAGGATCTGAATAATCCTAAATCTGTTAAGGGAACTCTTTCAAAAAGTTAGCTTTTACTGTTTAATTTTATCAATCATAATTCAGATTCCACAGTTCATATATGTTGGGAAGCTTAACATGGAGAAAACATCAGGAGAGTATCACAATCTGAATCTCTTTATTGCTCCATTTTTGCCCCGCTGCAGCTGGAACGAAGCTTCAATTTTATGAGGGAGATGAAGGATCAGCTGAGGATCATTCCTCAGTTCTGTTTCCCTGACGTTAAAGACTGGGAGCCCACAGAACACTACCCAAGGTAAGACTGATGATCTGAACACAGATATTTACCTCTTCAATAAAGACATGCTGATGTTGATCCTGTGTGTTGTGGTCTGGCCTCACAGTGAGATGTTCTCCTTTGTTTTGACTGGAGAGGACGGGAGCAGGAGGTTTGGATACTGCCGGCGTTTACTGGTAAATAAAAGTATGTCAGATAAATAAGCTCTGCTGTTGGACAGGAAGTGAAAAAAATACCATGATGACGGCTGGGAAAATAACTCTGCCAAAATAGTCGGCATGCCTGTGGGAAAAGAGTCCATCTGGGAGTCAGGGGGGAAGTGTGTGTGGCTGGGAAAGTGTGTGTGTGTGTGTGTGTGTGTGTGTGTGTGTGTGTGTGTGTGTGTGTGTGTGTGTGTGTGTGTGTGTGTGTGTGTGTGTTTGTGTGTGTGTGTGTGTGTCCATGCCTGTGTTTCTTATAGACTCTCCTCATGCAATACTTTAAAAAAACCCAGTTATATGAAAATAAATAAAATATACGGCTTTTCAGAATAAGCATCCTAACTTTTCTTTGCAGCCCAGTGGAAAAGGGAAACGTCTCCCTGAAGTCTACTGTATTGTCAGTCATCTGGGCTGTTTTGACCTTTTCTCTAAAGTAAGCTTCTACCTCTGCTCCCTGTGACTATATAAGCTACATTAAGTAAGATAAACACATCTCTCGGATGTTAAAGTGTATCTATGTCTACTGTAGGTTCTGGATGAGGTAGAGAGAAGGAGGGCTTTATCTCCAGCCCTTGTGCAGCCCTTCATGAGAGCCATCATGGAGGCTCAGTTTCCAGCTCCAGGCAGAATCATCACTGTTAAAACGTTCCTTCCAGGATCAGGAACAGAGGTTGGACACAGACAGACTTCACAATTACAGAAAAAAGGACTAAGTTAAGTTTAATTTTCATCTAAAACCACAACATAAAGTCAGTGTGGGATATTCTCCTCCAGGTGATGGAGCTTTGTCGTCCCCCTGACTCTCGTCTAGAGCATGTGGACTTTGAGTGTCTCTTCTCCTGTCTCAGCCTGCGGCTGCTCCTCAGAGTGTTCGGGTCTTTGCTGCTTGAGCGAAGAGTCATCTTCACTGCTGACAAGCTCAGGTCAGTGTCCTCATTTATTTTGCAGTCTGACACACTCGCCTGAAATCAATCCATCCAGATATCTGTTAAAATCCAGCCCTGTGGATTGTGTGCATGCGCTTGAAACTACAATTTTGAAAAAAATTTTAGGAGCCGTTATTGAAATTCTCACAGTTGACTCTTCTCAATTGTTACTTGATAAATTAAATCCAATTGCAGATCCAAATCATCAGCTGTAAAGTATTAAAAAGGGGATATTATCCTTTTTTAGTCTTCATTTTGTCCCTCTAGTGCCCTCAGATCTCATGCAGACTGACTGACCGATTCAGGGATTTCTACAAAATATGAATATGTAGAGGCTTGAAAATCAGCACACTCAGTCTGAACAGCCAGTATTTGTGACTTTATACCCATGTTTAACAGTATATAGGAAACCTAATAAACACTGTTTAAAGGGGCTGTGAGGAGTTTCTAAGTGATCTTGAAAAAGTCTCCCTTCTAGATATATGCCGATTGTAATTCAAACTTTAAAATAAGATTATAAGCGCTTACATTACAGGTTACAGGTTACCTCAAAATGCTGCTTCTTAGCTTCCCAATTGGGAGGACAGCTTCTGTTGCGCAGAAAAGAACAGCCAATCAACTCGTTGTTTTGAGGAAAGGATGGCCTTGCCGATTATCTGGAACGCCCTACACCAGTATATATTACACAAGCTGCATCACCCTTGAAGGGTTTTTTTTCTAGAAGTTTTTTCCTAGAGAGGTTTTTTCTAGGGGTTGGCGAGGGATGGAGAGAGAGGGGGGAGAGGGTTTTTTAGCTGATTTCCTGTAGACCTGTCAACTCACTTTGTTCAAGATGGCATGTTTGAATAAATTTTTGGATGACTGAACTCCTTGGCTGAATGGACTCTGCGTCTTCTTCCTCAATAGTCTAAGATCAAGGTAAGGTAAGGTAAGATCAAGGAAAATTCAATAATGAGGTATTTAAGCAGAGGCCTTAGGGGCCCATCCCAACGGGGCCAGCAGGAGGCCCAAAGCACCAGAAAAAGTTACAACAACCGGACACCGATGGGTGATCCACATCAGCCTTGTTGGAGGGAGAGAGAGAGAGAGAGAGAGAGAGAGAGAGAGAGAGAGAGAGAGAGAGAGACGCGTTGCATGCTTGGGGAATTGTTTGACTCTTACCTGGAGAAAGTTAAGTCCATTTTGCATTGTAACTACCTCTATTCCATGAGCTGAACCCTCAGTCCAGCATATATTCATCAGTTGGTGAGCAAAGCAACATAACGTACCTGCAGAGGGATTTGCGCTGACAAGCATAGGTGTGTCCAGTTATTTTAGACTGGGGTGCCTTGACCATGGCACTGATACAGCTTTTACTAACTAATTAATTAAATGAGTTTTTTTATTGTTATTATTATTATTAAAGCTAAAACAAGAATAAAATTAAAGGGCCTGTGAGCACTTTCCAAGTAATCTTGAAATAGTTTCTGTTCGATGCCTGATTGTAATACACAACTTAAAATGAGATTATCAGCATCAGTATAGGTTATTTTCAAATGCCATTACTCAGCTTCCCTCTTTGGTCTTACAGGACCAGATTGATTTACAGCAGGTTAAAGTCTTGATGACAACATCATGTCAGCTGACGGAGTTCAGTAGAGAGAAGAGAGATCTGTGTTTATCTCTGCTGAAAACAATTTCTGTGATTTTCCATTCAGCCAAGGAGTTCAGTCATCCAAAAATTTATTCAAACATGCCATCTTGAACAAAGTGAGTTGACAGGTCTACAGGAAATCAACTAAAAAACCCTCTCCCCTCTCTCTCTCTCCATCCCTCGCCAACCCCTAGAAAAAACCTCTCTAGGAAAAAACTTCTAGAAAAAAAAACCCTTCAAGGGTGATGCAGCTTGTGTAATATATACTGGTGTAGAGCGTTCCAGATAATCGGCAAGGCCATCCTTTCCTCAATACAACGAGTTGATTGGCTGTTTTTTTCTGAGCTACACAAACTGTCCTCTTGGTGTCCACCTTTGGAAGATGTGCATTGGTTTTCAGTTTGAAGTTCATAATAGCAACTCCTGTTGCATCATGAATGGGAGCAGACTCAGATGTTTCCATGTTATTTCGGTCATAGCTGGCCCTGGACTTGCATGTCAGCCGACACTTCAGGAGGGAGACTGGTGTAACGTGATCATGTCTTCATTTGTCAGTCAGAGAGAGGAAATATTTAAATGTGAGAATGTTACTCAGACTCCAGAGATCCTTTAAGGTCATATTGATATAGACAGCAACATTATAATATTCTGCAAGCTCATCCATTGGGCAGTGTCCAGCTTCAACCACTGTACTTTTGAAGACGTTGAAAGCAATGTGGTAACCTGTCATTCTGTTATTTACAATTCTGTTTTCTCCTACCCCAAAGCTGAGAGGGCTGGAGGGGCAGCTGTCAGCTAACTTTAGACTGCAGACATTCCTTAGTATGTGCTGACTGCTAGAAGTAAAATGCTGTACAATTTCTTGCTTGTCCCTTAAAAAATGATACAACACCGTCTGCCTCTCCTCAGTCACAAACAGGATAAGCGCAGATGTTTGCCACAAATTACTTGAAGGGCGCGTAATATTAATGATGTGCCATTATACAAAGCTGTGCTTGCAAAGCCAGCAGTGTCCCCGGATATGGTAGGCTTGAAATCCCTTTGAGACCGACATGTCAGTCCCATTGAGACCAGGAGACCCTGAGACCAAGACAAGACTGAGACCAAAGACTGTCGAGGTTGTGACGAGACCGAGACCACAATAAAGTGGAGAATTCAAACAATACATTTGATCAATTAAGTACTTTGAAAAAAGACAAGCAGTTAAACTAAAAGGGCTGGCACTTAACATAATATTTTGTAATTGATGTAACAAACCCCCTGGCACTTGTTCAAATATTGAAAAGGTACAGTTTTGCTTTACTCTGTTTTATGACGTGATTGTGGTTCTGTACTCTATAAAAAATATTACAATATAGAATAGTAAAAATACTAATAGTACAAAAACCCATCCTGTTTCAAATGTAAGTTTACATGTGTTTGAAAAGCTTGCTATACAAATTTGATGTGACATTACTAATGGAAGCCTGACTGGTGAAGGTGACGCTGCATGCTGATGAGAGTGGCAAACAGGAAATGCTCTGTAGACCAGACCTTTCATTTCAGTTCAGCTTTTGCAGTCTATGAAGGCTGCAAAGACCGGTTCCCCTGAAGGCTGTAACCTTCATGGGCTGCAGACCCTCAATTGGGACACAGCTGTAGTCATGATGATGCTATAAGAAGTGTGTGTGGTCCAGGTCCCAGTCCAGGTCCAAAATCAAGGAAGCCCCTCAGTTTTATGAAAGAAGCATGCCACAGAGATGTTCTAGGCTGTGTCTCTGTGGACATTGTTGTGCTGGGGCCATGGTGGAGGATGAATGCAGGATGAATTCAGAGAGTCAGAGAGGACGGTCACTGGAGTAAATAGCTGGAATGTTAAAGAGAGTGACGTCAATGCTCTCTTCTCTGGGAAACGTTTCTCAGGGGAACAAAAGCTCTCATAGACCATTATTTAGATCACAGGGCCCTCATGTGGTGAGAAAGAGAAGGTAACTTACTTCTTCCTCCTGCTGTCCTGTCACATTTCTCTCTCTCTCTCTCTTGTGCAGTACACTGTCTCAGTGCTGTCATGCTATCGTAGCTCTCCTCTACCCCTTCGTTTGGCAGCACACCTACATCCCTGTGCTGCCCTTGGCCATGCTTGACATAGTCTGCACACCAACGCCATTCATCATCGGCCTGCTGTCCAGTTCTCTGCCCCACATCAAAGAGCTACCCCTGGAGGAGGTCAGAGAGGCTTTAAATCAGATTCAGTAAATTCATGCAAAAGTTGGGTAGAGTAACTCAGGCCTCTGTTCTCAGGTCCTGGTCGTGGATCTTGGAAACAGCCGGTTTCTCAGACAGGTAGGACTTCTGTTTTAAGTCCTGTAGCTGTTCCGTCTATGACATAACAATGGATCATTTTTCACTCCCTGGATAATCACATATAATGAATGAATGAATGAATGAATGAATTTATTTCGAACATGCAAAAAAAGAAACAAAACAGAAATAGGTCGTCACCATAAACAAACACATGCATACTAAACTTAAAAGAAAAACGAAGACTGCAGCAACAACCTGCATGTGTTACATAACTACATGCTCGAAAAGGAGTAGGAAGAAGTTAAACTTATTTAATCCTACCCCTATTATCCACACCTCCTACGGTGATATCTTAACTTTTACATATTCATACTTTTCATACACATTCACATAACATTTCCCTTATATGATACTTAATTTCTGTATATGTTTTATTTGTTTGTTTGTTTAATTTTCAATTGGCTCTGTCATTACCGCCCTGGGTCAAACTGCTGTTCTTCATCCTGATATTTATTCAAAAGGTGTGTTTTAAATATTCTCTTAAATATGCCTATAGTTTTACTTTTCTTTAATTCATCTCTCAAACTGTTCCATAATTTAACCCCTGATATTGACACACACATACTTTTTAATGTTGTCCTAGCATGGTGTATTTTGAAATTCAGCTCCCCTCTTAAACTATAACCTCCTTCTCTTTCTGTAAACAGTTTTCTTATGTTGTCTGGAAGTAAATTGTTTCTTGCTTTGAATATTATTTGTGCAGTTTTAAGCTGAATCATATCTTGAAGTTTTAGGGTTTGTAATTCTAGGAAAAATCTGTTTGTGTGGTCTCTAAATCCTGCTTTATTGATGAATCTGATGGCTCTTTTCTGCATTTTAATCAGTGTTTGGAGATTACTTTTGTATGTGTTTCCCCATACCTCTAGGCAGTATGACAGATATGGCAAAATTAATGCACAATATAAAATATAAAGTGCTCTCTGGCTGAAAATTTGCCTTGTTTTTCCCAGGACGGCAATGCTCCGTGCCAACTTCCCCTGAACATATTTAATATGTGGCTTCCAGCAGATTTTGTGATCAAGAATTACACCAAGGAATTTGATTTCATTTACTCTTTTTATGTTAACATTGTCAATATTTAATTTTACATTTATATTTTTGCTTCGTTGTCCAAATAACATAAAATTTGTTTTATTCAGATTTAAAGACAGCTTATTTGCTTTAAACCATTTGTTAACATTATTCATTTCCTTTGTAATTACATCCAAAAGCTGCTGTAATTCCACATCACAATAAAAAATGTTTGTGTCATCTGCAAATAACACAAATTTTAATACATTTGACACATGACAAATGTCATTTATGTACATTATAAATAGTTTTGGTCCTAAGACTGATCCTTGAGGGACCCCACAAGTAATGTCCATAAGATTAGACGCAATCTGATCAATATGTACAAGCTGTTGACGGTTTCGTAAATAGCTCTTCAACCAATGCAAAACATGGCCACGGATACCATATTTCTCTAATTTTCTTGTTAGTATATCATGATTAACTGTGTCAAATGCTTTCTTGAGATCTAAAAACACTCCCAGTGCGTACCTCTTTGTGTCAATAGAGTCTGTTATTTCTTCTACTAGTTCTATGAGGGCCATTGTTGTTGATCTATTGTTTCTGAAACCATATTGACTATCAGTTAGCAACTTGTGTTTCTCAACAAAACCATCAAATCGTTTTATGAATAATTTTTCTAGTATTTTTGAAAACTGGGAGAGTATTGATATTGGCCTATAGTTACTGAAGTTATGTTTGTCGCCTTCTTTGAATATCGGAATAACTTTGGCAATTTTCATCTTATGTGGGAATATTCCTTTTTGGAAAGACAGGTTAAAAACACAAGTTAGTGGTTTTGCAATACCATCAATAACTTTCTTCACAGTTACCATGTCAATATCATCCCAGTCTGTACTGGTTTTGTTCTTAAATCCTTTGACTATTTCATAAATTTCTTTTTCTTCCACAGCCGTTAAAAACATTGAGCTTTTATTTCCCTCCACATAATTAGTTGGATCTATTTCTGTCCCATCCACTTTTATTTCCTCTGCCAGTTTTGGTCCTATATTTACAAAAAATGAATTGAATCCATTGGCTACCTCCTTCATTTCTTTAACACTGCTTCCTTTGTCTATAAGATACTGTGGATATTGATTATTCTTTGTTCCATTTTTAATTACGGTGTTTAGCTGGATGATGAGGACACTCTCCTGCCCTCTAAGCTCCAATCATCTCTGGAAACCATTCTGGAAAGGAGACAAGAGTTCTCTAATGAGAGAGGAGGGGACACACCGAGTGGTGAGTCGTAGTTGAGTAATACTGTAAAATATTTGAACAATTCCTGCTTCTTTTCTGCAACATCAAACACCACAGAGACGTTTGAAATAACACACACATAAGTATTTCAAGTGTCTTTTCACAGTGTTTTTTTATCCAGCTTTCACTTCTGTATTTCACATTTCATCACAAAATTTGATGGAATGAGATAAACAGCTTTAAAACATTGCTAAGAGAGTTACTTCATAAAAGACTCTGCAGAATTGGGTTCACTTCTGGGTCACGAACAAGATGGCGGCTTGATTTCCATGCTCCCGACTAACTTAAAAAATTGCACTTTTGTTGTGGTAAATACTTCAGAAAACGAATAAAAACAGAGATGACAGACAAAAAGGCAAACAAAAAAACAAACAAAAAAACAGGGGAGCTCAGAACATGACTGGGCCAAAAACCATGAAGAAAGGCCATTGCTCACCCAAACTAGCCAGAGTAGCTCACCGATACAAGAGCCCAGCAAAAAACAGTGGAACCACATTCTCAGTGAAATCAAAGGTTTTTGTTGAGATGATAATCAACAACTGATATAAAGCTAGAATTGAGTAGAACAAACAGCAGACTGGAGGAAGCTGAAAGGATTGATGATGTCGAAACAATGCTGCAGGCTATGGCTAAGCTCATGAAAAGGCTGATGCAGTGTCATACTACCATGGAGGCTTTGCTAATCCACCAAGGAGGGAGAGCACTCCAGGACAATCTTTGGATCTATGGCATACCATAGAAAGAAGAAGGAGATAATATGTGCATCTTCCTAGAGAAAAATGTTAATTGATGCCCTGGGCATCCAAACAGAAGTGGAACTAAGGATTGAACGAGCACACCGGGTCCAGCCAGCTGACTCGAGAAACTCACAAACAAAACCCTGGACTAGAATTGCTAACTTTGCAAGCTACAGAGCAACGGAAGAAGTGATGCATGGCATGGCATTTATTATGAATACTGTTCCAGTATGAAACTTGGATGCAGCAACATGACAATTCCAAACGTACAACATAGCAGCCTTGAACAGAGTTTCCCTGAATCTGTGGCACAATTCAGTTAACATTGCACAGAAATATAAAATCAAATTAAATAAATAACACTTCACTAAAGCTGAAATGCAGGTGGCACTTTGTCCAGTGCACTATACTGACACTGCACACTTTAATAACAGCAAATAAAAATAAATAATCAACCATCAATAAGAAAAAAAAAAGCTCTGAAATGCAAGTGGCACTTTCTGCAGTGCGTTATGAACATTGCACATATTTCACCTAAGAGAAAATATAAATATATAAATCGCTGTCAGAAACACTACTAGGCAGGGTCAAGCTACATTAACAATTCAACTGCTGCATCAGTGAAAAGAGGAATTTTTGTTCAGTGCAATCAACATGTTAACATGTTCTGGTGTCAGGCAAGACCTCAGCCTGTGAACTGTGAGACCAGCAGCTGGAAAGACTCTCTCTACCGGCACAGATGTAGCAGGCACACACAAATAGCGACGTGCAAGATGAGATAGCTTTGGGAAGGATCGCTCCTTCTTGCACCACCACACGAGTGGATCCTCCTCGTCTGCTGGGATGCAGGCTTCCAGCCAGTACCACTCCAGCTCATCGTGATCTTCTGCATGCTCTCCAAAGCCATCCCCAAGAAAGTCCAGCATGGCGGGGATCAAGGGCAGAGGCAAGCAGCACCACACAACCAGCTCTCTCCTGTTTTTTTGGACTCATTCCTCTCTACAGCGATGCTGCCACTGTCTTCTTGAAGTCCACCACCACCTTGCTGGGGTACCCTGAGATGCCTATAATTAATTGAATGGAAAATATTAAAACATAATATAACTTTTTTGTGTCTCTGCTGCCCCAAACACCACTCACCACATCAGACATCTGGGCTACTTTTCTCAAAATTATTTGACAGTTATTTACGTGTTCAGTAAACTCATGATGATGGGGGACACCAGTGACACAGACACGTATGTCTCGCCAGACAGAGCAGTGGTGGCTGTTTTGAGCGAGTCCAGCACAGGGAGCATAGAATCGATTGTGTGCCAGTTTCTGTCAGTCAGCTCAGACATCCTGGCGTCTGTTAGCTCCGTCTCTGTTCTATCTGAGAAGACGGCAGTGATGGCATCATTCTGAGTGCAGGCGCTTAAACATAACGAGGACGGATTTCCAGCGTGTCTTGCATGATTGTATCAGTTTGTGTGGCAGACTCTTGTCTCCTGGATCATGCAGTTGTTAGCTGCTTCTTCTTCAGTGCCACCGTAGCCACGGTACTGTGGTGAAAATGGCTCACCAAACGTGCAAGCACCGATCAGTCGGCCCATCAAGTTCTGCTTCAACCCGTCATTGATTGCTAACTGCAGAGCATGAGCAAAACACGATACTGACTCCCAGTCCAGCAGGGTCTCATAGGCCAGTCCTCACATACTCACCGCACTTTGCAGGTGGGCAGCAAAGTTTTCAGTGGTGTGTCTCTCCTCCAAGGTGCATGTCTGAAGCACACAGCTACTGAGATGTCCTTCGTCCATGTAATGACATGTTATAGTCATGTATGACTCAGTGGTTATGGACGTCTACCTGTCTGAAGTTATGGCCACATATTCGGCCCCCTCAAACGCTCGTTGCATCTCCTCTTTCATTTTGCAATGGTTGATCTTGAGTCGAGATATAATTGTTTTGCAAGTCTGCACTGTGTATTCAGGCTTGATATACTGCATTAACTTTTCGAAGCCTTTGCCTTTAACAAAAGACGGCGGCAGCATATAGCGGGCAGTCTGGGCTGTGCGGTGAGCATCACAGCGTCTGGCTGGAAAAAACGCTCTCGTGCTCGTCAGCCTTGCCCCGCCACCATACCCACCGGGCCTTGCCATCTTCGCCCTGCAGGTCTACATTGAGGTGTCTACTATGAATGTGGTTTCTCATTGCTCCAGTAGAGTGGTTATATGCAAGTTTCTGCTTACACAGCCAGCAAGCGATCTTGTTGTCATCTGCTGGATCAAAATACTGCCAAATGGTGCTGATTTTGTAGCGTTGGCATCTTCACACTTTCTTCCCCAAACTTTGTGGCCCTGCCCCCCTGCTATGCATGTGTCTGTGTGGGGGGGGGAATTCCCTTCCTGGCTGCTCAGCCTGTTTACAAAGAAGCCGAGGCAGAGGCATGAAGAACAAGATGCATGATGCTTAATGCAGCATTTAACCGACTTGTAAAATACTAAACGTTTAATAAATCAGTAGGTGGTTGAATGATTAAACAACTAGTCGCGCACATCCCTAGTCTAAACCTATAAAACTGTAATGTTGATTGAGACAGGGCTGTGGATTTTCTCCCTTCTTTTTGCTTTATATTTAGAACCATTAGCACAATGGAGGCAGGCAAAATGACAAGATTACAGGAATACATTTTAATCATGATCAACACAAGCTGGCCCTATATGTGGATGAAATACTGATATATCTAAGTGAACCTTCAAAATCACTCTCAAAATTATTTAATTTACTAGAATCATTTTGGAACTATACAGGATATAAACTAAACATTCAAAAGACACATTTTAAAGCTTAACTGACTATTTGGAACCTAGCAGCAATAATGTATCTAGGAGTGAAATTACCAAAAGAAATATCTTAAAATGTCAACTATACCCATCTACTAAATAAAATGAAAACAGATCTTGCAAAATGGAACTCTAATCCATATATGAGTTTTACCCAAAGTATAGAAACTATCAAAATGAACATTCTCTCAAGTTTTTTTATTTATGTTTTAAGCTCTCCTGATAGAAATAGAAACAAAGTAATTTTCAGATCGGGATAAAACACTTTTCAGGCTCATTTGGCAAGGTAGAAAACCAAGAAGCTTTAAAGCATTATAACTCCCAAAGAGTAGAGGTAGAATGGGATTGCTAAACCTGAAAGACTGCTGCTACTCAACCCAGATAAGACATTTTCTCAATTTAGGCAATCAAGACTTTAAAGCAAGCTGAAAGGATATTACAAATGCGTCCCATCTGCCTCTCCACTGTCACAGACAGGACAAGTGCAGACGTTTATCACAAAATACTCAAAGGGTGTGTAATAATAATAATAATGTGCCAAAGTTGTGCTCTGCAAAGCCAGCAGTGTCCCTGGATTTTATAGGCTTTAAACCTCTCCGAGAACGACATGTCAGTACGAGACCCATTGAGACCGGGAGACAAGGACAAGACTGAGACCAAAGACTGTCTAGGCCGTAACAAGACTTGCCTCGGTCTTGAGACCAAGACAGGTCTCGAGAACTACAAGTCAACCATAGGTGAGGGTCAGAAGGTAGACTGACCAGTAAATTGAGAGCCTTGCCTTCTGGCTCAACTCTCTCTTCACCACAACGGACTGGTATAGTGTCTGCATCATTGCCGCCACCGGCCCGATCCGATCCGTCTGTCAATCTCTGGCTCCATTTCCCCCCACTTGTGAACAAGACTTCTCCACTTGGGACAAAGACTCTCTCCTGACCTGGAGTGGGCAGTCCACCCTTGTCAGACTGTAACCATGGCCTCAGACTTGGAGGTGCTGAAATTTATTCTTTAATTTACTCTTTTTGTGTTTTGTTTTTTCACTTTGCGTTTTTTTCTCTATTTGCATTGTGTTTTCCCTTTTTGCGTTGTGTTTTCCGTTTTGTTGTGTTTTCTCTTTTTGTGTTGTTTTCTCTTTTTGCGTTGTGTTTTCTCTTTTTGCGTTGTGTTTTCTCTTTTTGTGTTGTTTTCTCTTTTTGCGTTGTGTTTTCTCTTTTTGTGTTGTTTTCTCTTTTTGCGTTGTGTTTTCTCTTTTTGCGTTGTGTTTTCTCTTTTTGTGTTGTTTTCTCTTTTTGCGTTGGGTTTTCCGTTTTGTTGTTGTGTTTTCTCTTTTTGTGTTGTTTTCTCTTTTTGCGTTGTTTTCTCTTTTTGCGTTGTGTTTTCTCTTTTTGTGTTTTCTCTTTTTGCGTTGTGTTTTCCGTTTTGTTGTTGTGTTTTCTCTTTTTGTGTTGTTTTCTCTTTTTGCGTTGTGTTTTCTCTTTTTGCGTTGTGTTTTCCGTTTTGTCGTTGTGTTTTCTCTTTTTGCATTGGGTTTTCTGATTTGCCTTCGTGTTTTCTAATGTGTTGTTGTGTTTTGCACACAGACTGCTAACTCTGAGGGATAACTTGATGATACAGACCACAAAAATAATCTGACAAGCACAGGTGGCCAAAAGAACCCACTGTCTTTGAATGTGTTAGTGTTAAATTGTCACATTTTAACATTGTTACAGTGGTATGCAGTTGTAATAATATGCATTAAGATTTTGAAAGCTATTCCTGCTGTGAATTAAGATGCTGTTTTTCTTGTTTTTTGTTTTCTGACATTTCTTTGTACCAAAAATGAACATAAACAAAAATATTGACTATGAAAAAATAATAAATACTGACCTGTTTTAATATTTTGGCAAGCTTTTATTTAAAGTGAGATGAATGATTGATTGTATTGTAAACTTAATACACTCTGAAAATAAATAATAACAAAAAAGATTCTGCAGAATCAGACGTTTTAAGCCCAGGAAATAACAGAAAACCCCTCTGAACTCCTGACTAAGGAGTGAAAGCTGAACCTGTTCTCCAGCACAGCAGTGGCTTTAATTTGTGCACTTGTTTGTCCACATTCAGCAGACTACAGCATCCTCAGCACAGTCGTGTCCGAAGCCTTTGTTCGTTTCTTCATCGAGCTGGTAGGACACTACCCGCTCTTTATTGTTGGTGAAAGAGAAGACGGTTACTCCTCTTCCTCCTCATCTCCGGCCACCTGCTTCTTCCAGCGCGAGGGTTTTAAGAAAGCAATCCCATCTAAGACCATACGCCGCTTCCTGGAGGTCTTCATGGAGACACAGATGTTCGGCTGGTTTATCCAGGAGAGGCAGCTCCACAGGCAGGCTCTGAAAGGTACAAAGACCCCCTCCAAAGTCACACACAGCTTTGAGATGATCCACTGATTCATGGTACTTTAACTTCAGGCCTGTTTGAGCTGAGGGTGCATGAGTATCTGGACTCCATCACTGAGAACGAACACCGCAGAGTGAACAGGTTCCTCAAAGGCCTAGGTAAGACTGTCTCTGAGTCATATCACACAGATTCTGTTTATCTGTGAAAAAAAAAAAACAATCTCACCTAAAAACACTGACATTTCTTTTCTTTGCTCCAGGAAACAGAATGAAATTTCTTTCCAAGAAATAACTTAAGGGTAAATACCCTGAGAGACACACAAACCAGAAGAAATGAGAAAATCCCTAATGGACGGCAGACACACACTCAGCTCGTCATCAAGCTCTGCTCGAGCCCGATAACGGGCCATTTATTTGAATCAGGTGTGCTGGAGCGGTAACATCTAAAACATGCAGGGCAGGGGGGGCCCGAGGACCAGGATTGGGAAACACTGTATTGAAGTACACCATTTAAATACTTCAAAACCTCATTTGAAATTCATACAAACATGCTGTATGGGACATTGTACATTCTGTCATTGTTTTCACAAGAATACTACCTGTCATAGGGTCTGTAGTACACCAGGTCATATAAGCCGCGTTTCCACCAAGCAGTCCGGGTCGGTTTGTCTCGGTACGGTGCGCTTTTAGCGGCGTTTCCACTGACTCATCCCGGGACGGATCCCTGAAAACCAAGACGAGCCGTCCCACCTTTTTGGGACTCTTTTGTATGGGTGCCAGACTGAACCGATCCACTCTCGGGAGGTGGAGCAACACACTGCAGACGGTTGATTGGTCAAAAGAATCACCACTTACCCCGACAGCGGCTGCATGTCTCCTGGCGGCACACAGATTTCTCTGAAACAAAGCTTGATTGCACTTTGTAACAGAGAGTTACATGAAAATCACAGAGAGGACGAAATGCTGCATGTCTTCCATCCGTGCTCTTTGTTTACTGTGTCGCGTTTTCTTCTTTGTTGGATTTAATAGCGAGGTAAGCTGCTACGGCGTCGCGCTATTGTTTACCAGCTGTGGCTTCCGGCATCCGGCTTACACGCCGCCCACCACGAGAGGGCACAGTTTGCTGTGGAAACGCAAACGGGATCAGACTTAACTGTCCCAAACCGTCCCAAACCGTACTGAACCGACCCGTACTGCTTGGTGGAAATGCAGCTATACACAGATCAGTGGGAAGACATTTAGATTTTCCTCAATACAAAATGCATTGAAGTGTTTATCAAAGTACATTGTTGAGACTTTACAAGTCAGAAGATAACTATTGTCATCTCAAAAAATTATACTGACAATCCTACTGTGTACAGGCATCTAGTTTTCAACACCAGAACATACGTACATCCCATCTTGATACTGTTCCAAAGCTTTCGACCCAGAAAGTAGTGGAAACATTGAACCCAACATCAAAACTTTCCTCCAGTGCCTCGCTGCCCTCCAGACTGCTGACCATGACCTCAGTGATGACACCAAACTGTAACCTACTGAAGTAAAATTTTTCAAAATGAAAAGCCAGTTTGATGTTTCTTTACCAGAGTTTTTGTTGTGTTTTTAAAGTTCTTTACTGACTGTTTGAAGAAGTTATGCTTTCCCTCAAATCGCATACACCACATGTGTATGAGGGGCCCAATTTTCCTAATGCAGCTTGGGTAATGGATCATTAGATGGTGCTTGGGAAGCAAACTTCTCTCTGGAAAGAGTGATTTGAAAAGCCTGTGATGATCAAGTATCAGATGTTTCAAATAGCAAGTCATACCACGAGTTACAACAGGTGAAAACACAATGTTTACAATTTGAATTAAGAGGAGCAGCAGGTTCCAGCATCTGTCTTCCCTGCTCAATCTCCAAACATCAAGTTTTTGATCAGGTGCTGAAACACCAGCTTTAACTCATACTGCACAACTCCTTCCAGTAAGTTGTGCATTAAATCTACAGCGTAGTTTTCTGATGTATGGAACAGCTGCAGAGAATTGAGCAGGCAGGTTCTCTTTCTTTCTTTCTTTATTAAGATCCCCATTAGCACTAGCAAAAGCATTGGCTTTTCTTCCTGGGGTCCAACACAAAGAGTCGGACAAAATACACACAACACAAACAAGCAAGGTAGGGCTGCAACTATCGAATATTTTAGTACTCGAGTACTCTACTGAAAATTACATAGAGTACTCGAGTACTCGGATAAAACGCATTTTCGCGTACTTAAACAGCAATTATTTTTCAAATGGAAATTTGTTTCAAGCAAGTGTAAAATCAAGTCACTTTGGGTGATACATTTTAAATTCTGACTACATATATGTGACATTTGAACTAGGAATGAGACATTCTTGAAAGATTTTGTGTCTTTGTGTTCAGACTAAAATGATGATCTCTGCTGTATTGGAGCACATATAGCTCCATTACTACTTGATATTTGTACCCTTCTACCCCTGACACCTGCCCAGTTAGCTCTATTATGTTTTCATTTTTTTATCTTCTTCACTCTTCAGAGCTGTGTTTTGTAGATTATCTACAGTAAATCAGTAATCAACTAATTTGCATAACAAGTCATTTGTATGTAACGGTTGTGGAACTGAAGGAGAGAGGAATAACATCGTGTGAGGGACAGAAAGCGTATAATATCACAACAGTGTTTCCCCTGGGTTCACAGTTTGGGGGGGCGGCCACGTTACGGCAGCGGGGGGTGAGGGGTGCAAGCGCAGGAGGACGAGTGTGGCGTCTTCACGGAGAAAGCATTGGAGATGTTTCTTGAGGTGGTGTGGTTTATTTGTTCTCTATAGGGAATGAACTTGTCTGTGTGTGTAAATGCGCGCATGTGTTTGTGTGTCTGTGAACAAGTTGGAGCAGAACTTCACAGTGCGCTAAAGATTATACGCGCTCTTTCACGCACTGTGAAGTTCCGCGAGGAGAAATGTGAACCCAACGATGTAGAAACGACATCCAGTCATGAAAATTAGGTTAGTAACATAAGGTTATTATACCTGTTAGATTAAAAAACAAGGTATGGACCTGATTCATGAGAGGGAACTCTAAATCACTTCTGCTGTGATCTGGCGCTGTACGGAAATAAATAAATAAATAAATAAATAAATAAATAAATAACTGGACATTCAGGGTGGCGGAAAGTAGGGGGAACACTGCAACCTGTTAATGTGTTTACAGCTACAAATAAACTTTGTTTGGTTGACTCTTTTTGAGATGTTAAAATATCAATCCTCCTTTACTATTCATCGATACGCAGTCTCCTGCGCAGTCACACTGGCCATCCAAGCCGTGCCATACTCTACCCGCCTGCACAATGAGGCGCAGAGAACACTGCTACGACTTCAGTGACTTTTAGGCTCATATTAAGTTGTTTAGGTGCGACACAGCCCTCTGACACCCCCGCTATTGTTTAAAATGACCGTTGAGAGAATCGGTCACAGCGATCTTATGTCATTGATCATATGGAGTATCCGCATTTGTGCGCGTGTTGGAATTTTTTCGCGCTGAAGCTCACCTCTCCTAAGGTGCCAAAGAGAAGTGAGTCACACTGATCAAATAAAATGGACTTTGAAGAGTGTATGAAAACAGTTCAGATAGCCAGTGTGACAGTGACAAGAGACTGCAGCAAGCAAGACGTCCGTCAGTGATGAGTGAGTGATTTTGAGTAGGGGAGGGGCTCAGCACGTGCGGCTCGTTGACAAGCAGCTGATGCAGATCAATATATGCTTTCTTATCAGTCTCCAAACTCCAGAAAAGAAGCTAGATTTGTTGTCAGTCACTATTTTGAAAAAGAGGTAACTTGAGGGGTATGAAAACTCTCTAAATATAGCGTCAGCTTGCTTTGAAATACCACTCTTTGATCTTTTTTTTTTAAATTAACGATTCTTCGAGGCGGAGAAAATCCCTCGAGCATTTTTTGTACTCAAGTACCTCGAATTATTCGAAGTATTGTTTCAGCTCTAAAGTAAGGTCAACAACAAAAAACACAGCTCCTCATAAAGTATACAAACAAATACGTACAAAAGGTAACAAAAATGAGTCCCTCAGGTAAGATCGCAGGTAAGTGACGCATATGCTGTGACGTGGATTCCGTGAGACGGCAGACTCAGTCTAGGCGCGCTCAAAACATTCATTCAGAACTTAATACACTCGCCAATACAAACTTAATCTGTCGAAAAGTAGTTCATATCTCAACAGGGTCATTCTGGAGAAGAACGAGGAGGACCTGGCCAGCTTGACGGACTACATTGATCGGTGCTACGAAAGGATCGTCATGGGGAAGCCTAGCATGACATCGACCCCGTCCACCTCATCCAAAGCGAAGAGACCGCGCAACGGGGAATCATCTGGCGCTATCTCGCCTCCAGGTAACGACACAACCGATATTCTTTTTTCTATTGAACAGAAATTAACCACCCTGGACGGCCGGTTGAGCTTGCTGGAGGTCCTCCACAAGGAGTTCCAGGCGCTGCGCGAGTCGCTGGAGTATAGCCAACACCAGGTGGAGACGCTCGCGGCGGAGAACAACAGCCTCAGAGAGTCGGTAAAATCTCTCTCCGATGGGATGACCCGACTCTCTGCAGAAAACAAGAAGATCAAGGAAACAGTCCTTGATCTACAGGCACGTAGCATGCGAGATAAACTGGTTTTCGCAGGTATCCCCGAGCAGGCTGAGGAGGATCCAGAAGCTACGATCACAGCCTTTATCAGGAAACAGCTGAAGCTTCCCGAGGAAACCGCAAGTAAAATCTCGTTTCACCGAGTCCACCGTCTGGGAGGTAAGAAGACTGATTCAAACAGACCTAGACCTATTGTTGCTAAGTTTGTCAATTTCAAACAGAAAGAACAGGTCAAGAGCCAGGGCAGGGAGCTGAGAGGGACGGACTTCAGCGTCAACGACCAGTTCCCTAAAGAGATCTTGGAGAGACGCAAGGTCCTGTTCCCAATCAGGCGGAGGTTCATGGAAGGAGGCGCCCGAGCTGTAATTTCTGTTGACAAGCTGTTTGTGAACAACCAACTTTATCGCGATCCAGGTATCACTCCTTGGCTGTATTAACGTCAGGTAAATAACACTACTCACCACTCATTAACAAAATAAACATAATTAACATACTAAGTAACCAGTAACAGATAATAGAATGCTCACTGCTAGTCTCCAGGTGTGGGTTTATTTTTATTACTATCACTATTATTTTTTTGTTGTTTCTTTTGATGTTTTTTCTATTTGATTGTTTGCGTTGTCTATGTTTTTTTCCTTCCCCTATTTTCCTTGTTTTTCCCTTTTTTCTCTCTCCTTTTCTCCCCTCCACAACTAACTGCAACATGAATATTACGAATTTTATTCTTTTATGCTGCAATAACAGCTGGGTCTTAGACAAGTACAACCAAAAACATGTCACTTATAGCACCTCTGCACTTCAAACAGCATGTGGCCACATATCAACACTCACCATGCACAAAAACACACTCACAGCATGTGGATTTAATGCACATAAACAGATACAGAATCATCACACAGGGGATTTCACTGGTACACACACGTACATGAGTGTAAAATGCATGATCACAAAGATGCATGCATACAGGCACACACATACATATATAACTGCTTGCACACATACACATAGTTTTCCTAGTTGACTTACTCTGCTAGCCGAGACATGACACCACTCAGGTTTATTTCATGGAATATACGTGGAGCTGGTTCCAGGGAAAAGAGGCTAAAAATATTTAATAAATTGAAAGATCTACAGGCAGACATTGTTTTGCTACAAGAGACTCATTTATCAGAGACAACAGTGGGTTCACTCTCCACTGCACAGTTTCCTCATGTGTATTCAGCCTGTCTCAATTCCAGACAAAGAGGTGTAGCCATACTAATAAACAGAAGGGTAAACTTCAATGTGGAAAACACAATTACTGACCCAGAAGGCAGATTTTTAATTATCACATTAACTATCCAAAGTATGAAGCTATGCATTGCTAACATATATGGGCCAAATGTTGACGACCCCTCTTTTTTTCACTCCCTGTTCACTTCACTCTATGACCACTTAGATAACACGCTCATCATAGGAGGAGACTTCAACATGGCCTTGGACTCAGGAATGGACAGGCTGAGTGCAACAGGGAACCATCGGCTCTGGTAGTCCACTAAGGTTGTTAAACAATACATGGAGGATTTTGGGCTTTGCGATGCCTGGCGTTCACTCCACCCCACTCTTAAAGAATACACATATTTTTCATCAGTGCACCACTCATACTCCAGAATAGATTTCTTTTTAGTTAACAACTCAAAAATGAGCGATATATTAGAAACTAGTGTTCATCCCATCACCATCAGTGATCACGCACCAGTCTCACTGACTCTAAATGATAAGAAAATAAAACCACCAACAAGAAGCTGGAGATTTAATTCATCATTACTTAAAGACCCTAATTTTGTCAGCTACTTTGAAAAGGAATGGTCTTTATATTTAGAAAATAATGACCTACCAGAGACCTCAGCCTGTGTCCTCTGGGAAGCAGGAAAGGCAGTAATGCGAGGAAAAATAATCTCATTCTCGTCACACAAGATAAAGGAAGAGAAGCAGCGGACAACTGAATTGGAGCTGAGAATCAAATCACTAGAAGAAGTTTACAGAGCATCCCCCAACGAGCAAACACTGAACAGTATTAGGAAGGCTAAACTTGAGTTGAATGAAATAATTGAAAAGAAAACTCAGTTTATGCTCCAAAGACTACGCTTGGAGAACTTTGAACATAGTAACAAATCTGGTAGATACCTCGCTAATCAATTGAAGACAAAAAAAGAAAAAGCAATGATCAACTCTGTGAAAGATTCAGCTGGAAATATCACCCATGACCCTGACAGAATAAATCACATCTTTTGGGACTTTTATGAGACACTTTATTCATCACAAATTGACCCGCCCGACAGCAGTATCAAAGAATTTCTGAGCAATTTTAACCTCCCAAAACTGCAACCGCAACAGGGAATGGCTCTGGACTCTCCCCTCACAACAGAGGAACTCTATAAAGCACTACAAGACATGCCCAGTAATAAAGCCCCAGGTCCAGATGGTTTTCCTGCAGAATTTTATAAGGCATTCTGGACCATACTGGGACCTACATTTTACAAAATGGTCTTAGAGATCAAGGGAAAAGGTAAAATACCTAAAAACATGAATTCCGCAAACATTACCCTACTTCTAAAACCAGGGAAAGACCCCACACTCCCGTCCAGTTACCGGCCAATATCGTTAATAAACACCGACCTCAAAATAATCTGCAAAGCCCTTGCCAGAAGATTAGAATCAGTTACTCCTCTCATCATACATCCTGACCAAACAGGCTTCATAAAGGGCAGACATTCTTCCACTAATACGCGCAGACTAATAAATCTGATTGATTATGCCACCACACACAATCTAGAATCCATAATCATCTCTTTAGATGCAGAAAAAGCATTTGACAGAGTCAACTGGAAGTTCTTATTTGCAACATTGAACAAATTTGGATTCGGCCCATCCTTTACTGATTGGTTGAAGATTTTATATAATGACCCAAATGCATGCGTCAGGACAAACGATCAAACTTCCCCAAGCTTCAATCTGCAAAGGGGTACTAGACAGGGCTGCCCACTCTCTCCCTCACTTTTTGCTATCTTTATTGAACCTTTAGCAGCTAGTATCAGACAAAACAAAGACATTAAAGGTATTCACGGTAAAAGAATAGAACACAAGACAAGTCTTTATGCTGATGATGTATTACTTTTCCTCCAGAACTCACAAACGTCTCTCGCTCATACAATCACACTCATTAAGAAATTTTCATCAATTTCTGATTACTCCATAAATTGGTCAAAAACTACTGTTCTCCCCATCAACTGTACTTTCCAGAATAATCAGGATATTAATCTAAATTTAGGGAATATTAAATACTTAGGAATAAACATTTCCCCCTGTCTTTCTGAACTAATAAAACTAAATCATGTCCAGCTTCTTAAAACAATAGAGGATGACCTCATACGGTGGACATCCTTACCCATATCACTCATGGGGAGAGTTGCCACCATAAAAATGATGGTTCTACCTAGAGTCAACTATCTGTTCTCAATGATCCCCACCAAACCCCTTTCCGCCTGGTTTAAATCGTTAGACTCAGTCATCAATAAGTTCCTCTGGAAAGCCAAACCTCCACGTATCAGCTTAAGAACTCTACAAAAGACTAAAAACAACGGTGGCTTGGATTTGCCCGATTTTCATCTCTATTTCCTAGCAAACAGATTGCAATATATCTCAAAATGGCTGAATCCCAGCCAACTAGATGAACCATGGCTTGATGTAGAGCAAGCACTATGTGATGACCTAATAATTTCTAATCTGCCATTTATCAGCTCAACCGTTAGACATCATAAATGTTACAAAAAAATCAACATTAATTCCACTCTTACAGCCTGGTGGGAGTTCCTTAAATTAACCAAGTCTTCAATCATTCCGTGTAAGTTTACACCCATCTGGAACAACCCTGACATCCTACAAAATAAGAAAATGATCAACTTTACCCAGTGGAATATTAAAGGTATTAAACATTTTGAACATATCATTCAAAACAGAAACTTCATATCATTTGACATACTCACTAAACAATATGAAATCAGTAGCGCCAAATTCCTAGAGTACCAACAAATGAAATCCATAATTAGCAAGAAATATAATTCTGACCAGCTGGATTTACAACTTCCTGTTGGGGTTGCTGAATTTATTAATCTTAGTGCCCCAAAACTGTTATCAAAGATATACAGACAACTAGTCAAGATAGAGGATTCCATCTCACTCCCAACAATAAGGTGGGAAACAGATTTATCTGCCAGTCTCAGTAATGACAGCTGGTCGCAAATACGTTCAAACACATTTAAAATGACTAAAAACTCAAGTTTACGACTTATACAATACAAAATTATCCACAGAATCCATTACACAGGACACAGGATGTTCAAGATGGGTCTAACATAATCAAACATTTGCTCACACTGCACCAGTAACGCACCAGATGATTATTTACATGCTGTATGGTCCTGTACACCTGTTCAGAACTTTTGGCTCAGGGTGTGTGAAGACCTTTCCACATGGTTTAAGTGTAATATCCCTGTATGCCCCAGACTATGCCTTCTTGGGGACCTGGATGACACCTTTCTGAACTATAACTCTGCATATTTGGTCCTCACTGCCCTATGCATCGCAAAGAAAACAATCCTCTTGAATTGGAAAAGCAAAAAAAATCTGTCCACCAATCAGTTTAAGAACCTTCTATTAGACTACATCAGCAATGAAATAATGTCTGCCTCCTCCTCTAAGCACAAATCGGAAGATGTTTACACTCTCTGGTCCCCTGTGATTAGCTCCATCACTTAGGCAGGTGATAGGCAGGGATTCCGCGTCTACTGGTGGTTGGACAGGTGCTGGGAGGGCTGGGATTCCCCGGGCTTCTGGTGGTCCCATGGGGTGCCGGGCTGGGCTGTCCGTCGTGGGGGCAGCGGTGGGTCTGGCTGGGGGGGGGGTGGTGGGTGGGGGTGGCCGGGGGGGTTGGGAGGGTTGGGGCTGTCCTGGCAGCGGTGAGTGGGGGCTGACGGTGGGCCTTGGACGCGGGCTGCCAGCACCAGGCTGGACAGCTGGGTTACCCCTGACGTGTGCTGGGAGGTGGGCTGTGGGCCCTGGTGCCTGAGGGCTGCTCTCTGTCCTGGGGAGGGGGGCGGCCCGGGCCAGGGGGGCATGGGCCTGCCTGGGCTCGCCTCCATGGGGACGGGTCGGGGCTTGCCTCTGGCGTCTGGTCCCTGCTCTAGAGACCATGGAGGCCTAAGTGGGAGGGGTGAGGGGGTTAACAGGCCAGAGGGTTAACCAGCCCCCACTGTGTGTGTGTGTGTGTATGTGTGTGTGTGTGTGTGTGTGTGTGTGTGTGTGTGTGTGTGTGTGTTGTGTGTGCTTGTGGGCAGATGGGGGTACGTTCAGATGTGTGTGTGTGCAGGTCTGTGTTTATGTACGTGTGTGAATTTTTCTAAACAATGGAATAATATTATTATTATTATTGTTATTATTATTGTTATTATTATTACCATAATTATTTCTATTATTATTATTTCTATTATTATTTATATATTACTATATAATAGTATATATCTCTCTAATATACAATGGGCCAGGGTGGTCCGGGGTGTCCTTGACCCTCTGGCTGCCACGGCCCGGTGCTCTGAGTCTGGCGGATCCTGGGCCCTCCCTGCCCCGGGGGGCCCCGGGGAACAGGGGTGCCTATTGCTGCCAATAGGGCGGCTCACCCTCCAGAGGGGAGCTTTCTCCTCTCTGGTCTTACTTTGCCCCACAGCCCTCACTCCCCCGCTCATCTAGAGCATCCACACACTTAGGACCTTGAGGTGCACGTTCGTCAGGTGCGGTGGTAGAGGTCCTTAGGGACCACTTCTGCTACACCCTGATAAGACTTGCGCCTCAGTTTTACTTACACTTAGACATCCCTACATGATGCCAACTACTCTACACAACACACACAGAGACCCTTGGGGTGGGCCAAGTGGTATATGGTAGGCAGGGCACTTTGAGCTAACCACCTGAAGGGCACTGCCCCATGAGCTACGAGGCCGTCCACTCCCCAATTTTAACTTTTCTTTTTAACTGCATTAGGATCACAAACATCCACACACTACAGAGCGGGGGAGGTAGGGCAGGGGGCTCTTCTCACACCCATGTTTCTACCATGCCCCCTGGGGCATGGGGTAAAAAGGGGATCCGCTGCCTTGGGATCTGGGCGAGTGGCACAGCAGGGGTCCCGCGGCGCCCCGGAGGATGCCCATGGCTTTATATCTACTTATTTACTTATTTATTTATTTATTTAATCCTCTTTTTAAAATTATTTATATATGTATGAATATATATATGTATGTGTGTGTGTATATATATATGTGTATATATGTATATATATATGTGTATATATATATATATATATATATATATATATATATATATATATATATATATATATATATATATATATGTATTTGTGTATATATGTGTATGTGTATGTATGTGTGTATGTATATGTATGTGTATATATATATATATATATATATATATATATATATATATTTTTTTTTTTTTTTTTTTTTTTTTTTTTTTTTTTTTTGGTGAGTGAGGAGGAAAAGGAGGGGTATTTCCCACCTGAGTGGCTGGAGGTTCTGAGTGTGTAATGATATGGTGCTGCCGTGTTGTGATATTGTTGTGTGGTCGTCTTGTGGTGCTGTGGTGTTGTTGTGCTGTTGTGTGAACGTATGGGTATGGATGGACAGAATGTTTATGTGCGGGTGTCAGGGTCCACGGTGGAGGGCTGGTGAGCTGTGATAAAGATGAGAGGGGGATAGGGGTGGGTTGGGACAGGAGGCTGTGTACGGGGGATACTGGGTTTCTGGGGAGAGGACTTCTGTGGTCTCTGGTGTCTGACCGGGTGCGCTGGGGGCTCGCACCGACTCGTGATAGGTGGTGGCCTGGGCTGGGTCCGTCCTCCCGGGTGCCTGGCCGAACCCCCCATCCTCGGGGGTGAGTGGCCCTTGGGCACAGGTGACCCCTGGTCTTACCCCCTGCACTCGATCGGGGGCCCTGCGTCTAGCGGGGCCTGCAGACCTCAGTCCCTGGCCCCTGGGGTCCTCCCTCTGCAGTGTCGGGGGCCTGCCTCTAGCCTTCCCGGGACGCTCCCCCCTTGCCTCCTCCTGGATTGGCGTGCTGCTGTCTCCATGGTGGTCTGTCTGGGACCTGTGCTCTGTTGTGGCTGCAGGATGCCCGGGGATGAGGGCTATCTCAGTGCATGTCTGGCCTCTGGGAGCAGCGGGGCCACATCTGCATGATCACTCCTTGGCATGATCACCTGACCTAAATCAAACCCAATTTTCTATACTGCCACCTGTACCCCTATATGTGTAGGTGAGTATATGCTTCTGTGTATATTTCTATATACGTATATGTACCTCTTTGCAATTGTCATTGTTGTGCTCACTGCTACTCATGATTTCTCCAGTTCATCTCTCCAGGTTCTTCTTGTGATTATGACGTCAAAGACCCCAGGATACTGTCTCCTTTCAGGCTCAGTAGCTGGTTATTTGTTTCTCCTGTCTGTAGTCATCTGTTCAGTTGTTGTGGTTGTTCTCTACTGTTGTTTTGTTGTCTCTCTCTCCCCCCCTGTCTAGTCTCTTCTCTACAATCTTTTCCTTTTTCACTGTTTCTTTCCTGATATCACCTTGTTCTGGTTAAGCAGTAATCTTCAAACTTGGCAATATACGGGAGGGAAACTGTATGGATACATGTATGCGTATGTATATATATGTGCATACATACGTATGTGTGTGTGTATGTATATGTATGTATGTGTATTTATGTATAAAATATATATATATAATTAAAAAAAAAAAAAAAAACACTAATAAAGAGTACCATTTTAACACTCAAGGGCAGCTCTATACATTAACGGCTCCCTTTGGAAAAGCAAATGTGTTCTGCACAATACGGCAGCCAGACCATAATTCTGTTGTCGTGACGCTGAACAGGACAAGGGGAAAAAAAAAAAAAAAAAAGTAACAAAAATGGTATTTCATTTACAATCATGGTGCAGAAACGAGGTTATGAATACAGTTTAAACACATCAAACTTACACCCCTCATTTACACACAATAAACTCCAAGGGGAAAAAAAGAGGTGTCAATACATTTCATAACATTTACTGCTACTCATCAAACGTTATTAGGTACTGTTTGAACAGAGATTTAAACCTTTCCTTGGTATTTGACTGAGTGATCAGCAGTGGTAATGAAGCTTAGCAAAAGTTCAGTCAGGAAGACTGGGGGCACACTCACACACACTTCTGTTCACTCATTCTTTCCCGCTTTTGTCTATCAGCTGACTTGGAGTCAATTCTTTCTCTGTCCAATCACATCGTTTCCACTTCAATCGTTAGCCAATCGTTTCATAGCTGTCAAAGTTTAAATGCCATCTCTTCTGCTTGTCAGCTGTCTTTCAGGCTCGCGTCTCGAATGGCAAATCTTTTCCTACTTACCTTCATTGTGTTGCTAGCAGTCAAATCCATGTCTGACTCCGATATCGACCAGCTCCCGGGCGGTCCGGGCCTCGGCGAGGATTTTACGCTTGAAACAGCGTCTACCTCATCGGGCTCTCGGCGCAGAAGCGCTCGCCTCCTGCGTCGTGGGGAAGCCCCTCCAGATGAGACAGCTCTAAGGCTTCATCTTCAAGAGCTCGGCATCACGCCGGATCCAGAGCTTTCTGTCTCTCAACTCCGCCAGCTGGTGGATCTAGCAGTCCGCGAGAGCCCTGCGGAGTTCGTTCAGAGCCCGGGTCCAGATGTTCCAGCTCCTCCTGCCGCTTCAGGCCGTGGACGGAAAAGGGCTGCGAAACGCAACCACCCTCAAGTCCCGGCCAAGAAGAAAAGTTCCGTCATCCCAGCGGACCAAGCTCGGGTGTTCACATCCCCATCCGCGACTCCCGGACCATCTTCATCGGACGACCTCCTTCTATCCTCGATCCAGGCCTTGGCTAACTCCATGGTATCCATCGACACTCGCATTCGGTCTCTGGAGAATGCCGCTCCACCAGCTCCATTACTCGCCACCCAGGCCTTCTTGCCTCAGCCCGCGCCCTCATCCGATCCCTCTTCAGGCACGCTGACCGCGGCTCAGCATTCACTGGCCACCGCTGCCCCAGCACCACCTCTAGGTAGGCCTTTTGTTCCTCAAGCCGCCAATATCTCAGCACGCCTCAGATCAAAAATTCTGCAAGGCAAAGACATTAATATGGTGAGCCTCATTCTGCCGTCCCCCGAGTGTAACACAAAGCAAGCTCCGGGGGAAAATGTTACTGCAGTTTTAAAAAATGCGGATCCCCGGTTAATGAGAGAGCTTTCCATTGGAGAATTTCTGGTAGCTTTTGGTATTTACCGGGACGTTATATGTTCAGTTTTTCCGGAGAGGAGGGCGGAGCTGGACTCTTATCTGGCACTGATAGGCGACCTGAATCTGAAATATGGCAGACTTTTTTATCAGTATCACAAATCTTTCTCCAGCAAAGCAGCTTTTTTCATTACCCAATTTAACACTCGCCTGGACTGGTCGGTTCTGGACACTGAGCTCCTGGTTCTGCTCGTAGGAGGATCGCAGGCTTCGTCTTGCGGTAGTTGCGGGAATGTAGGTCACTCCGCTTCCCTGTGCCCGTCTGTTCCGTTCCAGTCCTCCACACCTGCGGCCGTCCCTCCTTTGCCGCAGCCTTCGTCTTTCTCTCAGTTGCAGGGACGCTCACCCCCGGTCTGTTTGCCCCCGGCGCAGCAGGAACTTCTGGATCCCTGCGCGGCAGCAAAACCGGCGAGGTTCAAAGACTTGATAACTAATCACCCGTCTACTCCAATAAACTTATCACGATTAGCAGCAGAACTGTCAGCTCATCCTGATACTGTGTTCGTAGATCACCACCTTACAGGGCTATCGCAGGGGTTTCGGGTAGGAGTCCTTTCTCTCCCCTCTTTTACCTTCGTGGCCAACAATCTCCAGTCGGCTGCTAAAGATCCAGGAACAGTCACGCAGTTGCTGGAGAGAGAGGTGGAAAAAGGTTACGTCATTGGCCCTTTCAAGTCATCCCCGTTTTCTGTTTTTCGAACCAGTCCATTGGGAGTAGCGACCAGGAAATATTCAGGGAAGAAAAGACTGATATTCGTTCTGTCTGCACCACTCCGGCTCCGTGCCAAGCATCAACAGTCTCATCCCTCCCGAACCTTTTTCTCTCCATTACGCTTCAGTTGATCATGCCATCCAACTCATTAAGCTTGCAGGGCAAGGCGCTTGGTTATCTAAGGCAGACATAACAGATGCGTTTAAAATAGTCCCCATTCATCCATCTCAGTGGCATCTTTTCAGGGTTAAGTGGGAGTCGAAATTTTACTTCGCTGTGCGGCTGACCTTCGGTTGCAGAAGTAGCCCCAGTATTTTTAACCAGGTTTCCGAGGCGCTCTGCTGGATTCTGCTTAACAGAGTCAGAGTCCTGGCGGTTCTACATCTGCTGGACGATTTTCTCTTGAATGATCCCCCTCACGACAGCTCTGGCGCTTCGTTAAAGAAGCTTAAAAGCTGCTTCGAGTCCCTCGGAGTGCCCTTGTCTCAAGAAAAAACTGTCGGCCCAGAAACATGTCTTGAATTTTTAGGCATATCTCTCGACTCCGTCGCTATGAAAGTGTCTCTCCCGCTAGAGAAATTGCAGCGCATCCGGGAAATAGCTTCTTCGTTTTGTACTGCAGAAAATATTTCTAAACAACAGTTGCTCTCTCTCCTCGGTCACCTAAATTTTGCCATGCGCGTCATTCCCCAGGGGCGGTCATTTATCTCTCGTCTTTTAGATAAGGCTTCCTCAGTCTCCAACCTGCATGACACTGTTTCATTAGATGAGGGCTGACGCTCTGACCTGCGCTTCTGGTCTCTCCTATTAGATCAATGGAACGGGGTCACTTTTTTCTATAACGAACTCGTGCAGTCCTCAGATTCTCTTCGGCTTTTCACGGACGCGGCTCCATCCGTGGGTTTTGGGGGGTTTTTCCAAGGCCAGTGGTTCGCTAGCCACTGGCCTCTGGATTTTCCTCGGCTTGATCCTTCTTCCGCGCTGTATGAGATCTATCCAATCGCGGTGGCATGTCGCGTGTGGGGGCATCACTGGCGGCGCAAGCGCATCGCGGTGCTTTGTGACAATCAAGCTGTAGTGTGTATCATCAATAAAGGGCGCTCCTCAGCTAATGACATCATGCCTTTCATGAGAAGTATCACTTGGTCAGCTGTTACCATCAACTTCATTATCACTGCTCGTCACATACCTGGTCATTTCAACGTTTTAGCTGACGCACTCTCCCGTTTTAAATTCCAGACCTTCCGCAGCATCTGTCCAGAAGCCAATCCAGCTCCAACGCCAGTTCCTCCCCTCAAGGAGTTAGCTCTCTTTTAGGGCAGACCTCTTTGTTTAGATACATGGAGGCTGCCAAAAGTTATATGAGGAAGGGCTTGGCAGCTTCCACCCTGAAATCGTATGATTTTGCTTGGAAAACATTTGCAATGTTTTGCTTATCCATCAATGTGCCACTTAAACCCGTCCTATTAAAAACTATTTGTGCATTTATTTGTTATTGCATGGACGTTCGCCATTTCAAACCTCAATATATCCGTGGTTTGGTTGCCGGCATCCAGTTTAACATTAGGTGTTCTGATCTGCCTTCCCAAGCATATTTTCCAATCCTGCCATCAAATTGTTGCTGAAAGGTATTTCTAAAGCTTCTCCCTCAGCTCCTGACCGCAGATTACCCATTACTCTGTTCATTTTACACAAAATGCTTTCAGTTCTTAGAGAAGGTGTTTTCTCTCCTTATGTTGACACAATGTTAGAGTCCATATTTTTGTTAGCCTTCTATGCTTTCCTCAGAAGCGGCAAATTCACTTCAGCTTCCAAAATTCACAATCCTAATCTGGACATTACATTTTCCGATTTGGTGTTTTTTCCAAATCATTACAGGCTCCACCTCAAGCATTCTAAATGTGGTGGCGCTTGCGACGTCATTATTGCTCGCACAGATTCTCTTTTTTGCCCATTTAAAGCTATGGTTAAATATCTGCAGGTCAGACCAAAATCTCATCCTTCTTCACCTCTATTCTGAATTTCAGGAAATCTTCCCCTCTCTAAATCTTGGTTTAATTTTCACCTGGAGAAGGTGCTCTTAAAATGTAAATTATCCCCTAAGCTTTATTCAGGGCATTCATTTAGGATAGGTGCTGCTACAACGGCTGCAAATCAAGGTTTTGCTGCTACCTCTCTGCAACGTCTGGGGCGCTGGTCTTCAACGGCGTATGCTTCTTACATACGCCCAGACATCGATACTGTCATCAAAAGTCAAAGAGCTCTGAAACCTCATCCCTGGTAAGCATATAACTGGTGGTGGTCAGATTCACATTAGGCAATTATGTCACTTTGTATCTCTGTCATTGCTTCTCAAGGTCGTCGGACCTCTGCTCACCGTCATGTTTTCTCAAGGTCGTCGGACCTCTGCTCACCGTCAATGCTATCACAAATGGTCATCAGACCTCTGCTCATTGTCAATGCTATCACAAATGGTCGTCGGACCTCTGCTCATTGTCAATGCTATCACAAATGGTCGTCGGACCTCTGCTCATTGTCAATGCTATCACAAATGGTCGTCGGACCTCTGCTCATTGTCAGTGCTATCACAAATGGTCGTCGGACCCCTGCTCATTGTCAGTGCTATCACAAATGGCCGTCGGACCTCTGCTCATTGTCAATGCTATCACAATGGTCGTCGGACCTCTGCTCATTGTCAATGCTATCACAAATGGTCGTCGGACCTCTGCTCATTGTCAATGCTATCACAATGGTCGTCGGACCTCTGCTCATTGTCAATGCTATCACAAATGGTCGTCGGACCTAGGCTTTAGCGTCATCACTGTCAATAGTGGTTGTCATGCCTAGTTTTAGCGTCAGTGTTGGCAAAGGTCGTCGGACCTAGGCTTAGCGTTATCACTGACAACATTGGTAATCTAACCTAGGTTTAGCGTCAGTGTTGGCAAAGGTCGTCGGACCTCGGTTAGTGTCATCACTGACAATAGTGGACCTAGCCTTAGCGTCAGTGCTGACATCAAAGGTCGTCGGACCCAGGCTTAGTGTCATTAGTGACAATGGTCGTCGGACCCAGGCTTAGTGTCATTAGTGACAATGGTCGTCGGACCTAGGCTTAGTGTCATTGCTGACAACAAGGTCGTCGGACCTTGCTCACTGTCATTTCTTTTTTAAGGTCGTCGGACCTCTCACCTCTGTTATGGCTGTAATCAAGGTCATCGGACCTCTCGCCTCTGTCAGTGCTGACATTAGAGGCTGAGTTCTATTCCTCTTATTTCCTTTCCGTCTCCTCCGGTGGTTACCCCAATTATTTGCATTATCATAACTTTATTTCTATGTTTTTCTTGCAATTATCTAGAACCATCAGACTGGCTTCAGGTAAGTATTCGTTTATTCTTTTGGAGGATATCATAATTCTCAATGTCATTGCACCCCCTTCATTTATTAATTGCTCAATGATTGATGGGGTCTAACCGCCAAACTATCTTTGCATGCATTTATTCATTAAATTGGTTTATAACTCTTTATGGTGTTTAAGTCTCTCCTGATTGAAATGAAGCTTAGCGAAAGTTCAGTCAGGAAGACTGGGGGTACACTCACACACACTTCTGTTCACTCATTCTTTCCCGCTTTTGTCTATCAGCTGACTGGGAGGCGCGTCAATTTTTTCTCTGTCCAATCACATCGTTTCCGCTTCAATCGTTAGCCAATCATTTCATAGCTGTCAAAGTTTAAATGCCATCTCTTCTGCTTGTCAGCTGTCTTTCAGGCTCGCGTCTCGACCCTCCTCCTCCCCAAACACCCCCAGTCTCAATGGCTCAGTCCTCTTTCTTCAGCCCAGTAGTCGTTTGCCCTGAAGCCGCAGATTGCAGTTCGCAGCCTCGCAGTCGCAGCCCAGCAGTTCTCAGCCCAGCAGTCCGCAGCCCGAGTCCGAAGTCCGCAGCCCGAGTCCGAAGTCCGCAGCCCTCAGTTCTCAATGAATCATACAGATCAAGACTCTTAGGACTGACACCACCACCAGTGTCTAGACTCCATCGGGGGATATCATAATTCTCAATGTCATTGCACCCCCTTCATTTATTAATTGCTCAATGATTGATGGGGTCTAACCGCCAAACTATCTTTGCATGCATTTATTCATTAAATTGGTTCATAACTCTTTATGGTGTTTAAGTCTCTCCTGATTGAATTGAATTCCATCCTATCATGGCTCTGTATGGAACTGATTTTTGGATTACACCTGATCTCACTCTTGGTAGGATGAACCTGTTGTCAGTTGCACTTCTAGTTTGGTAGTGATGTTGAGCATTCTGTTGCTAGGCGCTACCCAAGTAGCTGCCTGTTGCAGCAGCTCTCTCGTCTTTGTCCGTTTCTTGTAATTTTTTCGTCTCTTTTTCGTAATCTTTGTATTTGGAGTGGATCATCACTTTGTATGGTTCATTGTCGGTCACAGACACCAAACTTTTTGTGGCTTCGGCGGTACTTTTTACTACTTTTCTCCTGTGTTTGTCTGGAGATCCTACATGTAACCATGGCTGCATTGTTTACATGCGAAATTAGCTGTTAGCAGCCTGTAGCATGTCAATGCTAACTAGTGTAGGGCTTGATGAGTTCCCTCGAGCTGAGGAGGAGCAGGTGAGGACGACGTGTTGGTTCTCGGATGTGAGCTGGGAGGTGACGACGTGGACCTGTCCTTCCATCCATCGTTGTTGGGAACGTGGGATCTAGCCCCGGGGGATGGACGAGCTAGCTGTGCTAACCCAGCGGCATCGTGCTGTTCACGGACGTGGCTGACGGAGCTGACATCGGACGCCGGCCCCACATCGGAGGAGCTTCGCCTGCTGTGAGCAGACAGGATCCAGGAGACAGAGACTGAACAGACTGCTGGGGAGGCTCAGTCCTGGACCCTGTGGAGGTGCAGACTGGCTGGGCTGGAGAGTGGTGGACGAGTGGTGGACGGGATGTCGTCATCTAATTTCTTATGGATCCTTTTGCACTTTCTATACTCTATCTTACTTTTGTTTTCTGAAATGCTGCGGTGACTCCTGAATTTCCCCTCGGGGATAAATAAAGTATTTTCTATTCTATTCTATTCTATTCTATTCTATTCTAATATATTCTTAGGTATAACTTTGGACATTGGGACACAGTTATACACCTGAAAAAATTGAATAAACCATAAGTGAATCTTTGTCTCACAGTAAGCCAGCTAAGTCTTTGTACATGGCTCAGGCACTTATGCTATTTGGCTAACTAAATGCAGTTTCTCTCCCATTTTGAGATCCTTCTGACAAGAGACTTTAGCTCCTCTTTTTATAATATCTGAGTTCATGAACCAAGCATTCACTCTGGATCACTCTGAATTGTGCAGATCTGTTCCATAATGAAAGATAAACTGTCTCTTCAGCCTGTATTAGTTGTAAACAAAAAGTTACTACAAAATTTGTGCAGTAACACTACACTTGCAGCATTCTTCCACATTCTTCTCTGTTAGGGTTTCATTAATCTCCACTCTCAGGTCTGACTTTAGACATGTTCCCTTCTTGCTTTACTCTGACCATTAACACTTTCATTTGTTTTTTTTACAGCAAAAACAGAGTTAGGAGTGTGTGTGTGTGTGTGTGTGTGTGTGTGTGTGTGTGTGTGTGTGTGTGTGTGTGTGTATGTGTATGTATGCATACATGTATGCATGTGCATACGATGATTCATTTCATTTCATATCCAGGGAAAATTAATGTCAAAAAATGATATCATCACATTTGTATTTGAACCCTCTTGACTCCTGTCTACTCTACTCTCACTTTTTTTTTGTTATTTGTTTGCTCTGTTTTTGTTTGGACAAATGTTCATTGTTTACCATTTGAGTCTAAATACTTACTAAGCTATAAACTCAACTGTAAATATAAAACTAAAAAATCACAATTTAATTTTAAAAAAGAGACATGAATATATACTAGAAATGTATGTATTATGAATGCTCAATAAAAGATACACAATAGAAATGTCAATAAATAAATAAAGGTATGTTGGCAAAAAAAAAAAAGAAGAAGAAAAAGAAAAAGGTTTTTAGCTGCTGCAACGTTTCTCCACTCCTCAAAAAGAGTAGAAATATCAGACCTGTGTCCTCTAACTGAGATGTTTACATCAAGCATTTTTATTGCGATCAGCGTGTTTTATCTGTTGATTGAAGACACATCCTTCCTGATTCAGCTATCAGCCTCCATTTTTTTTGGAATCATCTAAGACTTGGCATTCGATGGTCCAACGCTCAGCTCATACTAAGGTCATACCTTGATCATCCCTAAAGTCACTAGTCTTATCTTTGTATACATGCTGAACAGACAATCAGACTACTGGCCAAGACTGGCCATCAATCATGACACCCAGATTTCTGGCAGAGTTTGTGGGCACAAGTTCATTAAAATCAAGCAGGACACTGATCTATGGGTGAACCGAGGGACAAGCAGGAAGGACAGTGAGCTTAGTTTTAGACAGATTTAGCTGAAGGTGGCAATTCTTCATCCATGTGGAGATCTCAGCCAGACACGCTGGAGGAAAAGACAGGAAGAGCTGAGTGTCGTCAGCATAGCAGTGGTAGGAGAAGCCATGAGAGCGGATCACTGCACCAAGTGAGATGGTGTATATGGAGAAGAGTAGGGGACCAAGCACTGACCCCTGGGGTACCCCTGTTGATAAGCCATGTGAGTCAGACACTTCTCCTCATCATGACACTCTGAAGGATCTGTCCGTGAGGTAGGACTTGAACCAGATCAAATTGATTGAAGACAGATCCTGAGATGCCAAGTTCAGAGAGTGTGGAGAGGAGGATTTGATGGTTTACTGTGTCAAAAGCAGCAGACAAGTCAAGCAGTAGTAGGACTGAGGACTGGCCAGCAGCTCGAGCCAGTGGCAGTGATTCTGTGACTGACAGGAGAGCAGTCTCAGTGGAGTGGTCGTACCTGAAGCCAGATTGATAGGAGTCGATCAGGTTGTTTTTCAGTAGATGTTCAGAGACTTGGTTATGAATTGTTCGCTCAAGTATTTTTGACAGGAAAGGCAGTAGTGAGACAGGCCTGTAATTTTCAACCTTGGCTGGGTTGAGATTCGGTTTCTTAAGCAGTGGGGTGACCCAAGCTTGTTTAAAAGCTGTGGGGAAGAACCCAGGTTCCAAGGAGGAATTGACAATGTGTGTGACTGCAGGTTTGATTTGGAGTAAGATAGTCTGCAAGATGCTGGTAGGTATAGGATGAAGAGGACATGTTGTGGAATTAGAGTTTAGGAGAAGTCTGGAGACCTCCTCCTCACTCAAAGGGGCAAAAGAGCAGAGTGTGGTGTCAGTAACAGGTTGGATCTGACAGAGCTGGTCAGGCTCAGAGAACTGGTTGTTGATGTTTGCAACCTTCTGAGTGAAAAAGGAGGCAAACTCGCCTGGAGTCAGTGCAGTAGAAGGCTGAGTGGTTGGAGGAGAAAGTAAGGAGTTTAACACCATAAACAGTTTTTTGTGTCAGTGGCAGCACAGATCTTCTTCTGATAATAGGCTTCCTTTGCTGCTTGAAGGCAGGATGTGAATGATGCCAGTTTTAGCTGGTATGAGGACAGATCAGTGAGTTTTTGAGATTCATGCCACTTTCTTTCTGCTGCCCTGAGTCCTCCTCTTTGTTCCTTTAGAACTTCAGAGAGCCATGGACTAAGTGGCTTTGTCTTAGCTGGTTTTGACACCAGGGGGCAGAGTTTGTCCAAAGCAGACGCCAGAGAGGAACTGAGTGTGTCTGTAGCCTGATTAACGGACATTAAAGAGAACTGAGAGTGGTTGGGCAGTGTGGAGGACACTGCATCAACCAGCTGTGTTGCTGTGAGGGACCTCAGGTTTCTGCGAAAGGAAACCATCTGCATGGATGCCTGTGTTTGAGGGAAGGACGCAGAGAATTTTACCAAGAAATGGTCTAAATGTGTAGTGGGGTAACTGTCACTTCTGCTGTGAAGCAGTTACGAGTCAGCACCAAGTCAAGGATTTTGCCAGCTTTGTGAGTTGGAGGAGAAGGGACCAGTTTGAGGTCAAAAAGGAGAGGAGTGCCAGAAAATCATTTGCCTGTGTCTTGTCAATGTGAATGTTCATGTCTCCCATGACAATCAGTGGTGTGCCATTATCAGGGATGTCATATAGTAACAAGTTGAGTTCCGGGACAAAGGTTATTGAGGCTGCTTTTGTATCACATTTTGGAAGGACCGACAGGTTTTGTGGATTTCTTTGTCTGTGTAAGATGCATTTTTTTCTATTTCCCATGATGACAGGGATTTGTAAGGGGACAATGATGCAACAGACTGTTTTAAAAAATCAATAGAGGGTGTGACCCGCATCAGCTGACCTCTCATATTGTATCTATGGCCCCGTTCACACGGAGACTCCTGCAACGATTCTTCCTTTGGGTTTCCAAAAGCCACCCGCGTTTACATGAGGACAGCGTGAAAACGATCCGCGTTCATACGACTCCAGGAGGACAAGTCACTTCTGTTCTTTCCAGATCCTTGCTGAAGACTGGGGCCAGGTTGTAGTAGACAGTTGGAACACGTGAGAGATCCGGAGGCGAGATGAGGGGATGAGGGTCACTGGAGGCGGGTACCGCTGACTGGAGGCAGTGAGAGTGACAGTAGGAGCTCCAACTGGTTACACAGAGGTTAGTCCAATCGATAATGGGATTGTGTTTTTTGAGCCAGGGGAAACCCAGAACTAGAGGTGAGACTGGAGAGGTGATTACAAACAGTTGAAGGCTCTTCCAAAGATTACCTGAGATAACGAGGGGGAAAGGAGCCATCTGGTGAGTGACCTGGGAGATAAGGCGTCCGTCCAGAGCAGTAACTCTCTTGGGAGAGGGCAGGGGCTCGAGGGGTAGTTGGAGTTTTTTTACCAAATCTTCATGAATGAAACTGTCTTCAGCACCAGAATCGATCAAAGCTGAGATGGGAATGGAGTTGTTTTGCCACAGGATAGAGGAGGAGATGGTCATGCGTTGAGGAGAGCAGGTAGGAGAAGATGTCTGGCTCACCACTGCACTCTCCATCAATGGTGAGCCCTGTCTTTTAGCGTCTGGGGGCAGGACGTGATGAAGTGATAATCTTTGGTTCATACGTCTCTGGTGCTCCTGGGGATCCAGCCGTGCTCTGCCCAACTGCATGGGCTCCTCTTGACCAGGGGGAGGTGCAAGAGGAGCAGTAATGGGGATGAAGGGACCTCTAGAGGGGGCTAGCCTATGGACCCTGTCTCGTCTCTCTCTAGCTCTCTCCCTAGACCTATTATCTAATCTAATGGTGAGAGAAATCAACTCCTCAAGAGAGGAGGGTTCATCACGAGAGGCTAACTCATCCTTCAACTGCTCGGCTAACCCCTTAACGAATATTCCCATTAATGCTGCCTCATCCCACCCACACTCATTGGCCAAGATGCAAAGTTCTACGGATAATAAGAGGCAGCAGAAAGGGAACCCTGGGATAAGGCTAGCAGCCGGCTAGTGGCCTCCCTGCCCTTAACAGGATGATCAAATACTTTCCTGAGTTCATCAGAAAAAAATAGTGAACGAGGCTAGCACAGGAGAAGTGTTAGTCCATAACGCGGTGGCCCACTTAGCGGCTCTACCACGCAACAAATTGATCACGTAGGCGATCTTAGCTTTATCGGAGGGATAACTCAGGGGCTGCAGATCGAACACGAGATTACAATTTAAAAGAAACTGGCTGGATGACCCAAAATCTCCAGAGAAAGGCTCGGGAGAGGGAACATAAGGTTCTTTATGACGGGCGGAGGGTGAGGAGTGGGGAGCTGGCTCAGATGAGGTACTCACGGGAGGATCGGTGCTGTGGGGAGTGGGCTGATGAGCAGAGGGAAGCTGAGAGGCCAAACTGGAGATTTGTTGGTGGAGATCCTGTAATGAGTCCATAATTCCACGAAGCAGCTTGTCATGTTGTCCGATCAGGATTCCTTGATGGGTGAGTGCTTCCTTAACTGCTTCGGGAGACGCTGGGTCCATGTTGGCCAGAGTATTCTGTTACGACTCCTCTGAGTCAGAGTTGTAGTTGGACCCAAAAGCAGACTGAAGCAGGTAAACAGTTTTGATGTTATTTATTGAACACCAGTGAATGAGGGCTATCCAGGATCCAGGGGGGTGAGAGTGTTCCAAGAGAGTCCGAGAAGGTGAGTGAGTCCAGAGGTGAGAGTGTCTGGTGGTGCTGGTGAGAGCTGGTGAGAGCTGGTGAGAGCGTGGCAGTGTGATTAAGACTGGGCAGCTCGCAGGAGGCTCGTGGAGGCACTGGAGGAAAACAAGAGGAGAGTAGAGGTAAGTTCTCTATTAACATTCAAAAAGCTCGAACTACAATCTTCAATACTTATTTACAGGTGGTGTACCGCGCGTAGTGCTGGAATACTCTGGCGCCCAACTCCTCACTCCGCAGAGCTTAAGAGCAGTCCCACTGATGAGTGTGATGAGTGACAGGTGCGCAGGTGAATCAGCCACAGGTGCAGGAGAGAGAGAGGGAAAGTAGAGCGCTGCCACTGCTCTGCAGGGGAGACTGGGGGAAGTTTCAACAAAGCACAGAGATCACCTCATATATATGACATTTAAAAAAAACATTCAACATTTATATATAATACTTGACAAATACATTTCACAAATATTTCTGTATCTGCACAGAAAGGGATGTTCTAGGGCTAAATGTGGAGAAACGTTTTTTGAAATGTGTGAAACTTTATAATTAGTCCCCCATAAGAATAATAAAAAAATAAAACAGTCAGGCAACTGAAGTACAAAATTTGGTAAAATCACAAACTCCTGACTGAATTCACACTCTGTGGTGGTTGATTCATCTGTAAATCTGGAACAGAATGTATCTGTGTTTGTATCCTCTGAACTGTGACTCTGCCTGGTTGTATGGGAACAGAAATATAAAGGAGCTCTCTTTGGGGAAAGGGAGGGATAAGGAGGATTAGCTGATGAGTCGTGAAATCCTTTGTCACTTGAGTCCAGTTACTGGTCTAATTAGGAGTTGGCTCTGCTCCAGTTAGGCTTCATGTCACAGTGTAGTCAAAATCAACCTGTTTCATGACTGAAGGAAAGATTCATGTATGTGTCTCTCAGGAACTGAGTGAGTAAAGACCAAACACATGCATGTTTGTGTCTGCCTAAATTAAAGGATATCTTTAAAGTGTTTTCCTGCAGTGGTTTAGACCTCCTGAACCTTTACCTCTGATGGCAGACATTTCACAAACAGCTGCTCAAACCTTTTTATTTTCTACCAGAGCAGCTCCACCCCAAGCCAACCCAAACTTTTGCAGCTTTCTTGTCCTGTTGTTTACCTCTGGTTCTCTCTCCTGGTTTGGCAGAGAGCTGTGAGCAGCGCGCTCCACCACCCTAAGGATCTATTCTAATTGACACCATGTGTATGAGGAGGGAACCTGATACTTGGCTTATTAGTGTAAAGCCCAAACACAGACTACTTGCTACGGTTTTCCAGAGCTGAGCTGATCACTGGCCGCAGCCAAGGCCTTTCTGATTCAGACGGTTTAGCTGAGGACACGCTGGCTGGAGTCCACAAGTCGATCAATTGACTCGTCCAATCTGAAGTTCAAAAGTGAAAGGTTCAAAAGAAATGACAAAGTTGGCTGGGCAGCAGCAGAAAGCAAAGACTTTAAGAGATGCATGACTTTAATTCAGATGGGAAGAAGAAGTTTGGACGTGTCATTAATCACTGTTCTTTCAATAAGGAAAATTTGACATGCTGAAGTGTTTTGTCAATGAGTTTGTTTCATTGTGTGCTGCTGGCCAGGCAGTTTTTTCCAATAAAGGATATCTCCTTTGGAACAAAATGTCTGAGGATAATCTCAGCCAAATCTCCCCGTAGGTCATTTTGAGGCTTTCATTAAATGCCTATGGTCTGTCAGTGTTAAATGCCTTTGGTTTGCTCTTCAGCCAAATACAAGCTTAGAACTCAAGTGCAATTACACTCCACTTTCCTTTACAACACCTCTCTACCTCTGCCGACAGTTTGTACATATCATCTTATAGCTCCTAGAACATCCTGCGGAAAGCTTGGCTTAGATCTCCACTCTGTCTCCAGGACTCACTGTTGAACAGAGACAAGCCTGCAGCGGCTGCCAGCTACAACACACCCAACTGTGCCTGTCACTCCTGGGACACAGCCCAGCCAGTGGTTTGGACAGAACACAGATAAGATAACACTAAGCACAGACACTTCCCGTTTTCCCACCAGCATCACAACAAGGTCCAGCTACCTCATGTGAACTGTACATGGAGTACAGTGTATCAGACACAATGTTCCATACCATAAAAGAGCTACAAGGACATGCAATAAGCTCTGTAACGTCAGGGCACCAATCAGTCCTCTTGTTATTTCCATGCTGCTTTAGGTGATGTAGATCAATGTTTCATTTCAGTGACTTTAAACTTTGGAATCTGTTGGAAGAGAGCCCTTCGATTTGCCATTCTGCACACATTCAGTCTTTGATTGACTTCCCTTTGATGCAATTGAACAAATAAGTAGCTAAAGTGAAAAATGCAGACCTTTGTGTGCACACTCATGATGAGAAAGAGCTGATGTTCAGGGATAATACTGTTTAAAAGGCAGAAATGTAAAGATTCATATGATTAAATGTGTGGCATCCCTTCTTGTCCTATCTTTAAATACTGCATGTGTCAGACCAGTTTGTCAGACTGACAATTGGACCCTTGAACGTGCTTTTTCAGTGATTAAAAACAATTGAGCAGACTCACACCGATGTGTTGTGAGATGCGGCTCTGTCTACAGGAGATGTAGCAAGGGCAGCATGCATGTTTACAGAGCAGCTGGAGCTCTGTGTGTCTGTGAGTGAGAGGGTGGAGGGTAGGTTCATAGGTTGCTTCCAGCTCAGCATTAAGTGAAGGTTCTTCTATTTCCATTTGTACCTCTGTGTTAAATTTAGAAAACAGGAGGAGAGGGGGGGGTTTAAAGGTAAACTTTACAGCAGGTATCCAGACCCACTAAAAGTATTTACACATATACAAATTTTTCTACAGTTTTTAAAGACAGGAAAAACCTCATATGCTGAAATGATGAAAAAGAAATCGTTCCTTGTTGCTCACGGAGCAAATGCTGTGGTCGTAGCACCACTTCTGAATGAAGTCCTTTTTGCTGTCCAGGGCTCTGAAAAACCTAAAATCCAGCCAAACTCTGACCCTCACTAAGGACACAAACATCTCTCTGACCTCCTTCCCCTTGCTGCTCTTTACTCCTTTCTTTCAGCTCAGGTAGATGGAGAGCTTGGCCTGTCTAGACAGGAAGTTGAGCGGCTTCCATTTAGCTGCACCAGTCTTCTGTAGCCTGCCCCAAAGATCTTCTTCTTCTGTCGTATGTCCTTAGACCTTAGGGCAGCTGGTAGTCATGTGCTCCACAGTCTGGGATGTAACCCCGCATTTGCAGTGGGAACTCTCTGTGAGACCCCACTTCTGCATTGCTGCACCAAAGCGTCCCACACTGGTCCTCAAGTGATTGAGGGTTGTCCACTCCTTACGGGGGAGATGCTGGCCAGGAACATCTGTTGGATCACCTTGGATGTGTCTGCTGGTGTTGTTCGGAGCAGTTCCTGGGCATGTGTGGCAAAGGGGCGCCGGGACTTGGGGAGTGTCCGCTATGGTGCCTCTGTGACTACCTTGTGGAGTAGGTGGGATTCACATAGCTGAGCCTTCCGAGCGAGGGCAAGCGTGGCTGCTTCTCGTCTGACCTCTGCTGGGGCGATTCCAGCGAGTACAGGCAGTTGGTTGGTTGGAGTGTCTCATAGGCATCCGGAGACAGTTTGTAGGGCAGTGTTGAGGGCAGCATCCAGCTTCTTAACGTGAGGGCTGCAGCTCCAGACTGGGGCACAGTACCCTGCCCCAAAGATAAAAACTGTCTTAGACCAGGACTGATTAAAAATCCTTAAAAACACACTCAAACAAGTTACGACACGGCCACACTGGCAAACCGTCTGGTTCATACTGGGTAAGTGTGACCGCTGGCCGTGCTCTCCAGCAGGGAAACAGTGCTGCTGGGGGTGGGGGTGGGGGGGCAGTGTGACCACGCCCTCAAACAGATAAAATAACCTGACACACTCTGTAAAACAGTGGAAAACAGTTTCAACAGTACCAGAACAAAAGCACTCATTAGACAGTGATGGATTAAGATGACCTCTGAGAGAGTTCATGGCCACAGCTGGGTTCAAAATCCTCCACTGCAGATCCCCAGTCCTCTTATTCAGTGGGTCTTTGTAAATGACCCTCCATGCTGGTCTTACACTGACTTCCACCTTCAACCACTGCCTCCACTTTGTGTCCGTTCTGTGCCTCAGCTCTTTTCTATTAAGAGCTTTCACACAGCCACTGTAAAACTCCTTCCCCTTAGCACAGTGAAGATCCAAAGGGTCTCCTATCCCCTCAGAGCCTAGAGATAGTTCCAATTCAGGAAAAGGGTCACCATCATAAGGATTCTCCTCCCCACTGCAGTACCCCTGCAACATCCCCTTCTCCTCCTCTGTAAGCCTGAGACGCCACAGTCTCAGCACACAGGTTAACAAACCTAGCAGACTGGAGGCTGAGAGCAGAAACCAGTGCCCCCACACAGTCCAGCTCTGGTCCGGCCACCTCCCGACTGTCTTTAACTTGGTTCTGGCTGTGAAAATCAGGCTCTGTGTGAGGCCTGGTGTAGATGGATCCATGACATCCAGCCGGGCCCCGTACATCAGCAGCAACCTCCAACAGCCAGTAGAGGAAGACCATAGGCCCCCGTCTCCGACATAAAAACAACTTCCATGCTTTAAAAAAGGCTCTGAAAAAATGCAGGAAAATTAAAAAGGGTAAAACAGTAAGCGTTCATTAAAAACAGGGAAGAGTCAAGACCAAGTCCATCCACTTTTTAAAAAATGCTGCTGGCCAGCGGCCTCCAGCAAAAAAACAAGCGTGGGCAGGCAGAGATCAGAAAGTTTTGCCAACAGTACACTCTCATTGTTAGACGGGACATTACCAGATCAGTAAAGGCTCTGCAGATTGATGTTGTGGAACATCAGTCTTTGGTTGACACCATAGGAAATCGATGACATATTTCAATACGTCCTCAATTTCCTATGGAGTCAACGCTTTCTTTTTAGCTTTGAGGACTTCACGCCCTTTGTCTTTCCTCTCCGAAATTATAAGTATTCTTCACCACTGACTGTTTCATATAAAATGCTGCTGAAATGTCAACATGTCGGCTACTCATGGTTTGTTTAGTACAATCAAAATTAAGTATTGAAAATAAATCCTATTTCCGCTCCCCTACATAATAAACCTAACAGAACAGTCATAGTACACACTACATTCAAGTGAAGTAGGCAGTATGCAGTGCCAACTACATACTACTTTCATACACAGTATGTAGTAGGGGAATTTGAAAACAGCATGCAGTTTCCTTGTGACATCACACATATGTCTTTTCTCTAGTGGTTTCCATGGTGATGATAAATCTCCATTCATTTAAATGGGAGTGAAGTAAAGGAATCTATTTATTTCCATTGGTCTGACACTGCAAAAGAATTTAATACAGCCAAAACAATTGTGATATAGACCTGAAAAGTCATTTCGGCATAGTCCTTTTTAATGGGAAATCAACAAGTGTTGTTTACACAAAAACATCTACTTTACTGACTTCAGATGTTATTTCTGTGAACTTTAACTGTATATTACTCAGCTCATCATGAGCAGAGCTTCCATTTTAACCTTATAGTGACTCTGTAACAATACAAAAAAAAAAAAAAAATGCCCCCAAAACAGCAAAAAGTCCCCCAAAAAACCCTAAAAAAACAGCAAAAGTGGCAGCCATCTTGAATTTGAAGGTTAAAATAAGGTCAAATCAATATGTAACCCTGAAATATGTATTTTTCAACAACAATAATGTCTGAAAACATATATTGTCCATCATTGTAGGTCGAGCCTTTAAAGAGATCATTTCTATTTCCATTTTGGATTTTGGCCTCTAAACATTTTTCCCGCCATTTTAATAAATACACCCCAGCTAAATTTGTTTTTTAGCCCTCCTAGATGACAAATCCATTGAGAAACGGTCCTTCGCTCACTGCGGTCACGTTTCGCTCCAAAATGACCCAACTAATCAGTTATTTTGAAAAAGGATGGTCTTTATATATAGAAAATAATGACCCACTAGAGACCTCAGCTTGTGTTCTTTGGAAAGCAGGAAAGGCAGTAATGCAAGGAAAAATAATTTCATTCTCATCATACAAGATAAAGGAAGAGAAGCAGCGAACATCTGAATTGGAGCTGAGAATCAAATCACTACAAGAAGTTTACAGAGCATCTCCTTGAGAGCACACGCTGAACAGTATTAGGAAGGCTAAACTGGAGTTGAATGAAATAGTTGAAGAGAAAACTCAGTTTATGCTGTAAAGACTACGCTTGGAGATTTTTCAGCATAGTAACAAATCTGGTAGATTTCTAACTAATCAATTAAAGGCAAACAAAGAGAAAACAACTATCATCTCTGTTAAGGATTCAGCTGGAAATATCACCCATGACCCTGACAGAATAAATCACATCTTTAGGGATTTTTATAAGACACTTTATTGATCACAAATTGACCCACCCGACAGCAGTATTGAAGATTTTCTGTGTGATGTTAACCTTCCAAAACTGCAACCGCAAGAGGGAATGTCTTTAGACTTGCCCCTCACAACAGAGGAACGCTATAAAGCACTACAAAGCCCCAGGTCCAGATGGTTTTCCAGCAGAATTCTATAAGGCAATCTGGACCACGCTGGGACCTACATTTTACAAAATGGTCTTAGAGATCAAGGGAAAAGGTAAAAAACCTAAAACCATGAATTCAGCTAACATTACCCAGCTACTAAAACCAGGAAAAGACCCCACACTTCCATCCAGTTACCGGCCAATATCTTTAATGAATGCCCACCTCAAAATAATCTGCAAAGCCCTCGCCAGAAGATGAGAAACAGTAACTCTTCTTATCATTCACCCTGACCAAACAGGCTTTATACAGGGCAGACATTCTTCTACTAATACGCGCAGACTAATAAATCTGAAAGATTATGTCACCACACACAATCTAGAATCTGCAGGAAAAGCATTTGATCGGGTTAACTGGAAGTTCCTATTTGCAACATTGAACAAATTTGGATTTGGCCCATCCTTTACTGATTGGTTGAGGATTTTATATAATGAGCCGAATGTATGAGTCAGGACAAACGATCAAACTTCTCCAAGCTTCAGTCTGCAAAGGGGTACTGGACAGGGCTGCCAACTCTCTCCCTCACTTTTTGCTATCTTTATTGAACCTTTAGCAGCTAGTATCAGACAAAACAAAGAAATTAAAGGTATTTGTGGTAAAAAAAAAAAAAAAAATGGAACACAAGACAGGTCTTTATGCTGATGATGCATTACTTTTCCCCCAGAACTACCACAGAACAAGCACTGGAATTTAGTTTGAAGAAGGTTAAGCCAGCTTAGGTGAGTCAATTTTGAGCTTAAGTTGTTTTGGAGCAGCAGGTCTCAGGTTGTTGAGGGCTCTTTCACTGGAGTTTCAGTCACTCTCTCAGATACAATAGGAGAGGTCAGCTGATGCGGGTCACACCCTCTATTGATTTTTTAAAACAGTCTGTTGCATCATTGTCCCCTTACAAATCCCTGTCATCATGGGAAATAGAAAAAATGCATCTTACACAGACAAAGAAATCCACAAAACCTGTCCGTCCTTCCAAAATGTGATATAAAAGCAGCCTCAATAACCTTTGGCCTCTGGAACTGTCAGACCGCAGTAAAAAAAACTGAATTCATCAGTTCAATGAGAAATCTCTCAGATATTCAGGTCCTGGGCCTGACTGAGACATGGATCCGCCCAGAAAACACAACACCAGCCGCACTCTCAGTGTCCTCTACATTCTGTCCCCCAGCTGTCACCCCACTGCTTAAGAAATCGAATGTCAACCCAGCCCAGGTTGAAAATTACAGGCCTGTCTCACTACTGCCTTTCCTGTCAAAAATACTTGAGCGAACAATTTATAACCAAGTCTCTGAGCATCTACTGAAAAACAACCTGATCAACTTCTATCAATCTGGCTTCAGGTGCGACCACTCCACTGAGACTGCTCTCCTGTCAGTCACAGAATCACTGCCACTGGCTCAAGCTGCTGGTCAGTCCTCTGTCCTACTACTGCTTGACTTGTCTGCTGCCTTTGACACAGTTAACCATCAAACCCTCCTCTCCACACTCTCTGAACTTGGCATCTCAGGATCTGCACTGTCTTGGTTCAAGTCCTACCTCACAGACAGATCCTTCAGAGTGTCATGATGAGGAGAAGTGTCTAACTCACATGGCTTATCAACAGGGGTACCCCAGGGGTCAGTGCTTGGTCCCCTACTCTTCTCCATATACACCATCTCACTTGGAGCAGTGATCCGCTCTCATGGCTTCTCCTACCACTGCTATGCTGACGACACTCAGCTCTTCCTGTCTTTTCCTCCTGATGACACAACTTTCTAGGCTGGGATATCAGCGTGTCTGGCTGATATCTCCACATGGATGAAGGACCGCCACCTTCCACTAAATCTGTCTAAAACTGAGCTCATTGTCCTTCCTGCTTGTCCCTCGGTTCACCCGTAGATCAGTGTCCTGCTTGATTTTAATGAACTTGTGCTCACAAACTCTGCCAGAAATCTGGGTGTCATGATTGATGACCAGCTGACCTTTAAGGTTCATGTGGCCTCAATTTCACGATCTTGTGGATATGCCCTCTATAACATCAGGAGGAACAGACCTTTAAACCTTTATTTAAACCTCTGCAGATGATCCAGAATGCAGCAGCATGTCTGGTCTTTAACCAGCCCAAAACAACACACGTCACCCTGCTCTTAATCTCGCTCCACTGGCTTCCAGTAGCAGCTTGTATCAAATTCAAAGCTCTTCTGACTTACAAAACATTGACAAAAATGGCTACTGCCTACCTGGTGTCCCTCATCCAGGTTTACACTCCATCTTGCCCACTACGCTCTGCTTGTGAAAAACGCCTAGTGCTCCCAGCCCAGCGCGGCTCCAAATCACTAGCCAGACTCTTCTCCTCTGTTGTGCCAAAATGGTGGAATGACTTACCTAACTCTATGGGCCTTTTTCAAACCGCCCCCTACACACTCTTCCTACCCACTACCCCTCCGTTAGCACGTTCTCGCAAAGGGTCCGCCACATTAAGGGCCATCGCAAACCGATCCGCGGGGAGGGGTAGTGGGCTATAAAACCCTCCACAAGCGAGACACAATTTAGCGCTGAACACGTGCAGCGCTAAATTGTGTCAGGTGTCAGCCATGGAGGAAGCAACAGACAAATGTAAGTTCCACGCATATGATCCTGCACAAACACTGTTAAACTAACACAAATATTTAATGATTGTCATTCAGATGTTCACAAATTTAGATGTACATGTCATTGATTAATGCCTGCCTTCCATTTGTTCAGACAGTTCATGTTTATTTGAGTGTTTAATATTCACAGGGACTGTCACAAAAACAAAATAATTCATTCAAGTGAGAGTCAAACATGAAAAACTCTTCAATAAAAAAAGAAATGCAGCCAAAGAAGCTTGGGGATAAGTTTCTTTTGTATTTTCCATGTTATATTTTCTTTATTTCTTTGTTTATCTGTTTCTGCCTGAGATCGAGTGAAGTTTCTGTCCCAAAGCTGTATTTATACCCTTCACCCTGATGAAGTGAACTTCATTCAGCTGCGAGTGCGACTCCAGGGAGTGTGTAGGGGGCGGTCAGAAAAAGGCCCAATACGATCCGCAGAGTCCCTTTCTACTTTTAAGAGATGTCTGAAAACTCAAAGTACAACAAAACAAAAAGTTCCATTTTTTTAAAAACTTTGTTGAATCTGTGGTTATTTAAAATCTATTTAACACTGGGCTCACTTTCTTTCTGCTGCTTTGTAAATTAATTGTAAGTTTGTATGATATGGCTATCAAATGCACAGCAACAACTGAAAAAAAAAAAAATGAGCAAACGACATCAGCCCTCTTTCCTTGAGTGTATTAGACCAGAGGTATTAGGTAGAAATCAATGTTCACACAATAGACTGTTTTGTTTTCATTGGACTACTGCTAATGGTAACATACTTTTACTGAATACAGGGACCCTAGAAAGTAGTTGTTACAAATACTACATTGCCATCTAGCGGTCTGATCTGGGACTGTGCAGACTATAAGAGTCCATTCCACTGAACCAGCAGTGTTTTATGAATGCACCGAACACCGACACCTCCGTGTGGGCGTGACCGACCGGCTTGCCTCCATAACAGCCACTAGGCAACTACCAAACCAGCAGGTCAGTCAACATCGAGTGCAAGTCATCCTGACAACATCACATTTGAAGAGTCCAGGGTTTGTACTGTTGTCTGCTGTTCGTCAGTATTTACAGCAGCAGTCTCTGACACGGGCGGTCGCCATGTTGGATCGCAGATGACACTGTTTAGCAACTTGTTAGTACGCTAGCAGAAACTGCTTGGATCCTCAAAACACCTACACGAGCACTGAGGCGAAAATACTGTTGGGCCATGCTAAGACCCTCAGGCTCCACACCAGGAATTTAGTCAACTGAAGCCGCGTGAAAAAGAAATGCCTGGGCTCTCCAAGCGAGGAGGTAAGACAGCTGAACACCTGTCAGAAAACAAAAGCAGTTGTCCGACCACTGCTGTTTTGTGCTGTTTTGGTGTGACAGTCTAACTTAGTCCCCCCTCCCCCTTAAAAAAAAAAGAAAAAAATTACTTAATGGCACGTAATAGCAGCACCTGCAGCCTAATAACTTGTAGGACTGTTGTTGCACTAACTAGGTTTTCCTTCTGTCTAAATTCTTGCTTGTGTTGTACGTCGCTTTGGACAAAAGCATCTGCTAAATAAAACTGTGAACTCACAAACATCCCTCTCTTATACAATCACACTCATTCATTCATTCATTTTCTGAACTGCTTATCCTGTGCATGTTCATGTGTGGCTTGAGCCTATCCCAGCTGCCATTGGGCGAGAGGCAGGGTACACCCTGGAATGGTCGCCAGTCAATCACAGGGATGACACAGACAGACAACATTTCACGCACACACTCACTCCTAGGGACAATTTAGAGTGTTGGATTAACCTGATGAGCATGATTTTGGATTGTTGGTGGAAGCTGGAGTACCCAGAGAGAGCACATGCATGCACAGGGAGAACATGCAAACTCCACACAGAAAGGCCCACCGGCCAAGCTGGGAGTCTATCTTGCTGTGAGGCTGCAGCGCTAACTGTTGCGCCACTGTGCAGCCCCACAATTACACTCATTGATGAATTTTCATCAATTTCTGACTACTCCATAAATATTGGCTAAAACTACTGTTCTCCCTATAAACTGCACTTCCCCAAACATTGACGACATTAACCTGTATGCATCCCATGTTCACCGCTCTTAATTTAAAGCCCGCTCTGAAAGTCAGATTTTCTAAAAATATTTTCCTTAACACATAAACTGTATGCATGGTATTTTTTCATTTTATGGTCAATCAAAAGTCTTGTCTTGTGTCATTGTTAGAGAAGGGTGAAAGAATTTATAGCCCATGTAGACATGTTTTTATTAACAATACTATACAGATGTGCTTTTACTAACTTGGTTGTACACATGTGCTCATTGTTGTTGGTATGAATTGCAGGACACTTGAGGGGGGCTAAGGACTCCTTGGATTTTATGGAGCACCCAGAGTGTAGAGTGACCACAAATGAAGTTAATGTTTATACCCAATAATAAAAAGAAGTAACTGTGTAACACTAATAACGCAAGTCAGCAATTACTTTATTAGAGTTGAGGTGTTTCAGTCAAAGTGAGGAAGGTAAACAATTAAAGGAAGGAAGGAAGCGAGATTTGTGTGTCTAACAGTTTCTCCACAGATAAGTGAAGGGGGGCTGATCACCCACTTGATGAATGCCAGTCACAGACAGAGCCAGAAGACGGCCAGCAGCCAATCAGAGGGGGACAACACCTGGAGAGCCAATAAGAAGATGACTCAACCTACATTCTTTAGAAAAACTCTGTTAGTGACTATATATTGGTGCTGAGAGAGAGAGTCGGGGTGAGTCTCATGAACTGTCTCTGCAACATGTAGGGAACAGGGAAATGAGGCTGCACCAGAGATCTCTGTAAATGCATATTCTTGACATATTGTTAATAAATTTGTGTTCAACTGAGAACCAGGACGTCTCCTGATCCTTCCCCCATCAACGAACTGCGCGGAAAGAGGTGAGATGAGATTGGAGTCAGATTAATAATTTTAGTGTATTTTGGTCAGATTGATAGCATCACATTTCCAACAAAAAGTAGTTTAAGTATTTGAGGAATTTAAAACAAAGACATCATTTGAGAGTGACAAACTATCTGTGAGGTACCCTGTCAGGATCGCAGTATGGGAAACTAACTGAGGTGAACAGTAAAAAGTACCCTGTAAGGCAGTGCAAAAATGTACCCTGTCAGGATAACAGTGTGGGAAACATGACTTAGTGCACGGTTAAAGGTACCCTGTAAGGCAGCGTGGACAAAGTAGCTCTGTCAGGATAGCAGTGTGGGAAGATACTGAGCACCCAATTAGAGGTACCCTGCAAGGCAGTTTGGGAAAGCAGAGTAGGAGTGACACTTAGATGTATGTCATACAACTCACCTCTTTTCCAACAAGGGAAACAGCATAGACCTAGTTTAAGTTGAAATATAGACTGAATAAATAAATGACATGACATGTGCATCATACAGCACCTAGGCACACTTCATGCACACACACACACACACACACACACACACACACACACACACACACACACACACACACACACGCACAAACACTGCATGCACTTTTTGTATGGACATATTTAAGTAGAAAATGTTTATGTATACATTTGAAGCAACTTAAATTTGAATGATGAGATAACAGCATTTCAAGGAATATTGATTAATTATTTAGCAAACACTACTTGATTTATCTCTTAGACAGATATAAATAAAAGATGGTCATTGCACTTCATTTTTCGTTTTACTTCAGACAAACATCAAGTACAACCAATGTGAAAATTCAAGAATATAAACAACAACAAAAAATGGAGTCAACTTGATATAGCTTGTATTTATATGGTTGATAAGTCTGGACACTTGGACATATCCAGGATGGTTTTCTCACGTGTTTCCTGATCCAATGCTAAACTAGGTTATCTGACGCTTGTATTAGAGGTATAAAAGCAGAGTCAACCTTGTTAAAATAAATAAATAAAAATCAGGGGTGAAATGTCCACTGAGATTATTTTTTCTGCATAAAAAAATAGGTAGAGAAGATTTGTCACATTAGAATTAACAGAAGTCACTCTCACACTTGTTAATTCAGGATCCTCTGAGCTGCACTGAAACCACTTTCCTTTAATCTTCATCATTTCAACAATCCCTCTCTCTCCATCTGTTCCTCCATCTGTATTTCTGATTTTTTGAATTAGTGTATAGATGTCTTCACTCTTTGTGTACAGAGATAAAGAATCTTTCCATGCCAAAGACAAGCACACAACACTGCCAAGCCTGAGACCTGGGTCATAATAAAGCAGCCAGAAAACTCTGAGTGACACAGACAGCACAGAAATCTCCTGCCTCCTGCCACAGACACATTATGTGCTGTGCAATCACTACATGGGTCATAAAAATCTGAAAAAAAGCTGTCAAATTCTATGGAATTAGCCCCTTCAGGAAAGTGAGACAGGCTGTAAACAGAGCCCCTCTAAGCCAGCTGGATCAGGGACTCCACTCACAATCACAAGCAGAGCCACCAAACAGAAATCCAATCCCACTGAGCCAAACTATAAACCAAACCTGAACCACTGGACGGAGTCCACTAAACAGAATCCATTAAACACCAGAGCAAACTGGAGCTCGAACTTGGCCCTAAACAGGAATCCCTGAGCACTGTGACTGACCCACAGCTCAGGAGATCCTTGACCAGGAACAGACTCAGGCAGCACAGCCTGGCCATGGAGAGAGGCTGGCACAGACAGACCTGGTTCCCGAGAGGACAGACTGTGCCCCCACCACACACAGGGTCAGGTGGAGACCGAGCTGCACCTCCTGACCGCCTGCCCCCTGTACCAGGACCTCAGAGACACTCTTATATCATTTTTTCAGGGGAGAATCCTTGGAACTCAAGAATTGAACAGCATCTTCCTTAAAGCAGTCAGCAGGCTAAAACTAAGGAATGTCTAGTAGTTTGAACTTAGCTGCCAGGATGGAGTTAGCTGATTCACTGCAGACCGAGGGACCTCACTTTGTTCAAGGTGGCTTGTTTTAAATAAAGTTTTTGGATTCAGGCTGACTGGACTCTGTGTCTTCTTCCTCAATAGTCTAATATCAAGGTATTAGAAAATTCAGTGATGAAGTATTTAGGCAGAGGAATTAGGGACCCACCCCGACGAGACCTGCAGAAGGCCCAAAGCACCAGAAGAAGTTACTACAACACCTACTCCCCACTGATCACAAACGCATACACAGACTTTGAGAAAATGCCTGATGTCCACAAACTCCAGTACCTGCCCGGGAAGTACAGCACATTTCCTTTGCACTGTACACTCATTGCACATCTTAAAAGTAAGTTAAGTAAAACATAGAAGAAATATAGACAGTTGTGTACATTTCTTCTGTGAAGCACTTGCTGTGGCAATGTAAACATATCTTTATCATTTCAATAAAGTTTTTTTTTAATTGATTTAAATACGATCAAATTCACACAAAGAATATTTTTCCGGAAGAGAACATTGAGGGGCACGGTGTGGACCCGATCTAAGCCTCCTCTCTTAGCCTACATGCCAGCCTGTTTGGGTAACCAGGACACTGGGGAGGAAAAATTATGAGATCTTGACTCCGATAGTTTCACATTAAAGATCCTGCAGCACAGAAGCTGCGAGCAGCACTTCAGGTTCTTCATGTGTCATGTTCTCCAGGCATGAAATGTTACACAGAGCTGAGTCTGTGCAGCTGGTTTGTTTATTTTGAAATCTGCGGTAATTACAGCAGATTTCAAAGTAATGACTTTACTATATGTTAAAGATATGCTCCACAGAAGAAGAATGTTGTGCGTATATTTAGAGTACTGGGATATATTTAGAACTACTGGGAGAGTTACAGTCAAAACAGCATACAGCAGCACTAAAACAAGCCTGACACTAAAGGAACAGCTTCCTGGCATTAAAGCACTGGAAAACTGTTTTCTGTTAATACTACACAGATTGACATTTTCACACCTAAGATGAACTTTCAAACAACAGAGGGATTTCTACAGCTTGACTTAGGAGATCCTCTGGCGGTACAGGTTTCAGGTTGGAGGACACAGCTGGATGGATCTGCCAAAATATGAGGACTTAGACACGTGCACAGAGTGCTCATGACACTCTGATCATCCTGTAGTTTGGTGCCGCAGCCTAAAAGAAAGAAATCTGGTTCTCTGGGTGTTATTTTATGAACCTGATGGTGAATGTGTTTTTTTTTCTTTTTTTAAGAAAATAGACTAAGTCTCAGAGAAACCAAACCGCTGTTAATAAAAGTACCAGTGAAATCCAGTAAGACATGGGATGCTACAGTCTTTCATTTTTTGTTGGGTGCACAAACCAAACCAAAGTCTATCTGTAAGGTCTGCCTAAACTGTATCTGTTAATAGGCTGCAGCAGGGGCGTCACTAGGATTTAGGGACAAGGGGGGCTTCAGCCCCAGGAGATGCAAATGATCAAATGTGTAACAAACGAAAAACAACACATAGAGTTAATAACTGCTCAACATAGAGGCTAATGCCATGACTTTCGCAGACAACACAATAATAGTTTTGTATTTTGAAGTCAGATTGATAAAATTTTGGCACATGAGTAACTAGAAAAGATTTAGAATAGAATTTAAGGTTCTTTTATTAGTCAAAAAATCTCTTAAAGGTCTTGCTCCTTTTTATTTATCAGATTTGCCTTTATCATTTGAGCCAAGCAGGGCTCTCAGGTCATCAGGTAGTTGTCTTTAATGGTACCTGAAGTTAGAACTAAAACACTTGGGGAAGCCTCTTTCTATTATTGTGTCCCCCATCGATGGAACAGCCTACCTCAAGACCTGAGGGTAGCTCCTACTGTTCATATTTTTAAAAGTAAACTCAGGACCTACCTTTTTAGTCTGGCTTTCAGCTGATTGTATTTAATATAATTTATTGTTATTATTTTATTTATTTAAATCCTCTTAACCTGTATTATTTATCCTTTTTAGACCAGATCTATCACTTAAAAGCTCATGTCTTTTAATGAAAATACAGCTAAACAAGGCTCTAGTTCTCATCGTGTCGTAAAACGGCGCTACCTCCGCTGCAGAGCCACAGCCGTTCACGAGGCGCTCACCGCTTAGTGTATCAGTCCGCGCGCGGCGTGCCAGATATAAACAAACGCAGGTTTTCTGCCAGGACAAAGAGACACAATGAGAACTAGAGCCTTATTTAGCTGTGTTTTGTTGTGAAAGTAATGTGCTGAAAATTCTCTAAATAAAGCGTGAATGCAGACCAATATCAGATTTTTTTGGTGGGAGTCCGTTCATTTGTGTTTTTGGTCAAGTCAAATATGGCTCCGTCTGAGTGCAGAGGAAACCAGCAGAGGAGCAGGGAGGGGGTGTTTAGTGCGAGCGCTCTGGGCTTCTGCTGCACAAAAACACTGCTGTAGGGGTAATTTCTGCCCTAAACCTTGTGACAGGACCCAACTTGTTCCATCCCGGAGTATCACTTTAAAGTAATCAGGTGAAGTTTCTCTACCCAGTTGGAAGTTTTTTTTGTCAAGATTTTAGGAGTATCTGAATCAGGGGATTTTATAATTTGATGCATTTTTTCATTTAATTGTTCTCAAATGCTTGCTTCCACTCCCACTCTGCGGGGCTGACACGAAACATGGAAAAACTTCAAGTCAGCCTCTCAGAAACCCTGAGAGAAAATTATTCAAAGCATATGATAAGAATGAAAATTAATGTTTTTTTCCCATGCAGCTCTGCTTGTGATTAAAAACATCTACTGTCCTCTTTGAACATTTTACAGAGATTAAAAACACGAAAGCCATCTCCTCTGGAGTCTTAAGGTTCAATCTGAAACCCCATCTCAGAATGTAATGAACAGAAAAGATTCCAAACAAGGCTACTCTGACAAATATTGTCTTTGGAGTGCAGCCAGATTCTTGTACTGATGACTCTGTGCCAATGGTGAAATAATCCAAGCCCAGGGGGACTCTGGAGCAGCCCTGAGTGTTGTTTTGGAGTTTGCGGCAGAGGAGAATGGGCCAACAGCTCCCTGTGAGATAAACTATTATAAAAAAAAAGAACCCTAAACAAAACAAGCTGTGGCTGAATCCTGCCGGCTGGGTACATGTGTTTCCTCGTGCACATGCAGGTAATTCGAGCTACGCCAAGCTTCGCCTGGTTCTGAGTGCCGTCCCATTGTTGCTTTGTATCCTGGCTTTTGTGTGCACTTCAGATCTCATCAAAAGGAACTTTTTAGGTACTTTTTGCGTCTATGTCTGGGTGAACTCTCATACCAGGCATAGCTGCACTGAGAAGTTTGGGAAGTACCTGACTTTTGCCAGACAGGATTTTTGAACGTTACCCCAAAAAAAAAAAAAAAAAAATAAGTACCAGAAGTTATTTTTTATGCTGACTAGAATATAAAACATGATCACACATGAATAGAGCTACAGGACTTCATTTTTTAATTTAAAATGCAAAAACAAGAGGATGAATATAAAAAGAGATCTCAGTCATACTTATATCTGAAAGTTTCCGATGGGCCAAAAACTCATTTCTTAAAGTTTCTAAGCTTATCTGCATAGAAACTTTTACTGTAAATGCATATTTCTGATGTACTGTTAATAAATGTGTGTTCAACTGAGAACCAAGACACCTCCCGACGCCTCCAAGCTCCATCAACGCACTGTGCAGAAAGAGGCAAGAGGAAAATAGAGTCCGATGAATACATTTTAAGGTATTTTGTTCAGACAGACAGCACATTTCCAAAAAGAGGTAATTGAAGTGTTTGGGCAATGCGATAATAAGTAGACATTATTTTGAGTGACAAACTTTTATATTTTTATATTATATCTAACTAGAGCAATGCATTGAAATGCTGACACTAAATACTGCAGTGCAAAACAGTGAAATGACATGCACAAAAGCAGTGCATGAGAGCTGAAAATGTACAACATGTAAAATAAAAACTGCAAAAGATTTCAGACGAATTCTGTGAGTGCTGCGTGCTCTCACTGGTCACGTGACACACTGTTCTTGTCTGAATCTGCAATAATCCTAGTGCTGCTTAAACCGTCATATCTCAATAACTGCAGAAGGTAGCAGAAAGCTGAATACATCAAAAAATGTGGACAGATGTGGGGATATTTTTAAGTAAGAATGAAGTCTGTAGGTGGAAGTATGCAGAAGCTGTACAGTTTCAAAGTTGAAGCAGTTACACAAAGCTGACATGACCTCCCATTGTTTCCAATACAGAAATTTCAGTACTAAATATTTTTTAATGTGAAAAATAAAAAATACAAGCAAGGTTCTCCTGCACATTCTGCATTTTATAATTTTTTTTTTGTAAAAATCTGAAGGCTGTGAAAGCTGCCAAAAAGTGTACGGAGGAATAAGAAGTATAAGAAGAAGAAGCAGAAGTATAAAGTAGTTAAAATGCTGTGTCACCAGTTTGTGCTTGTAAGTCCCATACATTACAGTAAGCACTGACATACAGGTATTGTAGCCCACCTGTGATGTACAGTAATATATATATTTTTCCTTTTCTACAGTGTCTTTTTACCTCTCTGTCCATACAGTAACTTGCATTGTCTTTGTTTTTGTTTCAGTGAATCCAGGAGCTTGATACAGCGAATGAACTTTATGAATATATTTTCATAGATGAGGTTGGGTTTAATGTGGTCAAGAGACGGCACAGGAGAAGAAATATCATAGGCCAGTGGGCCATTGTTGGGGTCCCGGGTCAGGGTGGTGGGAACATAACCATGTGCAGCAATAGATCACCATGGTGTCCTGCACCACCATGTACATCTTGGTGCCTATAACACAGACTTGCTGCTGGCCTTCCTTGATGCTCCAGCGGCTCCAGAGTTACTCTAAGCACAGAAACAGCTTTCTTGATCAGTTTGTTGATTCTCTTCAAGTCTCTGGTTCTGTTGCTGCTCCCCCAGCAGATCACTGCGAAGCTGATTGCACTTTCAACAACAGACTTATAGAAGATGTGCAACATTTTGGTACAGACGTTGAAAGATCCCAGCTTCCTTAAGAAGTAGAGTCTGCTCAGGCCTTTCTTGTAGATGTACTCAGAGTTGCATTTCCACTCAAGTCCAGCTGAACTCCAAGATACTTGTATTCCTCCACCACCTCCACCTCCTCTCCCAGGATGGAAACACATCTATGTGTATTCTTGTTCCTCTTGAAGTCAACAATCATCTCTTTTGTTTTGTTGGTATTCAAGATGAGATGATTGTTATGTTGGTGTGTGTTTGTGTTCAGTATAGCCTGATGTCCTTGTCATCTTTCCCATGCCCTCTGTCACACAAGTTCACAGCCGAGTCTCAAACTGAGGTTTCCTCTGGCATTATTATCATTTTCAATAATATTTCTTTGCATTGTGACCTGGGGAGGACCCCTGTTCTTGGCTGCAAAGCTCACATTTTTACACACACACTGTTTATACAGCTGTGTCTCCTTCAGAGTTGGTCTGGGCTAAGTTGGGTAACACAGATGTCTGGGTTCAGCCTGGTGTCATCTGGTAGCTCCCAGCTGGATGTGAATTTAAAGTTGAGCAGGAGGGCAGGAGGTGTATGAGATGTCAGAGAGGTGAGAAGTGTACAGGAGAAGAGGAAGAGAAGGAGGTGAGAAGTGTACAGGAGAAGAGGAAGAGAAGGAGGTAAACAGAGGAAGAGAGGAAAGGAGAGGTTTGTTGAGAAAAAGCAGAGTGGAGGGAATGAAAGGGGGCATTAGTTCAGAAGTAGTGGAGAAGAGGGCTGAAGTGGGGATTGAAGGGAAAAGAGATCACCGTGTGTAAGAAGGCAGTAAGTGGATGTAAAAGGAGCTGCATGAAGGCATCAGCAGATGGTGGGATTGTGGAGACTGAGCTGCGTTTAAGGACGCAGGAAACGGCACGTTGAGGAGGTCACAGAGCAGGTGTTAACACTTCCATTTCAAGAGTAAAAACAGAAATGTTCTAACAGATCAGTCTTGTTGAATGAACTGTTGGTGAAGAATTTCTCTCTCTCCACCTCTGAAACTACAGCATTAAGGATCGAAGCTTAAGTTGTTTTGGAGCAGCAGGTCTCAGGTTGAGTGCTCTTTCACTGGAGTTTCAGTCACTCTCTCAGGGCGTATTCAGACCTGGACTGTTTGGTCCACTTTAAACGGACCAGGGTTCGTTTCCCACGCTGGTGCGGACTTTTCATGCGGGTGTGAATAGACACAAACGAACCCTGGTGCGGACCAAACAACCGGACCGAGACCCACTTTTTGAGGTGGTCTCGGTCCGCTTCCAAACGAACTCTGGTGCGGTTCGTGGTTCTCTGGTGCAGGTCTGAATACAAACCAAGGTCCATCCGAACTAACTACAGGATACATGCGTCTTTTTGGCCTATAAAGCCACCGTAACCTAACCGTCTTTGGTTCATACCTGAACCTCTGTCTTCTGTTTAGCCACGTTGTTGCTAGCATGTTGTGGGTCAGGACACGCAGAGCATAGCGTCTCCTTGCTGCGCGCATTCGTCTTTGCTGTTCCAAAATTTGAAACGTTGTTGTTAAGCTTGCTTTGAAGGAGCTGCTCTTGAAACTGAAAATGATTTAGCAGCTCTAATAAGAGCACAAACTCACATGTTTACCTCCATTCCTGGGTCTGTACTCTGTGTGCCGCCTTTGTCAGTGCTGTCCAATGAGAGCACTGATCGTCACACACGTGGATGTGTTTACAGAATATAGTCCACTTGCAAAAAGTACAATCTGAATATGAACCGCACCAAACTAAAAAAATACAGTCCGCTTTTGGTCCGGACCAAACACGTGGACCAAAGGACTTTTCTGGTCTGAATACAGCCTAAGATACAATTATTGAGGTCAGCTGACGCAGGTCACACCCTCGATTGAATTGACAAGTGAAACCAGACAGGGGCAGTATTTCACTAAAATCTGAGCTTCTAAGAGAGCAGTTTCTGAAAACTCAGCAGAAAAAGCTCTAGAATTTAGTTTGGAGAAGGTTAAGCCAGTCTAGGTGAGTCAATTTTAAGCTTAAATTGTTTTGGAGCGGCAGGTCTCAGGTTGAGTGCTCTTTTACTGGAGTTTCGGTCACTCTCTCAGATACAAGAGGAGAGGTCAAAAAACAAAAGAATTCATTTAAGCAAGAGCGAAACATGAAAAGCTCTTCAATAAAAAAGGAAATGCAGCCAAAGAAGCATGGGATTATTTTCTTTTTTTCTTTGTATATCTGTAGGCTCAAGCCTGCTGTGGATTGAGTGTAATGAGGCTGCCACCTCATGCTGTTTCTCTTATCAAGCTTATGAATTGTGGGCTAGAGGTGGTGGTAGGAAAAAAGTGTGCTTCAGACCACTCACGGCGCTACTATTGGGCCGAGGTGGGCCGGGGCCCACCCATTTTGACTATGCAGTGGCAGCTTCTCAGCAAATCAGTGGATTGTACCCTCACGAGTGGTCTCTTTGTCTCTGATCGGAGGCGATCAGCCTGCCCTCAGGCTAGTCGTCACCAGCAAGTCATCCAATCAAATGATTGACATTTGCACATTGGCTTTTCAAGCATCAAGCTCCAAAACAGATGGCAGTGAACATTTAGCTTAATCTTCAACATGGAAAAGCAAAGCAGCTTGTTTTCATTCAAATTCACGAAAAAAAGCCCTGAAAAGCAGGAAAATCCTGCCATTTTAAGTAAAATTACCTCTGATGACTTACCGTCCAGCTCAACCGCCCTCTCTCCATGTCCATGTCTCCATGTTCTCCCATACCCAACCCCTCACAATAACAAGGCAAGTAAGAGATAAGCTTAGGTTAACGTTATTATCTGGCTGTGAAGGCCTATGTTTAATTTCTGGAGTGACAATTATATTGGCAGTAGACAGAGGTGATTTATGATAGCTTTATGTGTTATAGGAGGCACGGTTCGGCTGCCAAGTACAAATGCTGTTCTTTAAGAAAACCTGTTTCAACTTTCAAGAGACCCATCATCGATAGATGAGCCTGCAAGCCAGCCCAAACTTTGCACCTTTCCCTCCACACACATATCGGGAAAAGCGAGGAGTTTTTCTGACGGGTGGTACTTGAAATACCCATGGCTGGAATACAGCATCTCAAGAGATCCTGTTTTTTTGCAAACCTTGCCGTGATTTCTCTGAAGCAGCTTATGAGGATAGATTCAATAAGACGGGCTTCACAGAGTGGAAACATTTATATGAGGGATGTGGCAAACATGAAGCAAGCAGGGCACATGCTGGAGCGCTGGGGAAAAATGCATAGCCGAGGGAACTTTTTTTCAACAGGGTGCTGAGAAGAAAAAGGGGGGGTGGGATGGACGCTTACTGTGCAATGCCTATAGAACTACAGTTGAGTAAAACACTGTAAAATTACTAGATTTCAGATGAGTTACTGCAAAGAGACGGTACACCTCACATACACAGGCGCAGGTACCAGGCTTAATGCACTGAGTGTGTGTGAGCGCGCACACACACACATACACACACACACACACACAAACAGAGGTACCAGTCCTAACATTATGAGATGCTCTTGTGCTGACCATGTTGCTGACCATCAACAATACATTAAAATCACCACAAAAATGCAGACTGCTCAGCGGCATAATAAAAACAAAACAGATGTTGAACACATGTTCAGGCCCAACAGGATTAATGATGGCCTCACATGATACAGCCTCAGTAAAACTGGTATTTCAATACAATTCAGCAATTGATAAATCATGTGAATGAAACAGGGGGTATACTGTTTCTGACAGTCTGCTGTATTATCCACAGTCCTCTTGAGTTATCAGGCATCAGATCGTCAACATTTATAGATGCTCTCACGAAGCTCACAGCTGTGAGCAGGAAACACACACTGCATGACCAAAGACAAAACACCATCACAGGTAAATCCTCTGATCATGGATTGTTCATGTTAACCGGTGAAGACACGAAACAACCCTGTGAGATAAGGCAGAGGACAAATGCACTTCTTGTAGTTCATATTCGGAACATTGTAGTTCATCGTGGCTTACCTACGTCACAAGTAAAAAGTTGTTGTCACATAAATATGACAACAAAGTGAAAGTGCAGTCGCATTCCTCTTTGGCCGCAGTTCTCCTTTCCTCACATCTTTTCCCTCCTTCCCTTGACCCTGTGACGTTTTTTATCAGGTCAGTGGATAGGAAAGGACTTAGGAAGGACTATCCGGATCCACTCCATACTTAACCCTTTAAAAATAAAAAAAAGTTTTCAGAAAAGTTGTTTAAAAATGCAGTATTTCCAAAATTGTTATTGAACACACCTTCAGGTGTTCACCCGTGAAAGCAAAATGAAAAAACTATAATACTTTCTAGTCATTTGTGTCATGGAAAATGAAGGGGGTGTTAAATCATAGCTGCTTCATTTTTTGTATAGTTTCTTTTTTATAAGAAATAAAGAAGTAATGTATTAAATCAAGTGTCAGAACAGTGGCATTAAAAGAACCCATAGGGCTCTAATTTTGTGGCGCAGCGCAGGGGGCGCAAGCCTGGCGCAGCCTGCGCAGTGCTAATTTCGTGCAGCGCACCGCCGTGCGCTGCCAATTTGACAATTTGGTAGACCGTCTGCGCAGAGATGGGTGTGACGGCGTGCCAGGGGAAGTTGACGGCGCACCAGGGGGAGGTGTCAGCAGATTCATGTTGGCGCAGTGACAATTTTGTGCCAAAAAAGTGCACTGAAAGCTCGCCAGCTCCAACCTGGTCTGTCCTCGTCGCAAAGCGGAGCGCACCCCACGCAGCTGTAATTTGGTGACAGACACACATGTGCGCTCATGTCATCAAAGCCTCAGAGGCAGGTTTCCAGAGTGTCAGGCACATTTTAATGCAGTAAACAATCACAGTAATCACTATTTAATGTAACCGTCTGAACCAGCATATACATTTATATCTATATTAACTGTCCCGTCACATCTGATGTCAGATTAAAGCCGTTTGTCATAATGGAAAGTTAACCTGACGGCAGCTGGAAGTTTGATGCACATCTTACAATTAAACAATAAACAGCCTTAACATCCGATACTGAGTATATATCTGGCTTCTCTCATTTCATTTAGTTCAAAGAAAAGAGGGAGAAAAAAGACAAAGTAAAAAGAGACAAAATAAATGTATGTCACTCAGGATTTACCCGTGATTTCCCATTTTTCTCTGTTTTAGTCTTTATTTTTAACCTGATCTAAAAAGATGGAGTACATTATTGTAAGGAGGATGAGGTGGAGACACTGGGAGAGTATACAGTATATCACCAAAGGCTCTGCTATTTGGTGATGACAAACCAGGAGTGCAGGTGGATCAAAAGTATTCTGAATGGATAAGCCAGCTGTGTAACTGCCTCTTAATTTTTTACTCTGAATAATGACAAAGGAACAGATTAAATCTGTCCCAGGAGCCGGCCCACACGGTGGCGCGCGTCGTGTCCTCCGATGTGCCCCGCTGTCCATTGACCTGCTGCAGGCACAGCGGCTCTGACCGTCTCCGCTACCAGCACTCTCTCCGCGGTCCTGGAGATCACTCAGACCAATCAGACGCTGCACCTCGGCCGCAGGGCATTTAATTGGTGAAAACAGCGCTCAGCTGTGTTAAACCCACTCACGGCTTTTCTCCTCCCTCTCTGCCATTTGCGCGGAGGGAGGCGTGGACGCGCATGTGCGCCTGTACTGCACCTCTCTTGGCACCGCAGGAAACTTGCAAAGTGCGCCGGTCACGCCCTGTGCGCACGGCGAAGGCCGGCGCAGGGCAGGTGCGCCTGCGCCTGCGCCTGTGCCTGGTCTACGAAATTAGAGCCCCTTATGTTGGGCAAATGTTACATATAGATCTTAAAGAAATTCTTAAAAAACAGATAGAAAAGATTCTGAAAAAAACATTTGATTTCAGTTGAATTTTGGGTAGCACTTTAGATTACAGCCCGCGTCTTACAGTGTAGTTTCCCGTCTCTTACAGTGTAGTTTCGTCAACTGTAGGGGTAACTCTCACACATGTACCTTGACATTTTGCGGTACCTATCGGGTAGTTACGCTCTCGTCTTACAGTGTAAGTCCTGGAGTCTTACAGTGTAGTTTCCCGTGTCTTACCATGAACTTATCAAAACAGTGTAATTTTCCTGGACATATGCTCTAACTATGCAAACCTTGATGTTTCACTTCCTCTTAAGAATCAGCATGGATAAAGATTATGTAGACCAATGATAAAGTTAAAAGCTGTAATGTATTGATGAGTATGGGTTTCACATAATAATGATATTCAGACGTATAAAATATCTTTATTTTTTTATACACACAGAGACCCCACATTGTAATTCTCCTTTTAAGGTACTGATCCATTAAGATCACACTTGTCTTTGCTTACTGGCTAACTATCCAGTATTTTCTGTTATAAATTGCCTCTGTTCTTCGTTGATGTGTTGTAAGCATTTTGTATATAATTTTATTCAGGCAACTTGGAGGGCAGACCGGGGTCCTTAGGATTTTGCGTATTTGCGTTCATGCCTTTATGCGGGCAGCCTGGGGTCCTAAAAGTTGTATATCCCGAACGGAGATTCCGCGATTGTTTAAAAGCATCTTCAAAACATCTTATAAGTTATCAGTGATGCATTCTTGAGGAAGTAAGTACTTTAATAGCTTACAAGTTATCTTTAAGGAGTGTTGAGAGGGGAATAAACATTTAGTTTGTTTGATTATGTGGCAGGAATTTTGGCTCTTGTTTCCCTTACGTTGCACTGCTAATGCTAAATAGCTAGTGGGCGCATCATTAACGTCTGGTAGACACTGTCTTTGATTCACCTTCTGTTATTTATTGTTTCAGATACCATACACTGCCAACCCTGTTGAGGTGCACTACTGATAAGTGGCTGTTGGACGTTGATGTCACACACATTATTCATCCTCTTCGTTCATTCATTCTCCATGCATCCGGCCGTTGCTGTAATGCTGTTTCTTAAAGGATACATAAAAGACTGAACTGTGGACTGTGTATCTGCCTTTACTCTCTGACCGGAGTATCTGTATGGATAAAGTGTCCAAGCATTATTCATCATAGAAACACAGATGTCACTAGCTTCAACAGTTCCACTGCAACAACCCAGCACTTTACCTGTAACTACTGGTCAACACCTGGAACTGGACTAGATTATAAAATGCACACTAGTAGAGGGTAGTTAAACATTAAGTACAGCGAACAAGTGTGCACTTTAAAATCCAGCCCAGTTCCAGTTGTTGACCAGTAGTTACAGGTAAAGTAGTGGGTAGTTACACAGTAAGTAAAGCCAACAAGTGTGCACTTTAAAATCCAGCCCGGTTCCAGTTGTTGACCAGTAGTTACAGTAAAGTAGTGGGTAGTTACACAGTAAGTAAAGCCAACAAGTGTGCACTTTATAATCCAGCCCGGTTCCAGTTGTTGACCAGTAGTTACAGGTAAAGTAGTGGGTTGTCGCAGTGGAAGTACTGGACAGTTAGACAGTAAGCAGTGGCAAGTGTTAACTTAATGGCCGGGTTACTTAAAAGGTGAATTACTATGTGGGGTCTCTGTGTGTTTAAAAAAATAAAGTTTTTTTTTTTTTTACATCTGCAAGTCTTATCTTTATTGTGTGAAACACATACTCATCAATACATTACAGTGTTTAGGTTCATCATTGGTCTACTTTATTCACCATACTAATTGTTAAGAGGAAGTGGCACATTAACAGCAAAAGCATATGCCCAGGAAAATTACACTGTTTTGACAAGTTCATGGTAAGACACGGGAAACTACACTGTAAGACGAGAGCGTAACTACCCGATAGGTACCGCAAAATGTCAAGGTACATGTGTAAGAGTTACCCCTACAGTTGACGAAACTACACTGTAAGAGACGGGAAACTACACTGTAAGACGAGAGCGTAACTACCCGATAGGTACTGCAAAATGTCAAGGTACATGTGTGAGAGTTACCCCTACAGTTGACGAAACTACACTGTAAGAGACGGGAAACTACACTGTAAGACGAGAGCGTAACTACCCGATAGGTACCGCAAAATGTCAAGGTACGTGTGTGAGAGTTACCCCTACAGTTGACGAAACTACACTGTAAGACTCCAGGACTTACACTGTAAGACGAGGGCGTAACTACCCGATAGGTACCGCAAAATGTCAAGGTACGTGTGTGAGAGTTACCCCTACAGTTGACGAAACTACACTGTAAGACTCCAGGACTTACACTGTAAGACGAGAGCATAACTACCCGATAGGTACCGCAAAATGTCAAGGTACATGTGTGAGAGTTACCCCTACAGTTGAGGAAACTACACTGTAAGAGACGGGAAACTACACTGTAAGACGCGGGCTGTAATCTAAAGTGCTACCGAATTTTGCAGTTTGATGCATAGTGAGTCTAAGTAGAAAGGACTGATTACAAGAGAATAAAATTCAATATAAACATTTAACATTGCCAGTAAAGTCGACCTGAATTTTTCTCCTAGAAATAACTTGCAAATCAAAATAAAGTACTCAAAAATTCTGTGTGAAAAAATGTACCTAGATTGTTCTGAGTAAATATCTCTCCATTTGTTTTTTCAGTGTACAGAGTGACTGCCTGTCAATCAGCTGAGCTGTGCCTCTGATTGGGTGAACTTATGATCTTAGTTTCTTCTAAACTGACAAGTTGCAAAAAATGCACTCCTTGTACAGTGTGTGCTGATAAAGGTTAACTATTGAGACAGGAACTGTAAACTTTTTTTTTTTTTTCTGCTGAAAGAATGGCTTTTTGACATGGCGTGTATGCAGTTTCCATAGGCTCCAGGACCTGCAGACTTAAGCACTCCACATTGCCCCATAATTGAGACAGGTGTAGTAACTGATAAAGATCAACGAAGCTTGCAGCCTCTTGTTAAGTCATGGTTACTTCTAACTCTAAAGGACCAAAGTATTCATCTACCAAAGTCTAGGCTTTACACCAAAAACTGCTTCATAGGTTACGCGGCATAAGAGGCTAACCATGGTGCAGGTGGCCTGGGCTTAAATCCAGCCTGCAGCCTCTTTCCCCATTCTCATCCTGTGTCCTGCTCAGTACACCACCCTGTCCTCTCTGAATGAAGACAGAAAACAGCTAATAAATAGTTTTTGTATAGACAGTTTATTATATGAAACACTTGTTCATGGAATTGTGGTCACATCAGCCATAAGAAAGACATCATTGCATCTGTGAGAGAAACTCGGCATTAAAACACAAACTCAGTTGATATGTTTTTTTACTAAATCTTGCAGAAGAAGCAGAGGTGAAAATTTCCTCTCTGCTGTTCTTCAGCCAAGATTCTGTTAAGAGTATGTGTGTGCACACTATGGCCTTCATTTATCAAACGTGTGTAAACCCCCAAAATGGGTGTACGCTCCTTTCCACGCACAGATCGGCATTTATCAATCTGAACATGAGTGTCAGGTACACTCAAATCCCACGCCAGGTCTGAGTTCACGTACGCAAGTTTCATTTCTCAATCTCTCTATGGCGGAGAATTATTTGATCAAATGAGCGGACAGAGACAGAAAAACGGATGTTTTTCCATTAATATTTAGACCGTTTAATTAGATATGACACAAAAAATGTTTCTAACATTTCACTCTTTTTCCACTAATCTGTAAAATACATGGCTTTGAAAGAGCAGCGCGAGCTGATTTCTCCGTAAAAAAAATGTGCTTCCTTTATCGGTTGACTTTAAGAAATAAGCAAAAATAGAGAGGCTGTTAACTGTGTTCAATACACTCCCATGTCCATGATAAAGTCTGCAGAGAACATTCAGAGGAAGCTGGATCAAACTTTCAGCCCGGATATTTAAGGAAGCTGTATTAATTACAGGATTTACTGTGAAGATTATTATTTCACTCCTCATAATATTATTATATAAACGTGAACTGTGTGTCAAAAAGTGACTATTTCATTACACGGGATCACAAAAGGGGTCGTTTCGTGGCGTCATCAGATGATCAGGAAGCTACAACATCTTAACACCACCCCTCATACCATCCATCTCATTCACAGCTTCTTGAGCAACAGGCCACAGACTGTAAGAATAGGGGCTGCTACATCTGTCACCACTATTACCAACTCCGGAGCCCCCCAGGGCTGTGTCCTCAGTCCCTTCCTCTTCACACTGTACACAAATGACTGCATCAGTCCTTCACCCATCACCTCATACTACAAATATTCAGATGACACTGCAATCCTGGCCCTCCTCAATGACAGCCACTCCATCACTGCCTATCAAAACACAGTTATGCATTTCATGCAATTCTGCACGGACAATTACCTCAACATCAACTTAGGGGAAAAAAAGAAGTGGTTTTCAGCACACCCACCTCCAGCCTCAATCCCATCACCATCAATGGTAACACAGTAGAACAGGTCAGCAGATTCAAATATCTCAGACTCACCCTGGACAATAACTTATCCTTTGACCACCACATCACTGATATCCATAAACGCTCACAGCAGAGGCTACATGCTATTTGGACACTCAGTGCACTCCGTTACCCCTCATCTTCTGTTATTACTGTACAACAGCATCATCCAGCCCATCCTGATGTACTGTTCTCCTGCTTTCTATAACATGCTGTCTGTCTCCAACTACAGTAAGCTCAATAAAATTACACACATAGCTTCAAAAATAATTCACACCCCCACACCCAGCATCTCAGAACTTAATCAAAGAGCATTAGCATGCCTCGGTAGAGCAATAGCCATGGACATATAGCACCCCCTTAACATTCACTTTCAACTTCTGCCCTCTGGCTGCAGGTACAGGACACTGAAATGGAGAAGAGCTCGCTTTAACAAGAGCTTTGCACCATCTGCCATCTCTATCCTGAACAAGACAACCCACTGACCAACGGTTTGTAATGAAAAATGCGTGCTCTATGGTTTTCTATGGTTTTCACATTATTTTACATGTAGTATCTGTTTCCTTAACTGTATGTTTGTTTGTTTGTTTTCTTGTATATGTCTTTCTTGTTTGGCAGACTATGAAAATGAATTTCCCAATTGGGACAATAAAGTTATCTATCCATCTATCCATCTATCTATCTATCTATCTATCTATCTATCTATCTATCTATCTATCTATCTATCTATCTATCTATCTATCTATCTATCTATCTATCTATCTATCTAAAGTATGTGTGTATATTGAATTGTGTATGTCAGAATGTTGCACCAGCTGATTCAGCTGTCATGTCAGGTATTTATTTTGCAGGTTTTGATATTTCAAAGATTTACTGATGGACAGAGACAGAGGTTTATCCTTTGAGACTCAATATGAATATGGTTTTATAACACACACATACACACACGCACATACACACACGCAAATACACACACTCCTTTTAACGTCTACAGGCTTAACTTATAAAGAGCTCTAAAGCTGTAAGGAGGATTTATGAGGAATTAAATGTAACACAACAATGTAAATGTAACATTCATAACAACATCGTTTCAGTTTAAACTCTTACTTTTTCAGCCACTGGGGGGCAGTGTATTCAAATCCCTGAGGTCAGGTGAAGTGCCCTCATCTTACTCATGCTACAAAAAATGTAAAAAATGAAAATATTCACAGAGAATACACAATGTTTTGTATTTTTATACTTCCTCTTGTATTCATTCATCTATTGAGGATGAAATTGATGCATTTTGAGTTGTGCTGCTGTGCATTGTTTCACCAGCCTGCACTCATTTGTCTGAGCATCATCTTAAAGATAAAGCAATAAGGAGACGTGTGTGTGCATGCGCAGATGATGTCTCTGCATCCAGAATCACTTGAAACTGAGTGTTAACTCTAAGTTCAAAAGGTCCAGCCTCCTGTCAGTGTGTCTCAGTATGTTTGAGTGTGCATGTGTGTGCAGACCTGCAGTGCTTTGTGGGTGGAACAAACACAGTTGAGAACCAGCAGGAAAACACATCAAACTTTACAGTGCCTCTTCTTATAAAAGTTTAACATGCCAGTATTACAGAGACGGCCTCAGACTCGGAGCTTGGACCTGGTTTTCGTGTCACATCAGAGAAATTACAGGATCAAAACGTCTTCCTCGCTCTGTCTTGCCACAGACCATTTAACTTTTACGCCTTCTTTTCTCACAGAATCCCAAAACAATTCACCCCATAAAATCCAGACTTAGTTTGCCATATGTGAAAATGTATGGCTCCCACGGGCGTCCTGAAGAAAAATTATTGGCCCGGAGACAAGGTTAGGAGATGCTTGTGTTCATGCTTTCCTCCCAGAAAGAAAAAGAAAAAGTATGTGTTCGTCAGTAGGCTGGACAGAGTTTGATGTGACTGGGAATTGCTGGTTGGGCCTCGTTATCCAGCACGTCAGTCAGTCTGTAAACGTGCCACAATGTGGGAACACGTCAGGCTCATTGTGAAGACATCTCTAGGTTTGAGAGTAAGTTTACAAAAAAGCCCTTTACTTTAGTCTTTGGTTAGAAAAAAGGAAATGTCACCGCTTGATAACATTTTTCTTGAACTGTAAATTTTCGCAATTAATACAAAATAAACACATCTGATTTGTTTTTATACGGGTTACAGATCTAAAAAAACACATCCAAAAAAATGCACGGTGCAAAGACCTTAACTGCTGTTATAATCCTGCTCCAACAGCTGAGGGCTTTGGGATTTCTGCTGAGACACCCTCTGAATCTGCCGCCACTGTTTAAAAACTGTGACAGATAGGAGGAAAAAAACATCACTGTGAGAAAGCCAAGGCTTTATGGATTCTATCAATGTGGTCTTGGTACATGTAGAGATAAAAATGAGAGCTAGGCAGGGATCTTAAAATGGGGCTTGAAATGGTTCTTAACAGAAATCAGTGACCAAGGTTTGAATGGGAGTTAATGGGCCTCATTCACTAATAAATACATAGAAATGTTCTTACTGTACGCACAGAACTTGTGCGTTGATCACCATCAGATTCATGACACGAGAGCACCTGCCAATTTTCTTCTCACCACTGCGTGTATTAGTGAAGCATCATCATTCTGAATTGACAGGCTCATGCCCACAATCAGCATAAATCATGTCCCTATTTCTCTATGAAAGGACATCCATTTGATACATCAAAACGAGATCAGGGAGGAGGACTGAAGTTATGAGAGAAAACAAAAAGAAGAAATTTCACAGCGGCTTAAGTTGAAGTCATTGTGTCAGAGGTGGAGGCGAGACGATCAACTCTTTTTGAAGTGTTTCTACAGAATTCTCAATAACAAACAAGATACCTTGTTTCATATCAAAAAGCGGTTTCACATTAAGGTGGATGCAAAAAAACAGGATATTGGACCAGAGAAAAGAGAAGGAAACTGGAGGACAAGGACCAAGACAAGAGAGAGCAGTCAGCAAAAACCCCCCAAAACAGAACAAGCATTAATGACAACATTGACATTGGTAAGTCAGATCACAAAAGGAGGAGCTGGGGAGGAGGTGGGTTATGAGCAGATGAGAAGCCAGACACTCAGGTAGACTGGGGCAGTTTAAGTAACGCGCCAAATATATCAGCTGATCTGGCTTGGAGGGGGGAACGATCAGCTGACATGAGACCGCCCGATAAGGCCACCCCCATAGGCAAATGAGCGAGAGCCCAGCCTAGCAGATTGACTCCGTGCCTGTCTCAAGTAATAATGACTCCCAGGGATATGAAGTATCTGTGGTTGTGATTCTTGTTCCTTGTTTGTTTGTTCCACTCTGAGCTGTCTGCCTGTCATCCAGCCCAAGGCGACCTCACTTCAATAATCTCTGTTGTCCTTTCTGCTGAATCATCTCAGTCACTTGTCCGAGAGTCAATGTGGAGCTTGTTCTTGGTCTGTACAGCGTGTCCATACAATTGAAAAAGGTCATCTGATATCACAGTTTGTTTGGATATTGAGTTAATCCTGCAGGGTGAGAGACTTTGTTGACCTCTTCATGATAATAAACAGACAAATAAAGCAGCTCCTGGGGCCTATATCATGAAGCAGGATTAATGTTTTAGCCAGGTAACTTCAGGGTTAACCCTGGTTTATCCATAGCACAAAGCTGGTTTATTTCTTATCAGGATGGATGACCACGGTGACTTACTCTGAACTGCTGACCTGCTCCAAAGCAGAGTAAGTTGGAGGTTGAATCTGATCCTATAAAATGTCTCTCCCACTGGCCAATCAGCTTCTCCGAAACAATAGACTGTCCTTTGCTCCCGAACCCAGAAGAAAGAGGCACACAATGTGTATAACAAGCATTGAGATGTGAGAGGTAGTTGTGGTACCGATCTGACCCACTGCATCTACCTGATGACCCGCTTTATGAGAGGTACAGGTTCTTGCAGCGCAGACTTATCTACCTCCACAGGGTAGACTACACCGTCCACAGGAGCGGTGCACTGACTGTCCTGTAGGTATTAAACTAGGAAGGGATAATCAAAGCTTCAAACATCAATTCCATTGCCCCTTTCATACAAATGCAAAGTGTTCATCAAAATAAAAAGGATGTAATGCTGAAACAGCACAATATTCTATCATGTTATTCCTACACTTCATACATGGTGTTGGAGAGATTTCTTTCTTTAAAGGGGGGCAGGGTATTTCAGTCCAGCTGATTTGTGAATTGTTCATTTGGGTCAGACGTCACCTCAGTATTTTGACATGATTCCATTGTGGAGACAGCTTTAGGCTCAATTGTAGCATGATGTAATGACATGAAACAGACCAATTTACAAGAAAGCAAAAATGTTTTTGTAATTTTTATTAAAAAAAATATTTTTAAAATAAATTTTATAATAAATTATTTTCCCCATGTTCTTTCTACTTCAGAGGGATTACGTCAGGGGAATGAGATGATAATTATAATACACGCAATTTATCTGCACAATATATTCTTTAATTAGGTTCATGAGTGTGATCAGTGTCAGATTGAGCCATTGATCAGTCTGCTATGTGTTGCTTCACATTTTGCCTGCGATTGGCAGCCACCACAGTGTTTCCGTTTCCATTACTCGGGCTCTTTCCTCTTCATATTTAATCAGGATAGGACGTAACTCGAAGGAGAAATGGGGCACTCTGTCACTCTGCTTCTGTGTTTGTTGCACTCATGATTGCGATTGGTCAGCTGCTTCTGAGCCCTCCCTTCAGGGCTCTTGATGAGACAAACCTGGGTTGAGTAACCGTGTTGGTAACTGGTATCGTGCTATCGATTATCCAAATTGCCACTGTTGGGATTAGTCAGCCCTGGATAGATGTGAGTTGCCCATAGTAAGTTAATCGCGCTTCGTGCAATAGGCCCCAGGTTTTATTACTTGGATCTGATTCCTTACGACATGATTTGATAGTGCTGTAAGTCATTTTAACCTAACTTCTAATTTTATGAGAGCTGGAGTTTTGTTAGTGGAAGATCTATTTGTTGGGACACATTTACTGTGATTTAATCAGCTGATGACCAAATATAAAAAAAGACTTCAAAATCTTCAAATAAGAAGGCGCATAATTACATTAATTCAGGAGCTAATCAAGTAAGAAGCTTAGAGTTTGGACATCCAGGTTTTGTGAAGAATTTAGAAAGTACTAATTTCCAAACTATAAGGGCGCTAAACTTATTAAAAAAAAAAAAAAGATCCTGCAACTTGTGCTCATTGAGAGTTTGCATAAAGTTAGTCATCAGGGGAAAAAAATTCACAAGTATCAGGATTTTTGTTTTACAATCTTCTGTTCGCAATTCAATGTATATATTAAAAAAATATATAAAACTAAAAAAATAAAACAACATTATAAAATAAATTGATAAAAATAAATCCTTTATTTAATTCTTTGTTTAAAGACAAGGTTAGAAATAAGTTACTGCTTAAGAACTGTTTTTCTTCAACCATTTAGTAACATGTCAGATTTTCTGTGTTAATCTTTGAAACTGACTTTCATGAAATGTGCTTGATGGGAGAATGTGGCTCCTGATGTGGTCAGCAGACATCATCATCTTCTTCATTTAACTTTTTCTACATGGTCCTGTGTTGAAAAAAAGTTAACTAAAAATCACAAAAAAAATCAGAAATATCAAAGATATTTATCATTGAATAGATACCCCCCAAAGAAGAATTAAATCAAGACACAAGCCTATCATCCCAGCCTATCATCATCAGGTTTTTTTTGTTGTTTTGTTTTGTTTTTTTTGTCTTTATTCTGACCCTCTGGTTCCCTGGTAGTGTCCTAACATGATTTGTAAATCATTTTTTAAATAAATTATATTTTTCATTTCCCAGTTTTTATAGAAAACTTTTTTTTCAACCTTTGTCTGAAACACTAAAACACGTGAATTTAACGGCTCTCCCTTTAAGCCTGCTCCACATAACTCCTTCCCTCTAATTGTCCAGCTCTCTGGAGGCCTGTTGAGGGGACAGAGCCATGGGGAGACCTTTGTATATGATGCCCAACCTTTTCAACATTTAACCTCAACATTTCAGCAAGTTTTAAGTTTTTGTGAAGATCTGGTGCTATCTTTAGAGCAGCGTGTTTTGGTCAGTTTTCAGACAGATTCAGAGATTTATACAACATATGAATATTTAGTGGTTTGAAAATTTGCACTCATTCAGTCTGAACATCCAAGACTACTTTATCTCCATTTTAACATATGAGGAAGCTGAATACACACTCTTTGTTGAACAGCCTCAGAAATGTCAAAGTGAGCGCTCAGACAGGATGACAGCTGTTAGGAAACAGTGATCTATGTGTTGTATAAGTGTGTTCATCACTAAAGAGAAAAATACAGTGAGGAAAATAAATATTGAACACGTCAACTTTTTTCTCATCACATTTATTTCCCAAGATGCAATTCAAACCAAATTTCTATCAGACATTGGTATTAACTGAAATAATCCACACATGAAAAGAAATCACAACATTCAGGTCCATGAATAATAATTATGTGGAATTAAGTTCAATAACACAGGAAAAAAGTATTGCACACACAAACTGAGACTCATCGAATACTTAGTGGAGAAGCCTTTGTTTGCAATGACAGCTTCCAGAAGCTTCTTGTATGTTTTGACTAATGGCCCACACTGCTCAGGTGTGATTTTGGCCCATTCCTCTGCACAGATTGTCTTTAAATCTTGAATATTCTTTGGTGCCCCCTGGTGAACTCTTTTCTTTAGTTCTTTCGACAAATGTTCAATTAGATTGAAGTCAGGTGATTGACTAGGCCGTTCTAACAGATTGATTTTCTTTTTTTGAAACCATTTGAGAGTCAACTTTGCCGTGTGCTCTGGATCATTGTCCTGCTGGAAGGTCCAGCCACGTCTCATCTTCATCATCCTGGTGGATGGCAGCAGATTCAGATCAAGAATTTCCCCATACATGGCTCCATTCATTGCTCCGTCAATTATATGAAGTTTGCCAACACCATGAGATGAGAAACAACCCCATGCCATGATGCTTCCACCCCCAAACTTCACTGTTAGTGTAGTGTTTTTTGGGTGATGTGCAGTGCCATTTCTCCTCCAAACATGGTATGTAGTACGACAGCCGGAAAAGTTAAATTTTGGTCTCATCTGACCAGACAACATTCTACAGGCTTGTCAAGATGCTGTTAACCTTAAACCAGCTTCAACATGCCTTTTCTTGATGACTGGAGCCTTGCAGGCTGAGCGTCCTTAGAGGCCATGGCGGTGGAATGCATTGCCTATTGTTTTCTCTGTAACAATTGTACCTGCTGCCTCCAAGTCTTTCTGGAGCACTTTTAGGATGGTCCTTGGCTCGTTGAGTACTCTTCAGAGAGCTCTTTGCCTTTACCCATCATGAGGTGTGTGGTATTTAACTACTTAATGACAAAATAACCTTTTTTATAGGACCATCAATTTGCTGCAGCCCAGCCGATGTTGGTTTGCACTAATTGAAAGATCAAGTAATAATTACTGACAGATTTCAGGTGGTATGGTGCATTTCCTTTCCATAGTATACAGCCTTTCCATGGTGTGTTCAATACTTTTTTCTTGTGTTATCATAGTAAATTGCACTTCATCATTATTTATGGACTTGAATGTCACGATTTCTTTTCAGGTGTGCATTATTTGAGTTAATACCAATGTCTGGTAGAAATTTTGTTTGAATTGCAGCTTTGGAAATAAATGTAATGAGAAAAAAGTTAACGCGTTCAGTACTTATTTTCCCCACTGTACATTTCCATCTCATAAATAAAAGCCACAGTGGCTTGAAAATCATGTCAGATTAAATATTTATATCAACAGCATCATCCATGCTCTGTGCTGGGGTCTGATTTTTTTATTGGTGTCTTAACACCACAGAAGCAAATCTTCTGCTTCCAATTTGGTCCTCAAGTGGAAAAAGTGAATGTTTGAAATGATGGGAAACTTTTACTTTTCCAATATGAACACTTTGAAAAACTTGTGGTGTTATTATGCTTCCCGCTGCTTGCTCTGTTACTTTGTGTTTATTCGACCCAAAGCAAAAAAAAAAAAAAGAAAGAAAGAAAAGAAAGAAAAAGAACGAAGAAAAAAAAAAGAAAGAAAAAAGTCCTTCCTGTAATTGTGTTTTCAGTCTAATTTTATGTGTATAAAGCAACATGTTACACCAAGGTACACACCACTCTGATGTTTCTGTGCAAAACATTTGGATCACAATAAAGCTTTTTTTTTCCAACAATTCCCTCCTCTGCTGAAAATTTCTGCTATAATTTTTGATCTTTGTGGTTTCAGATTCTGCCAAAGCCATGTTTATAGTAGAAACCAGTCTGAACCACTCCTGACCATCTGACACATGGTTTGTTGTGACCAAGCTACGCCATGAAAATCAAATGATCCATGTGTCTACATGTCTGCCTCAAGTCTGCATCACCTGTCTGTTTTCACTCCTTGCTGCAGTTAGGACAAGTGCTATGTGGCAGGAGCTGTCTCTTTTTATCTCTGCGTGAGAGGGCCCATGTGGTAAACCTGGTTTCATGAGCGGCCCCTCTCTGGGTCTGGCCGTTGGTATGTGGCAAGGCTGTGTGTTGGAGAAAGGAGCAGAAGCTTGACTTGATCCTGTGGTGTGACCAGTAAGTGGAGCACAGATGAACCCAGTGCCCTCATTCTTCTTCTCCTTTTTCTTTTCCTGCTGCTGCTATGTCTTTCACCACATGTCTATCATGAAGCCACTTTTAATAATAGGCTACAGCATGTGAGTCATGTGTGCTGGCATGCTGTGAGTGTTTGTGTGCATGCGTCCGTGCATGCTTGCGTGTGTGCATGCGTGAGTGTGTGTGTGTGTGTAATATTGATCAAGTGTCTGTGGCTGATATTTACAGCACTGCAACTCCAGGAGAAGTGTCGGGAACAACACCAAGACCTGTTTATGGCCTTTATCGACCTCTCCAAGGCCTTTGACACTGTCAACAGGGAGTTATTATAGGGAGTGCTCACTAAATTTGGCTGCCCAGCCAAGTTTGTCAGCATCCTCCGACGGGATGATGGCCCGCGTCACCATTGGAGGACAAGAGTCGGAATCTTTCCCTGTAAACACAGGGGTAAGACAAGGGTGTGTGCTGGCACCTGTGCTCTTTAATGTTTTCCTCTTGTGCGTCACCCATCTTCTCCATAAGGAACTTGAGCATAGCAGTGGCGTTGCAGTGGATTTCAGACTAGACAGAAACCTCTTCAACACCAGGAGGTTGCAAGCAAAAACCAAGCTGTCCAGGGTGTGGGCCCTGGAGCTGCAGTATGCAGATGACTGTGCTCTTGTGGCTGACTCACCACAGGATCTTCAGTCCATCCTTGCTGTGGTTGCCAAGGCCTACAGCAGAATGGGGCTATCTGTCAATACCACCAAGTGGTCTGCCAATGGAGCTCCAATACATCACAAACACTGCCCGTGTTTACCATTGACAACAAAACACTAGCAGCAACCCCATCCTTCAAATACCTGGGCAGTATTCTCTCTGAGGACTGCAGCATTGACAGTGAAATCCGAAATCTGATCAGGCAGGCATCAGCTGTGTTTGGGAGGCTGCGGCGTCAGGTCTTCCAGAACAACAACCTTCACCTACTCACCAAAGTTGCTGTCTACCAGACTGTCTGCATCAACACCCTCCTCTACAGCTGTGAAGCGTGGACCACATACAGCCGCCACATTAAGGCTCTGGAGCGCTTCCATATTGGATGCCTTCAGCGTATCTTGGGCCTTACTTGGCATGATCATGTCCCTCAGACTGAAATACTTGCCAAGACCAACTGCAGGAGCACTGAGGCCATGATCACCCAGCAACAACTGCGCTGGCTCCGACATGTAATCCAGACTTCCCAAGACCGACTACCCCGCAGAGTTCTGAATGGCCAGCTACTCCGTGGCCAGCACCTGGCAGGAGGGCCAAAGTAACGCTATAAGGACCATCTGAAGACTTCATTGAAGAAGTGTACTATCAGACCTGAGGACCTTGAAACTGCTGCTGACCGTGACGCATGGCGGCAGCACTGCTATGAAGGAACTCAGAGGCTAGAGGAGGACAGGACTGCCAGAAGACACCAAAAAAGACTCAGGAGAAACACACCCACACCCATGACTGCCAGTACCACTATAACCTACCCATGCCCCACCTGCAATAGATTATGTGGCTCCAGGATTGGACTCTTTCGCCACCAACAAACTCACCATCAAGGACATGAATGGACGTCATCATTGGAGCCGATGGACAACCATAAGCTAAGCTAAGATCAAGTGTCTGTGGCTGGTGTGGAAAGGGCCAGCTAGGACATGCTGGATGATGCAACCTATTCTGCATGCTCAGCATTTCAGTGTCCTCCCTGTTAATAATTCACCTTTGCAAGCTCACATCATCCTTCTGTCATAGGTCTAAACTCAGCTGCAGGGGATTGTCTCTACAACCAGCTGATTAAATGTTAAACACGTCCTGCAGGGTTTTAGGGGCTGTAGGTGTTGGGGGGGGGGGGGGGGGGGGGGGGGGGTAAACTTGTCAGTTACAGTTTGTCATTACTCAGACCTTAGTAGAAGTTTCAGAGCAGTGTGCGGTATGCTGCCGCAGACAGCAGTTATCAACAGTCAATCTGCATCTGTGAATCTCTCTCCAACACCTTTTGCTGCACAAATACAACCTCCACCTCTGAAAGCATGTTGACATGTGAGCAAATATAAACATCTTCTGTATGTTGGAGTTCTGTGATCCAGTTTTTATCATCAAAGTGAAAATCAAAATCCACAGACACCTGTGTAAAAAATATGCTGCATAAATCTTCAAGTCACTCCTCTATGTCTCAGTCCAGAGTGACACTCATTAATAGATGTCTGTGCAACAAACAGCTGATCAGAATGGTATTTTAAATTGAAGAAAGGGGACATATGCTGATCCCTGATTTAATACTTACATATAATAAATTTGAAAACAAGACCTTACACCCCCTGAATTTTCAAAAAATGAGATATTGTATTTTTTCTGATATCCTAGAATGAGATTTGATGCCTCTGAAAATAGGTCATTGCCAGTTGGCTGCAAGATTTCTACCGTCGTGACGACACAAGGATCCTTTCTTTTTATTGGATTAATCTGATAAAGCAGCTCCTCCTCTGTGATGTCAGTTAGTCACACAACTGCCACCGAGGGATTCACCCACCAAGAGCCAAGTATAAATACAGCTCCTTACCAGCTCTGACTGACTTGACTGAGCGCTGGATGCAGGGACTCTGCTCTGCTGAGCAGCTCGGCTTTACATGGTGCATTAGCAGTTAAATCACTGTAGTTTTAGCAGGCGTCGTAATACTTGTGAGACTGTGATATTTGCATGCTTGTTCTGACATGCACTGTGAACCTGGACCACAATAATGCTGCGGTAATAACACAGTGACAAACTGACGGTAGAGGCGATCTTTGGACTACACTTTCAGCATGATGGATAAAACAGACAGAGAAAAGTGAAGGAGCAGGATGGAGCCCTGTTATAGAAATAGTTTATTGGTGAAGTCTGCCTATATTTCCACATATAAACTATACATGTTACAGTACCGCTTTGACTCACCACACTGAAGCGTCCTGAGATGATCTGTGTCCAGGTGGATTTTCTTCCTCCTGAGCTGCAGAACAGTCTGAGTCTGACTTGGGGTCCAATACAAAAGGACGTATCCTACACTCTGCCCTTTTATTAGTGCCATCAATGCCTGACCAATCAGAGCACAAAGGGCTGTGACGTTGCGAGGTTACTGGAGGTCATTCTCCAAACTGAGCGTTTCAACGAGATCTTCAGAATGGCCTAAACTGAGGATATTGAAAACACTATTGTGGGGCAATGAAGGAACTAAACGACTTGTACTGAGGGCAGAAATGCTTTACAGGCATACTAGTCTGGCATAGTGAAAAGGAGAAACAAGCATGATATGTCCACTTTAAGCAGACACAGGAGCAGCCTCTCTCTACCTCTGGAGGTGAGATAATGAGTCAAAAAAGGAATCACACACACACACACACACACACACACACACACACACACACACACACACACACACACACACACACACACACACACACACACACACACACACACACACACACACACACACACATACACCTGACTGTGCTCTAAGATGAGCACCTCACAGAAAAAAAACAAAACAAAAAAACAACGGAGTGCCCCTCACATTTGAATCCCAATAATCCCTTTGCATGTGAAATATGAAACTTCAGGCTGATTTTCATGTGGATGTGTCTTCACACGACACATCTAAACTTTTACATCTTCTGCTCTCAGAAATCAAGAAGAGAAGTGAGCCTCCCTCAGATCTGGACACTCATCAAACTGCATGTGATGTTTGTTTTCCAGGGTCTTCCCTTGGGTTAGCGTAAAGTTATGACTGATGTATTACTGTGACGGTTGGTGTAGCTCCAATCAGGAGAGTAAAAGTTGAAGGGCTGTAGTCAAAGAAAGTGAAAGCACGAGGACAGATATGCTGACAGCAGATCATGGACCTGTGTTTTTTTTCCAAAGGAGACATAAAAAAGTAACAACACCCCTGAACACTTGCCATATTTTGGTGACTTTCCTTTGTCTGTTTGGAGGATGCTCACCAAGGGCAGCGGCGCAGCGCTCAGATGTCTGAGCAGCCTGGCTGTGTTTAAACTCTGTAGCTTTGCATCACGTCTCAGTTAAGATGAGAGGATGCAGAGCTGGGCCAGGAGTCAGAGGTCAGATCCACGCTCTCCCTGGGCTCAGATCAAGTTACAGACGTCTGAAACCCCTGACACATCGACATGTGATGAAAGGCTCTGCTGACTCACTCCAAACCCCAGGAGGAGGTTATTTATTTGTCAGTGTCAGGCCTTTAAAACTTCACAAAGAGAAGAGGAAAGAGGAAGAGGAAACCAGAGGGGCTAATATCTGTTGGTGAGTCACAGGAGGAGTCGTGAATACAGAATTAAGGAGCCTCAGAGATGTCATATTGAAAGCAGTCATGTTTTCCTTAACCTGAATTCTCCTTTAACTGGATACTGTTTGGTTTTGCTTATTTATCCTAATAGCTACAGCCTATTGTAACAAAACTGCAGTTCCCCAAGTGTCCACTTGAGGCCTACTTCAAAGGGTCTTTTCACTGCAGAAATCAATATTCAATATCTTTCAAAAACAGTTTTACTCCATGGACTTCATATCTTTTGTTTAAAAAAAACTGTTATATATTGATTCATTAGGTTAGCTGGTTTAACTGACAGTGATGCAGTAAACGGGCTCTGTCCACCTCACTGCATGTTCCTAGATGAGCCTGAAGTTGTTTTGATCTCTGTGACATCAGCTGTTTGTTTCTGAAGAAGATGTTCAAAGCCTCTTGTTGGTGGACGCCCTACAGGAATTTCTGACCCGAGCTGTGACAGTCTAGTGAACATTCCAGGAACTGCAGTTTGTAACATTTTGTGTTTGAATCTGTGTTCCACTATAGCTAACATCTAAATGCCCCCTAAGAAGCCAGTTAACTTCGTCAATGAGATAACGTCCATGTTTTTGGAAAAACTGTAGTTTTAGGACACAGTCACACTGGCAAACCATATCATGCTTAAGCTAGCTTCAATTCTAAAGTCTGCATTGTTTGGGCAGTGTGACTGCAAGTTTGCCATGCTTGAGCACCATTCACTTCTCTGCTTTGGCAGAGGAGAGGTGGCCTTCAGTACGGTCCACTTTGTGCACAAGCTCAATCAATCAATCAATCAAACTGTATTTGTATAGCACTTTTTGTACAGGATTTTGTAATACAGAGTGCTTCACATGAGAAAAAGATAACATAAAATAATAAGTGGAATAAAAAGCAGAAATAGCATAATTACATAAAATGAAAACATAAGACCCCCACAATCCCCCCCACCCCCAAACCAAATTCAACACACGCACTCACTTACTCAAACACAAGAAGACATGAAAACAAAACTCTGACAGAGAGCAGAATAAGAGGACTGAAGAAACGCCATCTTGTATTAAAAATGAGGAAACACAGGAGCGGGCTGCACGGTGGTGCAACGGTTAGCGCTGCAGCCTCACAGCAAGAAGGTCACCGGTTCAAATCCCCACCTCGGCCGGTGGGTCTTTCTGTGTGGAGTTTGCATGTTCTCCCCGTGCATGCGTGGGTTCTCTCCGGGTACTCCGGCTTCCTCCCACAGTCCAAAAACATGCTTACCAGGTTAATTGGTCACACCAAATTGTCCCTAGGTGTGAGTGTGTGCGTGCATGGTTGTCTGTCTATGTGTCAGCCCTGCGATTGACTGGCGACCAGTCCAGGGTGTACCCCGCCTCTCGCCCAATGATTGCTGGGATAGGCTCCAGCCACCCGCGACCCTAAACAGGATAAGCGGTATAGAAAATGGATGGATGGATGGAAACACAGGAGCTTAAAGTAATATGATACATAGAAATACTCAAAAATACTCGAAAATACTAGAGGGTAAGATAAATAGATGAGTAAATAAATAAATAAATAAATAACAGTATAGAATAAAAGTTAGATAAATAATATTGTAAAATGAGATTGTATAACATCAGGTGTGTAATAATATCAGCTAAAATTGGAGAAGCATTTATCAAAAAAAAAATCCAAGTAAAAAAAAAAAAATATATATATATATACATAATATAAAATAAAAATCTGACTGGAATGCAGTAATAAATCAAAATAAAATAGTTAAAATAAGTCATACATGACATAAAATAATATTAAATACACTTTTGAAAAACTAAAACCAAATGCCAAACCTGGTCTAAAGCACTTTTCTGTGGTGTCACCTAAACCTCCTCTAACACACGCTAATTCAGGTCTGATCGCTGACCTCATGCTAACCTCACACTCAAGCTTTCACTCCTCAGGATCCTCCCTTTGTTTGGAGCTGCTGTTCGCCATGTACATCAAACCTGACCCTGTCAAGCTTTGACCCCTCTCGTCTTTGAAAGTTATACGCAACTGTCACACAGATTGATGTTCCTGTGTTTTTGGACAGTTCCTCTAGCTGGGGGCTGAAAGCGTCAAACAGTGAGTGTGCTCCACATTCCTCCAGTATGAAGGTTCAGTGTCTGGAATTTGTTTCCGTGGCAATCTGGTGACTTTGTCTTGCATCATATCCTATCGGCAGACAAACGGCTCTGAAGACACGAGGACACTCCTCAGGGGGTCTTCGGAAGTCCTAAACATACAGGAAGAAGGAAGCAAAAGGTCACTGTGATGATGCATTGCAGCCCAACATGCTTTGATGGAATGTGTTGATGTATGCAGTTCGTGTTGGATTCACTGGATCTTTACCTAAAGCCATTAACCTCGGCTTTGAAGTCAAAATATCTAACATGAATTATGCATTTGCAAGGTCAGACCAGCAAGAGTCCAAATTTTACTTTCACTTTTCTATTTCACTGAAATAGACTCTGAAGGACTACACAATGGTCCAGGGCAGGAAATTTGAGGTTAAAATATTACAAAAATATATCTGAATCTTTTTACAAGTGCTTCTTACAGTTGTCAGAGTCCAGTGGCTACCTCTATGCACATATACCTTCAGTTTTTTAAAATGTGTTGGACAGTTCTTAACCCAGTTTTAGTAGTTTCTTCAATCTCCTTGGATGTTTTTTTTTCTCTGCCTGATGCCAATGACTTGACCCTTCTTAAACAGACTAACATCTTTTCCACCACTACAGGATGTGCCTTTGGCATGATTGTTAAAGAAACAAGGAGATGCTCATTGCATCAGCTGGAGTTAAATAGCTTTTTGCCAGCCAAAAGATAATCGTCCATGCAGTAAAAAAAATCAAAATCAACACACCAAAATCTTTTAAGTGCTTGTGTGTTGCTTGCTATTCATGACTTGCACCTGGTTTCAAAATATAATCTGACCATGTTATGATAGCGCCAGGGGTTACAAAAAATCAGTTTTGTTATACACAATTCACTGCAGCAGAACTATTGTAAATTGTTCCAATTAATGGGAAAAATTGTTGCAAACATCCCAGATGTAGCTTTAAGATATTTTTCCTTTATAGTCCTAATTTTGAAACTTAACTAAACCATAAATACAGAAATTATACACACTGAGGCAAAGAAAAAAAAATAACAACTGAATTTCTCACTGAGGTAACTAGGGTAACTATCTTGTACAATACCCAAAATATTCTCTTACTTAAAATTAATACAGGGAAATTGTGGTCCTTTAGCAGACAGTAGCTTGGGGCTCAGTGAATAATTGTCCCAATTTATTTATAACAGGAGTGACTACCAAGTTAGTACCAATAAAATCATGTAAAATCATTTTCTTAGCACTAAACCTGTCAATGAGCCCTGGAAGCTGCCACTCAGTCAATTTGGACCTCACAAATCAATCCATGAGGAATCAAACTGCAAAACCAACACAAGCATTAAAATAAAACAACAGTATCAGTATCATAAGTAACTCATTCAGTAACGTTAAATCAATGGTGTCTGTACTGGAGGTACAATTAACTTCTCTAAGGTTTTAAACTTTGACTTGAGCAAATTAGACAGTTACCAGTTCCCCCTTGGCAAGCTCAAGCTGGCTAATATGTATACTGGCTGGCTAGCTGAGGTCTGCTAGCATGAAGCGGGGAGCCAAAACCAAAATTGATCCCCACCGCAGTTAATTGTACTCAAATTTTTCCTTCACTTGTTTTCACAACACTCTCTTACTTAGGTTGTTATACATGGAGGACAAACTGATGAAAAACCTCATGTTTTCCTCCTAAGTTTAACTTTAAAAAATACTCAAGGTACCTTGAAAACTGCTACGTAGCAACCCATCTGACATGCTAACTTGCTACGTGGCCAACATACATGTTACTACAGTAAGCTTTGTATACAAATTATTCATTTAAATTGAACAATGTCATGAAACAATAGTGCACATGTAACAAACCTTGCTTGCATAACAGATCTGAGTCTCACAGGATGTCTCACAGAATGTCTCTCAGTATGCGACCCTGCTAGATGGGGGTACTGTATCCAGAGGTCGGGGCACTGCAAGCAATTGTGGGAGTGGAGTGAGTGGGATCGTTTCCTCTGAAAGTCCACCTGCAAGTTCACACTGGAGAAACCATTTAAGTGTGACAGATGTGACAAGTGCTTCTATTATTCTCAAGACTACCCAACACATTGGGTAGTCTGAAATGACCCATCACAGTATAATGTAAATTTAAACCCAACAACTAATAACTTAATTGCCAACGACAATAACCAAGCAAGCTGGGTTATTAGATTACCAACAACCCAATTAAACTAACAAACACACTCAACTCAGCTGGGGTGCGCTGTCTTTGGGACAGCAATCATGCAGGAAGTCTTCGTCAGTGTTGGAACCCTCTCCAGGCTCAGGCTCAGGTTGAAGATGTGCAGTAGCACCTGACAGCTGGTCAGCACAGTCCTTCAGGAGTCTGGAGCTGATGCAGTCAGGACCCGTCACCTTCCCTGCCTTGATCTTCCTCAGCTCACTTCTCACCTGGTCTGCTGTTATGGAGAGACTGGGGCCAGGGGTGGAGGATGCGAGGGGTGGGGTTGATGTTGGGGTGATGGAAAGCTGAGATGGTGTAAAGAAGAATCAGAATGGTCATTTCTAGAAAGAGTGGGGGAATGAGTGGGGGGAGGAGTGGGAGCAGAGTCAAATCTATTGAAAAACAGATTCAGTTTGTTGGCCCACCCCTGATCTCCTGCCTCAGGCCCCCCCCGCTGTGACCTGAGATGGTTTTCAGGTCTCTCCAGACCTCACTTGCGCTGTTCTCTTGCAGGAGGTTTTCTATCTTGGTCCTGTAGCTGGCCTTCCCTTCCCTGATCTTCTTCTTCAGCTCCTTCTGCCCCCTCCTCAGCTCCTCCTTGTCCCTAGATCTAAAGACCCTCCTCTTCTCCTTCAGCAGGGCTTTGAGTTCAGGGGTCACCCGGGGTTTGCTGTTTTAGAAACACTGTACTTTCTTGGTGGGTACAGCGTTCTTTGCGCAGAATTTAATATTTTCCGTCATGCAGTTCATCATTCTGCTCCATCAAATCCCACGTCATCAAATCCCGCCTCTTCTTGTTAAATGGCCAAGCTAACAGCTAACCTCTATTCCTGCGCCCTGCAAAACCAATTAGCACTCACTTAAAGCAGCTAGGGACAGAAAAATGCACAGATCTGACCAGACTCATCAAACACTCCTTTGGAGAATTCATTTACCTGAAGTCATCTCAGAGCTGGAAAACTGATCCCGCCAGCTGGTGCTGGCAGTCTGCGGTTTCAGATGTGATGAGAGGTGAAGACACAGAGGAGAGGAAAGAGGACGAGGATGAGAAGTCTGAGGGATTGGTTGGGTTTATTTCACTTTTTGCTAAAAGGATTCTGAGCATCTGAGGAGATACTTCTGCTTCTCTGTCAGCATCTGTCTGATTCTGGTAGACTCTTCACTGTGCTGATACTGCAATACAGTCATACTCTGATCAATGAGAAAAAACTCAGGGGGCTGTATTAGATTTGAGCAAGTGAAGCCTGGAAAACAAGCCCTAAACTATCAGAAACCCAAATCCATAAAGGCATTAAAGTGATACTCCGCTTTATTTAGAGAATTTTCAGCGTGTTACTTTCACTCAAAAACACCGCTAAATAATACTCTAGTTCTCATCTTGTCTCTTCATCCTGGCAGACTACCTGCGTTTGTTTATAAGCAGTGAGCGCCTCGTATCCAGCTTTGGCTCTGCAGCGGAGGTAGCGCCGTTTTACGACATGATGAGAACTAGAGCCTTATTTAGAGGTGTTTTTGTGTGAAAGTAACACGCTGAAAATTCTCTAAATAAAGCGTGAATGCAGACCGAGATCAGATTTCTTCAGTGGGAGTCCGTTTATTTGTGTTTTTGGTCAAGTAAAATATGGCCCCGTCTGAGTGCAGAGGAAACCAGCAGAGGAGCAGGGAGGGGGTGTTTGGTGCGAGCGCTCTGGGCTTCTGCTGCACAAAAACACTGCTGTAGGGGTCATTTCTGCCCTAAACCGTGTGATAGGACCCAACTTGTTCCATCCCGGAGTATCACTTTAAGTGATCAACTGAAGAGAGAAAAAAGGTTTTGTGAATTAAGTTACACTTCTACAAGAATGAAGGTATGTTTATATGTAGAATATATCTCAATTCCTTTTTCTTTCTTTTTTTCTTTAAATTTCATGGGGCTTTTCTTAGAAACAGAGCCTGACTTTAAGACTTCTGTTAGCCGGTACAGTTAGCCACAGGAAGTGAAACAGGTTCAGTGAAGCTTTGGTAAAACTTCAGGCACAACAATGTCAGAGGTTTCTCAGATTTACATGAGGAGGATTTTTTGAAATAGTCAGTCCTCTGCTAACCTCTGTCTGACACCTGTGAGCTGCTCTGTCCATCTGCAGGTACAGAAGATAGATTAAAAAGATCATTTTTCACCTGCTGATGTTGGTGTGTTACATGCAGGATGCCTAGGATTGGAAAGATCACATTCAATCTTCAACTTTATTTAGAGGTCAGAGTCTGGATGAAACGCTCTCTTGCTCACCCTCCTCTTAGTGGTCCTTCAAAGACAAGATCCTCTTTTTTTCTAGCCTATACCATCACTAATATCCACCAGGCCAAATTATTTGGCACAAAGCAGCAACTACTTTTCCTTTGTCTTTTAATTTCACTTACTTCCTCCTAAAACACTTCATAAGTAAGTGTACTCTGTGCTGCTGCAGAAACATGGCAATGTGAGACAGTCCAGCTACTAGCTATGATAGATTTCTTCCAATTTAACAAAAACTAAAAAGAATTTACATTCAGGTAATGAAACACTTGTTTCAAAACAAATATTACATTCTCTACACTATATTTGTTCTGATAGAGTCAGATTTAAAGAAGCTTCAAGCCTGTGTATGCCAGCAGTAACTGAATCATTAGCTGGTTTCTATTGTGGTTTTTAAACATGTGAAGCTTTATTTTCATTCACTTCAGAAAACGCTCACTTAGACTCAGAGCTTCAGATTTTTATTTGTAGCTTCATTTCCATCTGCTTCAACCCCCAGGCTGCTGATGAGAAACATCCATTTACTACACCTTTCATCATCTTTTCCGATGTTCCCCTCTTACCAGCTTTCACAGCCTCCTCCTCCCTCTCCTTCCCCCTCCCCTTTGTGTGTGCCAGGACCTGTCTCTGTTTTACGTGCCTGAAGAGAGGGTGCACGCCTCTCAGTCTGTCTTTACCATGTCTGCACCGCAGGCTACACACGCGACATCCACTGGTCCATTAATGTCTCGGGATCAGGAACAGGTGGTTAATATAATTCCTTCTGAAGGCTTTCCCAACACTGGCTCACGCTTTGTGAGGAGGCCTGATGTGGAAAAAACACGGCTGCTTCTTATAAAGATTGCATGTGCGACATTTTAAGTAGCTATGAGCAGCTATTATGGGATCAAACATGCTGCTGCTCTGGTTTTCACATTTCAGAACAATAAACATCTGATGACAGGAACTGAGGGTGTGGTGCAAACGCCCAACATGAATCTATCTCGTCTGAAGAAGAGGAACAACATGAATCCAATTTCACAACAACAACAATACGAGAAACACTTTCATTGTCTGGGACAAAACTGAGACCAGTCTGGATCAGGATGTATTGTGTCTAAAACCTCTAACAGGGTTCAATAGGAGAACTCTGCAGGTGGTCATTAAAAGTGTGTCAGTTAAGTGTGTGTAAACACACAGCAGCAAGAGGCAATGCAAGGTGAGTTTATCTGTTTATGGTGTTGTTATAGTGATGGTGGAGCTGATGCTGTCGACTTTACAAGAAACACCTTGGGCTCTCTTTTCAGAACACATTTACATTTTGGCAGAGTCTCTGTTATTAGTAGACGTAGTCAGGTTCTTATTTTAGTGTGCAAGTATTACCAGAGGCGGGACTCAAGTGTGCGACTCTGTCTCGATCCACACTGAAGTCCTGCACACAGAGACTTTAGGCTTGACTTGGACTCATGCTCAAAAGACTTCAGACTCAAGTCTAACTCTTGTTTTGAGACTTGTCAACAATCACTATGTTTTTTATTGGTGTATTAAGATTGTCTGACATGCTTAATGTGATTCCTCCTTCTTTTCATGGTAACCATGGAAACCTCTTTACGCATCGGGTGTATGCCTCGTGGCATCTCACGGGATTACTTGTACATCGGATTACAACATTGGCTACCGGCGGCACACCTACTGCTTTACAATTGGTTATAAAAACTTCAAAGAGGACAGCACCAACGAAAGGAGTCCTGACTGAAAAGTCTGCAGGATCCAGATCAAAGATGCTGGATTCACCACATCAAATTTTATCAGGCACCTGTAAACACACCCCGATAGGTTTAGTCACATCAGTGCATATGGAGGGTTAGCTCAGCCTTAGCTACGTAGCATTCACTTAGCTTTCTACTAGCTTTGTAACTGCTTGTAGCACTTGTTTACATTAAGGTGCGCTGACATGACAAATGGTCAATGTTAAAGGTCCCATATTATGCAAAAATCTCTTTATTAAGTCTTTTAGTGAAACTTGTGGGTCTTTGTCTTTCCTCCCAGCCCACAGAATGTGACATTTAATGACAAAACCTGTCATTAGAAGTGCTTGTGAATATAAAATCCTGACCTAAAATGAGCTGTTTGAAATTTCCAGGATTTGCTGACATCAGCAATTCCCTTTTTGACCAATCAGGAGCAAGTCTGACCTGATTGGTCAACAGGATCAGATACCCCAGAACTCCCTCCCCGCCTACTCTTCTCCCCGCTGCTGGAGGGGAGTAGAATGCCAAAGTTAGAGAACCATCACTGCATTGTATTTGGCTGTAAACAGCCACATAGTTCCATGTTCCATGCACAAGCTTCCCATTTTGGAATAAGACAAGACTAAGTGGTTCATTTATCAAGTAAATGTTCCAGCTACACTCAGTAAAACTGTGCATGTGTGTGCTAGTCACTTCACGGCCGCCTGCTTTTCCCATTCGGACAGTCCAACAGAGGGCTAGCGAATAGACTGGTCCTGAATCCAGGCACATTACCAACCATCTGCAAACAAACCTGGGACCCTGGAAATGTGAGTATATTAAATGCTGTGTGCTGTGGAGCAGATGGAAGAGCTTTTCCTCAGTGTCCCCCCCCTGTCTCTGTGTTAGCTTCAGGATGCTAACTTTAGCTGTGTTTAACCTGTTGTTTTAGCCTGTAATGTTACTGTTAACAAGTTTCTGTTTTCTAAACATTGTGCACTCGGAGCTCATGGCGCTGCTCTCAGTGATGCTGAAGAGCGGGGCGGTATCAGCGGTGGCTCATTTACATATGAAGGCCACGCCCACTAAATCAGAGCGTTCTGAACAGAGGGGCTATGAGAGCCTGGAAACAATGCTGCTGTGCTTAATTTATTGGCTTTTTGGACCAAAACATGTGACTACCATTTCATGAAGACTGATGAAGGGGCACATCTTTACAGCAAGGGCAGATAGAGAGAAGAGGGTACCGCATGGAGGTCGCTTTTTGTGCAGTTATAGTAAAATTAAACATGATCCATATTTGATCATGTGCATTTCATTTTGGTAGTCCAGAGGATATTTTACTCTTGCTTTACTGTTTTACTTCCTGTCCCACTTGATCTGATCTGTGCACATTGATGCACAGTTGCTCAGGCATCCAGCAGAAATAGAAGTCTGTGTACCTGATCCAGATGAATCTGATGAGACACAGCCAGAACACAACAGAGAGAATCCAGAGTGAAGTAACACAATGGCTTGAACTGAAATTGTAGATCCAATGCCATGACGGACTAAAGATGGATGGAGTATGATCTGGCTGTAAGTGAATTTCACAGAGGAGAATCATTCATTCTTTTTTTTAGTTCTCGATCTAATTTGTGACAGACATAAACTGTGTTATAGTCATATTTCTAGGACACAATCACTCACTCACATATAAAGGGTAATATCAGTTGACAGAGAGGAGATAATGCTTTGTCCACAGGGGGCACCAAAAGCTGCGTTTCCACGAAGTAGTCCGGGTCGGTTCAGTACGGTTTGGCTCGGTTTGGTACAATTAAGCCTGATCCTGTTTGCGTCTCCACAGCAAACTGTGCCCTCTCATGGTGGGCGGCGTGTAAGCTGGATGCCGGAAGCCCCGCTAATAAATCCAACGAAGAAGAAAAATGCAATACAGTAAAGATGGAAGACATGCAGCATTTCATCCTCTCTGTGATTGGCATGTAGCTCTTTGATACAAAGTTCAAGCTTTTGTTTCAGAGAAGACTGTGTGTGGCCAGGAGAAATGCAGCCACTGTCTGGGTAAGTGAAGATTCTTTTGACCAATCGACAGTCTGCAGTGTGTTTCTCCACCTTCCAAGAGCGAGCGGTTCAGTCTGGCACCCATACGGAAGGGTCCCACAAAAGTGGGACAGCTCGTCTTGGTTATTTGGGGATCTGTCCTGGGATAAGTCAGTGGAAACGCCACAAAATGCGCGTCGTACCGAGACGAAACCGAACCGGTCTGCTTGGTGGAAACACAGCTAATGTCAGCTCAGACCATAAGCTTCTTAAAGGTTTTTTAAAATGTTAAAAAAGGGTTGATTTGGGCAAAGAAATCCTCTAAGAACTAGTATATACCCAATCATTGCTGTTTAAAATTAAAGACCTGTCAGAAGTTAAAAATAAGACTTTTTCAGTCATTTTATATCATGTGGTGTTTTTGTTTTCTCGTCTTTCCATACCTCGGTTGTTGTTTTGAAGTCTCTGTCTCATGTCCTCTGTCAGTATCCCAGTGTGTGCATGTTTAGATGTGTTTATTCTTCAGTGTTTCTTGTTTCATTTTGCTTTGATTTTTAATTTGTTGCACTCTTCACCATCAACTGTGTCTCTCTGTCACACCTGTGTTTTGTTTCTCATTTCGATGTGTCTTGTGGTGCGTCTCAAAGTAATAAAGTTCCATCCTTCCTTCCCCAATTGCATCGTTCACTTGTGTCTTAGTCCCTCCACCAGAGATGCATGGGAGAGACCGAGGAGAAGAAGAGAGGAGAAAGGAAAGGAGGAGATTCGTTTTTAGAGCAATGGGACATCCTCTCCTTCGGAGAGTCATGTAAAGCGACGCGTTTCATTGATGACGGCATCAGCTGATCACCTCTGGATCATCTGTCAGTCAGCTCTAACACCTGCAGCTGCACACTTTTGTGTGTCTGCACATGTGCGCTGTAATAACTTTAATAAAACATAAACACTAACAGAGATTTGTCTCTTCCTTTAACCTGTTTAACAAACATGTTACCATAAAGAAAACCTGCTCTCTGTTTATTCTGTGTGCTGTTTAAAAGCACAAGGACCACCTCACCAGTAAAATGTATAATGGTGAGATTATTTATCTAGCTTCAATCTAGAGCACATCTGATTGTGAACTCTGAAACTTATTAATATGACCTAGTTTATTGTGTCTCATATTATTTATTAGATTTTAGTTTTTAGTATTGACCTCTGTTATTTTGATTTCATGATGATTGTGTTCAGTATTTTGTGCTTTAAACTTACAAGAAACACTTTATTTCTAGATTTGGTATATTTGGTAACATTTGGTTGGGTGTATAGGGTTTCTTAAACCGAATGTATTTTTTATTTTTACTTGAACTACCTCCCAGAATCTTTTCAATACAGAACATGAGTAAAAAATGTGTGTGTGGTTAGCTTCTGGTTCCATACACTTCCCCCAGCATTCTGCATTGTCTGTTGGGCTATATTTGACAATGTTTTCTGTGTTAAAAAGATCTTCATATTTATTTTCCAAGCAAAACTTAGATTGTGTTGTCTTAAAGATTCGTTTGCATGCTTCTTTCCAGTCATCATCTGTAATTTTTACTAATAATTCATTTTCCTATTTTTCTTTAGTATTATCTTCACGTATTTTGATTTCTTGCATGATTTTATAGAGTTTCGAGATTTTTGTCTTTTCACTATTTCTATTTTTACTAAAAAAAATCCATTAGTGTATGTGTTATTTGATCTTGACTCCTCTGCTGTGTTAGAAGATAGCTTCTTATTTGTAAGTACTTAAAAAAGTGGTTGTTATTTATATTAAATATATTAACTAAAGTTTCAAATGGATCCATCTTATTATGTGTAATTATCTGTGAGTACACTTGTAATCCCTTACTTGCTCATTCTTGCGATATTTTAATGCTTTCTACTCTGCTCATTAAGGATTCTGGTGGTTTTTTCCATCTATTGAGGTCTTCTCCTATTTTATTTTCATGGACTTGATAGTTGTCTGTGTACAGTGTTGTTGTGTCTCCGGTAAGATATATTCCCAAGTATCTGATTTTCTTTATGTTCCATTTAAGTTTATATCTTTCCTGAATTTCTGAATCTATCTGTTCTCCGATTGTTAGTGCTTCACATTTATTCTAATTTAATTTATATCCAGAATGTTTGTTATTCAGAAATTGTTTCCATTTAATTTGGTAAGGACTGCATTGGTGATGTTAAGTAGACAGCAACATTTTCTGCATATCGCGCCAATTTATGTTGTTCCTCCTTTATCGTTATTCCTTTGATGTTATTACTTTTCCTTGTGCTTTCTGCTAGACCTTCTATGCATTTGGCAAATATTACTGCTGAGAGTGGATCTCCTTGTCTTGTACCTTTAGAAATTGGAAATCTTCTAGATATTGTGCTGTTTACTTTGACTCTTGACATTGGATTTCTATACATTCCTTGCAGCCACTTATTATTTTTTCATGAAATCCAAAGCTCCTTATAATTTCAAACATGAGTGGCCATAGTACTCTGTCGAATGCCTTTTCTGCATCCAGCGTTAAGAGTAATATATTTGTCTTGTTATTCTGTGCATAGTGTATTATATTTAACGTCCTCCTTATATTGTCTGACAGCATTCTACCTGATATAAAACCACATTGGTCACCATCTATTATATCAGGTACGATGTCTTTTAATCTATTGCCTATAATGGCGGTTATTATTTTATGGTCTGTATTCAATAGTGATATTGGTCTGTATGAAGAGCATTCAGTTACATCCTTACCTTCTTTATGAATTACTGTTATTATAGAGGAGTTCCAAGTGGTTGCCCAATTTCCAGTTTGTAATGCAAATTTATATGCTTGTAAGAGTAGTGGTATCAACTGTCTTTTGAAAGTTTTATAAAATTCATTGGTATATCCATCATCACCTGGTGTTTTCCCCATTTTAAGGTTATTTATTTGTTGTAATATTTCATTTACTGTGATGTCTTTAATTAGCTGCTCATTTTTTGAACTTGTTACCTGTTTTAAATTCAAACTATCTAAGTAATCTTTCATCAGGCTTGGCTCACTATCTCCTGTGTTTTTATAAAGGTTCTCACAATATTTTGCAAATTCTTCAGCTATTTCATCTTTTTCTGTTATTATTCCAGAGCCATATCCCATATGATGATTGGATTAGTATCTCCGTTGTCATTTATCTCTACATATTCTTTTATGGCTTTATTGATTTTTCCAACAAAAGTCTTGTTTTGCAAAAGTGAATTATTTAATCTCCATATTGTTTCTCCTTGCTTTATGTTCAGCTTTATAGTTATAGATGACAAGATCGGCACAGAAGGACCCAAACACAAGACTCAACAAAAAAAAGCTCTTTAATGAAAACTCCAAGCAAAGAACAAAAAATCACAGCAAAGCTGGCAACTGAAATCTTCAGAACAACTACTCAAAGGCAGTGTCTTCAACAGATAAATCACACATGTGCCTCAAACAAGGACATGAACATGAGACAACACGATCTGGCACAAGACAAGGGGAGACGCAGACTCTTATACATGAGGTAATGTTGTAATGTTGTAACATCTTTTTTAAACATGAAGAAATAATCTAGTCTATTAAAAGTTGAAAATCGTCCAGAGTAATATGTATATGTTCTTTAAGTTGGATTTAGCATCCTCCAGGTGTCTACTAGACCGAATTCAGACATTGCTCCTCTTAAGATTGATGATGTTTTGTTGGCTCTATGGGGTTTATTATTTGAGGAGTCTAGCCGAGAGTTTATTGTAAGGTTCATGTCTCCTCCCATCAAAGTAATTCCTGTACATTTTGTCATCAACACTTCAATTATTTCTGACATGATTTCTGGGCCTAGTTTCAGTGGATAGTATACATTTCAAAATGAAACAGTAATTGACTCTATTTTTCCAATTACTAAGACAAATCTGCCCTCTTTATCAGATACATGTTGTTCTTCTTTAAATGCTATGTGTGGCTGCATAATTATAGTAACACCCCTCTTCTGCGTTCCATATGAACTGGAGTATATTTGTCCCTTAACCAATTTGTCATGTTCTTTTTTCTTTAAGTGAGTTTCTTGTAGAAAGAGGACATCGCCTCCTGCTCTCCTCAGCTGAAGAAGAACCTTTTTCCTCTTAGTTTGGTTGTTCAAGCCACTAACATTTAATGAAATTACTTTTGACTTTTTCATATCTCCATTTGGAGGCTTTATTTTAATTTAACTTGTTTTGCAAGTATCTGATATTCAGGATGAGGAAAGCAGTGGGAGGGGAAAGGCATGGAAAGGGGGAAGAATAAGGGAGAAGAAGCGAAACAAGGAAAGAAAAGAGTGAGGGGGAAAAGAATAAAAAGGAGAAGAGGAGAGAATAAAAAAAAAAGAACCTGAAGACATTGACAGGTTCAGTTGTACCACCTTAAAATTAGGCAGTGTTTATCAATAACCATTATTGGAAAGGCCAAAATGGTCCTTAGGGCAGTCTACCGGTCGCAAAAATAAATCTACTCAACAATATTTCATTGGCATCAACGTAACATAGTCTCCCTATTCCCCTACTTGTGTTCACATAATTGTTTTGCATCATTTTCTCTATAGCCTACATCTTACAAATTCCAAAAGGATAAACCAGGTGAGCAAAGGAAAAAAAATCATAATAATGATAGAAATAAATAAATAAATAAATAAATAAAAAGAGTCCACATTGTTCTTGCGTAGATCCGTCTGCCCCCCATTTCATTGCTTTCAAGATATGAGCTTACTTTTTCCCTTATTTCCATTTATTTTCTCTTGATTTAATAAGATTAAGCAAAGATTAAGATAAAGACATTTTGTTTATTTGAAAATTAAAATTTTGACAACAGTTTAGATTGTCCTTGTGCTTTTACTAAAGAGACAAAAAGGTTCAACAGCAGAATTCCCTGTATGTCAAAGGCTGCTTGAAATGCTGTATGCTATATTTCCTGATCAACCAATTACAGTCTCAAACAAAAGCGTAGATCATAACACAAAATGTACGTAATTCTTAAGAAGTTATTATGTTTACAATTTAATTGATTTTATTTAGGTAAATTTAAATATGCAGTGAACATAAACAGATAAGTACCAATTCAGTATCTTTTACCAATTAAGTTATTTCTTTTATTGATATCTACTTAATATTTTTGTCTAAATTTGGTTAATGTTTTTTGTGCTTTATTTAAATCCATTCAATTTAGATAGATAATTCTTAAGTGACTGATTTGAGTTAGTTTAATTAATCTTTTAGCATAGTCATATGTATTTAATGATATTGCATGCAATCTGTTGCTTTTATTTTATTGAGTAGGTATAGTGTATCTTTTTTTTCAGTGTAAGGGACTTTTCTTTCACCTCAGTAACAAGCAGCACTAGTATCTGCAATGAAACCAACAAGACCAGAGGTTCCCATAGAGGGATCAGGTGATGTGCCAAATGAAATGGGAAGAAAGCTTTGAGGTGTCTTTTGCAACTCACCACCATCGACCTTAACATGAGTCCTGCCTTTGACAAAGAGCCAATCAAAGTTCAGGATTTTGGGGTCCTAAACCTGCCTCTGCTCAGATGATGAGGAAACATTGTCATGATAGCTGTCCATTTGATAACCATGAGCATCTCCTGAAATCTGAACTCAGGCTTGAACTGAGAGAAACTTCAGTCCCCCTGAAATCCAGGGCGGCTACTCCTGGTATCAGTAAAAGTCATGTTTTTTTGTCTTCTTTTGTGTGCCCAAATCAAACTCTCTGATAGTTTTGTGCAAGTTTTCTCTGTGGAGATGTTGTTGTGTTGCAGTTTGTGTCGTTATCACCCAGTCTCTGAGCTGACACACAGCCCACTTGGAAGCAGTATCATTCCCAACATCCACCATCCAACACCTGTGTTGAAATAAAGATTGCATTTCTTCTTTGGAGGAGTGGAGAGTGTATTGAACCCTGCTGTTTCTTTCTTGCTTCATCCTAAAGATGCACCGTGGAAAACTGAAGAATTAAGTTAAAGCTGCAGATTTTCCTTAAAGAGAGAGAGTCCAGCAGTTATAATCACATCAAGTCTCTGGTTGGTGAAATAATTGGCCATGTGGAGTTATGTGAGCAGCTTGGGCTATGACTAACAGCTGATGAGTGGAAATACCTTCAGCATACATGCAGACTCCGACACTCAGCTCCCCCCTCCTCCTCCCTCCTTTTCTGCTTTTCCCGCTGAATGAAACTTTCCCAACTTCACTTTAGCCCTCTCTCTTTTTCCCTTTCCCTCCCCTCTCTCTCTCTCTCTCTCTCTCTCTCTCTCTCTCTCTCTCTCTATCTCCCTTGCTCTCTAAAAAATAAACTCTTCTTTCCCAACTTCACTTTAGCCCTCTCTCTTTTTCCCTTTCCCTCCCCCCTCTCTCTCTCTCTCTCTCTCTATCTATCTATCTCCCTTGCTCTCTAAAAAATAAACATTTCTTTCCCAACTTCACTTTAGCCCTCTTTCTTTCTCCCTCTCCTTCTCCTTCCCTATCTCTTTCCTTCTTTCCCTCTCTCTCACTCTCGCTCTTTAACAAATAAACGTGTCTCACCTGAGCTTCTCTTTCACTCCGATTGCAGAGAGGACATTGCCTTGCCTGGCCTCTGTGGGTCCCTGTGCTGCATCGTGATTGGCTGAGGCAGTGACACAAACAGCAGCCAAAGCGACTGCAGGCAGGGATAGTGTTGTCTGAGACAAAAACACGGGGTGTCCTGCCAGCTGCGTCCTGAAGGGAAAGAGAACACATGCAGGTGATCACATCCTGTAAAGTGAAGGCGTCTCACCCTTCATGGTTCAATCAGACTGCTCTAGCAGTGCACCCAGCAGCTGCTCAGTCACAGACGCTCTTTTTAAAGTATCAGCAGCTGATGGGTAAAACACTTCACAGGTGCTTGAAACACCTCATGGAAAAACAAACTCAATCACAGTTTTTGACAGTTATAAATGAGGTCTGGCAATCACTCCTCCAAAATATTAGCCTTAAAGGCAATGTGAGACACCAAAGCTCTTTTTTTGTTCCCATGTTGACATCTCAAGTAATATGTTCCCTTTCTGCAGCTGCATCCAATCAAAACTCTGCAAAGCTGTTTTCTGTGGTGAGGGGAGACTCAAAAGTCAGAACAGCAGAGAGCAGTGGTCACACTCTGAAACCTGAGCAGCACGGATGTTCGGGACGTTAAACATGGTCTGACAGTTGGAGCAGCTCCCATTCTGCTGACGTATTAAGACTGTTGTGAAATCCCCCCCCCCCCCTTAAAAAAAAAGCCATCAATCATCATTAAATGTGACATTAAGCCATGTTTTTAACCTCTAAATATATATTATTTTTTTTAAAGGGAAAAACAATTGAGAAAACATGGAAATTGGACTCAATGTAGCCAATGATTAATATCTTCAAATCACCACAACAATCCGATGTGAGAAACATTTCTACCAGGTGTATTTAAGTTTGACCACACCCCATCTGGAATGACAAGAGAGCTTGGGTTTTTTTACCTATACTGCAGCCAGCCACCAGGGGGAGCAGTTTTTGTGGGGACCTCACTTTGAGCCTAGCAAGATGTTGTTCATTTGTTTTTATGGTCAATGGTCATGACAAGATGTCATCTAGGGGTGTTCTTTTGCACACACTCTATTGACATTTCCACCAAATAGTCCAAGATTGTTGCTTTTCTGCTACACTGTGTAACTGTCCAACTGCCTGTTGATGCAAATTTCTAGATAACTTATAGGTCTATATGATGAGCACTGTAGGGTTTTTTTTTTTACCACTTTTATGTAAAATACTTATATGTGTCAAATTCATTGATTGATCTTTTTGTGACATAAATTATTTATCATAGCCATAAAAATGGGTTGTATCTCTGACCAGAATTTCTGACATAGAATTCAACTGAAAAACTGTCCTGGACTTTTATTTGTGGCCATTGAATTAATTGTTAGCATAATTTCTGTTTCTGTAAATGGAGAATTTAAGCACTGTCGGTCAGACACAGGTACTTCAGGTAGCTTTACATTCTCTAGATAATTATCTACTGCAACCTGTGAATGTCCACCTTGTGACTTGCAAAGATTATTATAAAATTTAAAAACAGCTCCTTTTTAATTGATGAGCTAATAGTTTACCTGGTTTGTTCCCAAATTCATATTCCTTTTGCCGAACATAGGTCATTTTTTTGTATGATTTCATCTGGAATATCAAAATTTTATTTTGCTCTGGCAACAATTAATTGTTTCCAATTGTTATCAGTTGATGTTTTAAAAAGTTGGAAGGGAACTGTCATCTTCATACAAAAAAGTTTGTAGCACACTGGTTTGATGCATTTAAAGATCACGCTTCGTACGGATGTCTTTAGAAGACTTTTTAATCTCTCCTGCTTTATTGGACATCATAAAAACTACACAAAACATGAAATAACTCTAAATGCTCTCCTCTTATACAGAATAATACAAATGGTACAAAATAGTAAAATAAATGTAGTTACCGTGTGCGCCTGTCAAACACTGTACACATTTAAAGCTGTATATCTTCTCTCTACTTGTCTGACTACACACCATGCACAGGGGCTTGAACTTTGACTCAACATCCAGTCACATAACTTAAGTCATGACCTTATAATGGCTAAATTAATAACTTTTATGACAGCATTTTTAAACATTTTAACAACCATTTAATGGTCTGTAATTACATTTTTGTACTCTGAATAAATTTTCTATTAAAAAATGAACGACTGTAAAACAATACATTTATGAACTCATTTACTTGTCTCTTGGACATAACAAAGGGCATGGTGAAAATGTTATATCCTTGGAATGAGTGTCAGTGGAATGTAAGATAATGTTACTCACTCAACAAAGCAAAAGTTTTAAAAGTTGTAACTTGCATAAGAAGACTGCGCATGTTGCTTATTAAATTGCTATTTAATATTAAGTTGCTAGGCGCTGCCCTGCCTTTTGCAGCAGCTCTCTCTTCTCTGTTAGTTTCTTGTAATTTTTTCATCTCTTTGTATTTGGTGTGGATCATCACTTTGTATGGTTCATTGTTGGTCATGGACACCAAACTTTTTGTGGCTTCAGTGATAATTTTACTACTTTTCTCCTGTGTTTGTCTGGAGATCCTACATGTTACCATGGCTGCATTGTTTACATGTGAACTCAGGTGTTAGCAGTTTGTAGCATGCCGATGCTAACTGGTGTAAGGCCTGATGTCTTCCCACGAGGTGAGGAGAAGGAGGTGAGGATGACGTGTTGGTCCTCAGGTGTGAGCTAAGAAGTGAGGATATCAACCTGTCCTTCTATCCATCGTTGTTGGAACCGTAAGATCTTTCTCCAATAAGATGGAGCTAGCCGCGCTAACCCAGCAACAGAGGGAATATCAGAGGGCAGAGTAGCATCATGCTATACACGGACATGGCTAACGGAGCTAACATCAAACACCAACGCCATGTTGGAAGAGCTTCACCTGCTGTGAGCAGACAGGATCCAGGAGACGGAGACTGAACAGACTGCTGGGGAGGCTCAGTCCTGGACCCTGAGGAGGTGGAGGCTGGCTGAAGTGCAGAATGATGGACAAGCTGTCACCATCTATTTTCTTATAGACCTTTTTGCACTTTCTATACACTTTCTTAATTTTGTTTTCTTGATTGCTGCTGTGACTTCAATTTCTTGTACTTGTGTCACCTAGTGTGTAGACTAGGAGCAATTACTACCTAAAAAGGATTCTCCAATGTTTCTCTAAAAGTCCAACTGAACTTGATGAACGCCTCTTGTCCCGTTGCAACCACAAATTAAAATGTTTAGGTGGCCCTAGCCCGCCAACCACAGGTTGGGCGAGAGCCCTATCACACCCCTTCAGGTGGCGCTGTCATCTACCTCCTGCAGAGATCCCTGTTTCACCTGGAGAACACCAGCAGCACTATGAGGGTCTGACTGCTCCAGTGCTTTTAACACGATCCAGCCTTCACTGCTCAGGTGGAAGCTTAAGGGAGCAGGGGTTGACTGTCACCTGGCTGCACGGATTGTGGACAGTTTGTGAGGCTCCAGGACTGTGTATCTGACATGGTGGTCTGAAGCACAGAAACAGGGGACAGTGCTCTCCCCCTTCCTCTTCACCCTGAAGACTTCGAACTTTTCTTACAACTCTGGGAGCTGTCACCTCCAGAAGTTCTCGGATGATACGGTCATCGTCTGATGTGTATCCCAGGGGGACGAGCAGAAATACAGGACTGTTATCTCTGAGTTTGTCAACTGGTGTGACAGAAATCACTTCCAGTTTCCACTTCCACCAGTAAGACGAAGGAGATGGTCGTGGATTTCTGCAGGAAGAGGACGCCCCAGATTTCACCTGTGAGCATCCAGGGTCTGGACATCGAGATGGTGGAGTCCTACAAATTCCTGGGTGTCCAATTTAACAATAAACTGGACTGGTCACACAACACCGATGTTCAGTACAAAAAGGGCCAAAGACTTCTCCACCTGCTGTGGAGACTGAGGTCCTTTGGAGTGTGCAGGACTCTGCTCAGAACTTTTTATGACTCTGTGGTGGCTTCTGCACTTTTCTATGTAGTGGTCTCCTGGGGAGCAGGGAGCACAGAGAGGGACAGGAAAAGACTGAACAGACTGGTCAGGAGGGCTGGTTCTGTTCTGGACTGCTCCTTAGATGCCATGGAGCAGGTGGGTGAGAGGAGGATGCTGATAAAGCTTGCATCCACGATGGACAATTCCTCTCACCCACTACATGAAACTGTGGGGGCATTGAGCAGCTCCTTCAGCAGCAGACTTAAACTCCCACCCTGCAAGACAGAGCACTACCGCCGGTCATTTCTACCTACTGCAATAAGACTATGCAACACATCATAACAAACCGGAACTCTCATCATAACAACATCAGACATTCAATAAATACATGCCTTTTTTCACATCATTCCAGTGCGCACTGTAATTTTTCATTGTCAAGTGCTTTTCATTCTCAAAAACCAATCTTTGAATTTATCTTGCTCATATATAAATATATAAATCATAACTTTTTTTTCTACTTTTCTATTTTTCATATATATTTTTTATGTTTCTTCACATTTCTAAATTTAAATTCTACTATCATTATTCAATTTTTATTGTTTTTGCATTATTGCACTTTTTTGTGAGCTGCTGTGACAAAAAAATCCCCCAAGGGGTATCAATAAAGAATATTCTATTCTATTGCTTTTGCAGTGAGGGGCTCACTGTCTTATTAGACTTTTCAAATCTCCAGCTTTTTTTTTTTTTTTCTCCCTGCCGAGTTGAACAGGATGCAGTCAGTCTGCTTTACCATGAGATCACTTGTGTCTATTGAGGCGCCTTGTGAGGTGTGTGTGTGTGCGTCCTCACTCTTTTACAGCATGCTGTGAGTAAAACAGACACACCTTGAAAAGAGTGGTCATTTAGGATTATGCAGATGATTAGGTTTCTCCATATGTGTGTGTCATGTGATGGATGTTTCAGGATGGGGTTTTGATAATCATGTAGATTAAGCTTTAGGGGAGGTTTTTCAGCAATACCACAGATCATAAAGAAAGAAAGCTTCTGTAACAAAAGAGAGTGTCAGGAATCCCAGGTAAAACAAGAGAGGAGGACCCAATAGCAGATGAAACAAACATTTTATTTTAACTGAACTCAAAAATCAAAAACTCACAGAAAAAAAACCCAAGAGGCAAAGGAGACTCAGGACACGAGGCATGACTTACAAAGACAACTACGATGAACCAACCAAGAGCACATGGAACACAGAGACACTGGCCCAATCCTAATGTCCACACACACACAGACTGACTTTGAGACGCACTCCTGCAAAGTTAATGAGGGCTTAGGGCTGTCCCACTGTCAAATCACAGTGCGCGAGGGATCTCTTTCTGACTTTATGAGCACCCTGCACCCTTTCCATGAGTCAGCATGGTTGCAGACTTACTGTGAGGGAATTACCCAGAGTTCATTTTTAATGTGAAACCATAGAAATGCGGGGGTTCCCAGCGGAAGCCCACAAACACTGCAGGTTAAACCAATGCGTAATACGGAAATTGAAGAAAGAGAGATGGCAAACAAAAACCACAGAAATTAGACCAATGTTGATGCTTCAGAAATAAAAGTCTACCTGTCTTTGAGAATAGCTGTATAAAACTGCCGTAATCTTCCCAAATATTTATATCTTTACACATACAGTATGTGCAGTTTAATGAATTTATTCACATTTTGCATATTCATATTTCTTTCAGTTTGGTGAATAAACTGTTTTGATGTATGGGAGCATACAGAGAAAATGTCATTTATTTCAATTTAAAACTTGTTCAATAACAGTTCATACTGCCAGCTCAGGTGAGCTACATTATGACATGTAAGTTACTGATTAGATTCAGTCTTCTTAGAAATCTTAATTGTTTAAAACAATTAAGATTATGTCATGTAGGTTCTGTGAGAAATGGCAAAGTGCTGTCCCAATCCGAGTTACACCATTTTGAGCCCTTGTTGACTCATGCACTCAAACACTTTCCAGTTGATCTTAATTAAATCTGTAATTGCTCAGGGTTTAGGGGGGACATTAGCCACGTATACATGGACCCAAATATTCCGCTTGCATTCGGTTTATTTGCTCAAATGGAAAGAATTTAACCTTTGTATACACCTCATTCTGAAAGAAAAGTGCCAATCCAATGGACATTTAATCGGTTTCACAGAGGTGGAATATTCCTTTCCCCAAACTGATTGAGATATCATGTATCCACTTAAACAGAAAGTTGTCAAGGTGAGTTCTTTCAGCGCATGCTCAGATATGACGTAGAGATGACGTAAGACGCAACTAGAGACATTCCTCAACTTTAAAAATGGCCACGAGCCGTCAGCACTGGAGGAAAGTTTGCTTTTGATCCAAACTCTGAAGAACTGAACATAATTTCAAGACTGGACGGACACTCACAATACGGAGTATTGCAACACCATGATAAAAAAAACTGTTGTCCTCCGGCTTTGATAAATGACGTGATGTTTACGTTTTTCTACACATGCCCCATTGAGAATTCTGTTTGATTATGGCAGAGCATGTAGACCAGAGATTGGAATATTCCTTTTCATGTATACTATTGTTTTCGGAAAAGTCATCCTGAAAGATTCCATTTGGAAAGACGAAAAACTCCTCATGTAAACGTGGCTGCTGAGATTCAGCCACTATATACAGAGGAGTGATCAACACAGGTGTGAAACAAGACACAGGTGAAACACATGAGGAGCAATCAACAAGGAGGGAAACACAAGGAACACAAAGGACAAAAATAGGAAACACAGAACACTTAAGAACAACTGTAACGTAAGTCAGGCTGGGACCTGGTTTCGCAGCTCTGACCTAGTCTCCAACTTTAACCCCCCCAAGGAAGGAGAGGTAATAAAGCAAGTTTGGAAAAAACAGACCTCTGCGCTAAAGTGGTTTTCTCCCCAAGTCTGCCTCATCCCTTCCTCTGATGTTTGCAAGACTATAAAACATTAAGACATCGCTGTAAATTGGAAGACTTTTCGTTGACACCTGGCGGACATGTGAAACTGTACAGACATCCTTCTCTCAGGGAGAGGCTGGAGAGACCTCTCAGCCTCCACCTAGTATCTTGTGACCCTTGACCTTTCTCTCTGGGAACAGGAGAGAAGGAATGCCAGGAGAAGATCTGCTCCCCACCTTCTCCTCAAAGACAAAGACTCTTTGATTCACACAGTTGAGAACAACACAAAAATGATGTTTTTACACTAAGACTTACATGTACATCTTCACCTTTGCAAACATGTACTATGTAATGAGAATCATTGATAATGTGTGTGTGAAAACTGCTGTCTTCCCATTGTAACATCTTGATTTTTATTTTATTGGGTTCTTAAAGAGGAAAACCTATCATGTTTAGTCTTGATGTGAAGCTTAAATCATAAGAAATGTGATTTTGACCATTACATGTAGGAATCTCTTTACAGCTCAAAGTTATAGTTAGTTAGTGATCTCTGGGACAATCTGATCCATGTGCAGAAAGATGAGACATTGAGGGGCGTCAGCCTAAAGTGACCTCACTGACTCGGCGGGAAAAGCTGAGTAAAACTCCACACCAGGACAAGAACTTTGGGCTCTTTCTTCTACCCTCCTTCCAGGAGGCTAGGCTCTCTCCTTTTATCCTTCTACACGAAGGCCCTGGCTCTCTTCTTCTACCCTTCTACACGAAGGCTCTTCTCTTTCCCTCTACTTCTTTCAGAAGGCTCTTCTCCTTCTGCTCCTCAACTGGCAATGCACATGCCAACGCTAAGCTCATCACCGGCTCCAGACTCTACAGGCTGAGACGCAAGTCACCTCAGCCCGACTGCATCCAGTCATCTATCGGTGCCTGGGTCTCTCCCTGAGACACCCAGCTGATCGACGGGGATTCCCCCTCATGCGCTGACGTCAGGAGATGAGCGCTGCTCACTGCTTTCCCTGCGGTGATTCAACTTTGGAACTCTGCCAAAGTTTCAACCCGACGCCCGGCATCATCGCCGTTGTTCCAGCCGCTACTGCCGCTGTGAGAATCGATTCGACGGACTCAACTCACCGGACATCACCTCCGTGACGCTCAGATGACCTGCAGCAGGCCTCCAGCCTCTCCATCATCCCTCAACGGACATCCGCAGACATCTGCAGCGGGACCCAGCCACCTCTGTCGCCCCCTCCACTCTCACCATCGGCCTCAGAACTTGTGTAAGAAAATCTTGCATTTACTGGTATATCGTGGTCAATGCCCCAGAGATCTTGGGTGGGTTAGTTAGTTTATGCGGGTTGGTTTATGTCATTTTTATTCCATTTATTCCGGTTTTTATGATCAGTTTCACTTTCTATTCCTCATTGCATTTATCCTTTTATATCTTTCACCTGTTCATTTATTCATGCACATTTTCCTCTTTTTAGTTAGTAAATAAAATTTTCATATATAAAGAAATTGCTTTCTGTCTTTGTGTGGTTGAAATTAACGGCCTCTGTACACCGTTCAAAATAATTCACGTTTGATGTAGCGGCCTTTTGATATTGAGACATGATAATTGATAATTCCATGAATTATTAACTCACAAATTCTTACAGTAAACCTTTCTAAAGTTTCCCTGTTTTCTCTAAACTGGGTGGTGCCCCGACTCAAATTTAAACTCGCATATTGTAAGTTTAGATGTCTTTTGAAAGTTATACTTTCGCTCTGGTGGAATGCTGGCATTCTGCTGTTAATAATTAATTAGTCATTCTTTGACACCGATTCACGCTACAACAACTAAGATTAACACAAGACAAGAATCACTAATACAAACCAAGAACCTCAAATACACAAAACCTAGAATAACACAAAACCAAAAACCCAAACCATGACAGAGAGGCCTCATACAGGGACAGGGCCTGAGATATTGGTCCATCAGATACTAAATGATGTTCTGCAAAGCAACAATGTAGAATTGAGATAGAAAAACACTCCTCCACCCTGATACTCATCTCTGTTTACTACCAAATAACCAATCCGGACAAAGACTCTGAGAAACCACAGGCCAGAGAGAGAGTTCAACAGAGTTTCTTCAAACTGTAGGTCATAAATTCTGGCTTTCAGAATGTTTCCGTTCTTTTGCACACTCTTCATTGTGCATTGATTGTTTTAAACTGGAGATGGAGAATTTGATTTCATGGTTGTTGCTGCTTCTGTCACTTGCTTTCAAAAGCTCAAAGTCACGGGTGGAGCGCCAAGTGATAAGAGGGTAATACATGAAGTCATAGCAGGACAAACAGGGTGCTGTCTTTATATGATGACCTCACCACATTATTATAGGTAAATACAGCAGGGATCTGTGTGTGTGTGTGTGTGTGTGTGTGTGTGTGTGTGTGTGTGTGTGTGTGTGTGTGTGTGTGTGTGTGTGTGTGTGTGTGTGTGTGAGCCTTGTTTGCTCCTGGTTCCTTCTTCAGGCTGGGTTTCGATGATATCATTTAGCAAACAGGACTCTGGCTCTCTGACTGCTGGCCTCAGTCGTGCCTGGTTTGTTGGTTTGTTTTTGGCTCTGTGTTTGTGCGAGGATGAGCTCACTCTTCATCTTTAGGTGCTGCAGCAGGCACCAGACCACAGACTTGTTGGTATGAAGGTGTGTGAGCATAAATTAAATCAGGTGTGTCCCAGAAAATCATGTTTAGATTTTATTACATACTTAATCTTTTATTTTTTATGTAGATCACATTAAATTGCCAGTTTTTACATTTTGTTGATTTTGTTCTATAAATTCATCTACATTGGATCAATTCAAGCAGATTTCTGTACGGATAAATGACTTTGAGTGAGCTGACATCTGGGCAAGAGGGGGTATTGTTCTTTTTTTAAGTCTCTGGTACCCCTGTAGTCACTTTACATGGTTTACGGCTCATAAAAACCCTGATTGTTCTCTTTCTGGTATTTTAGAAAACTCATATTTCAGTCTGCTGTCTCTTTAAGGCTCCCCTCTTCACAAACCCCTTTTCTCTGATTGGCTAGCCCTTTGGAGGCTTGTCAGGGGTGGAGCTATGAGCAGACCTATGTGTTTGAGGCCTCACTTCTCGGAATGTCAAGACCTCATGATTTCAGCAAGTCTCGTAAAGTCTTTGTAAAGATTTTGTGAAGATCTCTTAAGTTCTCATCCTGTTAAAGCCAAACACAGGTTAGAGAGCAAGTAAAGTTGCTGACTGTGCTTTACATCTGGATGAAGGTCATTTATAAATGCTGAGCCTCTAGAGGGGTCACTTGATTGATTTCTGCTCCTCAGTATTTTTGAACAATGCATCATCTGTGTGTTTTCAAGTTACCTCAACTTTTCTCAACTTATGCAACATGATTTTACATCTTTGTACTTTTGTGTGGGATGTTTGTGTTTTAGAATTTAAATCATTTTTGCATCTATTTTACATTCCTCTTAAAGGGGACATATCATGCTGAGCCCTGATTTAATACTTACATATAATATAATACATTTGAAAACAAGACCTTTCACCCCCTGAATTTTCAAAAAATGAGATATTGTATTTTTTCTGATATCCTAGAACAAGATTTGATGCCTCTGAAAATAGGTCATTGCCATTTGACGACACGAGGATCCTTTCTTTTTATTGGAGTAATCTGATAAAGCAGCTCCTCCTCTGTGATGTCAGTTAGTCACACAACCGCCACCGAGGGATACACCCACCAAGAGCCGACTGAGTGCTGGATGCAGGGACTCTGCTCTGCTGAGCAGCTTGGCTTTACATGGTGAAGTAGCAGTTAAAACACTGTAGTTTTAGCAGACGTCCTAATACTTGTGAGACTGTGATATTTGCATGCTTGTTCTGACATGCACTGTGAACCTGGACCACAATAATGCTGCAGTAATAACATAGTGACAAACTGACGGTGGAGGCGATCTTGAGACTACACTTTCAGCATGATGGATAAAACAGACAGAGAAAAGTGAAGGAGCAGGATGGAGCCCTGTTATAGAAATAGTTTATTGGTGAAGTCTGTCTATATTTCCACATATAAACTATACATGTTACAGTACCGCTTTGACTCACCACACTGAAGCGTCCTGAGATGATCAGTGTCCAGGTGGATTTTCTTCCTCCTGAGCTGCAGAACCGTCTGGGTCTGACTCGGGGTCCAATACAAAAGGACGTATCCTACACTCTGCCATTTTATTAGTGCTATCAATGCCTTACGGTGAAGTTTTGGCAAACAGCAAACTCGCTCGGTCTGCCCCATTCAATGTGGCGATTTTGTAAATACTGCCATGCTGCAAAATCCGCCCCCTGGCTCTACCCCCTCCGCCCCTCTGATAGAACTGACCAATCAGAGCACAAAGGGCTGTGACGTTGGGAGGTTACTGGAGGTCATTCTCCAAACGGAGTGTTTCAACGAGATCTTCAGAATGGCCTAAAATGAGGATATTGAGAATGCTATTGTGGGGCAATGAAGGAACTAAATGACTTGTACTGAGGGCAGAAATGCTTTACAGGCATCCTAGTCTGGCATAGTGAAAAGGAGAAACAAGCATGATATGTCCCCTTTAATAAAGATCATTCCGTCTGTTTCCCTGCAGGCTAATGTGACAAGAACATTGTCAGTTTGTAGGTAGTTTTGTAGCTGTTTATATCTACCCCAGCTGGGAGTCTGGTGCTCTGAGACATATCTGTAATGTATAATTAGTGAATCCTTGTCATGTCCTGCCAGTCATCTACCAAGCACTCTTTATTTTACTGACAGACTCTCAAGTTTGAACAGACCACTGCAGAATAACAGCTGACTGTGGGTTGGAATGAGAATTAGCACAAACAGCTTAGGCCCTGTGTTGTAGAGTGATACAGCCCCAGCTAAAGGCTAATTAGCCTTTAGCTGGGCTGTATCATTCTACCGTTCTGCTCTTCTGTCCTTTTTCTGTCCCACAGTTAGGCTCCAGTGTCGTCCATCACTAATGAAAAATTAGTCTTTGAAATCATTTTTAGCAGAAAAAACACAGAACTCTTTGTTTTATCTCTTCTCACTACTAAACTTCATCAGCTGGCATGGTGTTATCATAGAGACCTAGACATGCCGTAAATAGGACCGGTCCTGGTGGACCTGATATGGAAGCTAAGAAGTAGCAATTTAACCCTTTCATGCATGGAGGTCACTACAGTGTACAGCTGTTTAAAAGTGTTGATTCTCTAATTATGCCTGTAATTTTGGGCACTGCTGCATATAGTCCACTCTAGTGGAAGCTGTTACATCATCTCATACAAAAAAATCCCATTGGTAGGTCATTGCAATGGGAAAAAGTAGTCAGTAAAACCAAGATGGCCGACAGACAGGGAGAAAGACCAACCACCTCAGCTATTTTGGTTTCTACCTTCTATAAAAAGATACCATTGCAGGTAAAAAAATATATAACTGCATCAAATAACATCTAAGGTGGCATATTATGTCAAGATTTATCAAGTTTTGATTTTATTTTTGGAGAAAATACCAATTAATCATCTGTCCACTCAATTGTACGTCATGCATCACAAGCTATGTTTCAACTTAAATGCAATGTTAATTACTACCAATGTTGTTCTTATAAATAATTCATATCCTGTAGTGCTTTGACTGTAAATCAACTGCTTTATGTTTTTATAATGTAATTTGAGTTTTTTTTTATATATCCATGTCTTTGTAGGGCTTAAAAAGACAGGCATACAGGGTTATAGAGGAGTTTGCAGACTCAAGTGAGGAAGACTGTGCTTCAGGTAGAAGTGATGAGGAATGGCTTCCAGTACATAAAGGTACAAGGAGAGAAGCAGAATCAGGCAGTGACAGTGAAGGTGAGGAGGCTGGAAATGTTGCTGAAGGAGTTGAGGCTGATGAAGGAGATGAGGCTTATGAAGGAGATGAGACAGATGAACCTGAGGGACCGCCACCTTCCAGAGCTCAGGGGAAAAAAGCAAAGGAAAAGAGTGTCAGAAATGTTTGGAAAGCCTCTCTCTGCACTGGCCTGTCCCCAACAGATGTGGCACAGAGATGGAGCAAGAAAGAAAAGAAGATGCTCAACATCCAAAGGCCGTTCTCTGTGAAGCTGTACAATCAGCATATGGGTGGAGTGGGAGGTGGGGGGAGGATCTGTGAAGATATATGCCAGAGGTAGTGCCAGTGCCACTCCACCACCTGCAAAACGGAGAGCAGTGTCTAAGGCCGCCCCTGAGATCCGATATGCCCCCGGAAACCACTGGCCCCAGGTCAAGGAAGCAAAAAATGCCAGCAGATGCCAAGATAGTGCATGCACATGAAGAACCACGTACACATGCATGCAGTGTCTTGTAGCATTGTGCCCTGGATGCTTTGGCATCTATCATAGAAAATCAGAAAGGAGAAGAGATGCTCAGTTCAGAGACTTGACAGGAATATAAGAAAAGATACTACGAGGATCTGTGTTCAGTTCAGTGACTGGTGTTTTTTGATACACTAACCTCAGTTCAGAGGGATTGTCTTTATTTTGTTACCTTGTTACCAGGGAAGTGAAGGAACCTCTATTCCAACAAAATACAATAATACAACTGTATAACTGAATTAAAACAAACACTACATAATTACCACATTATTACAGTTATTTACAGTACGAAATGCATGTAGTACACTTGAGTGGACAAATAAATATATCTTTATAAAATTAAGATAGAATTTTTTAAAGAAAAATCCTTGGTTTACATCCCTAAAGAAGAATAAAAACACTTAGTAAAAAAATCCTGACTGATCTTATCATAATTCATGCATGAGAGGGTAACCTGTAACCAGCAATACTGGGGCTGATAATCTCATTTTAAAGTGTGAATTAGGATCAGAAATGCATCAGAGGACACAAGACCAGATTAAAGTTAGGCAATGGAGCAGGAAAGACGTAAAATTAGAGCAGAAGAATGATGATCAGAAATAATTCAGTCTAAAAAATTTTGTTTGAGGTCAAAATAGTCTGAACATGGAAAAAACAAAATCCTGATTAAATCCAGATCCTGATCCTGCCGTAAAAACATCCTGACATGTTTTGCTCTTAGCGCCCCCTAATGAACAACATGTCCCTTGGTCAGAAGCAGAGTTTTCCAATGGGATCAGCAGACATCTGAGGCACAAGTGAGCTGTGATTTCATTAGTCTCTGATGATGGCACCAGTATGAATCATTGTCACAAGGACATCAGGTGATGACACATGACATGACATGAAACAATTATCACCTGACTCACTGACTGCCCTCATCATGTCTTCTGCTGTCAAACAGGTTTTAATGGGAGCAGCTGTGGTGTAAATCAGAAAATGTGAGGGCAGGACCTAGCCCTGTGTGGTTTCCATTGTCAGAAATCCTGCTGAGCTGCATAATGAAACTTAACAAGCTGGCACACTGAGCTGGGAGGAATCTCCCTGCCCTGCTGGCAGGACTCGATAAACCTGATTTTCAATCACTGGATCGATTGTCGTTTATTTCATCTCAATGAGAGTCCTGACAGTTTTTCTTATTTTGATTTCAGAACTCAACATTTTTCAGATTTTATCAACGCAAAGACATCATGAAGCAGACATTTGACTGAAGACCTTCAGTGTCTGGTCTTTGCACGTTTATCTGCTGGCTTATTGAACAGTTAATGTCTGTGGCAGCAGGAGTTTTTAAACTGGGTCAAACGGGTGCAAGGTTCAGGATTAAAGAGCAAACACTGCTTGTTTTCTTAATGTGTGTGCAGTTGGATGTATTACATCAGCTCGGAGCCCAATGGGCACGGCTGGGCTGTGAAAACCAGGAGTCACACCTCTGACAAAGGAAATGTTTGGTGACTTACTCTCACCATGCGGTACTTCTGGTCTTTCATGTTGGTCTTGCCGATTGTCCAGCATTTCCCTTTCATTTCTCTTAGAACTCCTCCTTCTTCAGATAGAAATCATGTTGAAAAGTCCCAGGCATCGCCCTACAAAAATCACTGCCTGCTGTTGGTCATCATATTTAACAGTTTTGTCATCCTCATGTAACCCACATCAAATGCTGTGTTTAACCCTGATCTCAGGTTCGAAAAAGTAGCTCTTAATTTTTTTTAACATTACATTACACTTACATTGGCCTATAGCCGCGGTTGTCGTGAATCCATAGAGGTGCTGCACTTCACTTCATGGAGAAAAATGAGACCACAGTGAGTAAAAATATGGCAAAAGCTGAAAGTGCTTGGGACTCTGAGGGTTAAATTGTAAAAGAGAAAAGAGAAAAAAAGGGATAGAGTTGAATAAATAAAACTATTATTTACTTTTATCTATGAATAACTACACCCAAGTCATTCTAACAAAAGACAAAAAAGGTTTTTAAATTACATTCATTATTGTAGTTAAGTTTATTTGTGTATATAGCTTGTGCCAGCATGTGAACCAAGAGGCAACATAAAATTTGAAGTGTGTGCTGGAGGCTAGGTGCAAAAACAGCAGAAACCACATACAAAGCCATTCCAAAAGCCTATCTTTACAGAAGAATTAAACATATTACAGCCTGATTCAAAACAGGATTTCAGTCTGAATAGATCATGAACTTAAAGGTGGGGGGGGGGGGGGGGGGGGGGGGGGGGGGATATAAGAATTTTCCTCATCTCAGCTCAAAAACTTAAGATGAATTAGCATATCCATTAAGCTAACTGCTGATCATTGGCTCCAAAACTCTGCTTCAGAAACAGTATGGTGACATTATAGAGACTACATCCATGTTTTAAATAGAATTTGGTGCAAAGCTCGGAAAAAACTGGAAACACCACATGATGGATTGGAATGGTAGCGTGTGTGCGTGCGTGCGTGTGTGTGTGTGTGTGTGTGTGTGTGTGTGTGTGTGTGTGTGTGTGTGTGTGTGTGTGTGAACTTATAGGATCTTTGTGTTGAACATATCGCAAGAAGCATGGAGAGAGACACAGGGAAAGTGTCCCAAATTGCATACTTCCATACTCAAATACTCAACATTTTGAGAATACTGCGTCAAAATGAAAAACAGTATGCATAGTATGCGAAAAATGAGTATGCAAAAGTACCAAGATGATGTACTCAAATCAGCCCGGATTTTGAGTATGCAGTTGTGGACACTCAACGCACTCGTTTCCTCCTCTGGCTGCAATGGCGGAAGAGCTGTGGCCGTTGGCTCAGCACGGTAAAAATACAAATAAAGAATACATACTGGGACATCTTCAGCCAGTAGGAGGAGGAGGAGATGTTGTTGGCGCAGATTACGGCGTAATAAAGCGCGATTGAAATTCATTGTAATTACAATGAAAGATGGTAAGATCTTGATATTTTGATCGTGTTATTAGCTGTGGTTATATACTACTGAAAAGGCTTTGAAATTTCGCAGGCAAATAGTGGCGGTATTTGGTGGAAACGCGCTGGAAGCCGGTCACAATTAGACGTAGAAGAAGAAGAGGTCGACATCATGTCATCATTTCCGGTAAGTACGGCGCTCGGCAGTATGCGATTGAGACAGCACTACACCCTCAAAATTTGCACACTAAGCCGGTGAGTGTGTAGTATGCTTAGTACACTCAATTTGAAAATTTTGAGTACACAGTATGGAAGTATGCGATTTGAGACACACTCAACTCAGTCTCCCTAAGTTTAATCTCAGATGTGTTGTTCATTGCAACAAATATCAGGTACTGTCCCTTTTATTTTCACATCAGTTGATCCCTGTGTGATGAACCTGACATGTGACTTCTTGGTATTCTTAAACAGAGGATGCAGAAGTCTCATGTCAGAGTCATTAGCTTCATGTACACCATCAGGTCAGGGTCTGTTCAGGAATATAATTTATGCAAAAAAAGACACTCTGACATTAAGTCATGAATAGATTTTGCCATCACCCTCATAAACTCAATGGCCCTCATTTATCAAACGTGCATATGCATGAAAAATGGGTCTGGGCATATATCAATATGAACGTGTTAGTACGCTCTAATCCCAGCTCTGAGTTCGCATATTCAAGTTTCATGACGGACGGAAGCACCTTGCAGTGATGAAAAATCCGTACGTGGAGAAGAATTATTAGATCATATCAGTGCAAAACATTTTCAGACAGACAAAATGATGTTCTTAGATTGATATTAGATAGTTAAATTAGATATGACACCAAGAATGTTTCTAAACTTTTATTCCTTTTCTGCCAATCTGTGAAATACATCCCTCATGAAAGAGCAGAGCGCGAAATGTGTTTCCACTATCAGTGCACTTTAAAAAAAAAAAAAAAAACAGAGAGAGGCTTTTATCAGTTTTTACTGTAACAATACACCCAACTCATGATTCGATACAATTTCCAATAGTGGTTTAAATGTGATTTCCTACTATTTTTTTTTTTGACAAAAAAAAAAGAAAAAAAGAAAATACACAGCTTCAAACTTTTATTAATAAATTATTTAAACCAAACATAATTACGCATTATCTGAGGCCACTGTTTATCTGGGCTTCAAAATGACTTTAAATTCAAAAGACTTGAAATGTAAATGTAAGTGCCCGGTGTTTTCTAATTTTATATGGTCATATAGTCGTCCTTATCACCCACAGATTTGAGAAATAGACGATTTCTGTACGGCCACACCAAACACAAATTTGCGGCGCGATTACATACAAAGTCAATGCAAAGACGCGATGGGGGCGTTTGGCGCTGCTCGTTTGTGGTGTTTGCGTGTTTGTGAGTTCGTGCATTTGGAGCGTTCACGCGTTTGGGCGGCAGACGCGAATTTGCTCGAGTTGAAAATGAAGGCTTGCCGTGGCCGCCAATCAACGATGACATTCCCCCACGACGTCATTGATTTGATGACGTTGGGGGGGGACCGCCACCTGCTCCAGCTCCAACTCTGCCGGAAGTTGGAGGAGAAAATAATCTGTGCGGTGTGTCATCATCCAGAGTTATATGATACAACGTGTGTACTCTACAGAGCCCGGAAAAAAAGGAGCAGGTTGGGTGAAAGTCTCTGAGGAGACAGGTTTTGAAGGTATGTTCTGTAAACATTCGTTTCCAGCTAGACTTGCCTGCAAGGCAACCCTGACCCTTTTCTCAGTGGAGTTTTGAGCCTGATAGAGAGGAGGAAAGAGCGGAGCAAGGGCAGAACCAGGGAAAACATGGAAGTTCTCTGCGGTCCGCTCTTTCCTCGACCCCTTCATTATCCCCAGGGAGACCTCCGGGTACATGGGTCGGGGGTTAGGGGGGTCGGAGGTTCGGGGGACCGAGGATCAGATCACAGGGAACAGCCAGGCAGGGCTGGTGGATTACCAGGGAGAGGCAGCAGGTATTGATTATGATCTCCAAAGCTTTCACACACTCTCCTGTCATGCTTTTGAAACCACAGCTCATTGTTTCTCAGCTGCTCTTTTGGGCTTTCAGTCTTTAAATGAACGGGCTCCCTACTCCGCATGTGCAGTGCCGCACTAACGTGCGTTCGCCCCTCAGCTTGTCAAAACAGTCCAGCATAAAGAATCAGGCGTTCACGCGGCGCGTGACAGGCGATTCAGGCAAATAAATTTGTGAGTTAGCGTTTGGTGTGAACGCACCATTAAATTTGTCAGACGACTCACAACGTGCTACGGCCTGCTAGCAGCTAGTCGCAGCTATTCCCTTTGCAAACAGAAGAAGTAGCAACCACCTTCCTCAGCCTGTAGCTACAACTGGAAAGATTTCAGAATCTTGCTAATAACTGCAAGAGGACTGCCAGCTTCAATTTACCACATGAATGATGTGACTGTTTTGCTCGTATTTCACGTAGGCTATATTATGGTTAGTTAACAAGCACATTTCCTGGCCAGGATCTGTAAAGAACTTCTCTTAATAGATATCATTATGTGGGGGGCTTTAACTCTCGAGTGGTCGCTATGATAATCAAACAGAAACTATGCTTTATAACATTTAACAGTGCAACTCCAATAATGCTGCACAGATGGATAATGCTGGACTTTTATTTTTCCCAAGGGACTGATGAGGTCACAAAGCGCCTGATAAAGTGGCTCTCCCACAATGAGGAGCTGTTCACGGGGCGCAGAAATGCTGAACAAAAAGGTTTTGAGTAAGTAATAAACTCATGTCACACACGTTTTCTTTTTTACTCCATTGTAAAATGATTAACAGGTCAGTGGGATAAGACTTCTGGTCAGTTTAAGGTCACAATTTTGGTTGACTTTGCTCATTAATATCTGAAAAGAATTGTTGTAACAAAGTCCACTTACTGTTTCAATCCACGTTTGGAATGTTCATCAAGGACCTGAGTCTGGAGGGCAAGATGGAGGCAGGGTAGGTTAAAAAAGTGGCAAAATATGAGGCAAAAACACAAGGTTAGTTAGTCTTTTAGTTTATCCACAGTATACAAACACAATTAGCATGTGACCCTAATGATCATTAACAAAGAACCTGTGCTGTTTGGTAGGCCCCCAGGACGGGTGTCAGCACAGAGGGAGGAGAGACAACTGCTGCCTCCTGGAAATGGTTTCAGGCCATGGATGAGGTGATGGGCAAAGGCCCAGTATAACCCCACCCAATCTCATTACCTCAGCCATGGCAGAACCTGTGATAGCAGCTGTCTCTCCTCCAGAAGAAGGCAGAGGGAAAGGAAAGAGAGAGACGGAAATGTTAGAGTTTTTGAGGGAGATAGAGAAGAGAGAGGAAGAACGAGAAAGGAGAGCAGAGGAGAGAGAAGAGAGAAGACAAAGAGATCAAGAATGGACAGAGTGGATGGAGAGCAGGGCCAGGGAGGAGAGGAGAGAGTGAGAGGCGAGAGAGGCAGAAGGCAGAGCAAGAGAGGAGCGCTTGTTGGCCCTGCTTAAGAAATCTGTAAATAAATAATTTTGTTGTTTCTGTTCAATAAAGAATGTTCATGAAATCTTCAGTTTTGTTCATCATGTTTTCAGTGTTATGTACAGTATCTCAATACTGTTAAATACAGTTTTAATAATGAAACAGTTAAAATTGGAAACAGAAAAAAAATGCAACAATGAGCAAACTATTTACAGAGAATGTGAAAAATAACTGGAACAAACTAAAAACTATTTACAGGCATTAAACAAAATTTCACTCAAGGTAGAGTTAACAATAATCATGTTCTTGAAGTTCTTGAAGTTCATGCATGTTGTTGTCTGAGGCAGACACTGCAGCAGCAAGGCGGTTTCTGAGACCATCCCCGAAGCCTCTAAGTCCACACCATCATCATCATCTTCCTATACAACCTCTGGCTCTAAAATGTCTCCATTTCTGATGCAGAGGTTGTGGAGGAAAAGGCAGGCAACAATGACCTCTGGCATGAAGTCCACCTTCACCTCCAGAGCCTTCAAAAAGATGGAACGCCACCTGGTCTTCAGGACACCGAAGGCCTTCTCCACCACACACCTAGCCCTGGACAGCCTGGTGTTAGACCTGCCCTCCACAGCTTTCCGGACAGGCTCACAATATTGTGTGAGCAGCGCTATTGGCTGCGACAGGCATGGGTACCTGCCGTCGCCAATAAGATGCCAGCTTGGAGGTGGATACAGCTGGCACAGATAAAAAGGGCTGCTTCTCAGGACTCGGGTGTCATGGACACTGCCGGGAAAGCCCACAACAATGTCCAAAAAGCGGCCTGTGTGGTCACAAATCGCCTGGAACTGAATGGAGTGGGAAAGTTTCCTATTGAAGTAATTGGCAGGAAACCTTCCAGGTGGCACAATGCATACATGGCACCCATCACTGCCCCTTCCTATATGCCGGGGAACCAGACAGATGAGCAAAACCAGCCCCAATTTCCTCCAGTTCATCGGTGTTGGGGAAGCACACAGCCCTCCGTATAATGCCCTGGATGGCCTTGCTGGTCTTGTGGCATGTGCTCCGGGGAATGCCAAAAGCCTCCGAGACAACCCAGTAGGATGTGGCGCTTGCCAACCAATACACAAAAATAAGAACTTCCAGTGCTCTTCTCCACCCATGGTCTGTGTGTCCCAGGATGTTTATCAGGTTGTCCAGGGTTGGTCTGGACAACCTGAAGTCCTTCCTGGGGTCACCTCCCACAAAGTACAGTGACAGCAGGGGAACACTGGGATTAACTCTGCTCTCCTCTCACACCAACCTGTAGAGAAAACATGCCATCAAATATGACTTGTTTCTAATTATTTATTGAACTATTTATTGGTATTTGCATTTTTTAAGTATTGTTAGTTTTGTATTTATTGAAATATTTATTGGTATTTATGTTATTCAAAAAAATATATTTAGTTATCAATTGTTCATGTGTCTGAAAGTTCCCATGCCACTCAGAAGCACAGATGATGTTTTATATTGTAACACTGGTGAAAATTGCACACACACACACACACACACACACACACACACACACACACACACACACACACACACATTCCAATGATGATTATCATTATCTAAACTACACCTACAATGTTTCAATAAAAAGGCTTTGCTGAGAGGAAGAAAACTGAAGACAGCCTGACAGAAAATAAAGTAAGATCTCCTCAGCTGCTCTTCCCTTGCAAGCAAAAAGGCCAAGTTTGTGGTCTAGTTTGAGTTCTTGAGTGGTGGTGTTGTTAATATGTCAACCTACAGATTTGGCGTTCAACCCTGACATTTTAAAAAAATATTTATCTTGTGTTAAACAATTATGTTGTAATCATTTATTACATCTTTATAAAATTATTCTTAAATTATTAAACCTTGCTATAAAATTATAATATGGTTAATTGGCATAGCTGTGGCATCATAGAAAACATAAATAGTGAATGAGGAGACAAGATGAGAAGCAACTAAAATGGACTAACCTCTACAGGGGAACCAAAACACAAGTACATAGAAATCAAGTGCCTGAGGCGACGTACGGATCGTCCCCAGTGTCTGCGGGTAGTCAACATTTTTTACATTTTTGAAAAGTGATGAAGAAATCAATTCATCTTGAGACCTGAGTTGGCTAAAAGTCAGCCTTTAGCAAAATTCACGTTTTCAAAATAAAAGCATCTTTTATGATTTCCTTTAAGTTCTTTAACGCTTTTGTTAATTGGGCTCTTGTTTTGGAGCCGACCAGAAGTTTCTTAAATAGCATAATGGCGCGCATAACAAAATGCCCAAAATGTTAATTAAATTTGTATCAAATTGTGTCCAATTTGTGCATATTATGCCAAATACGACAAGTACCTATGCAGAGACCCCTGTGGCCCACATGATTGGAACCTGATCATGGCCGCTACTGACAAAACCCTTGCTCCAAACAGAGACCCCGTATCACAGTAGCAAAACTTACAACTTCCAATAGAGCCAGATCACCATCTCTAATGTGATATCCACTGCAGGCCCATATTGGTGTGAAATTGAATATCCAAGCTCTGATATGTATTGACAACTCAGACTCATAGTCAATGAGCTACCAAACTCATGACACCTCACTGAACATGCTGTCAAATGTTTAGACAGTCTCAGCAGCCTCTGAGACAGAAGACGACCACCTGGACGACACAAACATTGCTGATCACAAGGACAATACAATGCAAGCCCTTAGTGCAATAACAACAACACGTGCTCTAGCTCTTTTACCCAAAAAGAGTTGAAGATTCCTGGTGACTGTTGGGTGTGTCAAGCTCCAGCAGCTAGATGGCAAGCAAAGCCTCTGACAGCAAATGCTGTGTTGCTTGGCCACATAAAGGAACCTTGGGACAGAGGAGATCACGATGGATGCACTGTACCTCTGGGAATGATGTTAGCAGTTGCTGAAAAACATGTCAGAAACAATATCTTTGTTGCTCCATATCCATATACCATCTTTATTGATTCTTATTGGTCTTTGAAGTTCCGCTACAGCATGCAGAAACTTGTGTTTGTTCATCGAAATCATCAAGTCCTTTGTTTCTAGACCAGTCAATTTGCCACACTAGAATGTTTGTGACTACCACAGCTGTGACTGATTGTTCATGTAAATGTTAACAATGCAGATCAAAATTCATTTTTCATTTCACATTCCTGACCCCCATCATTGCCCTAGCTCTGACTCTGATGATGACATTTTGTACATGATGCTTTTTGAATTTTTAGTTGTTGTTTAGTTTAGTTAATTTAGTTTTTTATCAATTCCTTTGCTTCTTTTTTATTTCATTTTATTTTATTTTTTTATTTTTCCCTCTTATGTGTGCAAGTGATTAATAAATAATCAAAAGGGGGAATTGTAATTGTAATTTGATTGTCTTTGTTTTCACTGCTTGAGACGCTCCATTTCCTGCTTTTTTGAAACAGCCCATCTCCTGATTCTTCAGTAAGCTTCCTGATCCTTTTGTCATCACACCTTCTGCCCAGCTTCAAGGCCCTGTTGTGTAACTGCAAATTCATTGCTTTTGTTTCCACCATTTGAGAACCCTATCCCCCTATTTCCTCAATAAGCTTCCTGATCCTTTTGTCATCACACCTTCAGCCCAACTTCTAGGCCTCTGTCTCAGTGTTGATTCCTGCAGCAGACAAAGGGGCATGAAGAATACCTTAGGGGGCGTTTCTCTCAAGCATAAATGTTTAGATCGAACTATGTTCGAGGTTTTTCTTCACTTTGACTGCTCTCGTGTTGACTGACCTTTTTCTTTTCAAAGGAAAAACAAACCTTGCTGGCCAGCAGAAGTCTCTTTTTCATTCTTCACCAGAAACAGGAAAATTTCCACAACAACAAACACACAGTTTCTAATGTACATCTCTTATACAGAGGCTGTCATCCTTTACTGCAGCGGTTGCTGGTTTGACCTTTTGATTTAACCATTTGCTGCATGTCTACACCATTTCCCTCTCTGCAGCTTATAACTTTGGGTGAAAAATGTCAGATACATTTAAACCTAATGGAAAGTCTGACTCACCTCTGCATTGTGAGTCGGGGTATTCTCCAATTCTCACATTGACCACTATAAATAGCTGGAACTGCGGCTTTTTCCTCTTCAGACTGTCTCTGTGGCTTGTGTTTAGTGTCTCTGTAGTTACATATAGCAGGAATAAAGGAGAAAGGTGAAAAATAGACTGGTGGTTTGATGGGAAACGGGCTATTCAGCCATCACGGCCCATACATAAAACTATAAACACTGAACTTCAACCAAAAATGTAAATTCGGGGAGAAATTCAAGCTGACATCAAAGGAGAAGATGACGTTTGGGTTTAGATCCAGTCCTTTGGGCTTTGACTTACTTCATTTGGTGATTTACATCAAGATAAGAAACTTTCAGTTTCTAGACTCTAAACCCTGTCAACCAGAGGAGAGAAAGCGAGAGAGCAGCATGTGAAGTGAGGAGTGCTCCCTGTACTTAGTGAACCTTTGGCGTTTTAATGGGTCTGACATAGCTCCATGCTGCGGTTTGAGGCCGCTCCACCAGCATCTTTTTCCCCTCAAAGACCTCAAGTTGGAAAAAAGCATGAGGCATTTAAGCAGGCTAAAAATGTATCTGATGGCAACCACTACTGGCTGAAAATAGCATTGGAAGGGTATTATTATCATTAATGGGGGATAAATTTGTCGGCTGGCTTATCCCAGAGTCACGAGCGTTCAGAACTCTCCTGCAGTTTGCCCTTTTTCTGGAAGAGTGCCGTAGAGTGGGTCTGAGGAATGGATGGTCTCCTGCTGATATATGCTCATAAAGTCAGCTTCTCCTGTGGAGCAGAAAAGATCCCACTGAGCAGAGATGGACTGGAGCTCCTTCTGGGTTTAGCTGACACAGAGTGAGTCTCGCTGGAATGTTTACATGACCATGCAGACTGTTTTGCATGTTTTAGTCTATTAACTTTAAATTGCCTGTACTCTACTTTTCTGCTGACCTTTTTACAGACCTAAAGATATGTTACAGATAAGTTTCCAGACTGCCTTTGTTTGCAGTTTATGGCAGCGCACTGTGACAGGCATAGAAGACGTCTTCTTAGCTCTCTCTCTGGAGCTATGGATGTCACACAGGTATAACCTTGTCGTCTTGTTACGTGGCAGTCATTTTCAAAGAGAGGAGTTCTGTCTGGGTGGTGACCACATAGACAATTCAACTGCATTAATGCATTTCAGGAACAAATGCACAACTGCATATCCGGCTGCCAAGAGCCAGGGTACAACTCAAATTAACCCATGTTCCCGACAAACCAACCAAATTCTGAAGAGCTGTCAAACTCAATAAACCAAACACACCGTTCCCTTTACTCAGAGTAACCCAGCACAGTTCAGCTTGAAGTCAGGGGATGCTGGATTCAGCAGATACTCCACTGCTACCACATGTGCTGCTTCTGCAAATAGCAACTATGAAAGCTAATGTGGAAATTAGCTCATTCTGTTCCTCTGACTCGCACTGGATGATAAGATAACTATAGAATTTTCCTTTTTTTCTCCACACCAAATGAAGATGAGATTTATTCCACAACCCAAAAAATGATCTGTTTCTTCATCCCACGACTGTCAAGTTCACCGCAATGCAGATGATACTATTTTCTGTCTTAATGCTTCTGTTAAATGAGCCATTCAAGAACTTACAGTTGACCTTAAATCCACAGAAAGACACAGTCCACTGCAGACAAGGAGTATGCTGTTCTTCAGATCCTGAGTTGGAAGAATCTGTTGTTATGCTGTGCTGTGTTTGTTATGACAGGATATCATCAAACAGACTCTTTTCTGGTCACAGTCTCATGTCCAAAGACACAGAGTGGTAAAAAGTAAAGTGAAGAGCAGCCCTTCTGTTCTTTATTAGTCGTTTGTAGCCCCTCAGGTTTTTATAAAGGCTGCTGCCTGCTTTTAAAGCCTCTCCACTCTTTTTGCATTTCCTCCATCTGGCCGTACTTTACATAACACACCTGCTGGAATCTGTTCATCAGAAAGGCCGAGACACAACTACTCTGTTTTTCGTCTTCTTGTTCTTTAATGACTTTATAATGACTTTATCCTAATCAGCTATCAGGAATAAGCAAGGGGCAACAAATTAAGCCTATGTGGAAGTGCTAAAAGTTGCTGCTCATCAAGAAACTGCTAGAGGCTGGCTGCAGAAGGACCAGAAGCCATATACACACCAAGCGCCTTGTAGCTGTTAAAAAGAAAGCTCAAACCCCACTTGATGTCCAATGTGGCTGCATCCTCGGGCTGGCTCGTTTCACTGTTTCAGAAACAAATGGGTGAAGCCTTGGAGACTACGTCCATGTTTTATTCAGTCTATGTACTATGAACAGGCAGAACATTGAACACATCATTGATTTGCACAAGCAACTATTTCTATTTGACTGACCTGTCAAGAATTCATATCTTTCATTTGTTTCACATGTAATATACTTATCAATGGTTTGATTAACCTTTGGTATGAACACAACATTACTTATGGTCTTATTTGATGATCTGTAAAGTCAGCTTTTACCTAAAACAGGACAATCTTTGGCTTTAAACGCTTTAATACAAACCCTAAACAAAACCAAATTCAGCATGAGGGAGAGGTCAAAAGGGCAGAGGTGAAAAAGGCAGGGTAAGGTCCAATACCAGAACATCACACACAAAGTCGTGCGCAATCAAGGTGACAACACACCTGGTACACCGACAGCAATGGGGAAATGAGCCACAGGTGAGCACAAAAAAGTTTGGTTTATTCTTGATGCAGCTTTGTGTTGACAAATGGTCTCAATTCAGCATTCTTTGACCCTCATAGGGCTGCAGCATGGACTTCTGTAAAATGTCTTACTTCCACACAGAGCCACAGAAGAGCCACTAGTGTATGAAGAACAAAAAATCCTGGAATTTATATGATTGATCACACAGAGGTCACCCTGATAACTGCGATGAACAATTCCTGGTGTTAAATTGGGTCCACTCAGTGCAGAAAAGAGGAATTGGGAAAAAAATGTTGCAAACAGTGTAAACAACTTCTTCTACTCTAGTGTAATACTGTGGAAGATGTGCACTTGTGATACAACACCCCCTGCAATTTGAGAATACACGCTGTGTGGAGTGTTAAAAAGTATAAAAATCACATGAGTTCTCACAAGGGGTCTGAGGATCAGCAGTCAGGCTACCTCTGGAGAGCACATGGAGGGCTGTGCGCCCCCCAAAGAAATGCCACCCCACACCATTACTAACCCACTTTCAAAGCAGTCATGCAGGAGGATGTTGCAGGCAGCAGAACGTTCTACATGGCGTCTCCAGACTCTATCACGTCTGTCACATGTGCTCAGTGTGAACCTGCTTTCATCTGTGAAGAGCTCAGGGCGCCAGTGGAGAATCTGCCAATCTTGGTGTTCTCTGGCAAATGCCAAACGTCCTGCACGGTGCTGGACTGTAGACACAACCCCCACCTGTGGACGTTGGGCCCTCATACCACCCTCATGGAGTCTGTTTCTGACCCTTTGAGCAGACACATGCACATTTGTGGCCTCCTGGAGGTCATGTTGCAGGGCTCTGGCAGTGCTCCTCCTGTTCCTCCTTGCACAAAGGAAGAGGTAGTGGTCCTGCTGTTGGGTCGTTGCCCTCCTACGGCCTCCTCTACGTCTCCTGATGTACTAGCCTGTCTCCTGGTAGTGCCTCCATGCTCTGGACACTACGCTGACAGTCACAGCAAATCTGCTTGCCACAGCTCACATTGATGTACCATCCTGGATGAGCTGCTCTACCTGAGCCACTTGTGTGGGTTGTAGACTCCGTCTCATGCTACCACTAGAGTGAACGCACTTCAGCTTTCAAAAGTGACCAGAACATCATCCAGAAAGCTCAGGAACTGAGAAGTGGTCTATGGTCTCCACCTGCAGAACCACTTCTTTATTCGGGGTGTCTTGCTAATTGCCTTTAATTTCCACCTGTTGTCTATTCCATTTGCACAACATGTGACACTGATTGTCAGTCAGTGTTTCTTCCCAAGTGGACAGTTTGATTTCACAGTGTGACTGACTTGGAGTTACACTGTGTTGTTTAAGTGTTCCCTTTATTGTTTTAAGCAAGGGAATAACTAAGCCTTAAGGGTTTGGATTGTCAGACATTTGTATTTGCAACATGTTCATTTCAACAGGGTTCCAATATTTTACAAACCATCAACGTCTGTTTTTATCAACAGCAGACACAGGGAGCATCCTCACTTTTCCAACACTGATATTGTATAACTGACTGAAATTGTACTGTAGCCTTTCCTGAGATTCCATCAGATCCACTGGAGGATTTGGTTTGAGGCCCTGCATGTTTATTAGACACCAGCCCACAGAACCTTTCAGCAACAGTGATCTCCCAGCATCATTTGGGGACGGATTATGCTTTGATAAAGGGGGTTATTGAAGACAAGTCAGCTGTGTTAACCCAACTAAAACCCTCTGGAGATCTACCAAATACAGTCCCTGTGGTTTCCATAGCATTGTGACACAGACCAACACTCATAAATGAAGAAAAGAAAAACCTCTCTTCTTTTAATTTAGAAGCTTTCTACTCCAGGGTCCTTCAGGCGACCATCCAATTAGACAAGAACATGTTACAGACAAGAAAAAAGGTGAATGTGTTTGACTTAAATACTGATACCAAATCCTTTCAGCTACTTTTTGTCTTTACTCTCCACAACACGTTTCTTTCTGTGTTTCTGAAACAGGGCCATGGAGTTCAGGATGACGTATTAACCCTGTATGAACCAGACGGGGAGATAACAGAGGTGTGATGACAGAGTCAGAGCAGAAACTAAAAGATAAAGTGAAGCATAAGGAAGGGCAGGCAGACACTCCTGAAGTATGTGCTGTACATGTATGAGGAGAGCTTGAGTGTTAGGGGGAGGAAGGGGGGCAAGGGGGGAGAGAGAAGGGGCGGGGGGGTGCAGAGGGAATGGGAGGACAGACTGTGGCAGAATGTGAGGGAGTAATCTTATCTCAGCCTGTGGCTCTTACACGCAGGGGAGGGGAGTCTTTATCCTAGGCCAAGAATAGACAGGCTGACTCCTCTACAGAGTTTAAAAAGGAGGGCAGACATCCTCCTTCTACTGAGAGCTGTTTAGGCTCCAACGCTCTGCTCCATTCACTGTGGATGAAACTTTGACCCTCCTTACAGTTCACTACAGCTGCCAGCTGACACAACACACTGATTCCAAACAAAGAAACAGGGTTACTTTCTCTTTGTCATGATGCTCATGACATGAGCAGATTGTTAGATAGATAAGACACGACAGACAGAGATTACATGTTTTTCCTGGGAGCAATAACTGGACCTGAGAAAGCCATAATCGCGCAGCCAGATTTAGATGATGAGTGGCTCGAGGAGTTACCTGTGAACGGCTGTATTGTTGAGTTTAAAATTGAAACAGGCACTTACATTATTGTAATGTCACAGACTGCATTTAGAAATAGAAATAGAAATAGAATAGAAAATACTTTATTTATCCCCAAGGGGAAATTCAGGAGTCACAGCAGCATTTAAGAAAACAAAAGTAAGAAAAAGTATAGAAAGTGCAAAAAGGTCCACAAGAAAATAGATGATGACAGCTTGTCCATCAATGTCCAGTTCAGCCAGCCTCCACCTCCATAGGGTCCAGGACTGAGCCTCCCCAGCAGTCTGTTCAGTCTCTCTCTCCTGGATCCTGTCTGCCCACAACAGGTGAAGCTCCTCCAATGTGGCGCCGGCGTCCAATGTCAGCTCCGTAAGCCACGTCCGTGAACAGCACGACACCACTCTGCTCTCCGGCAGCCCCTCGGCTGCTGGGCTAGCACGGCTAGCACGTCCATCCCACAGGAGATAGATCCCATGTTCCCAACAACGATGGATGGAAGGACAGGTCCACGTCGTCACCTCCCAGCTCACACCCGAGAACCAGCACGTCGTCCTCACCTCCTCCTCCTCCTCACCTTGTGGGAAGACATCAAGCCTTACACTAGTTAGCATTGACATGCTACAGGCTGCTAACAGCTAATTTCACATGTAAACAATGCAGCCATGGTTACATGTAGGCTCTCCAGACAAACACAGGAGAAAAGTAGTAAAATATCACTGAAGCCACAAAAAGTTTGGTGTCCATGGCCAACAATGAACAAGTTCAGGGTAGCTCAGTAAAGTCTTCAAGAACAAAACAACAACAACAACAAAAAAAAAAAAAAAAAACATTATTGTCCAGTGCCTTCTGTCACACACTGCAGCAACCAGTGTCTTTTTGGTCCAGTTTAAACTGAAATGATATTGGTTATCATTGTTAACATTGCTTGTAGTTGCCATATTTGATCACATTGGAAAAGAGAAAAAAATTACTCACTCTTGTGTATGGGCCCTTTGAGCCCTGCCATATGGCAGTCATAACAAGGGCATCAATATGGCCAGCATGTGCCCTTTTAGCCATAATTTTCAGGTATGCATCCATAACCTATATGAAGAATTCAGTAATTAACATTCAAATAAAACGTGAAATAAAAGCAACTTCTTTTCACAAGTACCTCATTGTCCACTTCCTCATGAGGAACCAGTGTCTTTAGACTTTCGCTTTTTATTTTGTATGGGTCAACCCTTGCCCACACTGTGTTCCATCTACCACCTGCCCAAATATCCTTTATCACTGTAAAAATAGAGAAAGTTAAGATATGTCATTGCTAAATACTAAAAACTTTTGCACATTGTGACTTTTTACTTACAGTTGTCTTGGCTGGTTGTTTGTGTGTTGTTGGGACTCTGATCCTTGTCTGCCAAGACTGGAGGTTGTTCAGCCAGAGGAGAGAGATCCTTCTTGATCAATTTGCGAGGAATCCTCTCCTCTGGCTGGATATAATGACGTACATGGTCGGTGCAGATCTGCACTTTTCCCCTTCAGCCATACAATTTTAAAGGGCCCGAGCATTTCTTTTCCCAACTTGCCGCCCTTCCGTTGTTCCTCCCTTATATTCTGTCAGAGTACAAGGTCACCCACAGAAAAATGTTCTTCCTTCCAAACATCAAGTAATTCGGGCTGAACTTTGTTGTCAAGTGTTTTTTTGTCAGAACATTGCCCAAACATTGTTGGTTGGAGGAACTGGTCCCATTTTTTGGCATTACCCTGCGCCATCTTGTTCAGTGCCCTAAAATGTTACAAAATGAAATGTGAGTAATCAGAACATGCCATGGTCCTTCTCCATAAATACTTCCTAATAATGTAAAATATTGGGAAGAAAAGTGTACCCCTGTATTGTGCCATTCAGCTTCTCCACGAGTCCATTAGTTTGTGGATGATAGGGGGCACAAAGGCTCCTTTTAATGCCCAGCTTCTTACAAAGTGAGAAGTTGACCTAGTAAAAAGAAGTTATCAAAATATTGCATGGCAAAAGTGCAGTAGTAACATCAAAATGTAATTTCCATACCTGATTAACAAATGTGGAGCCCTAATCTGTTAGCAGTCTTTTGGGTGCACCAAATTTGTAAAAAGACATCAACAATATAATTGGTGACCTCCTCTGCTTTTTTACTCTTTAATGGGTAGGCCTCTGCCCATTTGGTGAAATAATCAACCATGACACAAATGTACTGATTACCACCTTCTGTCTTGGTTAATTTACCCACTAAGTCCATCCTAACAGGTTCAAGTGGTTTAGTTACAGAATCAAAGACATGAGAAGAAGTGAGAGCTTAAGCATAGAATAGAATGGACCTTTATTTCTGAGTCTTCTTACCTCAGTGGGCATGTACTCCTTTTTGTCTTTCAATAGGGGCCTTCTGCATTGACATTGTGGACATTGCTGAATCTAAATATAAAATAAAACAACTTAAACTCACATACAACAGCAAATGCATTTAAACACAGATGATTTATGGTCACTGTAGAATTGCCAACTTAAAAGACAGAATTTGCCATCTCTGAGCAGTAAACCACTTTTGCCAGGTGCTCAAAGCCCCTTTTGCGTCTGTAAACATAGTGCAGTGCACCATCTGATATGTCAAAGAAATTAATTAGCACTGATAAATAACTTGAAAAATGTATTATACAATTTTTTAAAAATTCATTCTTACCCATCATCCTGAAGTTTTCAGCATGCCGTGTGATTATGAATCTCTGCCTACTTGTAAGGCCTTCAGGGTAGGAATTTTCTGTTAATAATAGTACAAGCTCCTGAACCACTTTGGGATCCATCTTCTGTCCCTGTCTTTCCAGTCCTATTCTGAGCTATCCTACCTGTCTGTCTCTTTCCTCACTTCTGACTTAACTGATACCTTACCTCTGCCTGCACCAGGCCCTCACCTTAAATCACAAAAAATAAGACGATACACAACACCTGTGAGAAATACACACCAAATTAGTGACACACAATCCCCCTAACTTGCATTAAAAAAAAAACCAAAAAAAAAACAATACAACACAATTCTCTTGCACACCCAGACTTAATCACACAAACTACCACAAACAACCAAGCACAACTTTCACTCACTTAAACTATCTCTTTCACTCACGCTAACTCACTACAACTACCGCTAACTCTGGCACTCTAACACTCTCTAAATCTCGATCTACCACACTTTAATCTCACTGTTCTCTGTCAATTCCAACCAACTCTGCAATTAGTAGGAAGATCTCAGTGGCTTTTATAGGTCTCCAGATGTTTGGCTGCAATCAAGCTGAGCTCAGCATAACAGGTGTGTGGAGGACCTTGTGTGATTAGAAGGGAGTAGCAGCTGTTCTCATTTAGTTGGCATATCTTAATCAGAAATGTCTTACCTACTCAGTATATTAACATAGTAAATAAAAGATTTCTACCTTAATTTTCACATTGCTTATTTTCATCTATATGCAGACGATGCTGTTATTCATTGCTCTGCCCTCACTCAGAATCAAGTCCTTTGTCTTCTGCAGGAGGCCTTTGATATTGTGTATGAAAATCTGAGTGAGCTTAAGTTGGTTCTGAATTCTGATAAACAAAGCTGATGATGTTGGCAAACTCTGAAAAGATGACACCTATTTTTGCAGCTCAGGGTGATGTGATTAAGTCTGTATGTTTTTACATGTCTTTGGGTTCATACTTGATGATTCTGCCTTTTAAGCTTCATATTAAGAAGCTTGTAAAGAAACTTATGCTGTGGCTGGACTTTTGCTCCCAAAATAAATCTTGATTTTCTTTTGCTACTACTTTTATGCCTCTGGTTGACTATGCTGATGTTTCACATGTGCATGCTTTCAATCCCTTGAATTTTAGAATACTATTATCACAGAGCACTCCGGTTCATAGCAAATTTGAAGGCTCTAAGTCATATGTGTCAAACTCAAGGCCCGGAGGCCACATCTGGCCTGATGGACATTTAAATCTGGCCCGTGAGATTGTTTTATATAGTATTTGTTTTTGTTATTAATGGCCATGCAGTATGAAGTGCTGATAACACACAAACTACAGATCCCAGTGCAACTGCAGATAATGAAATGCTACAGATGCCTTGCTGAACAATAGACAACACAAGACAAAAGCACAATTTTTATGTAATATTTACAGTTGTTTTTGTTGCATGTTCACATTTCCAACTTTTTATTTTGACAGGAGATATCTTTATGGAGAGCAAAAGCTTTATGAGTTATCATTTCAGTTTCTTTATTCTGTAATACTAGTTTTTGTGTCCATTTATTCATATTTATTTTATTTTTTTAAAGTGTGTTAATGTGTTATATAAATAATTTTCCTTTTCGGCCCTTGACCTAACGTGTGTTTTGAGATTTGGCCTCATGTGCAATTGAGTTTAACACCCCTGCTCCAAGTCATCATTGTATTCGTATACAAGCAAGTTGGGTAGGCCTCTTTGACTATCCACAGGCTGAATCATTGATAACTGAACCATATGATTAAGTTGTATAATCACAGCCAGGTACCCAAAGACTACATCACAAGTTAACATGAAAGGCAATCATAAGATGACACAAGATGCACTGTATGTGTACCACTGAGAAGCTTTGTAAACCTTTGCGATTATATTACTGTAGGTCATTTTATAAATGTCACTAATGCTTCCGAGTGTTCTGGAGATGTTTGAGTGTGGTGTGTATATGTGTGCAGAAGAATTTATGTGCAACCAAACTGCACTCACTGCAAGCATGGCCTGCGAACACTTTTCTGAGACCTGAGCTAATGTTGTGCTAAAGGGTAAACGCACTCTCAGCTGTTATTATGGACGCTAAGACCACAGTCACCTCTAATGTGTGTGTTACTGCTGCAGTTTAGTTTGCTTGATAGATGTCCCTTATGGTACTGTCTCCAAAAACTAACAGTCCAGGCTGCATGCAGTTCTTTCTGTTCGGTATAGTCATATAACTCTGGTTAGCACCAAGCTGCTAATGTTAATTTTATTTACCTGATGGTAGCTGCAGCAGTTGAGGCTAACCTGAGAGGTGTACCTGATAAGGATGCATTGCATTCAGACACTATGCCTGTGCAGCAGTAAGGATAGGTTTTGGGGCTTTTTTATTGCTGCTGGTAAAGAACCATAAACAAACTTTCATTCCTCAGACTCTGTCGTTTTTTCCCCCAACGCTTTTTCCCTTTTCACACTCATTATATAATATTACATTGTTGTCATAGGGGAATTCCAGGAAATAAGCGAAAGGAGGAGATACGATACACTTTTTTTTATTATTGTGTGCTTTCTTGTCTTAATTTTTGCACTACTTGTTGCTGTTGTTACAACATATGTGAGAAGATGTTGGTGTAACCTCTGTTTCCTCATACAGGCCAGCACATCAAGTCTATCCATACAGTTTCCTGCATCAAGGGATGTTGCATGCCAGACTGACCCACTGGAGACCCGCTCTGTAGCCACACAGCTATCCTTAAGGACATTTCAGCCCTATATCAGAAGTTCAGGTCTGTAGCCACCTTAAGTGCATTTTCCTCTCACTAAGTTAGTAATCATTTACCTCTTATAACACTATTCTCCTAAAGTGCCATTTATCTCTGTCTTTATGTGTCATATGGGTAGACTTTCTTTAGTATAAATGATATTTGATTACAGGTGTCCAGGCTACTGTGTCCTGCAAGGATTTTGGTGTTGGGACATCCTCTGCAGACCCTCTCCATTTCTCATCAACACCAGTAAAGAGACCTGCTAAGAGACCTCGTCTTGACCTGGAGGAGGAGTGGGAGCAGGATGATGATCCATTAGAGAGCAGCTCTTCAGTAGCAGCGTCAAAAGGGTAAGAATCTACCTATGACCCTGGCGACTGTCACATTGACAGAGTCAATGGTTTTGTTGTAAGTTACTCCAATATGTCTGCATTGTGTGTGTGTGTGTTAGTGCGCATGTGATTTTTTAGTAACTGAAACTAATTGAAGGCATTACAACAGTCCTGCAATTAATTCAATGTTTGTGTCATTTTTTTAGTTCAGTTTCATTGAAACAATTTTGGACGGATGCATATTAATCTTTTAATGTAGTTTTGGCTCATGCTAAGTTTTATTACACTATACTGACATTTGTTCATATTTCATTGTGAGGCTTGTCTATGTAATGATTAATCTCTTTGTAAATCGCAGTAGAGTTTGACTGCACTGGACATGTCAACTGAAAATTACAACCTTTATGAAATTGGTTTTCATTGCAGGACTGCAGTGGTTTACAGCATTAGTTTTAGCTCTGTATATGTGCATGTATGAGAATAACAGATCAATTGGAAAGCATTAGAGGGAGCCAAGTACACTGCTGAAGAAAGCTCAACTTATTTAATTGCTCACAACATATTTCCTTTTATATAGAGAGATGGAGCACCCTCTCCCAGCTGCAAGGAAAAAATACATAGTGTTTGAGAGCTGTATTATGCAGTTTTTTACTGTGTCCTGTGTGCACACAGGTGTGTGATGTGAAGACCTGAAAGCTGGGGACATCCATGTCTGTGGAGCAGTGGTGCCCCCATTGTGAGTTCTACAGACACTGGAATAGCCAGCCTGTCCTTGGACGCACTCCAGCCAGGAACCTCCACCTTTCTGCAGCTGTGTAATTGAGTGGAGCATCTTTCTTTAAGATTGAACAGGTAAATGATGAACAGCTACATTTCTTTGACTCTTTGACAATGGCTTTGACTGAGAAGTTAATTCAGATCAAATTACAGGCATCATTTTTAGAAAAACTCTTGTTTTGTTTTTCCTGCCAACAGCTCTTCAAGGCAATGCAGCTGCAGTTATTCCGATATACGTTTCGCTGGTATGCTAGAGCCTTCATTGAGCCTGCAGTCATTCACCACTGGAAAACATTGCAGGATGTGATGCTGCAGCGGCTCAGTGGGGAGGGCAAAGTTGTATTTGGTGGCGACATGAGGGCTGACTCTCCAGGTTTTTATATTTTACTGAAATAATACAATTTATACAGGTGTTTGATATTTTGTGAAATTCAGTGGAGAGTGGCACAAAGCATGGAAATGTGAAGAGTAATGTCAATATTTCATCTCTCTCCTATTCTAACAGGGCACTCTGCAAAGTTTGGAAGTTACACAATGATGGACCTCTCTACAAACACCATTGTGGACATCCAGTATGTTCAGGTGAGTGGTTACAATTCAAATTGTAAAAAGATTGATATCAATTTTTAAAATGAATGTCCATTATGCATTTTCCAATACTATGCTATTTTGGGGTTTTGTGGCGGGGTGACAGAGCAATGAGGTTGGTGGTAGCTACCACATGGAGAAAGAGGGCCTGAAGAGGAGCCTGGAATTGTTGGGTGCATGTGGTGTAACTCTTGATTGCATTGTTACCGACCGTCATTAACAAATCCAGAAGTTCCTCAGGGAGAGCAACCAGGGTCGTATTAAGTCATTTGGGGACCCAAGGCAAACCCAGTCAGCCTCCATGTCCTTGTAACTCATCTTCCTCAGAGCTAGACTGGCCTTCCCTGGGTCCACTGTCTCTTTCAGACAATCAAGGCATGAGACAGTGCTAATCTTGTACATGGTAACTTAACGCAACTAAATGCATTTCCTCAAGTTCTGTACTTTAGTTTGATTTTGAAAAAAGTGAATACATCATTTAGTCCACTTTATCCTGGATTTGAAATCTTTTATGGTCAATTGAAGCTTATTTGTCCCACAGTGGGGAATTTACAGAGTAACAGTAACAAACAAGAAAGTATGAAGTGAAAAACATTACAACAGGTAAATATTGAAAAAAATGATTTAGTAAAGAAAAATATGTAAATATCAAGCACAACATAAAACTGGAAAAAAATCTACTGAAAGAGGTGATATTTACAGTGACCATACTTTTTGGTACTATTATTTTAAAGTTAATGTATTTTTATTTGACCCCCTGTCCAGTGAGTTATGTATCCAAAAAAGAGATTTTGTACAATAATGTTTATCACCAACTCAAAAAGTTTGATTTTGAGAAAATGATCCTGTTTCCTGGGCTAGATAAAGTCCTTAAAATCCTAAAAGACTTATATGTTTATCTCAGATCTCAGAGCAACATTGTTTTTATTTCGAACTTGGTTGAAAATAAGAAAAAAATGAAAAAAAAAAAAAAAAAAGGTGTTTTTTACCACTTTCTTCCTGAATCAAATGTTCAGATGTGTTGTAACATGGAATAGCCCATTGAATAAGAAGGGAGGGGGAGTACCCAAAACCATCATTACAGATTAAGCATTTTGATGTATTTTGAAGCATGTGAAGTAAGATTTAGAAAAAAGAAATGCTTTCAATTGAAGAGAACTTCATAAATCAGTTTTTAAGAGATGCTTTGGGGGAACCTGGGAATCTTAGGGCCCCAGGCAACTGCCTGTGTTTGCCTAATTGTAGCTACGCCCCTGAGAGCAACATCACCCACTACTATGATGTCTGGCACATGGCAAAAGGTAGATTTTCATTTGCATCCACATCCTCATCCAACCACATAGTATCCCTACTAGAAGCGTATTATGCACAAAGCAGTATTCTGTGTGATTGCACACTACATCTGAGTAACATGTAGACTATTTGTGTCCTTGGAGTAACAGTGTAAGTTGTGAGGCTGTTTGTACCGCATACTTTGTAAATGATTTTGAAATGTTGCACTTGACATATCCCTCAATTTAGGCCTGTTTTTACTAAAATGAATATATATTTTATATGCACTGTAGGAATCTCAAAGAAACTGGAGAAGCTTTGCAAGCTGAAAGAGTGTGAAAAACTCCAGAAGTGGAAGAGAACAATCACATATACTGGACCACATCTACATCAACCACCAGGCCAGAGAGAGTAGCAAAGTGGACCTCAATCCTGAACCATGTGCAAGACATCCATACACATGGGGATCCTCTTTACCCAGTGTGCCTGCATGAATTGCGCCAAACAAGGGACAAAAACAAATGGCTTTCAGCAGGTGCTTTCCTAGATGGACTAAAACAATATCACATGGCTACTGTTACTACTAAGTTTTACTGTATTGTACTTTACAAATATAATTTTTTATCATTTGTAGCAACTCCTGCCTTCTATAAATTGGAGAAACTGCTGATAAACAGAAGGACTTTGAAGGATGTTGCCAAGCTGAGCCCTCGCCACCAGACTTCATCTTTGGAGGCATTTCACTGCGTCATCCTTCATTTTGCCCCAAAGAATGTTGTCTTTCCATTTCTTGGAATGTTGTGCAGGTAAATTACACTGTATTTACTCAGAGCTTGTGCAAGTGTGTAGCCTAAAGTTTCTGTCAGTGCTAAAATCTTGGATTTTTTTTCCTTTCTGTACTTCCAGACTCTACCTGGCTGCCATGTATTATAATGAAAACGCTGACTGACCGCAAGCCAAAACAAAGGTGTACCCCTCTTCAAGGTCTACTGTCCAAAGGCCATGAAGGGAGAATGCAGAGCTAAACCACTAAAGACAGAGCCAACATTCCATAAGTGTTAAATTACTTTTTTAATTTTTAACCAAAACATGTGTTTTGGACCTGTTGTATTGGGTATTGCAGGAGCTAATGCTACCTAGCTACATGCAAGTTACTGTGTAACAACACACACAAGCGAAGTAAAAAAAAATATCAAGACACATAATATTTGTTACTGCATGAAATTTCACTCTAACGATAGCAAACTCATGAAAGACAAGGGTGAATGATAAGGGCTTCTTTATGTTATTTGCTGTCAGAGGAATCAGAGCTGCACGCATCCAGGAGATAATTGACTGTAATGCAGATTTAATTACCCTCTTCATGACTTGATTTATGGGTATTGCTGTAATATGGAGAGAATTTTGTTTCTTTAATATTCAATCAAAAAGAATAGGTTTGAAACAAAAAAAAAGATTTGTAAACAAAAGAGAATAAGTGAAAAATGAAAAAAGAAGTTCAGATCAAAATAGAACAGGTTGAAATTGAAAAAAAAGAGAACATATTTCTTTCCATTTTGCTTATAAATCAGTCCTCTTTGCTTTCAAGTTGAAAACCTTCTCTTGAAAATCAGTCCTCTTTGTTTGCAAACAAACACTAGCCATATGAGCTGAAAAATCAAACGATGGATCATTTTCACATGTGGTGAAAGCATCTCAGCTCACAGAAGCTTTGAGCTCTGTGCTAGCAGCTAGCAGCCATGCTACAGTGGCTGGCTGAGCCTTGTGGAGCCGCGGCTCGCTTCTCGTTAACAGCAACGCGGTCGGCTCGGTGTAGACCTCTCAGTCAGCTGGTGAAGCAGCGGTCTGATGAGCATGGCGTCTGTGACGTCACGTTATGCGACTATGCTCAACGAAGTTGTGACTTTGCCAGGTGATGAAAAACACACCTGATCATGTGTTGATAGAGTGCCATAAATGAATTAAAAAATTAATGAACAATGCTTAGCCTGGGGTGGGGGGGCAGGCTTATAATACACTGGGGGAAACCCTGTACTGTTGTGTAGGAACCATGACACCGCCTGTACCGTGGAAAAAATTGTTTTAATCACTCACTAACTTAGCTAACGTTACTATACTAAGGCCAAGACTAGCAGAGACAGACATGCTAATTAGCGTGCCCTTTCTGTAGTAGGGCATTATAATTCATTATATTGCATTGTTTTTGTTGTTGTTGTTGTTGTTGTTGTTGTTGTTGCTGTTGCTGTTGCTGTTGTTGTTGTTGTTGTTGTTGTTGTGAGCGTATGGCGGACTGCAGCCAGAGGCTATCAACTTACCTCCAGTAGTTGTGTAAGAGGGAAGTGGTAGCTGGTGCCTGCACTCGGTAAAGCCAGGTCAAACCAACCAATAGAAACTATTCTCTCATCCACCAGCGTAGGCCCCGCCCATTAAGTGCAGTAGAATTCACAAACAAAACTTTGGAATTTGCAAACAAAGAGGACTGATTTTCAAGAGAAGGTTTTCAACTTGAAAGCAAAGAGGACTGATTTAGAAGAAAATGGAAAGACATAGGTCCTGTCCAACCTGTTGTATTTTTATCTTAACCCTTGTGCACTGCTTAAATATACTGTACACTCGTACTGTTAAGGCTGTTTTCAGCCACTAACTTTTTGACTGCTCTAAAAACCCATCCAATCAGTATTTTTTTCTACTTTTTTCACACAGATCTCTTAATTCACTTCTGCCCAAGGGCGGACTGGCCATCGGGAGCACCGGGAGGTTTCCCGGTGGGCAGCTGCCTCAGTGGGCCGGTACGACCGGTGACCCCCCCCCCCCCCCCCCCCCAACAGCGGCGGCCGTCGTCGGGCAGAAACATCCGTTGACATACAGACCTGCAGCACCTGCTGTCGTCGGGCTGAACCGATCGTTCAGTCGTTCATAGATCCACAGCGCACCCCCCCCGACAGCACACGTTCTGTGACTGTCCCAGTCCGCCACTGCTTCTGCCCTGCTCAAAACTACCAAGCATTGAAAAATAATTTACAAATTTTAATACCTTAAGGGCAATGAAACTGATAGAACATCACTGATTATGGGAGGGTTAAAGACGAAATGACCTTTATTCTATATAAAAAGCCATCAGAAACCAGAGATTTTTTATGTGACATCATAGTCTTAGATATGTCAAAGATTTGTGGCATCATTGATTTTTAATCATTTCTCATTTTTTTGTAGCATCAATTTTTTTTCGAAAAGTAACGCTGGTGCTGTTATGGCTGTTTTCAGCCACTAACTTTTAACTACGCCAAAAACCCATCCCATCAGTATTTTTTCTACTTTTTTTTGCTAAAATCTCTCAATTCACTTCTGTCCTTGTCAAAATTACCAAGCATTAAAAAATTAGTACATTTGTTTTACCCCTATTCTATACGAGATTCTTTTCTGTGTGTGGTTTTTCTCCCATTCTCTTTCAGTACCATTACATGGTAGTAACATGCTGAGTCAGAATTCAACTTGAGGCTGTGTGTTTTGTTTGTCGAGTCAAGTTGGTGAGAAAAAAGAAAAATTACATGATGGGTCTGACCTCTGTGAATTGATCCTGGAAAATAATAAACATTTACTCCAGCTCTTAGAACTACAAAGGGTCCACTCAGACCAAACAAAAACAAAATGTAGAGGGTGCTTATGCACCTGCCACCTGCTTGCTCCATTCCCGCGCTCAGGTCTTTCACTCATCCTCATGATCAGTTTCTGATGAGAAGAGCAGCTGAAAGCTACATGGAGAGGAAACTCAGCATCACTGAAGCTCTTGAAATGGTCATAGCTGATTCTTCTGACTCTGAGCCGCAAAATGGTCGCGTTACCTCACAATCCACATGGTGACACTAATGCACCAATTCCCCATTTTCTTTTTCTGTGTGTGTGTTTTTTTTGTGTGTGTTTGCATTCTTTTTTGTGTTTGTATCCTTTTTTTGTTTTTGCTTTCTTTTTCGTTTTTGTTTTTTTCTTTTTTGTGTTTGTTTTTCAAGATGAATCATCTTGAGAACCTGACACCATCACAACAGACTCAGGAGAGTCCGATTCTGAAGATGATTAATCTTGAAAAACAAACACAAAAAAGAGAGCAAAAACATAAAAAACCACACACACACACACACACAAAAAAAACCACACACACACACACACACAGAAAAAGAAAATGGCAAATTGGTGCATTACTGCCATGTAATGGTACCGAAAGGGGATGAGAGAAAAACCACACACAGAAAAGAATCTCGTATAGAATAGGGGTAAAACAAATGTACTAATTTTTTAATGCTTGGTAATTTTGACAAGGACAGAAGTGAATTGAGAGATTTTAGCAAAAAAAACTAGAAAAAAATACTGATGGGATGGGTTTTTGGCGTAGTTAAAAAGTTAGTGGCTGAAAACAGCCATAACAGCACCAGCGTTACTTTTCGAAAAAAAATTGATGCTACAAAAAAATGAGAAATGATTAAAAATCAATGATGCCACAAATCTTTGACATATCTAAGACTATGATGTCACGTAAAAAATCTCTGGTTTCTGATGGCTTTTTATATAGAATATAGGTCATTTTGTCTTTAACCCTCCCATAATCAGTGATGTTCTATCAGTTTCATTGCCCTTAAGGTATTCAAATTTGTAAATTATTTTTCAATGCTTGGTAGTTTTGAGCAGGGCAGAAGTGGATTAAGAGATCTGTGTGAAAAAAGTAGAAAAAAATACTGATTGGATGGGTTTTTAGAGCAGTCAAAAAGTTAGTGGCTGAAAACAGCCTTAACAGTACGATCGTTACTTTTTGAAAAAAAAAAATGATGTTACACAAGAACTAAAAAGACATTAAAGTCAACAATGTCACTCATCTTTGAAATATCCAAGACCATGATACCCTGTAAAAAATATCTGGTTTCTGATGGCTTTTTATAAAGAATATAGGTCATTTCGTCTTTAACCCTCCCATAATCAGTGAAGTTTCCATCAGTTTAATTGCCCTCAAGGTATTAAAATTTGTAAATTATTTTTCAATGCTTGGTAGTTTTGAGCAGGGCAGAAGTGGATTAAGAGATTTGTGTGAAAAAAAGTAGAAGAAAATATTGATCTGATATGTTTTTAGAGCAGTCAAAAAATTAGTGGCTGAAAACAGCCTTAACAGTACGAGTGTACAGTAAAGTTGTCCACAGTGGCTTTTAACCCTTTGAAAATTTTTAAAATCGTATTTTCAAAATGCATGTAAAAATAAGGTTCCTGCCCAAAATTCATTCAATTTGCTGTAATACAAGTAAAGTTATGGTCAAATAACTGATAAAATTTTACCCCAAGTGGCTGTTTTCGGCCATAGCAGTGCACAAGGGTTAACTCTTTTTTTCATTTCATTTCTCACTTTTTCTCTTTTGCTTACAAATTTCGTTTCGGTTTCAAATCTATTCCTTTTGATTGAATGATAAAGAAACAAAATTCTCTCCATACTGTAAACTTAACAGCTGGAGTCTGCACACACAGACTCCAGCTCACACAGGGTAACAGCTTTGTCACAAGCTGTACGCAAACAGTTACGTACTCACACAAATCAGTTTGTACTCCAAAAAAAGAGCAAATACTGTAAGCAAACACACACAGACACACCCACCGTGCAATACATGTGCCTGCTCTCTCTCTCTCTCTGTCTGTCGGTCTCTCTCTCTCTCTCTCTCTCTTTCCTGTGTATCACATCAGACTTTAATAAAATCTCTGCAGCAGTATTTTCAGTCATGGCTCTCTGCTACAGTTTGACACTCTGTTTACATCTTCTGCAGGAATGTGAGTGGGAAAAAAACACTGGCACAGATTCCAGCACTGACTTACAGTCAGGATGGAAAAGTACGTGTGTCTGAGGAAACATCCCCCTGCACAGCAGAGCAGGGCGGGCTGCACGCCAGCACACTGTGCACCTGTGTTCCTGCCCAGGAGCTGTGAGGGAAATAGTTCTGTTCCAGCTGAGCTGCTGGTCAGACCAGTTTGGTGGTTTATGCTCGTAGTAAAAACAGGTCCTTCTGTGTGTTTATGTGCTTCCTTAATTTGAACCCACACATTTAAGATTGTATATTCCACATAAAGAAACAGAAAGGTGGAAATAAACTAAATCTGCCATCCCCATACTGCAGACTGATGATTCTGAAGGTTTGATGCCATTCAAAGCAACGTGTTCCAGAAAAGACACAATGGAAAATGGATGATTAAATTATGTCATGTATATGTCAGGATTATGTTTCTGTGTGCAGGAAAGAAGACTTGATCCCTGCAAAATTGTCCAGTTCTGCATTTTATATAAAATCAGCTTTAATGGAGTTTTACATAACATCTGTGTCAGCTTTCAAAATTATTTCAATGTATGATTTCCTTAGTCACAGAAGAAAACAGGATCTATGCTTACTTTACTCTTATGCAGTACAATATCATGTTGTGTGTTCAATTATTAGCTCCAACCTCCGAAACTGCATTTTTAATTTAACCCTTTTAGAATTTGAGGAGATGTCCAGGGCCCGTATGCATGACATGCCATTAGTGGGGAAAACGGACCGTTTGTACTAACGGTGAAAAAAAAAAAGGTGATTAGCGGTATGCATGAGCCAGGTTAACGGGCAAAAAGGGCGTTAAGTTTAATGGAGGTAGACCTAACCATTACAGACACTAGCAGCTGGATAACAGTGCCTGTTTGGCTGTTTAAAGGCAGACATCGTGCAATGTGTTTCATTTTGAGGTGAAATATGCAAAGACAGTGAACAGTCCTTTGCAAAGGTGGTTTCACGCTGGTGAAATGTGTAGCCATACTGCAACTTGAGAGTTCAGAGACACACTCTTTCAGCAAACAGATGAGACAAGGGAGACACACAGGCGAGGCTCGCTGCCATCAGTTTAATAAGTTTGAATGACTTTTTGATTTAATGCGTCTGGGTCCTTCAAGATGTGCCTGCTGAAATGGTGGAGTTGATAAACTGCTTTAAAAAATATTCATCAAGGTACTGGCATTGCTGCTACGCTTGTTTCGCAAAACAGCTTTCATAATACTGATTTTATTATCAAGGTTTTCTACTGTGCACTGGGGAACATCAAACGCATTTACACTGTTCAAGATCGCCAAACTTTCTCTTTCTCTTTATTTACATGATTGACTCACAGATAACAGATGTTTGTGTATACTTGTAAGGAAATCTCCATTTCCCTGGCTAAAGAACCGTTTTCTTGATCTCTCAGTCACACCACTCACCAGATTTATTACTGTTTGTGAGTGGTAGACATGCACAGTCAACTTTGTTTGATGGGGTTTTCCTGGGGTTCCTCTTAATTATGATGTAATCTGCACCTGTGTTTCTGTCACAGTGTAATTAGTTAACTGGCCGATTATTTGCAGTCGTGGATGTAGCTGACGCTGCAGCCAAACGGGCCATTCCATAAGAGAACTTTAGTACCAATGGTCTGGTTTGTTTAATGACTAAATGTGCATACAGGCCCTGGTCATTTTTAGACTCTCTGTCACGTGTTGGTCACACTCCAAGTCATCTGTGAGTCAGTGAACAGCTGACTCCATGATGAGTTTGCATTTTGAGACCAGGGAAGATCTTGTTGTTAAAAGGTCTATATTTATGACAGACGTCCACCACATAGTGCGCTATTTTATGGTATTTAGAGTTTTTTATTAACTTTAAAGCAAAACTAAGAATACAGAATAGTATCAGCAACAACAACAAGCAGCTGTGCAAAACAAGCAAAACATCACTGTTGAAAGGTTCATGTCAAAGACATAGCATCTTTATCTCAGCTAGAGTTTTTAAAGTCCCACTCAACAATGGAAAATCATTCTAACCAGGATCTTGATTTTGGAATTAAATTACTGATGTAATTTAATTGTGTGTGTTGTTTTAAGATGTACTATTATTCAAACAGAGGCTGCTCAACTACACCAGTGTGCTATACAACTTAAATCTTTGAAATACACTTTTTGAAGACCTTTACAGGTTCAGAAATATTCAGGAGTGATTCATTGTGCAGACCTGGTTCTTCAGAAACCAGTTTTTCTTCCTGTGTGTTCCAGTTTGGTAACCTTCAGGTGTCATTCACAGCTCTATGGTGACACACACCTCAAGCCTGGTTTATCTGTGCTGACTCTGTGCCATTGTGGCTGATTTGGTCATGAGCTCTCCATGCCTGTGTGTTGATGTGTCTGCATCCCTCTGCAATACTCCACTAAAACACCACAGCTACATTTTGGAGGAGGTCTACATCAGTCCTCCTGCACTTCCAGCTGGAAAAGGGTGATGCAGACCTACACATAAAATAAGCCTATTTGTGACGCAGCTGCCTGCTGTCACATTCTGAAGAGCTGTGCGCTTAGCTCACGTGTTGTAGCTCAAACTTAAGGCTAAAACTCAAACCCACTGACTAAGATACTATAAGAGCTTCATGGAGCATTTTATTTCACTTATTACACTTTTTACATCTAATACATGATTTTTTTTTTAAATGTTGAGTAGTTTCACCTTAACCCTCACCACAACGCCAAACTTCGGTCTGTGTGTGTGTGTGTGTGTGTGTGTGTGTGTGTGTGTGTGTGTGTGTGTGTGTGTGTGTGTGTGTGTGTGTGTGTGTGTGTGTGTGTGTGTGTGTGTGTGTGTGTCCGGTCTTCCTTGTTTCTGGACTTGAAGAGACGCAAGGTTCCCCTGGCCTGTGGGCCAGATCCTAGCTTCCTGGGGCTCAGGAGGAAGACTAAAGCTAGACAGCCGCTCTCATGGTTTTAGTGTGTCATCGGACTGTGTGTTGCTGGGCTGAGGTCTCCCTGGAGTGGGTGGGGCCTGACTCTGAGGATGTGATCTCTGACTCCAGGATCTCTGTGAGAGCTTCTGTGAGTGTGTGTGGAGCAGCAGAACATCAGCTCCCACTCACCAACGCTCGAGCCCACCTCCTGGAGGCCCAGCATCTCAGGCTGAGGCAGCTCTGGACTGAGCTGAGACTCCAGGGGAAGTTAGCCTGCCGCCCTGCTGCAGACCACTCTGTCTCTTACTCAGTGTTAAAAAGTGTTGCCCTAGATGAAAGTGTAATCATTTTCACCATCAAAGCTAGAATGCAGGTCTTACCAACTAAGCTGAATCTGTCCATCTGGTTTCCAGGCAGACATGCTCCTCACTGCATAAATCACAGCCATGAACAAGTAACAGAAACCATGTCTCACATCTTAAATGGTTGCTATGTTTACAAGGGGCGTTACATTTGCAGGCATGACAGGATTGTGCACCTGATATCAAAAGATATCTCGTCCACCTTCAGGTCCTCTAGTGTGTTGTACAGCACTCTGCTATAAAGCTGAGCATGTTCAGACTGTAGGGATGACACTCTGTTTTCTAACATCACTGCTGACACACCAGATGTTGTTTTTGTGTGAGTGTCGCAGAGAGGTGTTCATCCTAGAGGTTGGTAGGACTTTTGAACCATAGCTTAGAGCAGGTTTCCTGACTAAGATGCTGAAATACCAGCAGCCGCAGCAGACCATCTCACAGCTGGGCTACAGGTGTAAACTTGTAGTTCTTATCTTTGGTAGTCTAGGTCATGTTCATAAGTGGGTGGTGAAGGGTTTACAGATGAGCAGCCTCTCCAAACGGAGGGCTAAGCAGTTAGCTAGGTACTGTTCAGTTTCAGCTATCTGAGTGATCCCCCTGATCCCTCAGGGGGATCACTCAGATCATCAAGAACAAGTTCATGAGTTTATAGACCTTTAATGGGGATCTCTTCAAGGAAATTTAAAAAAAAAGGAAAAAACAAAAGCACAAATAATTAGAAAATATACATATAAATGCATATGTACAGTATGCTCACAGTATGCTCCTCCATGCCCCCATCAGTAGCCACGTTTACATGGAGCCAAATATTCCGAAAAGAATCAGGTTAGAAGCCCAAACAGAATGAAAATGCTCCATATAAACACCTCATTTGAAATAAACAGGCCGAATCGGAATGGAATTTCATTCCGATGCACAGGGGTAGAATTATCCTTTTCCCATTCCGATTAAAAGCAAAATCCTGTCATGTAAACGGTGAATCGGAAAGTTGTCAGGCTGGGTTCTGTCTGCGCACGCTCTGTCCTGACGTAAACAAGCAGTGACGTATGACGTTTACTCACATGGAAACATGGCAGCTTCCAAACAGAGCACACAGCACTGGTCTGCGTCGGAAAGTTTGTTTTTGATACAAACTCTCAAAGAACTAGACGCACAGACACACAGACGCACAGATGGTAACTCTGCAGCTGTAGCTGCAGAGCTTCTCCCCCTGTCACTCACACTTACAGCCTGTCGTAGTCTCACGTAGCATCTCCAGCTGCGAGCAAGCTGACACGGAGGGTAGACTTTACGCTTAGATGGTAGGAAAACAAGAAATACTGAACTATTTAAAAAAGTCCACGAAAAACTCAGCGAGGCAGGGGTGGACCGTAACATCGAACAAATTAGGAATCGCTGGAAAACGCTGAAGGCTGGCTTCTATAAGGCTAAACAGAACAATAGCAAAAGTGGTTATGACCCCAACAACTTTCCGTTTTTCAAATGAAAAATAAGAATAAATAAAGTTCCGATTGAAAGCCGTGGCACATGTAAACACCAGATCGGAATAGATCGCTTAACATGTAAACAGTTCGCCTGAGAGCTTCATTCGGAATGATTATTAGATTGATTAACAATAAATCTAACGGGTTGACTGAACTTAACAACGTAAGTCAGTTAAGTCTTAACAAGTTAAGTCAGTGACATGTAGAAAGTCAGAGCAGGAAATAAATGAGCTTCAAGTTGAACATCTTGTGAAAGTGTGTGTGAGAGCTGGCACAGCTCACTCAGCCATATGAAGCTGCTCAGTGTGAAAAGGATTCTACTGTTTGTCTGGAAGGAAATCAAACATGTTGGATGTCTTGTGTGTGTAAAGTGTGAGGACTGGCACTAAAACCTCCTGTTCTTTTAACCTTTCACATCCACATGCTGCTCTCCCTGCCTCTTACCTGTGGTTGTCTCCACCATGGGCCCCTGCAAACACCTCAGATGACACGTATGACACACTGTCAGGAGGCCAAAGAGAGGTGAGGCAGCTGTCACAGATAAAATCTCACCCTCAGAGGACTAATCCTCGGGCACGCTCTAGCAGCTGTCAAACAGAGGATGAGAAGTCAGGAGAGGAACACAGACAGACAGAAAGATCCTCACGTCCCCTGCTCTGAGGCTGGATATTTTCCAAAACAAACTCTCTACGGAGAAACTTTGCCCCTCTGAACGAGGACTGGATGTTTTAAAGCAGGCCCTGATTAGATTAACAGACTTTACTGATGCCCCCAAAACAGAGATGAAAGGTAAAGTGTTGGGGAGAAAAAAAGAGGAAACACTTTGTCACCACTCTTTGATCTGTCCAGCATGTCAAATATGCCCTTGTTTGCTTTTTAAGCTCCTCATCACCCTACACAAACTCCTCACACACTTGCAAACACTGTGCCCTCAGGGTTCAGCGCAGTGAGGCCCTGAGCGTGCCAGCTGGCACCTGCTTTTCATTTAGTCTATCCAGAAGCAAACGAGAGAGGTGGAGGCCAAGAGAGGACGTGCTCCCAACATTCTTTGGCCGTTTTATGGTCTCTGTAGGATGTCCTGTTTTGACAAGAGATATTTGGGCCCCAGGATAGTTCTCGATTTCCTACGAGCAGATGACTTCTGGCACACTGGGTTGAGGTACGAGGAGGGTGCCACATGTGAAGGTGTCAGAACTAAAGACAAAACTGTGACCAAAAGCTTTCCTGAAGACCTCATCAACATGAACATAAATGACATTGGTTTAATGACTACATTAGCCTCCTTTAATTAAATAAAGTTCATCAAATGAAGCTCACAGTCTGTTCATCAGTTCAGGTCTGACTCAGTGGAGTTGTGAAAAGCACACAGCTGAAGAGAATTCATGGATATTTAAGAATGTGGATGTAGAGCTCGGCAGCTTCCATCTGTTGTTTTTCCGTATCCCTCGTTTGACCCTGACTGATTATTGTATTAATATTAATTCATATCAACATTGTTGTTTTGCATTCAGCTCAGTTTGCTGAGTTTCTACTGGGATTTTCATCACTGAACAAACTGTCAGACTCAGAAACACATCAGAGGACACAGAAATTAAGTTCAGAGCTGCTTCTTCAGGGCGTAAAGGTTAAAAAGAAGTTTATCTCTTTAATGCTGACAGCTGTGTAGACAGTGTCAGACATAATGACTTATTCTCTTTCTGCCTTACATGCTTTTAATTTTCAGAGCTCAGATTCAGGAGAGATATGTTTTATTTTGGTCATGAAATACACTGCTGACACACAGGATGAAGTCAGTGCTTTACTGCTTTACCTCTAACTGTAAAACTGTCCCCTGCTGTTATCTAGATCACTTTCATTCTGTTGCAGGTCTTCAGTCAGTTTCTGTCTCTGCATCATCACCTATAATAGCTGAGATTGAGACTCCTCTTAAGCACAGCATGCCCTGGTACCATCTCCAGCTATCTCTCGCTCCATCTTCCTTCTCTTGTCCCGCTGACTGCTCCCCTGATGGAAGGAAGACAAACAGTTTGACTGATGACCTTGTGCAACTCTGAAACCTTTGAAGTGGGCTGGCAGTTTGCCTGGAGGTGGGAGATTTGTTAACAACACTGGACATTAAGAAGAGGAGCAGTAAAACCACTCCCTGCTCCTATAGGCTGACTTAAATGAGCCTTCTGTGGGGCTAAATGCACGAGGAAAAAACACTTTAACAGGAAGAAACCAGATAAATGAGCATCAGTTAGCTCCAAGCTTTTAAATCTTTGAAATTTTGAATGTGTCTGACTGCTCTGATTCGAGCGTTTGATTAACTCCGCAGAGACACTGACAGTGGCACAGTTCCAGTCATGGTATAACTGACCAGAGAACTTGATGGGACTTTCTGGCACACTGGTTTAAATCTAACCTAAAGGACGCAGAGTGCTCTGAGTCTGCAGATAAAAACAACATGGGGCGTCCTTCAGGGCTTAATCCTGGGTCCTCTTTTGTTTCACATCTCCACACTTCATCTGGATCAAACTCTGAAAACCATTCGTGCTCATATTTTAAAACTACCTTTATCATATTTTACCCCCTAGGTCATGCTGATTTCCTTTCCTTTTTCTTCTTTCTTCCTTTAACTGGGTTGTTTGAACAAATTTTACATGTTTTTGTTTGTTTTTTAAATGCTTTGTTGACTTTTTTAAATTACTCCTTTTTGTGTGTGAAGTTGTTCGGATTGCCTTGTGGGAATAAATGCACCACATGAATAAACTAATTTAAACACAGCTACCATAATAATGCATTTAAAAAGAGAGGCTGCTTTAAAACAAAACATTATGACATTAAAATCTGCAGCTAGGTACTCTTATTTATTTTGAGGTCTAATAAATGTGCTGAAGATTCAAGATTCAAGGTAAGATGGCTCCCTAGGGGTTTGTTCAGTTATTCAGGTGTCATTGACAACAGATCTGTTGTTGGGGAGTGATGTCATACATGGATTTCCACAATACATCTCCTTAATCATGCTAAGACACCTGATCAAATACAGGTTAACAGGGGCAGCTCTATAAGTCAGTTAGTGTTATTAGTGTTTACCATCCTGAGAAGAGCATACAGGAGGGTTACTGCTGCCAAATGTTAAGCAGGATGTTATAAAGTAATGCTGTCATTTGGCGTAGTTAATGATTTATCTTCATACCAGAAACTTTACACTAAGGCCTTACTGGACTGACATTCAATGCTTCCAGTAACAGATTCTAGGAGAGCGAGGACGGAGCTGAGACATGCTGTAGCATAACCTGTGGAAAGATGAGCATCCACTCCAACAGTCACAGATCAGCTCCTCAGTGAGCACGCTTCCTGTGGAGGTAAGTGAGCACATATTTCTGAAAGTCCACAGTGCTACATGTTTTTATGACACCCACCATGTTCCCGTTGTGGGCATCTCTTTAAGGGCATGGTCACACTGGCCATCCAAACTGTGCCATGCTCAAGGATGATTGCCCCTCCGCAGCACCATTTCCCAGCTGGAGAGTACAGCCAGCAGTCACACTACTCCAATATGAACCAGACTTTAGTGGGTATCACACATGCACATGGCCTGCCTACGTCATTGTAAAGCGTCTGTTTACATGAAGTGCGATTTCATCAGTCAGCACAATGAGACACAGAGAGCACTGCTACAACTTTAACGACTTTTTGACTTATGGTAAGTCTTTTTGGTCAGACACAGCCCTCTAACACCCACGCTTTTTTAAAAAATGATGTCCAGAGATGTGCTCTTGGTGATCATATGTCCTGGATCACACGGGCTGTCCACGTGCTTGTGTCATGTCTTGTCTGACCTCTCCCAGTGTGGAAAAAGAAAACCTGTTACAGATTTTCTCAGTTGCTTTGGTTAATTTCTCAGATCAGAATTGAAATTCTCAAAATTACTTGTGTTTGTTGGAGCAGGGCATAGTTCTGCTGTGTGTGTGTGTGTGTGTGTGTGTGTGTGTGTGTGTGTGTGTGTGTGTGTGTGTGTGTGTGTGTGTGTGTGTGTGTGTGTGTGTGTGTGTGTGTGTGTGTGTGTGTGTGTGTGTGAGAGAGAACTGCCAGCCTCTATTATAATCACTGCTCATTACCTCTCATTTAAAGATGCATTTATACAGCCGAGAACATCAGCTCATTTCTCAGCTCCAGAACAATTATGGCTGTTAAAGTGGACTCTACGGAGCCGTGGAGGAAACTCAGAGTTCACACCGCTGCAGAAATAGCCTGGATGACAGACAGGTTGAGAAATCCAGAACAGTGTGAGCTTAAATCTTTATGTCCTCTGAAGTTTGTTTTCTGATGTCTCTAAGGTGGATAAATAATGATTAGTTTAAGAAAAAGGAGAAACTATTGCTCAAACATGCCACTGGCCTACGGGCAAAACTGTTTCCAAAGCTTACAGTTAGAGCCCCTGAGCGCTCCATTATCAAAGTGAATATTTATGGCTGAATAATAATAAGGTTAAGGTTAAGTGTGTTGTCTTATGTTGTTTGGTGTAACAGTCACAAACTCAGAATACCTGCATTACCATAACTGTCCTGCTGTAGTTTTCTCCAGTTTAACTGACAGAGGCCTGTGAACAGTGGCTCAAAGCTTCAACAGCCTTCAGCCGCTAACATTCAAACATTCCCCAACTCTGATTAGCTCTCAGAATTATGTGCATCATATTTCCAGCTTTTCTTTGCCTTTTTTAACCATGAGAGTCAGTTTGTTTTTGCATGACAAACAACAAACCTGCATTTATAATATATTTTTATGTATTTTCCAAGTCATGAAGATTTATGCATTGATGTAAGAAATGTGACTTTCAAAAAAATATATCTTATGTGTATTTTGAAACTTTATTTTGACCCAGGATGCAGGATTTATGACTTGTATCAGAACCAGTCACAAGCAGGAGCCTCAAACATTTTGGCTTCACTTTGAAAAGCAGATCAATCAATCAATCAATCAATAAATCAATCAGTCATTATTTGTATAGCGCCAAATCATAACAAATGTTATCTCAAGACACTTTACAAAAACATTTACAGGTCTAGACCCATAAATGTTAATAAAATGTTATTAGCAGAAACCCAACATCAAGACAAGATAAGAAGTATTATCTTATCTTATCTTAAGCCACCATGAGTACAGGACTTTGCAGCATTTAGCAAGTTACAATGGCAAGGAAAAACTTCCCTTTAACGGGCAGAAACCTCAGACAGAACCAGACTCATGTTAGACAGACATCTGTCTCGACTGTGTTGGTGTTAGAGAGACAGATAGAGGAGAGAGAGTAGGAGAGAGAAGTATAGAAAGAAAAGGGGGGGGTGGCAGAGAGGAGAGAGACACACACGCGTGCACACACACACACACACACACACACAAACACAGAAAGGGAGAGAGAGAGAAACAGTCGCAGTCTGAAGTTTGGCGCTGTGGCGACAGTTAAGGTGAAACCAGCAGACCATTCCTGGTAATGATCCAAAGTTGTAGCAGCTGGAGTCTGACAGGAGCACAGCAACAGGCTGTCCACATCACCAATCCAGAGGAACCTACAAGACAAACTCAGATCCTCCCAGAGAGGTGTATGGTCAGTAACTATAACAGGACAGTAAGACTAGAAGTTAGACAGACAGATAGAGAGGGAAACAGGAGCCCTGTGTGTCAGTTCCCCCCAGCAGTCTAAACCTATAGCAGCATGACTAAGAGCTGGTTCAGACCTGATCCAGCTCTAACTGTAAGCTTTATCAAAAAGGAAAGTTTTAAGTCTACTCTTAAAGGTTGAGACCGTGTCTGCTCCCCGGACCTCAACGGTAAGTTATTCCAAAGAAGAGGAGCCTGATAACTAAAGGCTCGACCTCCCATACTACTTTTAGAGACCCTAGGTACAAAGAGCAGACCTGCATGTTGAGAACGCAGTGACGGATAATACGGAACAATTAAGTCTTTAAGATAGAATGACCTGATGGCATTAAGCGCTTTGTAAGTCAGAAGAAGAATTTTAAACTCAATCCTAGATTTTATAGGTAACCAGTGTAGAGACGCTAACACTGGAGAGATGTGCTCTCTCCTCCCAGTCCAAGTCAGTACCCGAGCGGCAGCGTTCTGAACCAGCTGAAGAGTCCTAATAGACTTATTATGACAGCCGGATCAAAGAGAGTTACAGTAGTCCAGCCTAGAAGAACGAAAGCATGGACCAGTTTCTCAGCATCGCTCCGAGACAAGATGTGTCTAATTTCTCTTGATATTACGAAGATGGTGAAAAAAATAAAAAAGATGTGACTTTCAAGCTATGCTTTCACCCACATTCTGACCCAGCTGGAGTTGATGTAATCTGAAAACAGAAACCTACCAACCCACTATCGGGGCACTAGCAGTTGCCAGTGCGATATCCAGCAATAACCCTTTGCTGCATGCTAACTGCTCTCTACTCCACACATTTCCTGTCCTTTACACAAAAAAGTAACTTCTAAGAAATCTTGCACATGTCATAAAATGTGTTGTAACGGTCTAACATCTAAATAACAACTTGTCAGGGACTTGAGCAAGCTCAGTGGCCTGCTACAATTATTCAGCAACCAGAGCGATGCGGATAACTCTGCGGACATTTTTTGCATGTCAAAGTAAATTTTCAACATATCACGAATCATGACTATAAACTCAAAATAATTTTAACTATATTTAAAAACATACATCAAATGTGTTGCTGAACTATCAATGTATAAAACCATGTGAATCGTGTAGCTAGGTATTAGCCTGAATTGCTAGGTTAGGTTGTTTTTAACAAAATGGTGGCTGTGGGGTAAAGTGAGCCAAACTGCTTGGGGTTAATTGACCCAGTGATTTAACTTACCCCACAATGAGGCACTTAAGTGTCAGAGGTAAACGTGTTTAAGTGTAGTAATAATTAATGATTTGTTTTTATTTATTGATTTTTCTAATATGTGTAACATTGTAGACAAGCTAGAATGCCGAGGAAATACAGCAGGAAGACAAACTGGGGCTCAACACCCCTTGAGGAGATGCAGAGAGCAGCAACTGAAGTCCAGGGAGGAAAATCCATAAGAAAAGTGGCCACAGAGAGAAATATTGACAGGTCAACCTTACACAGATTCCTAAAAAGAAAGAGGGAGGGGAAGTGACAGTGGCAGGCTACACAGGGACAGCAAACACAAAGAGGGTCTTCAAAGAGGAGATGGAGGAAGACCTTCCAAACCATGTGAAAAAACTGGCTGATCAGTTCCATGGCCTCACGGCTAAGAAATCCCGCGATCTAGCCTACGAAATGGCAGGAGAAAACAATATCCCTGTCCCTGAGAGCTGGAAAGCTAAACATTCAGCAGGTAGTGTAGAAGAGATCACAATTCAACTCAGCTAAACAGTAGGTCTTGTTGCTAAATAGATTCTTAATAATGTTCCTATTCTTTAGGTCGAGATTGGTTTATCAACTTTAAGGAACGCTACCAAAAAAGTCAAAAGGTCAACTTACCCTCATGTGGTTCAACTTACCCTCTGAGGTGGAGCAATTTACCCCTTAGCTTGGGCAAGTTGAGCCACAAAGACCATTTTTTTTGACAGGTTATATTTCCATGACCAATCATTATGGATGTGTTCTAATTATTTCCATTGATGTGAGACATCATGAAATTAATGTACATGTGTTGATTTCTCTTCAATTTCATTTTTCACTTGCTTACAGGTCAAATAATGTAAAAAGTGGCTCAGTTTACCACGCTTTCCCCTATAGGTTTACATGCAGTTATTAATCCTTTCATATTAAGAGTATTAGCAGTATTAGCTGTTGTGCACAGCCTTGTAAACACCAATGAACATTGAAAAAAAAAAATAGAATATGCTCTTATTCTTGTTTTTTAAAAAAACCTAAAAATCTCCCCTGGGTTCCTCCTTTTCTAACCTAAATATTTGGTCATGTATGTGCCTATCAGGATATCCCCATCCAAAGGAGCATTTATCTGTGTTCTGTGCATGTTCTGTTCAGGGAATCTTGGTCTTCTGAGTACAGAAAGTCCACCGTGCTGCTGCTTGCTGTTGCAATGGATACAAGGAGAAGAAGCGGAAATGGCGCCCATCACGTTAAGATGTAGTCCGTGCCTCACTGTTTTGGTCAGGACACCATGTAAAGAGGAATAGCCCTGTTTTTTATGATGCACTGTTTCATGTTTTCTGCTGCAGAGCTCCTGTTGCCTGAAACTATTAACAACTACACACACACAAGCTTCCCTTCATCATGATAAACAAATAAACTGTTGAAGTCTGGAAGAAGGAAATAAAGAGTTGAATTTGCTTTATGGTTGGATTTGTGGATAACAAGGAAATAAACTTCACAGCCATTTTTACCTTTTGAGCAATATAAACACATCTATAATCATTGTACCAACAACTCCTGAGGTGACGACTGTAACCCTCCGAGCAGGTTGTTAATGAAGCCTTGCAGGCTCTCTTCCAGGCAACAGGCTCTGTGTGCAAACCCTCAGACTCAGATCAGAGAATTCAGCTGTCATGAGACAGCACAAGAGTGGAGCAAAGATCATTTAAAGGGTGTCGACAACATCAGTGTGAAAAGAACAGCATTTTCTTTTTCTCAGGACAGATATGATACACAGCAACCAGGATGGCCACGTCTCCTCACATCAGGATATACAAATTTAAAAGTATGACTTTTAAATGATCCAAAGTAACTTGCAATGAAAAGATATCCTGTTATAAAATGAAATCTAAAATAAGTTTGTTTGATGAAAGGGCCTAAGACTTGGGCCTGAAGCCAAAAGTGTCCCGATGTTTGTGTGATACAGAAGACTGACACAGTAATACTCTTAAAAGGCTTATTGCAGGTTATTCTTTTTTTTAACTAACACTTAACATGGTCTGATAATGGCAGTAGAATAAGCCAATGACTGATTTTGTTTGTTCTTCAACAAAACAAGGCAAAAATTTAGAGGAAGAAGTAGCTGTGTTTGGTACAGCTGTTCAAATCGCTCTTTTTTCAGAATCGCGTCATTTGATGTAACATAAGGGACTCACATTCCTTTACTCCCCCTTGAGACAATGTGAATGGTTGTCATGTGTGAGATCAGGCATTTCAGGTCGTGTTTATAGTGTGTCTTGCAAAGTATTGTTTAATTTGACCATTCATTAAGATGATTCAGACTCGGTGAGTTAGCTTTGATGCTCTGATTCCTCTGATTTTGTGCAGCTGACAAGATGGGACTTTATTTCTGCATCCGTCACAAAAAAACGCAGTCATCAGGAAGATTGATATGATGGAGTCTATTTTATAAAGTCTATGGATGGAGTTCAGTATGGGATACTGGAGTTGCATCAAACATCAACAGCGACAACATATCATTATTTAAAGGCTAGGAAACCTGAAGCGCCAGCAATCTATGGGAGTCTATCTCTATTCCTGACGGGACTTATTCCATCTCTCCGCCCTTTGCACCACTGCTCTTGATTCAAAGCCAGCGGACATGTGACACTTGGGCTTAATTAGAGTTAATTATTAACCAATACAGCCACATTACGGCTTATCACAGGCTGAACGTTTCATCATTAGTCATAAACTAGTAGTCATTAACTACTAAATCACTAGGCACCGCCCAGTTGGTTGTGGCTGCCTGTTATAGCAGCTCTGTCTTCTTTGTCCATTTCATGTAATTTTTTAGTCTCTTTTTCATCATCTTTGCATTTTGAGTGGATATTACATTGTATGACTCATTTGTTGGTTGTGGACACCAAACTGGTTTTGTCTTCAGTGATATTTTTACTATTTAAGCTCCTGTGTTTGTCTGGAGATCCTACATGTAACCATTGCTGCATTGTTTACATGTGAAATCAGCTGTTAGCAGCCTGTAGCATGTCAATGCTAACAGGCACAATGCCTGATGTCTTCCCACAAGGTGAGGAGGAGGAGGTGCAGATGATGTGCTGGTTCTCAGGTGTGAGCTGAGAAGTGACGACATTGGCCTGTCCTTCCATCCATTGTTGTTGGGAACGTAAGATCTATCTCCAATAAGATGGACGAGCTAGCTGTGCTAACCCAGCAACAGAGGGAATACCAGAAGGTAGAGTAGCTTCATGCTATTCACAGACATGGCTACAGGAGCTAACACCGGACAAGAACGCCACATTGGAGGAGCTTCGCCTGCTGTGAGCAGACAGGATCCAGGAGACAGAGACTGAACAGACTGCTGAAGAAGCTCAGTCCTGGACCCTGTGGAGGTGGAGACTGGCTGGGCTGGAGAGTGATGGACAAGCTGTCGTCATCTATCTTGTTATGGACCTTTTTGCACTTTCCATACACTTTCTTACTTTTGTTTTCTTGATTCCTGCTGTGACTTCTCCTGAATTTTCCCTCAGGGATAAATAAAGTATTTTCTATTCTATTCTATTGGTGAATGCTAAGAGCAGAAGTGGAGCAACAGATGCACATTTTATTGAAAGACAGTCAGCAGATTCATCAGTACAAGAAAAACACAGTAGTCCATGTCGATAGTAACAACCATACTGTTGTACTGTTGTTCTGTTGTACTGTTGTACTGTTGTATGCGCATGCGTGAAATGGAGCATGACACCAGCGTTTTCACTGAAAACACCCCCTTACTGTTTACACAGCAACAGTGCTGCAGTGTTTCAGAAAAGTTCTACTCTGGAGGTCGTTTTCAAAAGTGTGAGTTTTAGGAAAACACCTTTTCTGTGTAAGGCTGAAATGCAACTATACTTTTGTGTTTAACCTGTAAACAGCCCCTTGACCGACCATTCACTGGAATAACATGTCTAGGAGAGCAGAAAAGTACATGAAAGTTGTCCTGTCTGCAAATTCATCCTGAAATCTGGTGAGAGTAAAGGTGAAAGGGACGACTGTGGTTCTGGTTCTGGTTTGCTGAGAAGTATTAGGTTAGATCTAGTGTGGGAAGAATCACTGTAATGTGCTGATGGAAATTGGATCAGACAAGATGATGAAACTTTGAATACAAAGGGCTCTAATTTCGTAGACCAGGCGCAGGCACACCTGCCCTGCGCCGGCCTTCGCCATGCGCACAGGGCGTGACTTTGCAAGTTTCCTGCAGTGCCAAGAGAGGCGCAGTACAGGCGCAGATGAGCGCAGATGAGCGCAGATGAGCGCATCTTTTTAGATCACGTTAAAAATAAAGACTAAAACAGAGAAATATGGGAAATCACGGGTAAATCCTGAGTTACACACATTTATTTTGTCTCTTTTTTCTTCCTCTTTTCTCTCCCTCTTTTCTTTGAATTTAATGAAATGAGAGAACCAGATATATACTCAGTATCAGATGTTAAGGCTGTTTATTGTTTAATTATAAGATGTGCATCAAACTTCCAGCTGCCGTCAGGTTAACTTTCCATTATGACAAACGGCTTTAATCTGACATCAGATGTGACGGGACAGTTAATTTAGATACAAATATATATACTGGTTCAGACGGTTATGTTAAATAGTGATTGCTGTGATTGTTTACTGCATTAAAATATGTCTGACACTCTGGAAACCTGCCTCTGAGGCTTTGATGACGTGTGCGCACATTTGCGCCTGTCACCAAATTACAGCTGCGTGGGGTGCGCTGCGCCTTGCGCCGAGGATAGACCAGGTTGGAGCTGGCGAGCTTTCAGTGCACTTTTTTGGCACGAAATTGTCACTGCGCCAACATGAATCTGCCGACACCTCCCCCTGGTGCGCCGTCAACTCCCCCTGGCGCGCAGTCACACCCATTACGCAGACGGTCTACCAAATTGTCAAATTGGCAGCGCACGGTGGTGCGCCGCACAAAATTAGCACTGCGCAGGCTGCGCCAGGCTTGCGCCCCCTGCGCTGCGCCACGAAATTAGAGCCCAAAGGTTTTAACTTCTGTTTGAGTGAGGTTAAGTGGCTGTTTACAACAACAGTTTTAGGGTGAAATGCAATAGTTATAGCGCCAACTACAGGCCTGGCATGCTGACAACAGCCTTTCCAGTCCCTCACCTTTTCATGTAAACGCAGATTTTTTTCACTATGTTTCAGTGTTTTCTGATGAAATGTTGTGTCATGTAAACAGGCCTAAGTTTACATGTTGGTATTTAAATACTACCAGAGCCACCACCAGACTGCTCCAGCTAACAGTGACAAGTAACTCATTTTTATTAGGCTCATCTGATCTTATAGCAGGCCAATGTGAGTCCTCATGGTTGGCAGTTTTGACTAACTGGTTTATAAGTTGTACTCAGGGGGCCACATCCCGTTTATAAAAATGACGCCTATGCTGAAGTGCTAAGAGTTGTTGTTCATCCAGAATCCTCTTGAGGCTGGCTGCAGAAGGACCAGAAACCACGTACACACCAAGCCAACAGCCCTAAGGCCTCACAGACTTTGCGGGGACACGCCTGTAAGTTAGTGAGTGTGTGAGTGTGGACATTGGGATTGGGCCAGTCTCTCTGCTGCCTTCATGTCCGGAGTTAGCCTTTAACTTCTGCCCCCTCAGAGGGTCACGACCCCACCTCACCCAATCACATCACTAACCACACTCAGAGGAGCAAGGTTTGCACTCACCCTGACCTGTGAGGGCCGACATTTCCTGCAGCCACACATCTGTCCTCGGGTCAAACATAACTCAACACCAAAACACCTCCGAGCCGGATCGAGCCAAGCCGTGGTCAAGTCATTTTTTTCAGTCATTTTTTCAAGTTTTGAGGAAAACACAAAAAAACTCGACCGCATACAGAGCGTATGATATTTATTATTCATTTCAATCAAAAAGGCCTTCACAGTGGATGATTGTTGGCATGCAGAGCACATTGTGTGTCAATCATGTAATATTAAAGAATAAAGTGACTTAGGCCAATTTTTCTAACATTCTACTCTGACTTAGGCAACTTTAAACCTGGTTTAAACTGCACTTTCATTCTATAGTCCAAAGACAAAACTGAAATTACCCTGAGTTAAATTAAATAAACATCAGGTAAATCAAATTAGTCAGGAGGCAGTCCCTTACCTCACTTCTCCAGGTCTTCTTTGCTGTTTTTTTATTATTATTATGATTATGGAACTTAACCCATTTCAGACATCAAGTTTTGACAACTTTTTGAAATCTGTCCATTAAATGTCCTTTAATTCCATGAAGCAAACTCAAAACTTAAATAACTCCAACCTAAATTGAACAAATGTCAGGTCAATTGTACACTGAGTAGGCATACTTATACATCTCTTACCAAAACACAAAAACATTTCTTTAATCTTAAAACTGCACACTACTCTGCTCAGTCACTCTGCTGTTAATCTCTCTCCACTGGCTTCCAGTGGCAGCTCCAATCAAATTCAAAGCTCTTCTTCTGGCTTACAAAACACTGACAAGCCCAGCACGACTTTATATCTCTAGCCAGACTCTTCTCCTCTGTTGTTCCCAAATGGTGGAAAGAATTCCCTAACTCTATACGATCCACAGAGTCCCTTTTTACTTTTATGAGATGTCTGAAAACTCATCTGTTCAGGGAACACTAACCCCTAAATTCCACCGCATGCGCTGCGTAGCACAGCGGAGTGCTGTGGTCTTGCTCCGATTGTCAAACCTCACTGGAAGCAGCGCGCTGTCAGTCCACACCTTATCCTTTCTGCCTGTATCCTCATTAAAAGGATGTTTGGGATCATACAGAATGTTGAACTTATCCACTTCCAAGATCAGATTCTCTTCATCCATGCCTTTGTGTTGCGTCTGGGACCCTCCAACCAACTGTTTACCTGATGCACGTGCCTTCAGATGTGGCATATGTTATAACATATGGGGGAAAGTTACGTTTGAGAGTTTGTGCATTGTGTTTTATTTGGAATCTTCCTGGACTTGAGCTTATAGCGCTTTTCTAGTCATGGACTACTCAAAGCTGCTTTACACTGCAAGTCACACTTACCAGCTCACATTCACTCACTGATGGATCACAGTTTTGCTATGATAGATATCAATCTGTATGTCTAACACATTCTTGCCTTTTCATGCCAATTTACACACCACTAATGCAGCAGTGGGAGCAACTTGGGGTTAAGTGTCTTGCCCAAGGACACATCACCATGTGTCGCCCAGAACAGCATGAAGCTTGAACCTGCAACGTTCTGATCATTGACCAAGCGCACTATCCAACTGCACCACCGACGCAGATCCTTCTCACAGCATCTTAAAATGTAACTGACAAAAACTTTTTGGTCCCCCTAAAACAAGACCTGGGGGTCAGGGGTCACAGTGAAGGACCCTAACAAAACTTCACTTGATATAAAAACCAAATGAAACTTGTGAAGTGTCTTACAAATGCCCACTAAATCATTCAGAGTAGAGACAATCAGATAAACTCTGCTCAGCACAGAAGAAAGGAAATGAGAGTGAGTGAGGAGAAACTGATTAACAGAGAGAAAACTTAAACTCTGATTCTAACATGTAGAAAGAAAGCCAACTGATGATGCTGACCTCCTGTGACTAAGCAGGTGGACTCCAGCCTCCTCATATACCTTCTGTCAGCTGATTGGCTCCAGCTGAGTAGAAGCTCCCAGCTGATCCTAATACCTGCTGATCAGAGAGACAGATTTGGGTCCATATGCATGTCCAGTTATTAAACAAACGGGGCCATCATTACAGCATTACACAATGTCCAATTTTAAACAGGTGAACAGGCACTGTAATGGTGGAGTCTACCACCACTAGATTTCATGCTCTTTTGGCCTGTTATCTTGGCTCATACCACTAATCCACTATTTTTGTCATTAGTGCAAACAGTCTGTTTTCCTTGCTAATCATGTAACAACACATGGTGTGGAAGTTATAAAAACACAGTCATTTATACACACACACACACACACACACACACACACACACACACACACACACACACACACACACACACACACACACACACACACACACACACTCACACACATAGGGTTGAGGTTTACATTGTGGCTGTCTGGCAGGCTGAGGCTCGCGTGCCAGCTCCCAGCTGCCTTACCCTTGGTGTATGTGAGGGGAAGAAAAAGCCCGGAGCAGAAGTCACCTCAGCATCTGATTGTTGCCTTATTCCAGCCCAGCTCATCCTCAGGGCCAGATGAGGGAAATCAAAGACATGTGGCCCTCAAAGGGATGGTAGAGGGGCCCTGTGTGTGTGTGAGGGGGGATTCTTTAAACGTACAGGTTTATCTTTTTTCTGACATTTAGAGGTTTAACCCTTCCATAAGATCGAGCCTGTAACAGGGATAGAGTCTGCTCTCATAGTCCATAAGTCATGTTTTTTGCTCTGAAATTCACCCCAACACCATTTTCTGGTTGGTTTTTAGACTGCTTATATTACACACAGAGGGACACAGAGGGTGTCTGTGAATCTGTGCTAGATTTGTCTCCCTAACGGGCACAAGATGATGTAATGGTCGTGCCGCTCTGAAGTGAAATTGAATTGTAAAACTGAACCTGCCTTTTGTGAATTGAAATTAAATTCTGTGTTTTTGAATTTAAAGTATAAAAAGAGTTGAATCTCCAGAGGTAAAATACAATTTCAAATTCATTTAAAAAATAAAATTCAATTTAAAAAATAATTCATTTTCAAAACATTAAATTCAATTACACACCATGCTTTTCAAATTCAATATTTTAATTCAAATTCAGTTTCTGGTGGCACAAATATAACTTTATACATATCATTGTCATCATGTGTCATATTAGAAATGCTAACATCAGTTTAGAGCAGACTTGGGCAAACTACGGCTCGCGGGCCATATTCGGCCCTATGTACGTCCCTGTCCGGCCTGCGTGAGGTTGCATATGCAACGTTTTTTTCCGTGTGTGTGAGTAAAAATTTCATCTGGTTGTGCTCGTGTGGTATGTATATGTATATGTATGTATGTATATGTGGTATATGTCTTAATACTCCATCTATCACAGGCACTGTGTAAGACATTGTGGATTTAATTTGCCCTCTCTTTCACTGGCTCAGTCTCCTCCACCTGAACTCTCTCCTGTTCTGAGGAGAGAGCGCCGTCGTGTATGCGTGCACCGTGTATGCGTATCACACAACAAAGACAGACTGAACTTCACAACGGCACACGTTTCTCTATTTCAGAGTCAGCCTCCTCACTACAAGATTCACACTGCTCTAAACTCTCCTTATTGGAGAGGATGCTACGTTAGAGAAGAGCCACGTTTGTTTAACTCATGATGTGTCATGTCAACACCAAAAAAGAAAGTAAGAAAGCAGCTAAGGCTCTGATAAACTCTTCATCAAAAAGTGCTGCACAGTTACCTGTCTTCGTCTCTGAGGTGTCCTGCAGCGTCTTTGGATCAAACTAACAAAGAGAGAGAGAGGTGGATGGTTTTTGAGTTTTCGATAGAACACAGAAGTAATGGACTCAATACGTTACGTTACTTTTGTATGACAAATGCACATTTTGCACGAACATATGCTCGTTTTGTATGAACATATGCAGATTTTGTATGAACGTATGCAGATTTTGTATGAACGTATGCAGGTTTTGTATGAAAGTATGCACGTAAGAGACTGAAGGTAAACAGCTACAGAGGTGCTAGCCAGGTAACCCTAAAGATGTCAGCTCACATCACACACACACACATACTTACATACATACATACATACATACATACATACATTCATACATACTACACACAAGAATACAAACATACATACACACACACACACACACACATACATACATACATACATACATACATACATACATACATACATACACACACACACACATACATACATACATACATACACACATACATACATACATACATACACACATACATACATACATACATACATACATACATACATACCTACATACATACATACGTATATACATACATACAAACATACATACATACAAACACACATACATACAAACATACATATATTCATACATACATGCACACATACATATGTATATACATACATACATACATACATACATACATACATACATACAAACATACATACATACATACATTACTACATACATACATTCATACATACATACATTCATACATACATACACACACTCATACATACATACATACATACATACATAAATACATACATACAAACACACATACATACAAACATACATACATTCATACATACATACATACATACATACATGCACACATACATACGTATATACATACATACATACATTCATACATACATACATAAATACATACATACATACATAAATACATACAATTATACATACATTTATACTTACATACATACATACATACATACATACATACATACATACATGCACACATACATACATATATACATACATACATACATTCATACATACATACATAAATACATACAATCATACTTACATACATACATACATACATTCATACATACATACATACATACATACATACATACATACATACATACATACATACATACATACACACATGTAGACATGCATACATACAAACATAAATACATACATACACACATAAATACATACATACATACATACATATATACGTAATTACATACATACATATATGCATTCATAAATACATACATACATACATACATTCATACATACATACATACATACATACATACATACATTCATACATACATACATACATACATACATACATACATACATACATACATACATATCTACATACATACATACATACACACATACATACATACATACATACATACATACATACAAACACACATACATTCAAACATACATACATTCATACATACATACATACATACATACATGCACACATACATACGTATATACATACATACATACATTCATACATACATACATAAATACATACATACATACATAAATACATACAATTATACATACATTTATACTTACATACATACATACATACATACATACATACATACATACATACATACATACATACATACATGCACACATACATACATATATACATACATACATACATTCATACATACATACATAAATACATACAATCATACTTACATACATACATACATACATTCATACATACATACATACATACATACATACATACATACATACATACACACATGTAGACATGCATACATACAAACATAAATACATTCATACACACATAAATACATACATACATACATACATATATACGTAATTACATACATACATATATTCATACATACATACATACATACATACATATCTACATACATACATACATACACACATACATACATACATACATACATACATACATACATACAAACATACATACATACTTATATTTATATGCAGTCACATACTCACACAAATATATATACATTTGCACATACACATATCTTATTCAAACATGATACTGTTACTGGTTGATACATTTCTGCACCCATTTCATAACAGCAGTCAACAATCAGACCAGGGGTTTCAGGCTGTCTCCATGCTGCCAGTCAGATCAGGTCCCCTATTCTAGTGGTTTTGGAATATAACTGGCACATTAACATTTTTTAACTAGTGGGTAAAGAGAGCCAAAATTTTATCTCCCTGAGCCATTGCCCTATCTTAGTCTCTGAGTGTTTATCCATGATAAAGGAATAGAGCATTTCACCTTGAGTATGTATTTATTGGAGGTTTTTTTCTTCCTTGGTATGACTAGGGTGCACGGATATAACCCCGAAATAAATTGTTTAGGATCCAGAGGTAGAGGTCTTATCTCTGTCATCTTACATATTATACTGGAAATCTCACAGCAAAAGGTTGCAGTCTCTTTACCCCACACAGTGAAGTAGTGTACCTTTAGCCTGATCACATTTGATACATGTAACTGGAATGTTATCATTAAACTAGTGTAATTTTGCTTGTGTTACATAAGTGCGTATCAGACAGTTGTACTATATCAATCTTAACCTTGTGTTTGCTGTTTGACTGTGTGCTTTAGCGCATATTTCCCCCTAGTCATCCAAAGAAATCCTCCTGTAAGTCATCTCTCCAGGTTCTCAGTGGAGGATTCATTTACTTCAGAGATCTACATTCCATACAATGCAGAGATACCACCTTTACCATAGCATTTCTCAGAGATTGTTTAAATACTGATCATATTTAACACAAAGGGGTTAGTTGTTTGTTCTCTAAGCTGTTTATTGTTGCAGAGTATAAATACAGATTAAGAGGTGGGTTAGGTGTTAGTGATAGTGATTCAGTGTCTACCCATGCTGGGGTTGTCTCCGTGGAGAAGTAGTGCATTATGGTACTGGGCAGCCCAGTAACAAATTTGGAAGTTTAAGAGATTACGTCCCCCTCTAGCATACGACAAGTAAGTGGCAAGCATAGCCTGTGTCGCCTATTGTTCCTATTATTCCATGTGAAGTTTGCACATATTTTCTTTGATTTAGTGAAGAAGGATACTGGCAAGAGTAAAGACATATTTTGAAACAGGTATGGTAGTTTAGGAAGGATATTCATTTTAAGTATGTTTATTTGCCCTATTAATAAAAATAGCATGTTTTTCGATCTTTCAATTGATTTATAAATTGATTCAAGAACAGGATCATAATGCCGCGGCCACACCGGACGCGAATTGGCAAATTTAAATGCGCATCACACCCGAGGCTGGAAGCTCGACTATTTTGACAAGCTGAGGGGTTGACGTGCGTCACTGTGCTGGCGGGGTAGAGAGCCCGCTCATGACGAAAAGCCCAAAAGAGCATCTGAAAAACAATGAGCTGTGGTTTCAAAAGCATAATAAGAGAGTGTGTGAAAGCCTTGGAGATCACATCAAGGCCTGCTGCCTCTCCCTGGTAATCCACCTCCACTGGCCCTGCCTGGATATTCTCTGCGACCTCATTCTCGACCCCCCGACCCATGTTCCCGGAGGTCTCCCTGAGGATAATGAAGGGGTGAAGGAAAGAGGGGACCACAGAGAACTTCCATCTTTTCCCTGGCTCTGCCTCTGCCCTGCTCCTTCCTCCTCTCTGTCAGGCTCAAAACTCCACTGAGGAAAACACAGTCGGACTCAGTGATGACCCGTGCAGGGAAATCCAGCTGGAAACAAACATTTACAGAGCTACACAGTTACAGAACTTACCTTTATTTACCTCTACCATTTTGCCAGGCGCCACCCTGTTGGCTATGGCTGCCTTTTGCAGCAGCTCTCTTCGTTTTTGTAATCTTTGTATCTGGAGTGGGTCATTACTTTGTATGACTCATTTGTTGGTCATGGACACCAAACTTTTTGTGGCTTCAGCAATATTTTATATTTATTACTACTTTTTCTCCTGTGTTGGTCTGGAGATCCTACATATAACCATGGCTGCATTGTTTACATGTAAACTCACTGTAACATGTAGCATGTCAACATGTACAACTGTAGCATGTCAATGCTAACTGGTGTAAGGCCTGATGTGTCCCCACAAGGTGAGGAGAAGGAGGAGAGGATGATGTGCTGGTTCTCAGGTGTGAGCTAAGAATAGAATAGAATAGAATAGAATAGAATAGAATAGAATAGAATAGAATAGAATAGAATAGAATAGAATAGAATAGAAAATACTTTATTTATCCCCGAGGGGAAATTCAGGAGTCACCGCAGCATTTAAGAAAACAAAAGTAAGAAAGAGTATAGAAAGTGCAAAAAAAGTCCATAAGAAATTAGATGACGACATCCCGTCCACCACTCATCCACCACTCTCCAGCCCAGCCAGTCTCCACCTCCACAGGGTCCAGGACTGAGCCTCCCCAGCAGTCTGTTCAGTCTCTGTCTCCTGGATCCTGTCTGCTCACAGCAGGCGAAGCTCCTCCAATGTGGCGCCGGCGTCCGATGTCAGCTCCGTCAGCCACGTCCGTGAACAGCACGATGCCGCTGGGTTAGCACAGCTAGCTTGTCCATCCCCCAGGGCTAGATCCCACGTTCTCAACAACGATGGATAGAAGGACAGGTCCACGTCGTCATCTCCCAGCTCACATCCGAGAACCAGCACGTCATCCTCACCTCCTCCTCCTCAGCTCGAGGGAAATCATCAAGCCCTACACTAGTTAGCATTGACATGCTACAGGCTGCTAACAGCTAATTTCACATGTAAACAATGCAGCCATGGTTACATGTAGGATCTCCAGACAAACACAGGAGAAAAGTAGTAAAAAATATCGCCGAAGACACAAAAAGTTTGGTGTCCATGTGGACAATGAACCACACAAAGTGATGATCCACTCCAAATACAAAGATTACGAAAAAGAGACAAAAAATTCCAAGAAACGGACAAAGACGAGAGAGCTGCTGCAACAGGCAGCTACTTGGGTAGCGCCTAGCGAGAAGTGACGACATTGACCTGTCCTTCCATCCATCGCTATTGGGAACATAAGATCTATCTCCAATAAGATTGTAAATTCCCCCAAAAATTAGTAAAATCATGAGCAATCTAACTAACTCAAAAGCAAAGGATGTCTATCACCTGAATTGTGAAATGCTTAAGAAAAACAGATCCCAACTACTTAAACCAATAACACATTAGGGCTGGACAATTAATTGGATTTTAATCGTGATTTCAATTTTGCCATCTGACAATCATAAAAACAATATAATTGAAGAAAAGCAATTAATATGCCACACAGTGTAGATATATGCAAGTTCCTGTGCTTCATAGCTCTTCTGTGTTTCATGTGCAGCCACAGCGAGTGTGTGTGACTTATGTGCATCAATAATACTGTATGTGCCACTTGCTGGTTCTTTAAAGTTGTGTTTAAATCAGTACTGAAGATTTTGTGAATATTTGTGCATATTAATTGTGATTTCAATATCACTTAAAATAATCGGGATTCTCATTTTTAACATAATCGCCCAGCCCTATAACACATCTAGTAAATTTGTCAATCAAAACAAGAACTTTCCCTGATAGCTGAAAAAAAGCTATTATCAGTCCAATTTATTAGTCGGGTGAACCAGATTTAATTTAATTTAATTTCCATTCTCCCAGTTATGTCTAAAATATTAGAAAAAGTCATTGCAAAGCAACTTGTGTCACATTTTGAAACTAATGATTTACTTCATCCACAACAATATGGATTCAGACCAAAATACTCCACCGAGACTGCACACCTCTATCTAACTGAAAAAATCAAGGGTTTTCTGGACAGTGGTCACATTGCGGGAGCAGTTTTCCTTGACTTAAAAAAGGCCTTTCAAATCAGGCTTCACAGTGGTTTGACTCATACCTCAGAGGGAGGGAGCAGTGTATCAGAGTCAATGGACAAAAGTCCACATTCTGTTGTAACAGTATCGGGACACCCCAGGGGTCAGGTCTTGGTCCGCTGCTCTTTAGCATGTATATCAATGACCTACCTGAGATTTGTCCTGCAGTCAGTTGCCAAATGTATGCTGATGACATGGTCTTATACACAGCAGCTAGATCAGCAAAGAAAGCTGCAGAGCAATTAAATGAGTCGTTACACTCTGTAGCACATTGGCTTGAGTCTTCTCACCTAACATGGAACATAAAAAAAAAAAAAAAAAACGTCTCAATATGTTTCTCTATGTGTAAACAACACAATGGAGAATCATTCCTAAAAATGAGCCTATTAATGTGGTTAATGATGTAAAGTACTTAGGAATCATCCTAGACTTACACCTACGGTTTGAAAAACATGAACTATGTTTGCAAAGAAGTTAAATCTAAAATAAACTGTTTCAGGATCATCAAAATGTAACTTTCTTTAAACACAGCCAAACTCTACATGCATGCTATGATATTCCTACATCTGTCATACTGCCTCACTTCCTGGTCCCAAGCCTCACAAACAACTTTAAAACTAATCATATCCATATAAAAGACAATAAAAATCATGGACAAAAAACCTGCTAGATGGCATCACTGTCTCGTGTTAGAGAAACACAGTATGCTTAGCTTTTAAAGTTTCACTACCTACTGTAATCTTAAAATGTTTTACAAATCTACATAATCTAGTTTCATCCATGCTTGGTGAATTTGTTTGCAGAAATCAGAACTCCAGTCAAGCAAACACACGGGCTTCTGTTAACGGTTACTGTCGAATTCCAATGTTCAAAACATCCTCTGGTCAATCAGCCTTCTCTGTCACAGCAGCCAAACTCTGGAATAATCTCCCTACCGAGATGAAAATGCTAAATAAGTTTAAAAGTTTCAACAAAGGTATTAAGTCATGGCTGAAAGAGCAACATTACCGTTCCCACATATAAATTATTTGCTCGTATACATGTTTACCTGATGAAACCTTCTCATTCATCTTTTTAGAACTTATTTTCATTTATTTATTTTCTGGATATTTTAATTCTGATGTACTTTTTAATGAACTGTGTCTTAGGTATCTCTGTTTTTTAAATTATCTTTTTACATTCTTTACTCCATAAAAACCTCCCATGGAATGGTGTTGAAAATTAGCACTGTGCTATAAACACTTACAGCAGTGCATCTGGGACCTGTGTATATTTGAATATCACAGCATCAATGTTACTGTGTGCCCATGTCAAATAAACTATAAAATTAAATAAATAAATAGATGGACAAGCTAGCCGTGCTAACCCAGCAACAGAGGGAATACCAGAGGGCAGAGTAGCATCATGCTATTCACAGACATGGCTAACAGAGCTAACATCAGACACCAACGCCTCATTGGAGGAGCTTCACCTGCTGTGAGCAGACAGGTTCCAGGAGACAGACTGAACAGACTGCTGAAGAAGCTCAGTCCTGGACCCTGTGGAGGTGGAGACTGGCTGAACTGGACAATAATGGACAGCTGCTGTCAGCATCTATTTTCAGACCTTTTTGCACTCTCTATACACTTTCTTACTTTGTTTTCTTGATTCCTGCTGTGACTTCAATTCCGTTGTACTTGTTACAATGTCAATAAAGTTCTATTCTATTCTATTCTATTCTTAAAACCTGTCTCCTCAGCGACTTTCACCCAAGCCTGTTCCTTTTTTTCCTGTCTCTGCAGAATACACACGTCGTATCATATAACACTGGATGATGACACACACACAGATTATTTTCTCCTCCATCTTCCAGCGGGGTTGAAGTCGGAGCAGGTGGCAGGAGCATCCCATGTCATCAATGACGTCGTGGAGGAATGTCATCACTGATTGGCCGCCACGCGAATTTGCGTCAAAAGTTCAATATTTTCAACTCGAACGTAGAGGCGTCCGACACCCCAAATGCACCGACGCTCCAAACGCGTCCAACGCGATGTCCTGGGCAAATCGGCATCCAAACGCACCTTTGCATTGACTTAGTATGTAATCTCGACGCAAATTTGCGTCCGGTGTGGCCGTACCATAATAGGTTTGGACAAGTCTGTTTACATCGGGAACTATTTCTATTCCTAAAATTGTAACTCTTTTTGTCAAATCAAACGCACAGGTGTAATTCAAAGGATTATCCCTCTCTTTGTCATTTACCAACATGAGAGAGGATTTTGAAATATTTACCTTACAGCCAGAAAATGATTCGTATGTCTTGGTTAGATCCAATAAAGCTGGAATTGAGTTTGATAAATCAGTCATAAAAAGAATAACATCATCTGCAAGTAAAGTAATGCGATGGTCTTTCTGACCCAGTGATTTACCAGAAATAGCTTAATGTGTCTTAATTACTGTGGCAAGAGGTTCAATGGCTAACGCAAATAAGAGCAGGGACGGGGTACAACCCTGTCTTACGCCATTAAAATTGAATGATTGAGAAATGATATTGTTAGTTAGTATTTCAGCTGTAGGGTGTGTATAAAATAATAATAATAACTTTACTCCCTTGAAAAAAGTAGTCCCTAATCCAAACCGATCCATTGTTCCAAATAAAAAAGGACAATCTAATCTAATCTACGTGCCAGCACTTTGCTTAAATTTTTTTGTAACAGATTTTAGAAGTAAGATTGGGTGGTCCCAATGGCACCTTTACCCTCAGCTTCACCATATCAAACTGCTTTAAGACTCAGTTTAAACTGAACATGAAGTGTGAAGCTGTTAGATAAGCGTCTCAACTGCTCTGCTCAGAAAATCTTTAAATTATGTTGAAAAGACACAGAGATTGATTATAACCACTCATCGGTTTTGAAGAATGTTTGTCTGCATGAGTAAAAAAGAAATCAGGCCTGCTCCATCTTTGTGACTCTGCTGCAGAGCAAACTGAGCACCACGGTTCAGGAGCAGCATGTGAAGACCACACGGCACATCTGCATAAGTTACGCAGGCCAAAATGTGTAAAAACTTCACATTGGCAGATAAGTTTGTTTACATCCTGCGCTGGATGTTATTTGGCCGTGCTATAGCACAATACAGCCAAAAAGTTTGCTCTCTTTCCTCTCTCTAATTAAATCTTTCTCTCTTTCCCCCCTTCCTTCCTTCCTTTATTTTCTTTCTTCTCTCCTAACAACCTCTACTCCATCCCTCTACTCTCAGAGCTGCCAAGAGCACATGCTCATGGGGTGGAGTGAAGTGGAAAACAGTGCAGTCCTGCCCTTGTAAAAAAAAAAAATTGAATGAAGTTTAAAAAAAGAGACAAATTAATAACAACATAAAAGAGATGGGAAGTGGTATTTCCAGCATAAAACGCAACGTTGGTAAGAGAAGAAACGCTGCGCTCCCCCTGCAGCCTGCAAGGTTATGAGCTCACTTTTTGTAGGCCCTTTGCTGGATATCTATTCATTGCGTCACCTCCAACATGTCAGACTTTTATGACCCATTTCTCCTCTCGTTATCTGAAGCAGCAATTAGGGGCCTGTGAATTTAAGGCAGGAAATATGCAAGTGCTTTCAGGGCTGGAGCAGACTCAGGATGGCTCACATTAAATCAGTGTGTACTGGGCCAGGCCAAAGCCTCCTGAGTTTAGTTCACACAACAACACGGCAGAGTCAGGAAACCCAGAGCGAGGCTGCAGCTTGGTGTGTGTGTGTGTGTGTGTGTGTGTGTGTGTGTGTGTGTGTGTGTGTGTGTGTGTGTGTGTGTGTGTATGTGTGTGTGTGTGTGTGTATGTGTGTGTGTGTGTGTGTGTGTGTGTGTGTGTGTGTGTGTGTGTGTGTGTGTTTGGTTTATATTCTCACTAAGCTAGAGAATAGAGGGTATGCGTCTACATCACTTCCCCTCTGGGACACGCCCACTCCAGTTGGACTGAGTGGCAAAACAAACCCCACTTAGCATTGCAAAGAGCGACTGTAAGCACAGCGTGACTGGTTGAAATGTGAAATATGACATGAAATTAAGGAGACTTGGACTTGACATTGATTTGTTAAAGCTACAGAAGAACCAGGGGTCCACGAACACCAACATGTGCCCAGAAAGCATATCCTGACAGTTATTTGTACCTGATTTCAACGCCAGGAAAACACACAATGCAAAGACTGAAAGCTACGATATGACTCACTTTACAGTATACAATGTATTGACCCAATGTATTGATGGGGACGGAAACCAGACTGGAACTGTTCATAAAGGTTGTTAGGTTTCTGTAAAATCTGAGTTACTGCAGCAATTTTGAGGGATGAAGGGACTGTGCCAGAAATGAGGGAGGAGTGGATAATGTCGGTGATCACAGGTGACAGGAAAGGGAGACAGGTCTTGATCGGGGGTGTGGGAAGGGGGTCAAGCTGACAGGTGGAGGGTTTGGTTTTGGAGATGAGTCCAGAGATGTCTGCAACAGAGGGAAGGACGAAGCAAGCGAGTGGCTGGGAGGGGGGAGCCAGGGGAGCAGGAGGTAAAGAGCTGCAGGAGGGTTGGCAGGTTAATTGCTGGTGAATATTGTCAATTTTGGAGTTGAAAAAGTCAATGAGGGAATTACAAATCTCATCAGAGTAAAGACGTGAGGGAAAAGAGTCCAGTGGCTGCAGGGAGTTGTGAATCAGTGAAAACAGAGTCTGAGAGTTACTATTGTTGGCACTGATGAGACTTGCATAGCACTGTGATTTGGCTGAGATGAGTGAGTCTTTGTAATGAAGCGTGTGATGATAATACATTTCCTTGTGAATGGTAAGTCCAGTTTTATTGTAAAGACGTTCCAGTTGGTGTCCTTTTGCTTTGAGAAGACGAAGGTGAGGGGTGAACCAGGGAGCAGAATGGGTGAAAGAAACAGTCCAGGTTCTTATGGGAGCAAGAGAGTTCAGCATTTTATGGAGGTTGTTATTGTTGTAAGAGATGTGGTGGTTTTGCTGTGCAAACCGTTAAATTCAGATTGAATGAGATGAAAATATGGTCAGAGATCGCAAGATCAGTTGAGAAGCAGTTGAAAGGGGAGAGGCCAGAGCAGCATACCAGATGTAGTATATGGCCTTCAGAATGGGTGGGGAAATGTACATGCTGCTTAAAACCAAAACTGTCCAGGCATGACGTAAATTCCACAATGAGAGAGTGATTTGAGTTGTCCATGTGTATATTAGAATCACTGAGCACAGTTGCATTGAGGGAGAGTGTGGACAGGTGGGTGAGGAGGGTGGAAAATTCATTAATGAAGTCTTTGTTGGGTGTAGGTGGACAGTAGACGGTGGCAACTATGGTGGGTACTGGACCAGATACTCGCAGAACAAGTGATTCAAACGATGTGAAGGTTGGAACAGAGACAGGCAGGACCTTACACTTCTTGCAGTGAATTATCGCGAGACTGCCAACCCGCCTGGTGAGGCAGGGCTGACAGATGTAAACAAACGCAGGTGGTACACTTTCATTTTTGCCGGTCTTTGAACGGCCGGTTCTCCCCCATGATGGTCCTGCAGGTCTGTCAACGGCCGGTTATGCCCGATGAAAACCGCCACTGTCGGGGTCAAACCGGCCGTTCTGGACTTCTCCAGAATGTCCAGATTGCCAGTCAGCCCCTGCTAGCGGTCACCGATGCCCCTTAACGCATCAACTCCATAGATCTTAAGCATGCTGTCAGCGGCAACCTGTGACAACAATAATGACAGTTGCATTTGATGTAACTGGGCTGTTCAGACCATGGTCACTTTCAAAAAAATCCAACATGTATCAGATTTAAGCAGCACATTTGACAGTAGCCTGAAACTGAATTGACAAGTCAGATTCAGTGTGGCTTGTGTTGTTCACACTGTCAGAAACAAAGCAGATATGGGTCCCATTTGAGCTCAAAAGAAAAACAGATTCACACCACTTTTATGCACTGTGAACATAGAAGACCAGCAAGGACTTAAACAGAATGGATCTAGAAAAGAAAGTGAGATGCCAAAGTCAAAAAATACTAGCCCCAGTAACAATTCAGCCATTTTCAGAGTGTGGAAAAAATAGAGCTCCCCCTACTGACTGTCTGCAGTTATAAACCCCGCCTCCCTCATGTTAACAGATGGGATGTGGGTGAAACTTCAGAAATGCATTACACAGTGATTAGATTCTGGTTTCCAAACATGGTTTCTGGGTTTCTGTTATTGAAGTTACCTTTCATTGTGCTGATTTCTCCTAATGTGTTCATTTATCTGAGTTTGATATTTAAACTGACTGAAAAAGGGGAGTGGTTGACGGCTCTGTTGATCAATGAGGCTTCTGCAGCAGATACTCAGAGTGGAGGTGCTGTGAGAAGAAGCATAAACAGACAGAATGGTCATTAAACTTGAACTAGACATAATGGTCTGCCTCAAGACTCTGATCTGCTGTGGACTAGACACACCTGAGGGATCCTTGCTGATGGGTTAATGCGAAGCTAAGGGCATCTTCACACTGATTTTTCACCAGTCTGAAGCATAATCTAGATACTGATCCATCCAACTGAACACAGATGAAGTGTGCAAAGAGAAACCAACAGGTTTGACACCTTCACTGATTTTCAGAGACCAAAAAAGCTGTTTTCCGTTCTGCAAAAACCATTGCCTGACTTTTTAACATAATGTCACATGCAGCACGCTGTCCTCTGACAGGTTTGGTGTGGAAAAGTTACTAATGAGTTCAGAGTGTTGCAACCTTCTCTAAGAGTTTACAGGAAGGCCATAAGCTCACCAGAAATTGCTGCAGAGGTAGTCACAGGCAGAGCGAGGGACTGAGGAAACACTCTCTTTCTTCCTCTCTCTCTCATTCTCACGCACTCACACACACACACACACACACACACACACACACACACACACACACACACACACACACACACACACACACACACACACACACACCCTCCCTCTCTCTCTGTATTTGACTGCTACATGCTGGTATCAACAGGAAAGAGGCAGCCAATGAAACTAATTGGGTGGTGTGTGTTTTATGAAAAGAACAGCCTGTGCTGTCCACAGCTCCCGCCTACTGCACTCTGATTGGCTGATCCTAAGTGGTCTGCTTTTCCTCCTTGTGCTCTGATTGGAGAAGCAGGATGTCAGTCTCAGAACCTTTTTTCCCTCTTTTTCCTCAGGACCTAGACTTGTTGTTTTCAACTTGAGGAGAGCTGCAGAGCTGAGGATCCACCACAGTCCCATCAGGATTTGATCTGGACACCATGTTCACTCTGGTCCAGTGTCACCCATTGTTTAAGTAAACTGTGCCAAATATCAATATACAGTGAGAATTCAATGTTTGACTCCATTTTTCATTGGCATTGTGTGTGTTTCCTCCAGCTAATGTTATTGTACTAATCATGCATCTAAAACAAATCACAGACACACACATTTTATGAAATCCATTTTTGGGCTCAGTTTTGCAACAGTTTATTTATCTCAAGCATAATAATGAAAATATATATTTACAAAAATGTCACTTTGGGAAGTTATACGTACACCCACAACAAAAACATAAACATAAATAAGTTAGTATAATATTCAGTGTTTTAAAAGAAAAAAAAGGCACACAGGTACTCTTCAGAGTTTTACACCAAATGAGGCAGTGTCACTTTGTTTTTCTGCCCAAAAAATGAGAAGTTAACAATAGTGCAATTACATGTTCCACATGAATTCCACACCACAAAGCACGATCTTTGATTCACATATTTGCATAAGTAGCCCAGTGGTTTAATCACGTTTCTCTAACCTGGACTACACCACTTCTCTAAGGGGGCCGGTGTGTGACAAAAGGAAGTCACCAAAGTATCATCTAATTTCAAATTAAAAGCTTTCTCTTAGGATTATTAGCAATTAATGTTAAAATTTGGTTGGATATTGCTCAGCAGTTAAGCCCCCCTTCTCCCCCTCCCTTCCCTAACCCCAGAACAACAGGCACAAACTTTGGCAAAAGAAAAAAATACAGGCAGAAAAAGGGGAAATAAAGAGATTTCATTTACATGTAAACTTTATCTGTCATGGCTGTTCCCAGTTTGATGGACCCTTAATTTACAGAGTGGGCATCTGGGCCTTCAAAATAAAACGCACTAGGACAAATAAAGCCATCAGAAAGAAAGAAGACACACTTGTTTCCACATAACCCTGACGTTTGAAAATCTGCATTTTTAACTTACATCAATTACCTGAACACAATATGACCACTGACGCAAAATAATATTTCTCTTCTGGAAATTGCACTGCAACTTCCCGAGTCAAATTCACACACTTATTCAAAGACATCTGACGAAAAGGTATGAAAAGCATAATATGCTTCTTTTTATGTGCTACATCTGAAAATAGGTAGTAGATACAAAAATGAGCAAAAATCCTTTTGCACACTGCTACATTGTCTGCTGCTTCTGAGGCAATTTAAATGAAATGAGTGCCAAAACTTGATAGTGTACATATTCAGTGCTAGTGCAGCCTCTCCTCCCCTTCTTCAGGAAAAGACTGCGTTTTTATTCTCTCTCCCATCTGTCAGACCACGAGAAACGCTACTACGGTATTCCACCAGCAACAGGTCTCCTCTGCTGTCCCTCCCTGTGGGACACAAAGAAGAAACAAGCTGTTTAAAAAGCTGTCTGCTGCTATCAGTGTGTGTGTGTGTGTGTGTGTGTGTGTGTGTGTGTGTGTGTGTGTGTGTGTGTGTGTGTGTGTGTGTTTGTTTGTGTGTGTGTGTGTGTGTGTGTGTGTGTGTGTGTGTGTGTTCGAGAGAGAGAGAGCGAGAGAAGGGTTGTGGAGGAAAAACAGTCTGAAACTGCTCAGCTGATGACGTGTGAGCGTTGCGTGCAGGAAAAACAGTCGATATAAATAAGTTCTGATGTTCATAATAAACAAAGACTATCATCCAAAACAACGATAGCACGATTTCTGCACAGTCCTTGAGAAAATGCTATTATCAGTGTATGTGGTTTGATTTCTAACCTCGCACTCCCTTTCAGTGGCGCTCCGCTCCGTCCTCTCGCCCGCTCGGGCTCTTCTCCGCGGCCTGACCCGCTGCACCGCCAGCCTGCTCCTCATCATCTCCCTCTTCTTCGTCGGAATGCAACCTTTTGCTGTGACTCTCGCCGTTGCACGGACCTGCAACGCAGTGGAAAAGGTTGTCAGGGTTGTTGGACTTGTAGCGCGGCGCGTTCACTTTAAAAAGGCACCTGACAGCTTCGGAGAAATGTTCCAACTGAGACTAACACGGCGTAAGAAAATGTGCTGACTACAGGGTAATACACTTAGTGAAGCTCCGAGGTCAGAGTGCGTTGCATCCAATTTTGAGTTTCCATCAGCCCGTCATACCATCTCAAGTCTGCAAAGATGAGGATTCATCCGGAAGAAAAATATATTTTTATGCAAAAACTGAGTAGCGACCCACAGCTGCAGCCCGGACACAACTGCTGCTTTCGCCACATTGCGACACATCCAGACATAAGTGCGTGATAGCGGAAAGAAATCAGATCACCTAGAGACCCTGAACGCCTCTTCCTCGAATCGTCCCTCTCTGCCTGCCTCCCATCCTTCTCTTCAGCATTCTGTCGGTTGTTGTTGTCGGGGCACTCCACCTCTCGCAGGGGCTGCTGTCTCCGCTGAGGCGGTCTGCGGTAAAAGTCCGGTGCGTCGTCGTCCTCCTGCCACTCGTAGCTGCGTGGAGTAAGCGGTTTGTCGTTGACGGGATCGAAATCATATTTCTCCATAAAAGCCTGCACACTCTCCTGTCCTGAGGCTTCAAATAGCTCCCGTATCTCCTCTCGGTCAGGTGCCCCGAAAAGTATTCTGCGGGTCGGAGGTTTAACGTTGTCCTGCTGCCGCGCATCCACCCTCTCCACACTCGGGCTCGCATTCGACAGGCGCACATCTGACATTTTGTTACACATATGACACGCAAAAACACTCCCACAAGCAACCAAGCCCTCAAAAACTTCTATTTCCTCGCAGTAATCCTTTCAAATGCAAAGTCACAGGCGCGATGCGGGCATAGTCCGTGCGTATCATCCAAAAAGCGTGCGCGCAAAAAGCAGGAAAAAAGCGTCTCCAGAGGCGCAGGGGGTTTAAGAAAGCCACTCCTGTCAAGTCCGTAGTAAGGCAAGATGAAAACAACAAGTCAAGTCATAACAGCCAACATGGCGTTAGAGGGAGCTGTGAGTGAAGAAAAGTTGACATCAAGGACTATTTAAACAGAGCAGGCGAATCATTGGTCAGCGCGCAGGGACCGCCCATCGGTCTTAAAGTCGAAAGGAGGTAACAACAACACAGAGCTGGGTTGGATTAACTCTACACATGAATATGGCCTAATTTCTTTGTTTGTCAGATAAAACAGAGAAGGGAGGCTGGACTTACAGCGCAGAGTGATTATGCTTCAGAGTGGCCTCCAGTGCCTCATCTTCCTCAGCCGGACTCAGCCCTGACATTTCACTGAGCACCAGAAAGGTCAAAGATATCACTTGATCTCATTAAGTGTATTTGTATGCTGTGATCAAGCACTGGGGCACTTGTCTTTGGTGTTAGCCCTGATAAGAAAGCAGTCTAAGCATCTCCACAGAGTGAAAGGTCTATCTGTTAGCTGCTAATGCTATCGCAGGAATAAATCATCAAATGACTGCTCGAAGATTTCGCTGCTAGATCTGATTTAGCATCAAACAAACCATTTAGGCACACTTGATTCAATCAGTGTGAGTCTATTTAGCTACAGCCCTGAGTTATTGGAGGACAATTAGACACTTAATGTGAGGTTTCATGCGGGAAAACAAAACAACAGAAAAAAAGCCACAAATCTGCCTCCTGGTATCCGATGACATCGTCTGTGGAGCAGAAAGCCTTGGTAATAGTTGGCACGCTGCCTATCACTGTCAGACTCTCCCACTGGTGCCACAGGGCGGTATTGTGTGCTTCAATGGTTGAATTTGCTGATGTGTGCTAGAATTCAAACACCAAGGAAACAAAAGAGGTGCAGCTAAAAAAATAACTCCAAATGTTCCCTGTCAGCTTGCATCATTAAAAATAACAGAGCTTAGTGTGTTTTTATTCTTTGTACATTCATGGGTGTCCTGCAGTTCTCCACAGAGTGCACCAGCTGGTGTAAGTGCTCCTTGTGTGCAGAGTTCACAATGTCCCAGCTTCAACTCTGCAGCGGGTGTCGCGTGTTGCATTCCTCTGCAGTTAGAGCAGAAAAAAAAGCGGTGAGGCCTGAAGTCGAGGCCATGCTGTTTCAATTAACCCTGAAAGAGTGAAACATCTCATGATGGATTCAGCGAGGCCATCTGTTTTATAGATGTTATCAGCAGGATCACACTTAATCCATAATGTGTTTACGCTGCTGCAAACTGTGCATGCTGCGGTACAGAACCATTCCTCAGATTGGAAACTGAATTTGATCAAACTGATTAGATGGGTATTTGAGAGACGGGAAGAGGGAACATTTTGTCAGAGACACACATTCACGGCCAATGCTTTCTGGGTAATACTGCTGTCATACATGGGCCCGGTCTCTGAGCTTTAGAGAGAAACTCTACATGAAACTGTGAGATGATGCAACTGCAGCTTATTCTGACACCAAAAGGAACATGAGTTAATGATTAATAAAGATCCACAAATGTTCAGGAATAAGAGAGAGAGACAGACAGGTCACTGTTGTGTCATTTTATAGTTTCAGATTTCACAGGAAAAAGACAGATTTCATGGAAGATAACAGAGAACACTATGGGTGGAAAAATAATTTGTTAACACACACGTCTAAGGCTAGTTTCATGAAATTTAAAGTGTTTCCATAAAAGTTTGTGTCAGAAAAAAGTTTTTTTCTCATAAACATGTTACAACAGGCATACTTCAAGTATGAAGAACATTTTGTTAATTTTAAATCTGCCTGGAAACAGGTCTATTAAAGTCACCTGTCTTTCAGGTTGTGAGATGCATTTAACAGTTGCAAAGTTCTGCAGAACAGGCAATATTTACAATCAATCAATGCTATCCATTTGTTGATTTATTAATCAGTTTCCTAAAACCCAATGCTCACTCAGCTGTTGTTATACATTTTGAAAAGTTATCATAACTGCAGACCATTAATGTTCAATCTGTGACGTTGCATTACAAATCAAACCCACCTGTCAGACCATAAACCTGCAAGCTGCATCCAACAGGTGCCCAGCAATGCAAGGCACCGCATCTGTTTCTTTTTAATGCTCCAAAGAGCTGCTACAAGCAGCAGCATCTAGCATTATTTTGATGTGCAGTGATGATTTATTGAATCTAAACAGGATCCAAACCTCTGATTGTTACCTGCAGGTTGCTCTGATTGGTGTGTGATGCAGAGTTCTGATACAACCTTTCTTTGAGTCTCCATCTGAGCATTTAAAAATGTCTCTCCTCTCAGACAGCACAGCAGGTTAGGGATCTTGACTCTGATGTCATGAGACAACGGCTTTGATGCTCTGCTTCTTCTTGGCAAGCTCAGCCTGGACCTGACGGGGGAACTGGTCCAGGTGCTGGTTCACACACTGCATGCAGAACCTCTTGGTGTAGAAGAGACTGCATTCCTGACATCAGAGGATGCACAGGTCAGCATCAGTTCTCCAATTTAGTACAAGATATGCTTTGTCACACAAATTTTTGATGTACCACCTTCAGTATGTGGAGGTGAATAAATTGATTTTAGAAGCATAACAGTCATGGAGTGCATACAGGCTATGTGATCACAAGGTAACCTGGGAAAACATGAAAACTGCATGCACATGGTTTTCTCACAGCTGATCTACGGGGTCCACTCAGCTGATTACACTTTTTAATATTAAATACAACAGTCAAGGTTTCACAGCGTTTCTCAAATAAGAGCAAATACACTCACAAACCTTTTTAAGACTTATTGTCCCACTCTGTCCCACAGACAAGCTCCAACTCTGTGCACCTTAAAGTCCAGACTAAAAACACTCTCCTTTTCTTCTGCTTCATCTGCCCTTGTCTTTTAGTTGTCGAGAGCTTGAGTTTATTTAAATTATGTCAGCAATGATTTTTCTGACCGAGTGTTACTGAAATGTGTTACTTTCTTTATTAATTTTATTCTTCTACTGATTATTTCATATCCGATGCTGTAGTGCTTGATCCTCCATGAATTATTTCTGTTGTTACTGATGATACTGATGTTTTGTTTATACAGAAAGCATGCAAAAAGTTTACAGTTTAAGCGTTATCTTGTTAATAAATAAAGACTACCCTGTTACATTTAAGGACCGTAGCAGATCAGCAGCGGAGGTTGCTTACCGATCCAACACAGACACTGATGCCGCACAAGCTGCACTTTGAGCCCAGAACCAAGAACTTCTCCTTGTCCGGACTGAAGGGGTCTCTGGTCACAAAACACTCTTCAAGCAATCTAGGGGAGGACAGGAACGAACATACAAGCTGGTTTATGACTTCTTTAATTCACGTGTAGTCAAAAAATCTGAATGAAAGTGATTTTAAGAACAGATAGTGCTCATACATATAAGTTTAACGTCGTTGGAGGCTTCCTATAACAGCATATCCACCGTTAGCTTGAGCACAGTTAGCTGTAGATCGATATAAAGGACTTTTCTCTTGCTGTTAACTCACACAATAGCTCGAGTGTTTGGTGGTTTCTGTCCATAGTAAGTAAACGGGCTGCTTAAACCACATAAATGACAGGTAAAGGCGTTTTGTCGGTGTTCAGTTGTAGATTTCTCAGTTGTAGCCCTTTCATTAGCCCTCTCCATGGTTCATAGCTCAAAGAACTACATCCTGGTTCTCACCACGACTCCACGATCCAGCTCATGTAGCTCTACCGCCGCCGCCCGGACAGAGAGAGAACAGCACCTGAAAGAGCAAGGACTGTGCCTGGGCTGAAACCAGGATTAACTGATCTTTTCTTTTTTAATCTAAATTTCATTTCAGTGAATGAGCTTGAATAACATATAACCAGAAACATACATTGTCCTCTGTCCTACAGCTGTTACATCAGGAGTAAATTAGAATATCTAAAAGTGTCCCAAGTTAACTTGATAGTTTATTTTTGTGAGTTGTTAAGCAAATGAGTGAATCATTTAAAAGACGTTCCAGCAAAAACTGAGCACATGCTCTACATTTGCACGAGTTTTACATTTTTGGGGGGACAGAATTACCGTTAATATGAAGCTTAAGTTGTAAGCCTTCTCACATAGGTTGATCAAAAACTTAAAAGCATGCTTGGATTGCAAAAAGTAAGATTTAAAGTGTGAGAACTGAGTACACACACACACACACACACACACACACACACACACACACACACACACACACACACTTCTCCTCCTCTCTCTCTTTTTATATATATATATATATATATATATATATATATATATATATATATATATATATATATATATATATATATATATATATATATGTTTCTCTTTAATGTTTTAAAGCTGGAGGGTTGATGTTGGAAGAAATGACAGAAGGCAACACGTCAATAAGACACAGCATGACTCTCTTAATTATTTTAGTTCATTTAAAGCTACCGCTCTACTCCTTTAATTGAAGCAGCAGATGTATGTTCTACTGTAAACTAATAAAAATATACACAATGTCTGCTCTTTATCGGGAGGTGGTTTCTGCAAAGAACACGAGGCAGGTGGTGTCTTTTCAGAGGCCTGTTTCTCTGCCTGCAAATATACACATCCCTTTCACTGTGAGTACTACATTCCTGTTATATTTACAAAATAAAAATGGCCCAGCTAAACAGATGATGTTTCTGGTCAGAATATTCATTACCGGCCAACAGAGTTTCTTTTTCTGAACTCAGTGTGCCTTAATGGGAAGAAAAGGAAGCTGTAGGATGATTTAAAGAAATAATAAACTAAAATAACAGCATTTAAAAATGACGTCTGCTGGTGGTAAATTAAGGCCACTTTCCAGTTCATTTGCTGCTACAAATGCACAAAAATTACTTAAAAGAACACTAAAACCCTTTCAATACAAAATAATAACAACAATCTACTGCTCTGTCATGGCAAGAAAAGCATTGGTATTTCTTGTGGAAGCTTTACAGTCAGGTGTAGAGGAGGTATAAGGTCGTTATGACAGCACTTTGTGAACATTGACTCAGGGTTTCTTCAGCCATGAGTTCTGCATTTTTAGTCATATTTATCTGGTTTTAGAAGGCACTTATACAAAACAGAACTGCATGATAATAAATCATCCAAATGAATATCCTCAACATGTAGCATCCAAAGTATTAGAAATATAAGTGGTAAGCTGTTTCATCAAAATATTTCATTCTCAACATTAAAAAGGTTTAAAACATCTCTCCTTCTTGGCACCTTAACTCAGTTTACTGTTCATACGCTCTGTGCAGCTGAAGCTACATGTCCTGGTATCTACTCTGGCTGTGCACTCATTATGAGTGTTGTGAAATTTTGTACATCATGCTGCTTGTTCACCTTTTGTTGTCTAAAACTAGTGTCTGCAGAGAAAAGGCTGGCTGCAGACCCCATATCTGCACACATCAACAGAATTAAATTACATTAAACCAGTTGTTTCCTCCTCAGAAGGACCCCCTCCTCTATTTTCCTCCTCATCTATTTGTTCTGTTCCAGTATTGTCAGAGATCTTGTGATGCTGCCTGTGCACAGCTCAGCAGGAGGCATCAATGGAAGCTGCACAGTGAGCTGCTTCCACTGATGTGCATTTCTTTTCCGCATACACCGATATCCCCCTCTGTGTGCTCTCAGTACATGTCTCTGTAGATCTCCTGCAGCAGCGGGTGCAAGGACGCGTCCTCTGTGGTCTTGATTTCCTGCACCAACTGAGCATGCTCAGTGACCAGCTCCCGGAGGTCGGTCAGTTTCTGCAGCAGTCTTGGGAAGAGGAAGTTGTCGTCTGGGTGGTTGGCCAGCAGGTGGAGCCGTAGCGCCTGAACGATGCCTTCCTGCAGTTGCTCTACTAAAGGAACGTCCACCAGGCCGGGGCGGTCTGCAGAGACAGGGTCAGGAAAGAGAGAGACAGTGAGGACGTCTCTTTCTGCAGATTTCACTCTCTGTGGACATGAACACGTTTTGCTTACCTCCACAGCAGATAATTGCAGCCACAAACAGAGCCAGGTCACTGTCATCCAGCTCTAAAGAGTTGAAACGTGTTGCAAACTGGAACTTGGGCTCCATCATGTCGCTGAAAGGCCGCCGCAGGCTCTTCAGGAACTCTCTGGTGATGAAGCCTCCGCCACGGGCCACCAGGAGGCCATCTTTGTTCATGCAGGAGGCCAGGAGCGTAAAGAGGGCTTCGTATACGCCATACTTTAAGAGAGTCACCTGAACACAACCTCCTTTTAGTACACGTTGAAGTAAAACAGCCTCGAACACTCATGGAGACAGATAAAGCAGATCTCAGCTCACCTGATCATTCAGGTCCAAGCTCTGGAAACCCGGTACTGCTTTGGCGAACTCCGTTAGCTCTGTGACAGTCTCCACAGAGGTGCTCTGGCAACAGTGGAAGAGGCGTGTCTCAGCCTCTCTCTGCTGTAGCTCACAGCTCCCCACAGCTGGATCCCTGTCCCTGGCGTGCAGGCTGACCTCAGCCTCTGGACCACCCTCCTTTATCATGTGTGCTGCTAACGACCTCTCTGCCAGCTGGAACGTCTCCATGTCATGGATAATGAAAGGCTGCTGGGAGGAAACGATGCACAGGCTGTTAAAACATACACTACAGAGTACTCTGAGACGTCTGTTTGTCTGATTTTTACCGTCTTGCTTGTCTTCCCGGTGAGAATGAGCCGAGCTTTAGCTTTGTTCATACTGAAGTTCTTCATGTAGGCTTTGTGGATCTGCTTGATCAGAGTCCTGTGATCGGCCTGCATGGGGCTCGACACCTCCTTGTCCACCATCCTGCTCTCTGCCTTCAGCTTTTGCTTTTCTGCTTGAGGCATCCGACCGAAGCGGATAGCTGGAGCAGAGACACTTTCATCATCATCAGCAGCAGCAGCTCCAAGAGTTTGTCTTGATCTACTCAAAAAAAATACTTCTAATGCATCCAATAGACAGAGAACATGCATGTGGGTACACACACACACACACACACACACACACACACACACACACACACACACAGCAGATCTTGTGCATTCTGTTCTCTCCTCACAGACGACATGTCGTCCTCCTCTCAGGTTTCTACTCCTGCTCTGCCTGCAGTGGGAGGCCTTGCTAACAAACTCAGTGACCCCTCTGCAGGCGCTGCAGCTGACAGGCCAGATGTGGAGCTATATGGAGCCTGTGTTTGCTCAGTGTCAAGCAGGCTCCAGTGGGACATTGTTCTATATAAACCCCTGGATGTAAAATGCAGAGACACATCCTGCCGGAGCTGTAAATCAAAGTGAATCAGGCTTCAGACTGGGACGCTCTGGTGGAACTGCTTTCTCACTTCAGACTCTGTGACCGAGTTATTATTTGTTCACATCAGCAACATGTGTTTTGAGACTAGGCTTGTAGTGGTCTCGAGACCGGTCTTTGTCTCGAGACCACTTTTTTGTGGTCTCGGTCTTGTCACAGCCTCGACAGTCTTTGGTCTTGGTCTTGTCTTGGTCTCGGGGTCTCCCGGTCTCAATGGGTCTCTGACTAACATGTCGGTCTCGGAGGGATCAGAAGCCAGAAACAATATATTCAGGCACACTGCTGGCTTTGTAGAGCACAACTCTATAATGGCTTTTATTATTTTTACGCGCCCTTTGAGTATTTTGTGACAAACGTCTGTGCTCATCCTGTTTGTGACTGCAGAGAGGCAGATGGGACAGATGGGCAATCAACATCAAGTTTACTGGAGAGAGAGAGAGAGAGAGAGAGAGAGAGAGAGAGAGAGAGAGAGAGAGAGAGAGAGAGGCGTTGCATGCTTGGGAAGTTGTTTGACTCTTACCTGGGGAAAGTTGAGTCCTATTTAGCACTTTAAAACCCTCTTATCCACGAGCAGAACCCTCTGTTCAGCATAAATCGATCTTTTGATGAGCAAAGCAACAGAACGTACCTGCAGAGAGATTTGTGCTGACATGCAGGGGTGTGTCCAGATATTTTAGAATGGGGTGCCAGGGCACTGACTATGTATGTATGAAAATACAGGACTGAAGGGAGACAGCTTTCACCAATTAGATAATATAATAATAATAATAATAATAATAATAATAATAATAATAATAATAATAATTAAAACAAAAGAAAAAAAATTAAAGGAACTGTGAGGACTTTACAAGTAATCTTGAAATAGTTTCTGTTCTATGTCTAATTGTAATGCACAACGTCCCTCTTTGGTCGGACAGGACCTGATTGATTTACAGCAGGTTAAAGTCTTGATGACGACATCATGTCAGCTGACGGAGTTCAGTAGAGAGAAGAGAGATCTGTGTTTTTCTCTGCTGAAAACGATTTCTGTGATTTATTTTGTAGTGATGGTGAACACTGGAGCTTAACTGTCGACAGAAAAAGGACAGAAGAGCAGAAGAAAGATAAACAGGAGAGAGATAGAGTGTCGGCTCAAACACTGGCTAAACTTTGTGCTAATGTTGACTCCAACCCACAGTCAGCAGTTATTCTGCAGTGGGCTGTTCAAACTTGAGAGTCTATCAATAAAATGAAGAGTTTGGTTACTTTAGCTTTGCTTGGTGAGGTTGGAGTTGGTAGATGAGCTCTGGTAGGACAGAACCAGGATTCACTAACGTTACACATTACAGACACGTCTCAGAGCACCGGGCTGTGAGGTAAGCTAAATATAGCTGGCTACTAGACTATGGTACAAACTAACAAAGTAAGCTTGTTTTCACGTTTCAAACTGTAGCTCTACCTAACTGTTGATAAATATATTTTACCTTGTTAAATATGATAAATATAATTATTTCAAAAAGTCACTGGACATTTTTGGGTGGTGTCAGTGCACAACTTCCTGTCTCAATCTGTCTGCTTTTTGTTAAATTAAGACATCACTGCTCCAGCATCTGGCAAATATAGAATTATTGAGTATATACCTCCTGCCAGAACTGGGAGGCAGCCATACTGCGACGGACACATTGACTCAGTTCACACACAAGACATGCACTGTCTCTGTACTGAAATAATACAATTTCATATTTATACCATGCAGCTGAACCCTAGGGTGGTGCTTTTGCTCTTCAACTCACTCACCCTAGGTCAACTCAATTCACCTAGGGTTGGGTAAAATATTGATGAATCGATGCATCACAATATTTCTTTGCCCAATTCAATATAAATTCAGCAGATCGAAACCTGAAGCCTTTATAACAATATGAATCAAGTTGCAACCCAAAGAATCGAAACAAAACGAATCCTGAGGTTTTCAGCAGTACCCAGTCCTACTCTCACCATTGTGTGACATCCCCACAGAGAGACACTTGTGGAAGCGACAGTACTGGCACTTGTTCCGGTTCTTCTTCTGGATTTTGCAGTTTCGTTGGCACTTATCATACTCCAGCTTGAGCCGGATGGTCCTCCTGAAGAAGCCCTGGAGGAGGTGGAAAGACTTCAGCTGACAGGTTGCGGAACAATTTTAATCACAAATTCTAAAAAAATATCCAGATTTGAGAATAAGGAGCACTACATTAAACAACCAATGAGGATTTCTGTTAAAGTGTCCAACTGTTGCACATGCCTGTGAAGAAGCCTCTGGATAAAACCAGTTCTGCAGTCCAACAGGTCGAACCATGTGTTAAAGAGCTCTAGTGAGCCTTCAGTGGTGAATGAATAGAATTTTTAGAGTTTTGGACAGAGTCATGGACAGGTGTGAGATGACGCTGGAGCCCAACTCTACAAAGGAATTATATCTAAATTTAAAGCAAGGTGGGCTTCAAGGTGTTGGGTACGCTGTGACCTCTCGAAGTATGAGCTGTGATTGGACGAGCAGCCACAGCCCTCCAACACACAGAGAAATGAGGCACACACACACACACACACACACACACACACACACACACGCACACACACGCACACACACACACACACGCACACACACGCACACACACGCACACACACGCACACACACACACACACACACACACACACACACACACACACACACACACACACGCACACACACACACACACACACACACACACACACACACACACACACATTCTCTCTCTCTTACACACAAACTTACACTCCTCTCTCTCACACACGCACACACAGTCACATACACACTCACACACAGATAGGTGTGTCTGTGTTATTCAGGCTTATATGTGTAGCCTCAAAGCTCCATCTGGGGCTCTATGAAGTGGAAAAAACATTAAGATGCAGAATTATAGTTTAGGGACAAATGTTAGTCATCAAAAAAAACACACACAGAAGAGGACTCCAGGGAAAACAGATGTGTGTTTGCTGCGTGCATGTCTGTTCATGCACAGGGACACAGTGGCAACAGGATAGGCTGATCTGTAGCCAGGAGGGCTGGGGAACGAGAGCAACAAGACAACAGGACTACTCAAAACAGGTTGTGCAAGTTTCCCTGAGGGGAAGTCCTGTTACTCTTAAGGAAACATCTAGAAAACACATCTCCTGAGTAACCCCCTGACATACAGCAGGTAGAGGTGCTGTACACATCATCCCAAAGTTAGCGTAGACTGAAGCCCTGCACCCTGCACCACGCAACATTCCATCCACGTTACTCTAACAGAGTGCTCCTCTCTCTCAGCAAGGTGTTAAAAAAGATCTGCAGAGCCTGCACAGCCCAGACACAGCAGAGTGCAACAGTTACATATTACACGCCAGAGTTTTCCATGATGAAACAACACCACCAGTCAGAGCATCCAGGAATAGAGTGTGGTCAAAATACAGCCCTCACATGAGCAGCGTCTGACAAATCAACGTCATCAAAGCAACATGAGGGCCAGCAGAGACACACACAGTTTAACAGCCATACATGGATGTGCAGCATCCTGTGGAGCTGAATGAAACAAGGCCTAAAAGTTAAACTCTGGGGAAACCTGAACCATGTACACAGACCAGAGCCCTGTTAGATAGGTAAATCTGTGTAAAGGTGATTTCTGCTGTTACATCAGGAGGGCTTCATGCCAGCCACAGCTCTGTGTGTGTGTGTGTGTGTGTGTGTGTGTGTGTGTGTGTGTGTGTGTGTGTGTGTGTGTGTGTGTGTGTGTGTGTGTGTGTGTGTGTGTGTGTGTGTGTGTGTGTGTAATAAAGTCTCTCTGTCTCTGGGCTCTGTGCCAATCAGGGGAAAGGTGTCGAGGCAACCGAGGTCACTCTGTCCCCAGCCTCACATGACTCAGCGGTGTGCTTCAGAAACTTTCCACTGGCCTGTGGGTCAGGTGCTCCTGCATGCCAAGCTGTGTGTGTGTTATGTTGTGTGTGCATGTCTGTGGGCACTTATGCAGGCATGTATGTGCATTCCAACGTGTGAGTGAGGGTGTGTGTGGTGCTGTTCAGCTCTGATGAGGGAGACCCAAAAGGAAACATGGGACTCTGGCGCATGTTACCACTGTTCTGATGTTATCAGTGTTTGTGTTTTTGCACACACCTCTTGGCATGGTTTTGTATGCACCGTCTCATCCTGATGTGTTCAGGAGGACAGTGCATGCAAACACTGTGTTCTCTAACCAGCCTTATTGGGCCTCTGGATGTCTCTCACCTTGCAGCCCTCACAGGCGTGCACCCCATAGTGGAAGCCTGAAGCCCTATCTGAGCACACCCGACACTCAAGGTTGAGGGGGGTGAAGGTCTCCTCTGGGCTGGGTGCTCCTCCACACCCCCCTGAAGATGGACTGGAGGCAGGGGTCAGAGTATCTGAAGACATCAGCAAAGCAAAGCAGACAAAGAGTGACTCTGTGATCTTTGATCAGCTTCAGCACAGAATGTGTTCAATCTACAGCATGCAGCACAGTGTTGGTGTTACAAAGGTCACCAAGGTGGGCTTCAGTCTGACATTCAGGTTTACACATGTATTCATCTTCCTTGCTAAAGGTAGCAGCAGATAAAACACTGTTTAAACACGTATTCAAACATATTCTAATTTCAGGTGGATGAAAATCTCTAAAGGACCTGGAGACATCTTCAGACCCTTGACTCCCACAGATAACATGTCTTACCTTGTCAGTGTGAGCTTGTAAGGCAGATCAGAGGTTAGAAAAAGTCAGCTTTTCAAGTCCTCTGATTACAAGGTTTAGCTGGCTCTTAAAAATGCTTCAAAATCAAAAACTATAAAAAGTCAATATGAGGAGTTTCTGAAGAGCTTGAGGATGAAGTTCATGAAGATTAATTTTATTTGTGGAGCTGCCTTTCTAATCTGAGTGCCGATGTGTGTCCATGAAATCTCAGATGATATGGGTCAGGGGTAGGGATGGGTACCTTTCACATTTGAAACGATACGGTACTGATGCCCGATACCTGGCAATTGGTACCGGTACTCAATGGTACCACTTTTCGGTAATTTTTTGTGTTTATGTGGTAAAAAATATCAATTTTGTTTAATAATAAAATATTACATTTTTTCAATTTAACAAATTTATTATTCAATATATAACCTTGCAATGCTGTGCTCATGTCCAGCATGGAAAATCACCTACTCTTCCCCTCCCTCACAGTCACAAAGATGCATTTAGGTACCTAAACATGGTACCTTTTGGTTTTATGTAAATTGGTACCCGGTACTTTTGACAGAACTCGGTCGGTACCTATAAAAGTACCTCATTCGGTACCCATCCCTAGTCAGGGGTTCAAGTGCTGTCCAGGAATTAGGGACAGGATCAGTAGGGGACTCAGAGAGGGAGAGGCAGGGTTGAATCTTATCTTCTCTTATCAGACACAGAGAGTGTCAGGAGGCCTCTTCAGTGAGCCCACAGGTGGCAGGCAGAGAGAGGAGCTCAAAGGTCAAAAGATCAGTGCTGTTTTGACCCTCAAACCCAAACATGGACATGTGTAGCATCATGGAAGCCATCTGTTGTGTAGCTTTAAACTTTATGACTTTATTTAGTGCTGACCTACCCAGAGTGATGGAGCTCTCAGATCCAGAGCCAGTGCTCTGCTGCTCCAGGAAATCAAACCCCAGCGTGTCGTCCCCGATGGACTGAGAGATGTCACGGAGATCCTCCATCAGGTCCCCACACAGCGGGCTGTCTAGCAGGGAATCCCCCAGAGGGGACGGGGGGCTGAAGAGGTCTCCTGCCATTGTGGAGCGGAGATCAAACCTGGGAGGAAGAAGGCTTCACTCACCAGCCTGAGACCAGAGGAGAGTCTGATGATGAAGATGAAGAGCAGAGATCAGGTTCAGAAAAACACTTCACAGAAACATCTCCACTCCCACTATTTGATCATTTCTCTACTTTTACTAGTAAAACTGGAGCTTTGGAGAATGATCAAAGATGGTTGTGAATCTAAAAAGTCCCAAACACTTATTTTTTATGGATTATAGCCTGAAAACATGGAACTTAGTGTGGTGGGAAAGCAGGACTGCTTTAAGTGATGTATGCATCAAAATATAAATATATCCTTCATCTCTAAGAGATTAAAATTTAACTTAATTTTAACATAATATAACAGGAGCAAACGCGTTGCCCATTCCACAAGAAAAAAAAAAGTTTTTAATTCTTTAAAAGAACATCAGAACATCAGAATACTTTATTGATCCCCGAGAGGCAATTTCATTTCAGATATATACCTTTCAGGACAAAAAAAGAAAACAAACATGGGGAAGCACAGAAATGAGATGAACCTAGGAGCTCGCTAGCTACACAGCGTCCTCTTTGCAATAGATATGAAAAAACAACCTGCTCATAAGCTCTGGAGAGAGAGGAGACCAGTGCCCGAGTATTCCGGCTGCTACATGTGGTACCTCGGTAGTATTCTAGTATTTGGATAGCCTTTTGAGCTTTACCTGAAGCTAATTGCTGTTTTCTTCTTTTTTCCCAGAGCCTCCCTTAACCTCCTGCTTTGCCGCCCAAGCTCTACCACACTGCCACACTCTCCCTGTGGATCTCACTATCCTTTTTGGACTCAGGAAAAAAGAAACCTCCTCAGCACCACAGCAGAATAAAAGCTCTGTAATTGCCTCCACTGCCTCTACTTTGCTTTTGGATTCAAACTCAAACAACTGGTTTAAAACCTTAACAGAATACTCTGGCCAGCATGGACCCAGCAACCCCAGAAGCTGTCAAGGAGGCACTTTCCAATCAAGGAATGGTCATTGGAAGACGTGATAAAATGCTGCATGGAATTATGGACTCACTCCAGGACCTTCATCAACAGATCACTCACCTTACCACTCAGATCAATCAGCCTGTCCTCAGTGCTCACTCACCAGTGAGTTCCCCTCCTGAGCCCACACCTCCTATCCCGCCCTCCTCCTCCCCCTCCCCTAAGGAACCTTTTTTTCCTTCATCTGAGCCTTTCTATGGGGAATTAGGTACTTGTGGCCAGTTTATTTTAAACTGTTCCTTAGTTTTTGATTTACAGCCTTTGAGCTACCCCTCCGATAATAAATAATAATAATAATAAAGCCAAGATTGCCTTTATGGTCAATTTGTTGCATGGCTGAGCAACTAAATGGGCCACAACCCTTTGGATTAGTGGTTCACCAGTGTTAGTATCTTTTGAGTGTTTTCTAGTGAACTCTGCAGAGTTTTTGATCATCCAGTTAAGGGGAGGGAAGCTACCAGGCGTCTGTTAGCACTCACTCAAGGGTCTCAGTCCGTAGCTTCTTATTCCATTGGTTTCCTTGTTTTGGCTAATGAGTGTGGGTGGGATAAGGCAACCTTAATGGGTATATTTGTCAAGGGACTGTTTGATCAGCTCAAAGATGAGTTAGCCTCAAAGGACGAGCCATCCTCTCTGGAGGATCTTATTTCCCTCTCTATTAAGATTGATAACCGACTCAGGGAGAGAAATAGAGAGCATGCACATAGAGTTCGTAGGATGTAGATCCCATAGTTCCCGTAGTTCCTGTAGTTCCCGTAGTTCCCGTAGTTCCCTTTGCCTCAGCTTCCTCCTCCTCTCCCTCACCTTCCATGGCCTCCACTGTACCTCCTGACAGACAGGAGGAGCCCATGCAATTTGGGAGAGCCCGGCTTGACCAGCAGGAGCGCCAGAGACGCATTCCCGACAAATTATGCATCTATTGTGGTCAGCCTGGACATTTCATCGCCTTCCGTGCCCTCACAGTAAAAGACAGGGCTCACCTGTGACCAAGGGTGGTTGGTGAGCCAGATTACCTCTCCAACCAGCCCTTCCCCTCGCATGTCAGTTCCCTCCAGCCTTCTCTGGTAACACAGCTCCACCTCCATCCCCGTTCTTATTGACCCTGGGTAGATGATAATTTCATCCACGCAGGTCTGGTCAAACAGCTCCAGCTACCTCTCGAGCCTCTCCCCTCACCTAAAGCCACCCCTACTGTGGTGGTTCCTGAAGTTATCTGCTGTGGGGTGTTTTTTTTTTGTCTCCCCAACAGAGTCTTGGGCTCTAACAAAGTCTCTTGGGATCTAACTAAAACCACTGGTTTAAAACCTTTACAAAACCATGAGTGTACTTTTTTACTCTGTAGTCACTGTAATTGTGAAAAATACTAGTTCAGAAAAAAGGGGAATTGAAGAAATAAGATAAATGTTTTGAATCGACAATATAACAATAATAAAAATAATAATTATACATTTTATTTGTACTTTTCATTAGGGCTGGGCGATATGGGTCAAAAGTCATATCCCGATATATTTAGGCTTAATATCGATATACGATATATATCTCGATATTTTTTTCTGCAAATTAAGAGCAAATGCTCAGTCAAAGTCAAGGCCAAATATGACATGTCACAAGTAGTTTTATTGAAACTGGCTACTTCAGTGAAAAGTGGCAAAATCAAATGAATAAATAATAAACAGGTTTCTTCACCTGGTTCATGAAAAAACGCTCAGTTGTTCAAATAATAAAATGTAAACATATATACTGTGTAACAACAGGAGTACCTTTTTTTGAAATAAAAGTTCTGTAAGGTGCACATTAAAAAAAAAATATCTTAAATAAAAATAGCCTATAAAATAAAATAGGCCAATATTTTTCTGAAATAAATCTATTCATGAAAAAAGTACACTATTTTTTTTTTTTAGTTTGACAGCTATAAATTGCTCATTGAAATCAAATTACTGATTTTCTTCTCCTTTCTAACACCTTCACAGATGCAACCAATGAACATTACAAAAGAACAAAATATGACAGCCCCTAGTCGGTTGTTATAGCAACCAGATGCTTTTCTCGGAGCTTCCAGCTTGCTATAGCGTCCTGCAGGCCCTCAGCTATTTGTTCATCGGTGTGATCCTGGGGAAAATAGCTTGTTTGGAGACATGCTGTTTTCAGCTCCCAGTCTTTAATGAAGTGAACTGTGACGCTCATGTACGGCTCACACGTCCTGCTCGACCACAAGTCGCTGGTCAATGCAAAATGGGTCACGTTATCGAGCTGGTCAGCTAGGCTCTGCCTGACTTCAGTGTATATTTGTGGCAGCGCCTCTTGTGCGAAGTAGTTGCGGCTGGGAAGCTCATACCTCGGGTCCATAGTTTTCAGTAGCTTTTTGAATCCGACTTGTTTCACAGTTGCAACAGGGACCATATCTTTAGCCATGTGATTGGACACCGCTTTATAGTACAACACTTGTCACGAAGTGTTTCTGTCCCGCAGCCGTTGTTGCTTCCTCCATGCTTACTGAAGAGTGCCGGAGTGTTTCTGCCCCTCCCCCTCCTATTCATGAAAGAGGAGGGGCGGGGGCGCACGGAGCAGTACAGAGAGCTCTGGGTCTGCAGCGCAGTGGAGGAAGGATCACAACGGAAATTTGAACTATATCGATATAAATGATATAGTCTAATTTCATATCACATTTAAAAATATATCGATATAATTTCAATATCGATATATCGCCCAGTCCTACTTTTCATCAAAATGAGCTCAAAGTGTGACAGTAAAGCAAGATTAAAAACAAAACAAGACTACAAACAGGTTAAAAGCTTTCAGAGAAAGCTTTTTTAAAAAGAAAGGTTTTCGGGCCCTTCTTGAAAGAGTCTGTTGCTTGCTCAGGTGCTCAGGGAGAGTATTCCACAAGCGAGGAGCGGCTGAGCAAAAGGCCCGATCACCCATTGTACACAGTTTAGTCCTGGGGGGCAGAAGAAAGTAGTTGTTACCCAAGCGGAGGCGTGATGAGGTTTGTGGTGGGAGTTCTTTTAGGTATGGTGGGGGGCGTTTCCATGGATGCAGTGGTGGGTTAGGAGGGAGATTTTGTATTGAATCCTGAATGAGACCAAATGCCAGTGGAGGGAGTGAAGGATGGGTGTTATGTGTTCATACTTCTGCATCCTTCATCAGGATCCTAGCGGCGCTGTTTTGGAGGTATTGAAGTTTTTGTAGCCTCTTGCTAGGAGTCCCGATGAGGAGTGCGTTGCAGTAGTCGAGCCTTGAGGAGACAAGGGCATGGAGGAGTTTGGAGGAGTTTTTCAGCGTCTGAAAGACTGAGTTGAGGACGGAGTTTTGAAAAGTTTCTAAGGAAGTGAAAGAAGGTCTTGTGGACATGTTTTATGTGAGTGTTAAAGGTAAGGTGACTATCGAACCTTTCACCCAGGTTGGTGACTGTTGATGACAGAGGGATGTGCTGACTGGAGAGGATGATGTGGGTTATGGAGGATGACTGGACCTGGTGCGGTGTGCCAACTAAAACAGCTTCAGTTTTTGAGCTGTTTAACTGCAGGAATTTGTTTCTCATCCAGGCCTTAATTCCCCAGGGCAGGTGCTAAAAGCCCATGAAGATGATGATGATGATGATGATGATGCTGGGGCTGCAGATGGGAAAGGGAGTTGAGTATCACCAGCAAAGCAGTGGAATGATACTCCATGCCCGCTGATGATGTTTCCAAGTGCAAAGGTGTAGAGGATGAAGAGGGTGGGGCCAAGAATAAACTCTTAAGGGACACCACAGGTGACACAGGTGTGTGTCTCGGATTTTTCACCCCCCAGGGTGACAAACTGTTGTCTTCCAGACAGGTATGCGTGGAACCAGCCCAGGGCGGAGTCACAAGTGGAAGGTTGTTTCATCCTGTGAATGATGTCCTCAACCTCTTGTTCAGAGGTATCAGTAAAGCAGGAAAGTGGCTGGAGAGTCCTAATCTGTGGGTCAGCAGTAGGAGAAGACATAAGAGGGGAGCTGGAGAACGAAGAGTGGATGGTGTCAATGTTTGTCCTGAAGAAAGAAATGAAGCTGTTGCGCTGCTCTTTTGTGGAGTTGATGTTTGAGAGAGTCTGTTGCTTGAGGAGATGGTTTATGGTGGAAAAAAGCTGCTTTGAGTTTCCAGGATTTTCATTGATGATATTGGAGTAGAATTTTGACCGTGCTTGTTTGAGTGACTTTGAATAGGCTTTTTGGTGTTAACGATAGGCCTCTCTATGAACAGTGAGTGCAGAATGTGCAGCGCGCCGCTCAAGTACACGCCTGGCTGCTTTCATGGTCTGAAGCTCTGAAGTAAACCAGGGGGCAGAGCGCGAGAAGGTGACTGTTTGTGTTTTGATAGGGGCATGAAGGTCCAGGATACTGCTCAGGGTGTTATTGTAGAAGTCAACAGCTTCAGTAACGGATGTGAAATTTACAGGGGGGATTTGCAGGGGGTCGGAAGTCATGGTGTCTGGGTTGATGTTTTTTAGGTTTCTGAAGTGAATTTGGCATTTTGGCCTGGGGTGTTGGGACAATTTCAACTCCAGCAAGATTATTCTGTGATCTGACACTCCTATATCATACGCCAACAGATTTGTGATGGGGGCAAATGACAAGGTCAAGCATGTGACCTCTGTTGTGTGTGGGGACATCAACATGTTGTTTGAGGTGAAGACAGTCCAGTAATTGAAAGAATTCAGCTGCAGGGTGGCAGGGGGGTGTCCACATGAATATTAAGACCAGTCCAAGTATGATGATATTTGCACATGTGGCACAGAGAGAGGTGAGAAGTTCATTTATTTCCGAGATGAATGCTGGGTTTGGTTTGGGTGGCCGGTATATTAGAAAGCAAGGCATTCAAAGGTGGTAATTCAGGCAGAGATGGGGGGGGGGGGGGGTCAATTTCAGGTCACTGCTATGTATAACAGCTAGACCGCCACCACGGCCGGTGCTGCAGGCTCTTTTCAAGTAACTGTAACAGGGAGGACAGCCTTCATTTAAAACAGAGTAGGTTTCTGGCTGATGCCAGGTTTCAGTCAGACACATTACATCAATGTTCTTTTCTAAGATGGGGTCGTGTATGAGACAGGATTTACTTGTGAGAGATTGGGTGTTGAACAGTTCTATTTTGAGGTTGGGTGGGGTGGAAGACAAAGTACACTAACGTCCACTCCACGTTTGGCCCGTTTTCCTTCCTGGAAAGGTCTTGTGATCATTCCCTCTGTGGTGATGATGGGTATGGGATGACAAGATAATGACAAAAGGTGTAATGGCATGAGAGGCCAGAAGGGGGAGCTCTCATGGGGAGCAGTAGTGGTGGTGGAGGCAGAGTGGAAGATGGGGGAGGGGGAGGGGCGTGTGAGGGGGAACATAAACAGTCACGCAGGTGTAACTGAGTGAACAGCATGTTGCATATTTGCAGTGAAAATGCGGTAGATTAATCAGTTATCAAAATAATTGTAGGTTGCAGCCTTAGCAAGTTGTAACGTGAGTTTATATGAGTGAGTTTATAGATTATCAGTTTTTTTTCTGGGGTGTTGTTCTGCAGCTATTTAACCTAGTGGAATGTGAGGTTTTTCTGGGAGGACAAGTGGTTCTTGGTCTGAAAAAAATCAGTACGCACTGCTAGTATAGTAGGTGAATCAGAAAACAGCCGCAGTGTTCTCCTGCTTGTTTACATTAAAAAACTATGATGATTGGATAAAGGGAGATTCCTTGTCCCTTGTGATATCATTTCTTCAAGCAAAAGTTATATAGGGCTCAGTATTTCAACATTCAGCATATGCTGCAAGGAAATGCAGATTCTAGTTTCATATTTATCTCATTCACTCCTAATGTGCAAGAAACACTCCCATCAGCAGCTACACAAGTTGCTTTCCTTCTTAATGAAAGACACAGTACACAATGTCCTGTGAATGTGTTCTAAAATATGGTAAGCCTGAAAAGCCCAGAGATGTTATAAATCAAGTCAAATGGGACAGCTTACAAATAAAGGCCAAAAACTGGTTCGGCTTTGATAAATGTGGTGATGTCTACACCACCACCTCCTGGAAGGACGGGCCTTCAGTGTAGTAGGCAGTATGCAGTGCCTACTACATACTACTTTCATACACAGTATGTAGTGGCCGAATTTGAAAACAGCCTGTGTTCGCCTTGTGACATCACACATGTGTCTTTGTTCCAGTGGTTTCCATGGTGATGGTAAATCTCCGTTTATTGAAATGGGAGTGAATCAAAAGGAATCTATTCACTTCCATTGGTCTGAAACTGCAAAAGAATTTAATAAAGCCAAAAATATTGTGATATAGACCTGAAAAGTCATTTCTGCATAGTCCATTTTCATGGGAAATGGGTAATCAACAAGTGTTGTTTACACATAAACATCTACTTTATTGACTTCAGATGTTATTTCTGTGAACTTTAACTGTATATTACTCAATTCATCATGAGCAGAGCTTCCATTTTAACCTTATAGAGACTCTGTAACAAAACGGGAAAAAAATGCCCCAGAAATGGCAGACTCCCCCCCCCCAAAAAAAAAAAAAAACCTGAAAAAAATACCATAAGTGGCAGCCATCTTGAATTTGAAGGTCAAAAAAAGGCCAAATCATTATGTAATCCAGAAATATGTATTTCTTAACGAAAATAAGGTCTGAAAACATGTGTTGTTCATTATTGTAGGTCAAGCCTTTAAAAAGATCACTTCCATGACAGCCATTTTGGATTTTGGACTCAAAAAAAAAACAAAACGCCATTTTTAAAAATACACCCCGGCTAAAGTTGTTTCTTAGCCTTTGCAGTCATGTTTTGATCCAAAATGACCCTACTACATCCTGTCCATCAGGGGAAGTCTTTAGGTTTTTGAAGAGTTTTTTTGGCGCAGGGCTCTCAATCACTTTCTCTGCCCTGTCTTTGTTCATGTGTCCGTCCTCTCTGCTGAGAGGATCCTAAAGAGAGCGTGGGAGGTGTGTGTTGGAGTTCACAGCTGCTCATGGCAGGGTAAAAGACATCTGTTTGAGTCATTACACAACATCACAGCATTGTGGCTAACCCTGCCATAATGCTCTGTCCCACTTCCAGTAATTCATGGCAGCAGATGTTGCTGTTTTCTTCTGCAGACGCATCAATACGCTGTCACAACAGACAGAACAACAACAAGAAAAGAAAACTGCCTTAGGAATGAATGTGACCCAGGTAATGAGCAGCAGGGTGGATCAGAAACATTTCTCTGATGGAGCACAGAGAGATCAGGCTGTGAAGTTTAACAGAGCTTGTGTTCGCTCGATGTAAAGTCAGAGTTTATACAGCTGCACAGGTCTGAGGGCCAAGCATCATCTCAAACCTTTAGACGTCAGTCACTGGGTCACTTTGAGATGGCTGACCTTTATGTTTGAGTGGGCGATTCAATGGAATCATGTCTGTGTGTTTGTGAAGTAAATATGCAAATGTGCTCTGAGTTTTTTCTCCCCAGGCAGACAGTGAGGACGTGATTGATCTGAGCACGCTCAGACTTGTTTAGCTAGTCTTTGCAATATGTTGGCAGACAGGTCCTGGGCTCTGTGTATGTGGTGCGTGTGTGTGCTGGGGGGGGGGGTTAATGTCATGAAGTGACATGAAAACACGTAGCAAGTGTGTTTGTTGATGAACTGTCATCTAACTGGTCTGCTGAGCTGCCCTGACACACTCATGACTTTGAGAAACAAACATCCTGCAGAGGTTTGTCCTGGAAGGGTCAACTGTCTCTAGCTATGGTTGGGTTGGACCCAAAATGTGCCAGATCTCATGTCAACACAAGCTAAACTCTCTGCACATCTGGCTTTGATGATTTACTCCAGCATAGGTTGGAGTGTCCTGTGCTCCACTCTGCTTCTTGTGGAGGTGAAACTGATGGTTTGAAGTCAGTAATGTCTGAAGACTGCAAAAGATGCCAAATTTGATCCTTCCAGCCTGGAAAGTGCTTATGCAAAATGCAAAGTCTGACATTTTGGACTAATTGCTCATTTAATATTGTTTCAACAGATTATGACACATGGAATTGTGTAGAATTATGTATAAAAGCAGCATTTTCACCATTTAACAGTAAAGGTCTTTAAGCAATTCAACTCACAAGCAAAGAAAATATAACTGTGGAGGACAAATTCTGCTGAACACTTAAATGCTTCCCTTACACTTTCTTTAACTATACTTGCATAATAATCTCTGTGCAGGTCAAATATTGCTATTGAAGGTCTCACTAATTCATCTTCATTTGCTGACACTGACAGTTAAACGTGGGACAGAGCTAAAAGTACAAAAGTCATGGTTCAGCTAGAAACAATATTCAGTGTTAATGAGCTAAAGTTTGTAAAAACATACCAAACGTAAGGACAAAAGGATGTTTGGTTAGGTATTACAGTACACACAGATTATAACCTCAGATTTCTGGAATTTTAGAGCAGGTTGAGGATAGTTTAACTCCATCTTCACTTTGTTGATAAGATCTAATTTCCCTGTCCCTGCCCTGTTTCCCATCCTCTCAGAGCACATTTTGTTTGACGTCCCAGAGGAACAACGGTTCCAGACAGTGGCTCTATCTTTAGGTCACAGCAGAAGAGGAAACGGGAGCCTTCAGCTGTGCTCAACAAAGCATGTGAAGATGCCTCAACATGTTTTCAGCTGATCTACTAGCTCACCGAGCTGCAAGATCTGCAAGAGTCTTCTGCTAAATCAGACTTAGAGGTCAGGGTTGGGGTCAAGGAGGAAAACAGACCCACCCAGTCAGAGAAAACCTAAAAATTACCTCCACAGTTTCAGCTCAGCCTGATCCTCACTTCAGGGCTCCAAGAATCCAAGTAGAAGTTTAGTGTGTGTGTGTGTGTGTGTGTGTGTGTGTGTGTGTGTGTGTGTGTGTGTGTGTGTGTGTGTGTGTGTGTGTGTGTGTGTGTGTGTGTGTGTATGTGTGTGTGTGTGTGTGTGTTAGCAGTCAGGAAGTTAAAGTGGTTTCAGTTTAGAGACAGAGAGCCTGCAGTTACTCCGACAACAACATTCTTCTGTCAGCAGGGGCAGAAACAGGAGCATGAAGCCCGCAGCATGTCAGAGAAACACTCAGACAGCTCCAAACATCCAGATCAAGTCCAAAACCCTGACCAGCACTTTGGATCAAAGATGGGCATTACCTGAGAGGCTGCCATCCCCGGCTCGTCCGGCGTTGTTGTTGGATGACTGTTGGATGTTTATCACAGGAGGAGACGGAGGAGGGGGAGAAGAGGCGTTCAGGTCCTGGGACGCTCCGTCGCGCTGATCCTCGGACCAAGTCTGCTGAAAACTTGACGCGTCGCTTCCTCCGGACTGTCAGGACCTCCGCTCGACCTCCGCAGGAAATAACGTAGGCCTACTGACGCCCGGTGACACAGCGTGCACGCCCCCTGACACACCTATGATTTCATCCAATGAAGACACACTAACACTTTTTGTAAGTGTGCGTGAGAAAATCTGGCTGTGTTGCCCAAAAATAATCTAATATAAAATTAAAATAAATTAATTTACATTTAGCTTGTTTGGTCACATGATCCACGACCTGCCCTGACCTGACGTGCCCAGAGAAAGTGCCGCCCAATTGCCGATGCCGACTGTCGGGAGAATCAACTGGTCCGGCGAGTAGGTTTTACAGCCGTAGCGTTTAGTTTGGGCACGGTTTATTCTTGCAAGATGACTGAAGTTTAAAATAAAGCTGTGAAATGAAAATAAAGAGCTGTCATAACTGCTTCATTTTGTCCTCCAGTTCGATTAAAATGGAAAGCCAGGTCCCTATCGACAGTTTGACAGTTCAGTCACAGGAAACCATTTTCAATGCTGTTTATCTTTGCATCTTGTTATGATCACATAACACTTGTTTAATCAGCTACTATTTCTCCCATGCTTTTTTAGTTTCTACACTCAGATGAATACAGCCCACTTACAACAAAACCAGCACCAGCTTCCTCCTCACCAACCCCTCAACAGAAGCTGCTCAGTGTCCTCAGCCATCAGGTAAAACATACACTACTTTTGCTTTCCACTGGCATCTAAGAAATGTATAAGGTGTTAGACAATGATATGGTGCGTTGTGATTCTGTTACATTCTTTATGAATATGGGTTGCAACAATTCAGCCACTTACATTGTAAGGTATGTACTTTCTGTTTGGCATTTTAACTTTGTGCTCCATGTGCCCCCTTTTTAACTTTGAACCTGCCCCTCCTAAAGTCTTTGCACACCCCTGATCGTTAATAATGTCACTAATTATTATCTTATATTATTATTTAACACACTTGAATTTGAAACATTTTTACAGAGTAGTTTGCACTAGAAATATAAAAACGGAAAAACATCAGATGTAGGACCTGAGGTGTGAGGGTTGTGTCACAAGTTAAAATAAATAAAGCTAATGAGGCAATAAACAATAAAACAGGAAGTACACACACACACACACACACACACACACACACACACACACACACACACACACACACACACACACAAAACAGAGAATAACAAAACATGAAGATATGATTTAAAAGAAATTGACCTGATATCTTCAGGTAGAGCCACACCTGTGGGCTCCTACAGAAAATAAAATGCTCTGTCACCTTTAACCTTTCCATTCCTGTTATAATGAGATTATACCCAATACTTTTTTCATCTTTCATCAAAGTAGCTTAGTACAGTGTAAATTCCAATGTTATAAGCTACTTTGACATCTATTATTTCTACTGAACAGCTCATGCCACGTAGATTTGTGCAAAATTATTGTCAAACGCAGCATTTTATAATAACATAGGACGCAGAGGAAACTATTTGGAAAAGGATTTACAGGCTTCTCTTCTAGTTTCTTTAATCATACAGACAGACAGTCTTTACGCTGGGCAGATGTTGAAGTATTGCTTTTAAAAGTTCATCCTAACAGGCACATGCTGAGTTGAATGTTTTGCTGTTTTAACTGCTTTTATGAGCTAAAGTGTGCAGCTTGTGTTCAGTATATGAACAGAAATAGTGAAGGTCTGCTATAGATAAAGACAGATTCCTACTGTCAGAGGGGTGATGTTGTTGTGGTGATTCACAGCCCTCCCTCAGAATATTTTGACCACCAGTAGTAAAGATGGATGTCCTCATTGAGGTGTCTGTTACCATCAGCTCCAGTTTAGCATATCTCATAATATCTGGCGCCATCTGCTGAGTGTCAGCTCTGCAGCTTGTGAGCCTGTTAGCATCCTGGCGGGACAAACTGTCTGAAGGGCTTTGGTCTCCATCTTGTTTTTCCTCTCCTCACAGCAGACAGGAGGAGTCCTCATGTGGTCCTCTGCCTACAGGAAGGATGATCATTTAGACCGTTTGCAGGTAAGATTGTACCTGAGGAAAGACCACTTGCTCAGGTTTTCTAATTCTCAGAGTCCCAACTGATTAGATTAAAGATGTGATGAAGCTTCAGGTGCAACTGGAAGAGAACACTCAGACCTTTTGGATAAGACTGATGATGTTACACCTGTACCTACTGTCATCTGCTGCTGTGATCACCTTCATTTCACCTTCACAGCAGTAAAAGTGCTCAACTTAGAGGTCAAAAAAGGATACACATATTCTGAGCAGGTGTAAATGTGAAACACACACTGCACATTTCTCCTCACATGGATTTAAAAAGAAAACCACTCAGACTCAGTTGCTTTGTGCTCAATGTCTCTTATCTTCTCTTTATTTCCCCAAAACAACAGAGTCAAACAGCCTCCATGAAAAGAAGCATTTTCACATATTTAAACTATTATTACAGGAAATATTCACAATTATTTGTCCACAGCAAAACACATTTTTTTGTGCCCACTTACCGTTCTGTGAGACCTTTGAACTCAAACATCACTCCCCTGTTCCAGCTTTCTGATGGAGGCCTGTTCCCCTGTGTTCTCCTGTGTTCCCCTATGTTCTCCTGTGTTCTCCTATGTTCCCCTGTGTTCTCCTGTGTTCTCCTATGTCTTCCTGTATTCTCAGTGTTCTCCTGTGTTTTCAATGTTCTCCTGTGTTCTCCTGTGTTCTCCTATGTTCCCCTGTGTTCTCCTGTGTTCCCCTATGTTCTCCTGTGTTCTCCTGTGTCTTCCTGTATTCTCAGTGTTCTCCTGTGTTTTCAATGTTCTCCTGTGTTCTTCTGTGTTTTCCTGTGTTCTCCCATGTCCTCCTTTGTTTTCCTGTGACCTCCCTGTGTTCTCCTGCGTTCTCAGTGTTCTTCTGTGTCCCCCCTTTGTTCTCCTGTGTTCTCCTCCTGTTCTCCCATTTCCTCCCAATGTTCTCCTGTGTTCTCATTGTTCCTCTTTGTTGTCTGTGTTCTCCTGTGTTCTCCTGTGCTGTATTGCTGCCCTCCAGGGAAGGCAGTAGGTTGTATAGTTAGCTCCTGATGGGGTAAAATCACAACCCTGAAACCACACAACCTACTACCTCACCCTGTACGAACACCATTAGTCCTCCAGGTGGGGGGGGGGGGGGTCACAGGTCACAGCTGGTTTGAGATCACTTCAGACGTTACATTTGAAAAGAAACACAAACAGTCTCTGTGGAATATGAGTGTTCTGAACACTTCTTAAGTCACTGAGAAACAAGAGACATTTTTTCAGGACAAAATCCGAGAAATGCAGAGGTGGTGATGATGATGATGGAGACGAGGATGTCATCACAGTCGCTTCAGGAAAGACAGTAAGTTGTATAGTCATCTGACAGTTTGGGAATGACCCTAAAACTATACAACCTACTACCTCACCCCAAAGGACAGTTTTTCTCAGTCTGCTCTTGTGCTTAACGTCCACCTGCTGTCAGGAAAATACAAACCACACAACACACCTGCCCATCTGCACAGATACTCCTTTTTCAAACTGTTCAATTCTGACTGGAATATTTGAGCTTACTGATCACTGATGTCTGAAAACATCTGCTCAATGGGGCTGGAAAAATCTTGGGAGTCTTTGATTTCACGTGTCCCCTATGGTGAATGCACCTGCATCACTCCTATATAGTGTATACCTCTGAATGAGTAAGTAATTCTTTTTGACTTCAGGGACTTTCAATTTCACTCAGAGTAAAAAACAAAACACTGATAGAACACTGGTCTGAAAGCTAATCAACTTTAAAAAACTTTCGGTTTGATAACTTTAAGATTTTAAATTTGCAAAAAAAAATTAACGAGACACATTCAGAAAGCAGCAAAAGTAAGATGTTATTTTTATCTTCCTCACTTGTGCTTTTTTATTCTTTCTTAAATTTGCTGTGGATCTGATCTGAGGTCTCTCCATGCCCTCTTTGTCACAGATCAGAATCCGTGTTAATGATCCCCTCTGAGTAATCCACATCCATCAGGTCCCTGCCATCACTGAGATCTTCTCTGGTTTCTGCGGTCTGAAGGAAACAAAGCAGAGGAGAGAGTGAGCTGCTTCTGCAGGTCCAGAGGTCCCCCCCCCCCATGTATGATGCAGGAGTTTTTACACATGAATCCAGAGAGAGAGAGAGTGTGTGTGTGTGTGTGTGTGTGTGTGCGTGTGTGTGTGTGTGTGTGTCATAATCTATAAGGATGCTGTTTGGGGTGGTTACCTGCTGGCTCCAGGAACAAGTGATGAACTGCTCCATTAACCTAAAGCTGCTCAGTTTAATCCACACTCTGATTCTGTGTGTGTGTATGCGTGTGTTTGTGTGTGCGTGTGTATGTATGTTTGTGTATGTGTGTGTATGTGTGTGTCTGAAAGGTCACACAGACAGGTTGTGGTCGTTTCCTGACTGAGACAGGAGAGGCTGTGGCTCCGCTGCGGTTTCCCCCTGAGTCGGAGCAACGGAGGAGACATGGTGGGGGAGGCGAGGTCCGACACATAAAAGTGAGTCACGACCTGAAGTCCTCTTAGGTGCAGGAACATAAATGTATGCAGGCACCAGTCTGTGGTTATTTTACTGCAGATTGGTTTTCCTATAAATGCCACACAAATCTCCACAGGAGCTGCTGAGTGTCCAGAGCTGAGAGGAGCAGCAGAGAGGTCTGAGCTCACAGACAGGCGTCAGGTTTACACAGCAGCACAGCTTTCACTTCCAAAGTCCATTCATGCAGCCTAAAGATGACAGATACTCCTGTTTACCTCTGCTGCTCTCTGAGGGCTCACCCTTTACAGAAGAGGATTCAATTTCATCTAAAGAAGTGAAAATGTTCAAAGACCTCCACATGAATCAGTTTCAATTCAAAAAAGATAAAAAGTAATTAGTCATAAGTGACTTCTGCACAGATAGCTAACACAGATAGCTCACACAGAGCAGGATGTAGAACCATCAAAGAAAAGCTGTTTGTAAAGTTATGAACTCAAACAGCTAAACATGAAAGGTCTGCACAATGATCAAAATATCTAGCTGAATTAGGGATGGGTACCGAATCAGGTACTTTTATAGGTATCGACTGAAATCAGTCAAAATTACCGGGTACCGATTCACGAAAAATCAAAAGGTACCACGTAGAGCTGAAATGATTCCTCGAATGATTCGAGGTACTCGATTACAAAAAATACTCAAGTAATTTTCTCCGCC